>NC_134995.1:8267500-8892500 GCF_050947335.1 Megachile rotundata
AACTTTGTCTTTATATCGTCTTTAAACTGTATCAACTCTCACCTTAGATCTTGGACGAGCCCCCAAATGTGGGATCCTATTTGTTTGACTGAATCTTCCTAAAGGATATTTCAGGTTGAGGATCCTCGAAAATAAAATAAAACTAAAGATGAAGGTGAATAATCGACACACTGAATATGAATAATAAATGTATATATATATTTAAAAGAACAATTAACGTTGTGAATGCTTTCGATGCTGGACAAAGACTGTCCGTGCTACGCGCCCTGTTCGGCGTTCTTTCTCCCGTCGATCGTATTTTGTCTTAACATAATTTTTCCATTACACGTGTCGCACGCTTCACTCCCCACACTAATTATGTTATACTAACATCGTTATTTGCTTTTGCATATTTTACGCAAAAATTGTCACTAACAACAACAGATACAACGTTCAGACTGTTTCAGATCATTAGTTACCGTACCAGGATCAATATCACCATCTTCACCGCAAACAAATGATTAATGACTTCACCTATCGCTCGAAGCAAACACCTCATTTAGGGTTGACGTGTGTGTAGATAGCATCTTATGGCTTAAACTAATTAACGAGAAAATGATTTATTGGGAGATACATCGGTGTAAAGATAAAAAGATTGCGAAAAAGATGATTTATTATTTCCTATTTTGACTCTTCTGCTGCTGAAATAACAAGTTTTTGCAGGGAAAAGTAAATGACTTTATTAAAACAAACTGCAAGGTTTGACGAAAAGTCATCTTGCAAATAAGCATACATTATAATAATCACGTGCAAAATGTTTTTCATGTTTTTCATAAATTATTATTGTAATGTCTGATTATTTATGAGAAAATTTTTCTGTTGTGTCAGTTAAATGAGATTTTTAATTATTTACCGTTTATCATTGTTACATTGTTTAAAATAAAAATAATTAATAATTATTAATGGACTGTAAATATGTATATCTGCATGCTTAAATATTGTATCACTTAAATGTCATTTTAAATTATTTATTCTTAATCACTGTCATAACATTAAAAATAAAAATAATTAATAATTAATATATATATAATAACTGCATATTTATTGTGAATATCAATTATGAATTAATAAAATTTGTTTTTATTGAAATAAACATAATAAAATATGTTTTATCGAAATATTTATGAATATGAATTATTAAAAACTGTGTTTGCAACGAAATTATGTAACGAACGTACAATAATAATTATTAATATAATAAATATCGTTTCTTTAATAAAAAATTTTCAGAAGACTTGCAATATTAAAAGAGGACTTATTCTATTAGAAAGACACCTATAAACACATTCTGAAATTCACGCTTTACAATTTCGAACAAAGCTTTTACTTCCTTCCTTTATGCAGTATATCCATTTGAAAGCTTCCAATAATTAATTCAGTGAAAACGATACATTATAATAATTATTACAAACGTTCGTTGTCTCATTTTTATTCTACGTTTCGATCACGACAAATTTTTAATAAAATTATATTTTTGTTTCTACGTATAAGAACAATTTAACATTTTTTTTTTCTTTTATGAAAATTAATTGTTTGTTTTATTATTTCTTTTATTAAAATTAATTCATTATTTGTAGATGGTTGCATGGAACAAGAGTTTTAAAAGAAGGTTTTGAAATTTATTAACATTCTTTTTTCTTTCATTAAAAATTAACTGTTTGTATATGGTTAGGTCAGGTTAGGTTAGGTTGCATGGAACGAGAGTTTTAAAAGAAAGTTTTGAAATTTATTAACATTCGAATATTCCTATTTAGAATTTTTTTTTCTTTCATTAAAAATTAACTATTTCCAAATAGTTAGGTTAGGTTAGGTTAGGTTGCATGGAACAAGAGTTTTAAAAGAAAGTTTTGAAATTTATTAACATTCGAATATTCCTATTTAGCATTTTTTTTCTTTCATTAAAAATTAACTATTTCCAAATAGTTAGGTTAGGTTAGGTTGTATAGAACGAGAGTTTTAAAAGAAAGTTTTGAAATTTATTAACATACGAATATTCCTATTTAACATTTTTTTTTTCTTTCATTAAGAATTAACTATTTATAAATTATTGCATGAAACAAGAATTTCAAAAGAAAGTTTTCTAAATTTATTAACATTCGAGTATTCCTATTTAACAATTTTCATAAAATATTATAAAAATAGTTTATGCATCGCAAATAACGCATTTTTGAATAATTAAAAAATATCAAAAAGTACCTTAAAAAATACACCTTGAAACCTTACACAGAATTGCAAGAATTGCAGAAGTGAACTCGAATGTCCCAAGTAAGATGAAATACTACTAAAAAAAGAAGAGTCTATGTCTTGGAAATGATGCATTTCCGGACCCACATCGTCGTCCATATGTATTAAGTCCGGAGCACTTTCTTGCAGCCCTCTACCAATCAATTTCCACGGGTTTTTGCCTAGCAGAGCAGTTTTAACTTATATTTCAATTCCACAATGGTTTCTTCAACGCCATAAATTTATGCTATTTATCTTCGTGAAGTTGCACTCTCTGACTCGACAAACTGTAAATTAATTTCAGCTAGTTATGCACTTCTTGCGCGATTAAATTTACTCATCGTTTGTAAACTGCTTGTATCTGAGCAACCTTTTGATGAATTACTAAATACTTGTTGCACAATTCATTTGTCGTATCAGTCAAAATTAAATGATCTAGAAAGGAGGAAGAAAATACAAATTTAGTAATTAATTTTTAATTACGAGAATCGTAACCTCAAGTTAAAAAACTAACTTAACTTAAATTTAAGATGAGAAGTATAAATCAAGTTATGCCATTAATACATCAATATAATATAAATATGGACCAAGTATAGACCTAAATATAGACCTGAATATGTGTTAACCCTAAAAATAAAAACAAATTGAAAATTGGCTGAGTTCATCATCAATTTGTTAAAATCCAGAATTTTTCAAAAATTGAATCGAAAAATACATTTACTCTAAGTGTTCCTAAAATAAGAATAAAATACCAGTCATCAAATAATTATGATGGAGACTAACATTTGAAACGCGATCAGTCTCAATCACAACGATACCGAATAGAAGAAAAATATCCTTTTACCCTGATGTGAATACACACAAAACCTCCTCTTCATCAGACAGTACTCATCTGAAGTACTATCATATATCCAGCTAAAAAGCTTTTTTCTCTACTATTAGTCGAAGACTTGATGGGTTCGTAGACCTAACCTAAATCAGGACCATTGATACATTGGTCCATTAACTTTGGTACAGTACTTCTGTTGATTACGTAGTCATTTGTCCCACTTGCTAAATTTTTATATTTCTATCATCCTAATTTGTCATCTTGATTTTCATACTAAAATAACAACACTAAAACCACTAAAAAGGTTATATTTCTAAGTTTGCCTTGGAAATTATTCTTTCTTTTCATTTTAACTTAGGAATTTGGAAGATTGGAAATTTGAAAATTTAGAATTTTTGGGGATACAAATTTTAACATTTAGAAATTCCATAATTTAGAAATTTGGACATTTAGAAATTTGGATGATTGAAAATTTGGACCTGTGGAAATTCGAAAATTTAGAAATTTGGGAGATTGGAAATTTGGACCCGTGGAAATTTGGAAATTTGGAAATTTGGGAGATTGGTAATTTGGATTCGTGGAAATTCGGAAATTTAGAAATTTGGGAGATTGAAAATTTGGACCTGTGGAAATTCGGAAGTTTAGAAATTTGGGAGATTGGAAATTTGGACCCGTGGAAATTTGGAAATTTGGAAATTTGGGAGATTGGAAATTTGGACTCGTGGAAATTCGGAAAATATAGAAATTTGGACCCGTGGAAATTCGAAAATTTAGAAATTTGGGAGATTGGAAATTTGGACATTAAGCAACTAGGAAATTTAGAAGTTCGAGTGATTGAAATTTGTTAAAATTTGATAAAATTTATTAGAACAATTTTTTTAGAATCTTTGCTAATCTTCATGAAGACAAAGAATTACTATGTATATTAATTTATGTTTTATCATACGTTTCCGTATTTTCCGACTTTATTTTTAATTTCAGAGTAAGTGTATTGCACTTACAGTAGCAGTAGGTTTATTGTTAAACAGTTTACTTCACAAGTGAAGAGATCAAACTTAAAAAATATACCTTCAAAGTTTTCACTAAATACGAAACAAAATGTGTAAAACAAATTATACAACCTTCAAAATGTTAGTACGACGAAGCTATGTACAACTAGCTATTAATTTATCTCGCTAAAAATTTGTTGACGGTTCAAATTGATGGTCGCGATGTTACTTGCATTTTTATTGCCGTCATTCGGATGATCAATCGTCCTGAAATATAATCGATGATAAAGATAGAGCCGGAAAAACCAATCAACTTTCATCCCACCCACACGAAGCGCACAAAAAATGGAATCAATGTGGAAAAAAAGTTAATTATCTTCGTAACTTTTTTGGTTGGATTCGGTAAACTGCTGTCAGTCACTTGACAATACTATTGATCTTATTTTCATTTACTAGAATTAATCTTATAATAATAAAACCTTTACATTTATTTCCTAAATAAATATATATATATTGCAGTTTACTACATATATTATTATAAACATTTATAAAAATGAATTTTTAATAAAATATAACGTATAAAAATATTATGATTGAATTAGTGCAATTGTACTTTTAAAATAATTTAACCAGATAGTAAATTTTGTATGAATTTATCAAAGGGTAAAATATAAATAAACATTTATAAAAATGAATTTTTAATAAAATATGACGTATGAAAATATTATACTCATTAAATTAATGCAATTATATTTTTAAAACAATTTAACCAGTTATTAAATTTTGTATCAAAGAGTAAAATATAAATAAACATTTACAAAAATTAATTTTTAACAAAATATAACTTCTGAAAATATTATAATCATTAAATTAGTGCAATTATATTTTTAAAACAATTTAACCAGTTATTAAATTTTGTATCAAAGAGTAAAATATAGATAAACATTTATAAAAATGAATTTTTAATAAAATATAACGTATGAAAATATTATAATCATTAAATTAGTGCAATTATATTTTTAAAACAATTTAACCAGTTATTAAATTTTGTATCAAAGAGTAAAATATAAATAAACATTTACAAAAATTAATTTTTAACAAAATATAACTTCTGAAAATATTATAATCATTAAATTAGTGCAATTATATTTTTAAAACAATTTAACCAGTTATTAAATTTTGTATCAAAGAGTAAAATATAAATAACCATTTATAAAAATAAATTTTTAATAAAATATGACGTATGAAAATATTATAATCATTAAATTAGTGCAATTATACTTTTAAAATAATTGAACCAGTTATTAAATTTTGTATGTTTCAAAGAGTAAAATATAAAGATGCTGAACAAACATGTTCCTATTTATATTTCAGTTGATTTAAAAAATATTTACTTTCTATTGAACTTGTCTGTTTATTTAACAGTATTTTCCGTCAACAAATTTTACAAAGTATACCTTCAAATTTCTGGTGAATATTTGTGCCTCTCATGGAAGTAATTAAATCGAAAATGGAAGCAATTATACCTCGATAATGGGAACCGTGATGTCAAGGTTTATGAAAAATGATCGAGTGAAATGTATCTTTGACAATATAATGAAATATTATTCCTTTGAAAACGTCCTCAACTAAAAACATGACGTGTTCCGTATTTTACTACAGCTACTTCATAACAACAAACCCAAAATAAATTTCTCTGAACAAATAATTGCCATGTTTCGTTTGTATTCATGAATAAAAATTCTTCCCATTTTTATTCGGCAAACACTACTTTTATTTTCATTTTTCATAGGAGTGCAAAGCAAACTTTTTATACGATCTATATATTACAACCGAGGGAAAATTGGCTGCTTTTTATTGCAATCGTCAATTTATAATCCTGACATTTCCGCCATCTTGCGTCTCTTTTTTCAACGCGCTTCCCACTTTATACGCGGGAGCGTGGGTTTCAACGATGGGCGGATATACGAATAGCTGTGGAGAAGTAAACAGATGAAAAGTGCTTGCAAAAATAATGTAACTACGTGTTTACTGAACACGGAGAACAGTTTAAGATCGATCAACTGAACCTTCCGATCTGTCCATTTCTTATTTCTCTTCCGTTTTCGTGTGGTGTTACTTTGTTCAGAGAAGGAAATCTTTCTGGTTTGTCAAACGTGTCGGGTTCTTGTTCGAAGCCCTTCGTTCTAAGAGCAGGTTTGATTTATGGACGCGTATCGCGGTTAGAGTCAATTATTATAGTTTGGGGAATTTAGGGGACTTAGGAAAATTACGAGTCATGCTGAAATTTTGGGGGTTTTTGTTTTGTAAGTTTCTGAGGTTGTTGAACTTTTTAATTTATAGATTTTTGCATTTGTTGATTTACAGGTTTTTAAGTTCTCGAGTTTTTAAATTTTCAGGTTTTTGATTTTTTAATTTTTCAAGTTTTCAGGTTTTCAGATTTTCAAGTTTTCAAGTTTTCAAGCTTTTGAATTTTCAAGTTTTCAAGTTTTCGAGTTTTCGAGTTTTCAAGTTTTGAAATTTTCAAGTTTTCAAGTTTTCAAGTATTCAAGTTTTCGAGTTCTCGAGTTTTCAAGTTTTCAAGTTTTCAAGTTTTCAAGTTTTCAAGTTTGCAATTATTCAATCATTCAATTATTCAATTGTTCAATTATTCAATTGCTCAGTTATTCAATTGTTCAATTATTCAATTGCTCAGTTATTCAATTACTCAGTTATTCAATTACTCACTTATTCAATTGTTCAATTATTCAATTGTTCAATTATTCAATTGCTCAGTTATTCAATTACTCAGTTATTCAATTACTCAGTTATTCAATTGTTCAATTATTCAATTGTTCAATTATTCAATTGTTCCATGATTCCATGGTTCCATGGTTCAATTGTTCAATTGTTCCATTGTTCCATTGTTCAATTGTTCAATTGTTCAATTGTTCCATTGTTCCATTGTTCCATTGTTCCATTGTTCAATTGTTCCATTGTTCAATTATTCAATTATTCAGTTATGCAATTTTTCAATTTTTCACAAAAATCCACCTAACCAACTTCAAACATTTCACACAATCCATGAACACACAAACCAAGCCAAACATTTGAAAGAACAATAAAATTGAAATAACCCAAACAAAACCCAACAATTAATTAACCAATGATTAGTTCTAGGTTAGAATAATACAACGGCATAAAAAATAATGATCACTATCGAACGCACATTAACGAAATTAATAATCCATTAGATGATACAGGTGGTTCGTTATATCGATCAGGAGGTAACAAAACCGGTACGGTGCATGTGTGCATATTTGTTCTGAAAACGCCATACATGATATTTCGTGGTTTCCCTGACGTAACGTAAACGTAATTCAATTGTACACGGTGTGCTTAAGAAAAAATAAGTTCCGATCTCCGGTGCTGGATCGATTAATGACTTGACGTAATTAAAACCCTACGCTTAATCCATCAGTCAGCTTTGATCAAAGCGCCATGATGCACGTCACTTTGGGATGATTTTAGTCGTTCCAGCATTGTCTATGCATTAACGTTGCCTGCGTTAGATAGATGCCATTGTAAAATGACATTTTCGATCATCCCTTCGATTTGAATATGTATTATCTGGGGTTTTATGAGAAATTAACTGAAACTTTTACTTTGTTCGGCGATGGTGGTAGTTTCGATATGTCCAGTTTACTGTTTGATTGGAAAGCTGCTTCTTTATCATTAATGGGAAGTTTTAGGTTCATATTATTATTCGATTTGAAATTGATTGATTTTATGTAAAGTAAGAAGGTATATTATTTTATTATTGTGAGAAGTATTACTGTATGATTGTGGTTCGATCTGTAATTTGGATGAATATGTGGATATGTATAGGGTGATTAATTATCTACCGGGCATGTACAGAGTGATTATTTATCGAGCAGATATATACAGAGTGATTATTTATTTGATGGTGACGTACAGAATGATTATTTATTGAATGAACACGTATAGAGTTATTATTTGGCCTGCAGTCATGTACAGAGTGATCAGTTATTGAACGGACATGTACAGAGTGATTATTTATTGAACGGACGTGTACAGAGTGATTATTTATTGAACGGACGTGTATAGAGTGATTATTTATTGAACGAACGTGTACAGAGTGATTATTTATTGAACGGACGTGTATAGAGTGATTATTTATTGAACGGACGTGTATAGAGTGATTATTTATTGAATGAACATGTATAGAATTATTATTTAGCCTGCAGTCATGTACAGAGTGATTATTTATCGAGCAGACATGTACAGAGTGATCATTTACTCGACGATGAAGTACAGAGTGATTATTTATTCGACGATGATGTATAGAGTGATGATTTATCAAGCAAACATGTACATTACTATTATTTATCAAGCCGTCATATACAAAGTTTTATCGAGCAAACATGAAACTAACCAAAACAAAAATTTGCAGAGTGATGATTTATCAAGCAGACATGTACAAGTATCATTATTTATGGAGACGTTATGTTTAAAGTGATTTATGGAACGAATATAAAATTTGTAAGAGAAACAAGAATTTAAAGACTGATTATTTATCAAGCAGACATATACATGATTATTTGTCTAGCATACAGTTGAGTTGTCAAGCATACAGTGAAGCAGACATGAAGTTTGTAAAAGAAATAAACATTTTGTAAGTGGTTATTTATTGAGTAGTTATTTATCGAGCGATTGTGTACAGAGCGATCACTTATTGGGCGAATATTTTATTGAGCTGTCATGCATACAGTAAAGCCGACTTGAAATTTGTAAAAGAAACACACCTTTTGTAAGTGGTTATTTATTGAGTGGTTATTTATCGAACGGCTGTGTACAGAGCGATCACTTATCAGGCGAACATTTATGGAGTGATCATTTAACCAAATATTTACATCTTAAAAAATAGTTAATAACATGTAAATATTAAATTTGTACGTCAAATAAAATATGTAAATTGTGAAATAATATAATAAATTACATCTTGTATTTACAAGTAGAAGTTGAACCTACAAAAAGCTTTCACAGGAAATTACTTTATTATACATACATGTGTGTTAGAGTTATATATGAAAAAAGTACTATGCATGTAATATACTAAATTTGAATACAGCTACATTTTATGGTTAAGCTTCGCCAACTCCTAAGCAAGTCATTACATTATTTTACTCTTTTCTCCAGTGTCTCACATTTGCATCGGAACGCAATCAGACGAAAACTCATCGGCTTCACTTTTCGTCCTT
This sequence comes from Megachile rotundata, assembly GCF_050947335.1. NCBI lineage: Eukaryota > Metazoa > Arthropoda > Insecta > Hymenoptera > Megachilidae > Megachile > Megachile rotundata. The sequence goes on from NC_134995.1 coordinate 8,276,842, forward strand.
AAAGTTCGCAACGATCGAAGGATTGAGGTCAAGCACCATTGTTTAATCTTGTCCGGAATACATTGAAAGTTTCACCTATCACGAAATCTGCAATTGACACTATTAGGGGACAAAACTAACATCGGCTTCCTAGAAATTTGAACTGTTGAAGCAAATTATCCCGAATGTGGTGTTTAGACGTTTTTAAATTTAGAAATTTGGGAGATTGGAAATTTGGACCCGTGGAAATTCGGAAATTTAGAAATTTGAACCCGTGGAAATACGGAAATTTAGAAATTTGGAAATTTAGAAATTTGGACCCGTGGAAATTCGGAAATTTAAAAATTTGGAAAATTGGGAATTTGGACCCGTGGAAATTCGGAAATTTAGAAATTTGGATGATTGGAAATTTGGACCTGTGGAAATTCGGAAATTTAGAAATTTGGGAGATTGGAAATTTGAGCCCGTGGAAATTCGAAAATTTAGAAATTTGGGAGATTGGAAATTTGGACTCGTGGAAATTCGGAAATTTAGAAATTTGGAAAATTGGGAATTTGGACCCGTGGAAATTCGGAAATTTAGAAATCTGGATGATTGGAAATTTGGACCTGTGGAAATTCGGAAATTTAGAAATTTGGGAGATTGGAAATTTGGACCCGTCGAAATTCGGAAATTTAAAAATTTGGGAGATTGGAAATTTGGCCCGTAGAAATTCAGAAATTTAGAAATTTGGGTGACTGAAAATTCGAAAATTCAAAAATTTGAAAATTTAGAAATTTAGAAAATTAGAAATTTGAAAAATTAGAGAACAAAAATTCAGAAATTTGTAAAATTAAAATTTAAGCAAATCCCCTAGCAATTAATTTCGCAAAGAAAGTAAAATCCACTCTGATTGCTAGATGTCCACTTGAAGGCTTTCGGTTGTACTCTCATAAGCAATCAAGAGCTTACGCTGGATGTTAATTTTACCCACTGTAATATCGGACAGGCCCATCGTGGAGATCGATAGTCATTTAGCATTAGTGCGTTAATGTTACGAAGTAGCTTAATGTAACAAACGGTGCACCGTATCACATGGTGTCCAAGGATATTATACCTTTTATGGTTCGTGCTGGTAAACGAAAGATTGATAATAAAGTTTGTATGGAAAGTGAGGTTAATATCATTATAAATTAATGAACGGCCACTGTGGACCACTTGTACAGCTATTTTACTATTTTCAGTTTGTTTATATTGTTTTTTTAATTTTTTTTTATTTTCAATATAAATGCTTGTGTTGTTTGGTTTTGTTAATTTAAATTACATTAATTATTTGCATCATTATGGATACATTATTATACACATTTATAAAAATAAATTTGTTAATGATATTATTTAGAACATATAATAAAATATTTAGCAAATTTGTTTAAAAAAAGTGCTCAAATAAATTAAAGGAATTTTTATACTAACCTTGGAGAAATATATTTTCAAATTCTATAAATACATATTCAGTAATCAATTTTTATATACTTCATATATTTTATTTATTTCATACGAAATATATAAAAATAGTAAAAATTAAATCAAGTGTAAACAATTATTTTTCAATGAATTTTTGCAATAATTAATATGTACAATATTGTTTAACTCATCAAGGTTATGTAGTTCCACAAAATTAAATAAGATAAATTTAAAAAAATGAGAAACATTTGTTCATCAATCTTTATTTAAACAAACATTCATTCTTCACAATAAAAATAAACATTTCTGAGCTTTCTGATTTTTACCTCCTTCACATTTTTAACCTTTTTCATATTTTTGTGCTATAACTTAACAAATTAAGTTAACCATTAAAATATACCTACAATTAATTATTATATCGTAACATAATATTATTAATTATTATATCACAACATAATATTATTAATTATCATATCATAACAATTTAATGTCACTTTCTCTTCAAAGAGTGTCTCCATTTTGAAAATACTTGTAGAGTCCGCCATCTTAAGTTCACTTAACCTAACTTCACACCGAAAACTCTTCTCATCGCGATTCAACAAATAGCAGATGCAAATCGTAACGAAAGAATTCTATAAAACATACGTTTAATTTCTATATATCGATGTACCCACCCACAGATTTATTGGTTTACGTTCATTTTCCATTTTACGTGACCTCGTGCTGGGGAGTTTTAACGCTTGAACGAGCACGTTGCGAGATATATCTGATAAATCGAATGAAAAAAAGGAAAGAGGCTAGCATGATTTCTGATCCAATTTGTAAGCGGTGATATTCGATTCATAAGCGCTTTTCTATGAGAAGTCAATTTCTACCCCGTCATACTGATCCTTAAATATTAAAATACGTCGGAGAAATAAAAATTGACCCCTGAAAAACTTTCAGACTTCTTTGCTTTACTTGAAAATCTTCAGTAAGTTCAACTGAATGTCTATTGAACAGTGAGTTATATAAAATTATTATTTATAAATTTTCTCGGAAATTTGGACCCATGGAAATTCGGGAGATTGGAAATTTGGGAGATTGGAAATTTGGACCCGTGGAAATTCGGAAGTTTAGAAATTTGGAAGATTGGAAATTTGGACCCGTGGAAATTCGGAAAATTTGGAAATTTGGGAGATTGGAAATTCGGAAATTTAGAAATTCGGGAGATTGGAAATTCGGACGCGTGGAAATTCGTAAATTTAGAAATTTGGGAGATTGAAAATTCGGAAATTTAGAAATCTGGGAGATTGGAAATTTGGACCCGTGGAAATTCGGAAGTTTAGAAATTTGGAAGATTGGAAATTTGGACCCGTGGAAATTCGGAAATTTAGAGATTTGGACCCGTGGAAATTCGGAAATTTAGAAATTTGGGAGATTGGAAATTCAGAAATTTAGAAATTTGGGAGATTGGAAATTCAGAAATTTAGAAATTCGGGAGATTGGACATTCGGACGCGTGGAAATTCGTAAATTTAGAAATTTGGGAGATTGAAAATTCGGAAATTTAGAAATCTGGGAGATTGGAAATTTGGACCCGTCGAAATTCGGGAGATTGGAAATTCGGACCCGTGGAAATTCGGAAAATTTAGAAATTTGGACCCATGAGAATTCGAAAATTTTGAATTTTGGGAGATTGAAAATTTGGACCCATGGAAATTCGGAAATTTAGAAATCTGGGAGACTAAAAATTTGAAAATTTAGAAATTTAACATTGTCGACGGCAATATAACGAGAGTCTACTATAATCTAACTGATTTCATACAACTCGATAATGTTCCTGATTTTCAAATAAACAAAAGAAACAATTAACAAGATAAATACAACGTAAATTGTTTTGTAATAAAGGGAAGTTTATTCACAGAAATGATGAACTGGTGACCCGCAGTAACACCGTTACGCTAAAATTGCTTTGTGCTCTTCTTTATTTTTCACCTCGCTTCTCCGGGTTTTACTTGCTGAAGCAATCACTGTCCTTCGTAAACGCCTAATGGAATCAACCAGCACGCCAGAATTGCGACAGAACCTGTCATTTTCTTTGTTTTTTAACGATGAACAAACAGGGTAGTGAAGCATAAGATTTTCAGTGTGAGAAGATCTATGTTTATTGGTATATTTTTTTAAACAGTGGTGGGAGGTTAGTTGTTGAACAATTTGAGGGCACTGGGCAAGTTGGGGCCATTTATGGGAATTTTTAAGCTCCTTAATTTTTAGATTTCAATATTTTTTAATTTCATTTTAGGATATTTTGGAATTTTAATGTTTCCTAGTTTCAATTTTAAATATTTCTAAATTTTGATTTTTTGAATTTTGAGATGTCAATTTCCCATTTTTTTAAATTACTGAATCATCAAATGCTAATTTCCTAAATTTTCAAATTCGCAACTTTCAAAATTTTCATATCCCATTTTCCTAAATTTTCGCATTTTAATTTCTCCAATTTCCTAAACCTTTAAATCCCATTTTCCTAAATTTTGACATCTCTTTTTTCTAAATTTTTAGATGTCAATTTCCCATTTTTTAAATTACTGAATCATCAGATGCTAATTTCCTAAATTTTCAAATTTCCAACTTTCAAAATTTTCACATCCCATTTTCCTAAATTTTCGCATCTTAATTTCTCCAATTTCCTAAATTTTCAAATCCCATTTTCCTAAATTTTCACATCTCCCTTTTCTAAATTTTCAGATCTCAATTTCCCATTTTTTAAATTACTGAATCATCAGATCCTAATTTCCTAAATTTTCAAATTTCCAACTTTCAAAATGTTCACATGCCATTTTCCTAAATTTTCACATCTCAATTTCTCCAATTTCCTAAACCTTTAAATCCCATTTCCCTAAATTTTTACATCTCCCTTTTCTAAATTTTCAGATCTCAATTTCCTAACCCGTGAAATTTACAAATTCCCAATTTGCAACGCGTCCATTCACCAGACCCTCAATTAGTCCATTACCTCTCTGAACTACATTTCCTACCAAAAATCTACTCTTTCACTAGTCAATTACTCGGAATGAGCTTGTTTCTATTAACATACAAACAGTACACAGATGTAAATACGATCGCGGCATTTTTATCGATTTTAATTCTGGTTCCAGCTGTTTCCTTCGATTAATTCGAACGGGAACACATTCAACAGGATGGAAAACTAATCAACTCTGAACTTTGTTAGAGAATCGTGCAGCGAGAAGGGAGGCGTATCGTTCGAAACCAGAATTTAATCTGGAAACAAAGTTTGCCATTCTCGTTTCGGACATACTCGTAAAAACTGATTAACAATATAAAAAAGAAAATATGTTTTCAATTCCCCTTTTTTACAATTATTTCCGCGTATTTGTTCATCACGATTGGTTTGCATTGTTTCGGTTTAATACTTTCAGATGAAATTTTCAATCTGTAATTTGATTTACAATTTCATCTATGATTTAATGTAGAATTCATTGTTCAATTTGATGCGCGGTTTAATCATACATAAAATTATTAACATATTTCAATTTTAACAGAACTGTCTATCTGAAGTAAATGAATTTATTTAAGGGGGGCAATACGTTTAGACAGATGAAAATAAGTTGATATTTGTGAATCTTTTTTGTATAGGACACCTTTGTTTTGCATTTTCGAAATTTCAGGTATAATTTATTATAACTATTGCCTATTACAGAATATTTTCTGTTTTGCAAAATATTTCAAAATGCCGGAATTATGACAATCCTTTCTGGAAGTGTTTTGGCGCGTCTCGTGAATCGGCGTGGTTTCTAACTTTAGATAGATTGGCCTGAAGCAAGTTTGCAGACAATGTTTCGAAAACTAACATTCACAGTTAGTAGATGAACCTCAGAAATGTGCAAAATATGTAAAATTGAAGAAATGGCGCGTTTAAAGAAAAACTTCGAATTTTATTGAAAATTTTTGCAATGTTTTGCAATAAAAAGAACTTTGATGTTCAATTTATTTCATACATTTAGGTTCATATGTTAGATAGTATTGTAATGTATATGTGCAAAAAATTTGAGCGCGATTGATAAACTAGTTTTTGAGTTATCAGCCACGCCAATTTTAAGAACGTAGTTTTGAGAAAAACACGTTTAAAGTTTCAGTCCTCCGCACTGAACGCGTGTATACCCGCGGCGCTAATCGGCCATAACTTCAAAAGGGCTTCGTATTTCACTTAAAAATTTTGAGACAATATTTTTAAGATGTTACACTAACATTTTATAGAAAAAAAAATTTTGTAATTTTTTAAGATTCTAAAGGTATTGCCCGCCTTAATTTATTTGACAGTTTTTTTTTTTCATTTATTTGTTTAAAGTCGCATCAACCGCTGAGGGTTATTAGCGACTTTTATTCAAAATATATTTGATTTTATTCAATAATATAATATCAAAATATAAATAATTTTTTACAGTAACAATATTTAAAAATGTTACACTAATTTTTGTTAATGTAATTTCGCAAAAAATGGACGTTAATCACTTTCAAAATAAACGTCACGTAGTATACATTCAAAATGGCCACCAAGAGCATACTGTGTCAAGTTCGAATTAACCGCTTATCGCGTAATAGAATTTTAATTGGCTAATCGGTCAAGTCCTGTCGTTTTATCAAGAACCCGCCAGGAAGGTAATAAATCAGTCGAAAGCAAAAAGCGTTCAACACCCTCTTCGAGTCACTTCCGATCTTCGAAATTCACCATTCCTTTGATTTCATAGTTTACAAGTTTAAGCATACCTGCCGGCACTCGAGAGCTAATCACCAACGAGCAACAGTTTGCAAATTAACAGCCCGGGGTATTAATTTCTCGGAACTTTAAAGAATTCCTACTTGCGAACTTCGATTCTTGCGTCTTTAATTTATCCGGTGGACCGATAACATAACTTTCCAGTCATAAAATATTGGGTGCTTTTTATCTCCTAGCTTTATGACTTTTGCGTGAGAGTGTTTCCCTTTTATTATGCTCTTCAATTACGCGAGGCGGAATGCGTAAGTAACGGAACTATGTAAATTCTTGAACACGAAAGATTCTACGCGATCTTCCAAATATGAGTTCTTTTTATCGATGTAGAAAATGTCTTGGAATAAACGATGAAACTGTCACGGTATAAATCTTTTAAAATTGGTTCTGGGTAACAATGTTATAATAATTTACTGTACGGAGGGTTCTAAATTTATTTTAAGGTTATGTTGACGTCTGGAGGTTTTTATAACTGCCGATTTACGTTTTGACAATTGCGAGATATCGCACCCTCTCGATATACAACTTATGGCATGTATTAATTAATCGGTTACCGACTTTCGGTACTTTAAATTCTTTTGATTACTTTAATAATTAGTTCTTATTATTCTAAACTTTATTTTGGTAGACAAAATTATTAATATTTTTACCATTTAATAGTTTTTGATACTTAGAATACGATGCGAGAGTTTTGCAATTTGAGCGCTTGCTTTGGCGGGTCACTGACGCCATATTGGATTTCGCGCATGCGCAGTCCATGCATGCGCAGTCTATGCATGCGCAGTCTACGCACGCGGATGGTTAATCAAAAATGCCATTAAAATGGTAAAACCTGCTTTTTCGATTACTAGTTGTAAACAAATGTCAATTGTTTTTCCTTTTTCTACATAAATAGCATAGAATTGAACACGCATAAACGTGGTCCAACGAAATCAAGCGTAATCAAATAATAAATAGAAGTGAATGTGACGACACACTCACGTGTCAAATAAACTAATCCTCGATATCAAAAACTATTAAGTAGTGAAAATGTTAATAATATTGTGTGACCCACAGTTTAATCTATTATTCTATCCATAAAGTGAATTAAACTTCAAAGAAACAATTATTGAATATAACAATTCATAAATAAAACAACATATAAATTACAAGAGGTTAAATTGTTCTTAGTATAATTGCGTGCAATTATCATCCCCTTTGAGGTTAAAATATCCAGAATATGTAAATACCAGTTTTGAACTCATTAAACTTTTACACAATGTTCAAAAAGCTTCTTAAACAGCACAGTATTACAAAATACCTTCTGCAACGAAAGCTTTATGCTTTTTGTGTATCTTTTACAGCTTCCAAACGTAACTAGAATCGTCCTATAATTTCGTATAATGAAAGCTTGCAGCATTGTAGAAGATATGCGCATCCTTTCTTCAATTGTACAAACTTGTGTGACAATGCAAAGGACATTTAACATTCTGGAAAAGATGTGGCAAATTCTTTATGAAGGAATTTAGTAACTTTATGAAACCCTTTTAAGAGTGGAATTTTAATGACCCGTCGAGGCAAGATTTATTACTCTTCCTATTAAAATCTTCTTAACTTATGCTTTTGTTTTATAATAGGAAACTTTGCGAGGATGAAATTAATTAGGGAATATCGTTTAGATTGTTCGGAAAGAAAAATTGTATGAATTGTGGAATATTAATTAAAATAGAAGTTTTTGAGAAAGAGTTAAAACTTGGTTGAATATTTCGGTTTGTATACGTAATTTTGAAGATCTAATGCTGTAATATTCTAATACTTTCAAGTAGCAACTGAGAATTCCAAAATTTCAGAATTCCAAAATTTTAGAATTCCAGAATTTTAAGTTTCCAAAATTCCCAAATTCCTAAAATTCCAGAATTCCAAGATTCCAGAAATCCAAGGTTTCAGAATTCCAAGCTTCCAGAATTCCAAGCTTCCAGAATTCCAAGATTCCAGAATTCCAAGATTCCAGAATTCCAAGATTCCAGAATTCCAAGATTCCAGAATTCCAAGCTTCCAGAATTCCAAGCTTCCAGAATTCTAAGGAACCAGAATTCCAAGATTCCAGAATTCCAAGCTTCCAGAATTTCAAGATTCCAGAATTTCAAGATTCCAGAATTCCAAGATTCCAGAATTCCAAGATTCCAGAATTCCAAGCTTCCAGAATTCCAAGCTTCCAGAATTCCAAGCTTCCAGAATTCCAAGCTTCCAGAATTCCAAGATTCCAGAATTCCAAGATTCCAGAATTCCAAGCTTCCAGAATTTCAAGATTCCATAATTCCATAATTCCATAATTCCATAATTCCATAATTCCATAATTCTAAAATTCTAAAATTCTAAAATTCTAAAATTCTAAAATTCTAAAATTTTAAAATTCTAAAATTCTAAAATTCTAAAATTCTAAAATTCTAAAATTCTAAAATTCTAAAATTCTAAAATTCTAAAATTCTAAAATTCTAGAATTCCAAGATTCCAAAATTCAAAAGTTCAAAAATTCAAAGATTCCTGAACTCCAGAATTCCCAAAATTCTCAAACTTCCAAAAATTCCAAAATTCCAAAATCAAAAATCCAAAAGTTCTAAATTTCTACAACCTTAAAATCCAACCCCTAAGGCAAAAACCACAGTAACGTTTTAAACAACTCATGAATCGCATTCTCTGATAGTTCTTTCATCTCACCGAGATTATATTTGCAAAGACATACCTCTTCATCTTGCAGCTTCTACTCTACTTGGATTTTCATCATGTTCGAAGATTCGCTTTTATCCCCGTCTCATTGTTTCATTCATTTATACCATAAACGTGATTTAGTTCCTGCTCCTGAAAGTATGATATGATTCCACAGTACCGGATATTCCAATGTGCTCCTTGAAATAAAAGTGAAGCTAAATTTCTTTCATGTTTTATTTAACACCAGAATAATAGAAATAAGGGTGGCGTGAAATTTCTCTCGCGTTATATTTAACGCTAAAATAACAGAGGCGAAGGTAGAGTGAAATTTCTTTCATTTCTTTAGTTAACACCGAAGTAATCAAAATACGGTAAGTAAAATAAAGTAATCGAAACGTGGGACGAAATTTTGTTCACGATGAACAAAAATGTATGAAAGATATCAATATGTCAAGGTAACACGATTTGAAGAATAGTGAATTTGTTTCTAAATTTAAATTGCAAAAATTATTTGTGAGTTTCAGTTAAAATATTCATGAATTTTTAAACGAGATATTTTGAATAAACAAAATAAATAAAAAACAGTTTTCTATTATAAATAGTTGTGTCCATGATCAGTAATTATTTCATTTTTCTCTTCATCCTCATTTGCTTATTTTTCAAGTTCATTTTCAACGTCATGAGTTATTGGGTTATTAAATGGTGTTCAAGTAAGAGGAATCTTTTTATGAAAATCATTAATACAAAATTAAAACTGTAACTCTCTTGCAATCAATCTTGCAGTAATCTTCAAGTATCCATCACTTGATATCGAACTGTCAGATGATCATTCGTTAGACTTATTCGCGTAGCAAAACGAACATTTGCGGAACAATTTGTAAGAGCGAATTCTGCAGAAGATACGTATCAAGATACTCCGCGGTAATTTAACTTGACTAATGGTCTCGAGTTTCCCCTATTCTTCCCGTTAATTTCAAATTCTGAGCAATGTCAGATATCAAATAATTTGATATTTGGAATATAAGTACATGTAAGCTTTAATTATTGTCAGAAGAGACTGATAAAAAATCATAAAGTACGTCAAACTTTTATGTTGGAACATCTTTTGAATTTGTTAAAAAAAATTGAATAAAATATTTGTAAATTGTTCATCTTTTTGTCATTTTACTGCAATGTTTTCTCATGTAAAATTACTAATGTTTGAAATAGAAATGTACCCCTTGTACTCTGTATAAAATATAAATAAAATATAAGTGTATAAGTGTAGTCTGAATAAGTGCAGTCTATATAAATATACTCTAAGTAACTGTAAGTTATATAAGTATAGTCTAAATAAATGTAGACTATGTAAATGTATTTCAAGTAAATTTAAAATATATAAGTATATTTTAAAGAAATGTAACCTATGTACAGTCCAGATAAATATGATCTGTGTAAATGCAGGATAAATAAGTGTAGACTATGTAAATATAGCCTAAATAAATGTAACCTACAAAGGTACAGTTTAACTAAATGTAACATGTAGAACTGCAGTCTAGATAAATGTAATTTACATAAATGTAATCCAAATAAATGTAACCTACAAATGTACAGTTAAAATAAATGTAACCTGTACAAGTACAGTCCAAATAAATGTAATCTACATAAATGCAGTCCAAATAAATGTAGGCTATGTAAATGTAGCCTAAATAAATGTAACCTACAAATATACAGTTTAACTAAATGTAACCTACATAAGTACAGTCCAAATAAATGTAGGCTATGTAAATGTAGCCTAAATAAATGACAAGTACAGTCCAAATAAATGTAATCTACATAAATGCAGTCCAAATAAATGTAGGCTATGTAAATGTAGCCTAAATAAATGTAACCTACAAATGTACAGTTTAAATAAATGTAACCTATATAAGTGCAGTCCAAATAAATGTAATCTACATAAATGCAGTCCAAATATTAAATGTAATCTTCGTTAATGCAGTTCAAATAAATGTAACCCGTATAAATGCAATAATCTCTTCGCTTTTTCTTATAATTGTACAAACCATATAATTAGAACTGTACCATCTTTGAATAATTAAACAAATAATTTGTAATGGTGTAAACCACCCTGCACACTAATTTAAAATGCTATTATGTAAAGAGTTAAGACATATTGTCATCGTACGTTTTTACATTATACCTCTTATAACCTTAGTATCTTAAATCAGTCGACCAATACTTCATCTCTTTCACGTGTACAATATCTGCCACGGCAACATGAAATTCCTTTTTCGTCCTTCTTCCCTTTTCAACGTACTTACATCTCGTATAACTTCGAATTCACTTTGTTGAAGGTGCATCAGAAGCGGTGCGAGCAAAGGGAAGATTAACTTCTTGTGGAAAATGAAAGTTGCAAAATTTTCTAGAATGAAATTTTCAGACAGAAGACAGTTCCTGAGAAATTTTGATATTTTAAGCGGCTTTGAAATTCAATCGGGGTTGCGTGTCACGAACTTTTGGAAAATTTCAGAAAGATTAATTAATAATCTTAATATTTAGCATGAAGAAATAATAAATTGTGGGAGATGTTTTTAATTCAATGATTATGTGTTTTATGGAATTTGTAATTTGTTGTAATTTATGTTCTTTTTATATATTCATAAGAAAGATTTTTATTTGGTAAAGAATATTACTGGAGATGTTAGATCGTTGACATGGTCGAGTCTCGATATATGGCCTCGAGTAGAGGATATCGAATTTCTAGCAGGTAGAAAGTATGAATTATAAAATTTCTAAAATCCTAAATTAAATATTTCTATATTTCTAATATCAAAAACCTAAATATCTACAGATTCAAGATTTGTATATTTTGAAACTTGAAATTCATAATTTTCTGAATTCAACATCCACATACTTAAACCTAAAAATTCGACAATTAAATCTTCTAAAATTCCAAACTAGATATTTCTATATTTCTAGCTTAATAAAACAAGAAATTAAAAAATAAGAAAACTAAGAATTTAAAAATGGAAGTGTAACATCAGTAAACATGAAAATAATTGAAGGTCAAGCATCAACACCGACAAAAGCATATTTATCCACCCGAAACGTCTGCAATCCCTCGTTTCACAATTCAAACTTCGCCAAACACGACTCCGTTCTTCTCATGAAAGATTTCAACCAGTTTGCAAGAATTTTCGTTCTTCGAAATCTCTGAATGATACTCGAATAGCCCGAGATCAAAGGAGCCCGATAAAAGCCACGGCATAACCTGGCTCGTGGGTTTGCGTGAGACTGTTTGGCGAAGCTTCCACAACGGAAGGGATCGTTTTCGTGGAAATTAGCGTCTAAAGATTGCACGGAAATAAGGGATCCTCAATTACGATAGATATTATCGTTCGCCTTCGGTTCTTCTTTGGCCTGTTTTCCCTCTCGCGTTCGAAGGATTCGTCTTTCGGTGAACCTTAATTACACTTGGAAGATATCCTTAATGTTTCTTGTTGCGTGAACATGGGGCAAATCTGGGTCCAATTTTATACTTAATAGGGCACATGAATTTCATGTATATTTTATTCTTTTATTGAAGTTTGGGAGGGATGAAACTTGCGAAAGGGGTAGAAATAGAAGAGTTACACTATGACACCCTAAGCGAAAACTCTGTTTCAGAGAATCTAGGTTTTACTTTAAATGAAAAAATGTGAAAATTGATTTATAGTGATGGCAACGAAATTAATACAGCAGAACAATTATTTTGATTAAAGATTTTCAGCCATGAAATCTTCAAATGTATCTTCATAATGAAGTCCACAAATTTTCAAGCTTTTAAATACTAAATAACCTTGTAATAACCTTGCAACTTCAATAACCTCGAGTAACAGTATATTTTTATTTCGTAACCTTTTACTGTACACATAATATTTATAACTGTACCTACATTTTAAAGAAATCGACCCACAAATAAGTTAATAACATTCATATACTTTCGAATACTAAATAACCTTGTAATAACCTTGCAACTTAAATAACCTTGAGTAACAGTATAATTTAATTTCATAACCTTTTACTGTACACATAATATTTATAACTGTATCTACATTTTAAAGAAATCGACCCACAAATAAGTTAATAACATTCATATACTTTCGAATACTAAATAACCTTGTAATAACCTTGCAACGTAAATAACCTTGAGTAACAGTATAATTTAATTTCATAACCTTTTACTGTACACATAATATTTATAACTGTACTTACATTTTAAAGAAATCGACCCACAAATAAGTTAATAACATTCATATACTTTCGAATACTAAATAACCTTGTAATAATCTTGCAACTTAAATAACCTTGAGTAACAGTATATTTTTATTTCATAACCTTTTATTGTACGTATAATGTACAATATAGTTTATAATCTCACCTACATTTTAAAGAAATCAACCAACAAATAAATAATAATCTAAAAATAAACCTCAAGTATTAAAAAGATTATAAAAGCAAAGAGTTTGAAAAGAAATAAGGAAGCAAAGGCGTTAAAAAGAAGTCTGATCGATCAACGAGAACCGGTTCAATCCCTCTTTTCTTCTTACCTTATTCTCAAACGGTTAAACTCGTCGGGGTGTAGCGTAGGGAAATATTGCGCCTGGAGAAGTTTACGAGCAAAACAAATTGGTTCGGCATAGAGTGTTTCGGGAAAACTCGAATACGATCGTTTAAAGGGTGAGATTTCAGAAGCTGCTGGAAGATAAATCTCTTGAAGAGCTAAAAATAAGATATAGTTGAAACGAATCTCTATGGATGCGAAACGTAAAATATTTTAAGGGTCGTTGATATCCGATATAAGTCAAATTTGAGCCTAGGGAGAGTTTATTGGGGAAAGGAAGAAGGTTGATAGTAGATGATGATTGGAAGTACTGTAGGGAATATAATATTGTTGTTTGGTAGGGAAGATTAGGGAAGTGGGAAGAGTTTTGGGGATTTGGGGATTTGGGGGGTTGGGAAGTGGAGGATTTGGGGATTTAGGGATTTTAGGATTGGGGGATTAGAAAACTGGGGAGTTTGGAAGGTTGTTTGGGACTTTGGGAATTTTGGGAATTTTGGCACTTGAGAATTTGGTAATTTAAGAAATTTGGGACTTGGGAATTTGGGAACTTGAGAGTTTGGGAATTTGAGAAGTTGGGGACTTGAGAATTTTGGCACTTGAGAGTTTGAAAAATTGAGAATTTGGGAATTTGAGAAGTTGGGGACTTGGGAGTTTGGGAATTTGGGAATTTTGGCACTTGAGAATTTGGTAATTTAAGAATTTTGGGACTTGAGAGTTTGGAAATTTGAGAAGTTGGGGGCTTGAGAATTTTGGCACTTGAAAGTTTGGAAAATTGAGAGTTTGGGAATTTGAGAAGTTGGGGACTTGAGAGTTTGGGAATTTGAGAATTTTGGCACTTGAGAATTTGGTAATTTAAGAAGTTTGGGACTTGAGAATTTGGGAACTTGAGATCTTGGGAATTTGAGAAGTTGGGGACTTGAGAATTTTTGCACTTGAGAGTTTGGAAAATTGAGAATTTGGGAATTTGAGAAGTTTGGGACTTGAGAGTTTGGGAATTTGAGAGTTTTGGCACTTGAGAATTTGGTAATTTAAGAAGTTTGGGACTTGAGAATTTGGGGACTTGAGAGTTTGGGAATTTGAGAAGTTGGGGGCTTGAGAATTTTGGCACTTGAGAATTTGGTAATTTAAGAATTTTTGAATTTAAGAATTTGGGGACTTGAGAGTTTGAAAATTTAAGAAGTTGGGGACTTGAGAATTTGGAGATTTTAGAAGTTCTGGGTCTGAGCACTTGAAGACTTGAAAAGTTAGGGTTCTAAGAATTTGGAAGTCTGAGAGTTTAAAGATTTGACAATTTACAAATTAAAAAATTGAGAGATTTGAGAATTTAGTGATCTGAAAATATATCAATGTGACATTTTGGAGATTTGACAATTTAGAGAATTTGGAAATTTGAGAATTTTTTTTTTATGTCAGTATTTATAGTCGCATCAACCACTGTTTGGGTTATTAACAACTTAATAATTCAGTTTACAGTTTGTTATATACTCTAGCGTCCTTCTAAAAGTTGAGTAAGTTTTATGTTGTTGTATCGTCCTTCAGATTGTCGTTTTTTATGTTGTAGGTTTTATATTGTATTTCCATGAGATATATTCATATACATTTTTCTGTAAATTTTCTACAATACCTAATAAACCCCCAATCATATATAAACTTGCTATCCACAAGTGCTATACAAACCACCTTTCATTCAATCACCAATTCCCCTCATTTTCCACACTCATTCACACAAGTTTCTACAATTTCCTCCAATATCCAATTATCACTCCAATCACCTGTAAACTTGATTTTCACGCGTGAACCGTCTCTTATTTGATCAATAATTCCCTCCTCGTTCTCTGACGAAAAGTTTCGCTTCTAACAAAGCGAAAGGTAACACCTCTCGCATGACAACTAAAAGAGGAACGGAAACAAGCTCGAAGACTTCGCTACCGTTTGTTGGAAACAGAGGTCGAAAGCGCAAACGATGCTTTTCAAGAGTCGAACGCGATAAATGAAAGCAAAACGCTTTCGTTCGTCTTTTTTTCCATGGAACGTGATTTTCCTTTGCGACAGCGACGCTTTTCCGACGATTTTGTGAACGTAAATGCAGCTTACGACTACTGAACAGACCACACGTACACATACGTTATCTAACTGTCTGTCCTTCAAGCTTTATTTTCGTTCTTTTGTGGCGTTGTTACGGGAATTAGAATCTCTGCGGACATAAATCTTTCTTTGCCGATTTCTTTGGATGCTGTTCGATGATTGTAATTTGTTCAATTTAGCTATTATGTTTTGTAGAGATTTAATAGATTTTTTATTGTAAGTGTAATTGTTTTTTGTTGCAAATTTTGGTTTTTATTGTGAGTTGTTTGTTTGTTTTATTTTTATTATTTTTATTTTTATTTTTTTTTTATTTTATTATTTGGTCTTTTAGTATAAATTATTTTTTATATTTATCATAAGTTATTTTGCTTAATTTTTATTACGAGTTTATTTTTTATTACAAAATGTTTCATTGATTGGAAATTGTTTGTTTGGTTTTTATTACAAGTTATTTTTTATTTGTATTATCAGTTATTTTTATCTTAATTTTTATTGCAAACTTTTTTTATTTTTTATTGCAAATTGTTTTTTTTTTATTTTATTTGTTTGTTTTTTATTATACGTTGTTTGATTTTTATGAGAAATGGTTTGATTGGTTTTTTATTACAAGTTATTTTTATGTTCTTTATTACAAGTTATTTTTATGTTCTTTATTATAAATTAATTTTTGTTCTTGTTACAACTTATTATTTTTTATTTTTATTACAGGTTTGTTTACATTTTATTACAAGTTATTTTTATGCCCTTTATTATGATTTATTTTTTAATTTTTATTATTATTATTGAATTTTATTAAAAGTTTGATTGTTATTTTATTACAAATTGATTTTTATAACAAGTTGTTTGTTTTTCATTACAAGTTATTTATTTTTATCAACAATTTTTGTTGTTGTTTATGAAAAATTATTTATTTTTGTTTTATTGTGAATCAACAAATTTTTATCAAACCTGCAAATATATTTTGATTCCACACGAAAGTATCTATAAATGTACATAAAATTGCAAGCATTAAAATTTCGTGAACCTCAGCCAATTTTTAGTTATACTTTACCGTCGAGAGAAATATTTTTCAAAGCTCTACAACCGGTCTACTGCTGGCGTTTCTCTTTTTCTTCTGACAAACGTAAATCAACTTTTTTCGGTGTATAACAAGTCTGTGAAATATCCTGATAAACAAGAATTCGCTTTTGACCCGGTTAGGATATAAAACGTTTAAACAGATCCTTCGAAGAACTTTTTTTCTTTAAAATTCTGCTCAGGTTATTCTATCTCGAGAGATTTTTCGTTTGGACTTCGTTAAATGACCACTGAATTGCGAGGTAATTAGTACGTTGTTAATTATGAATCAACAGAATCTACAGATATTTGTTCTGACTTTTAGAAGGATGATTCATTCATTTCATTTCATTTTTTAGTGTAGTGTGTTACTCGTTTCGCATTTTTTAGGTTATGTATTATTTTGGTTAAAGTTTTTAGTGAGGTGTATTAATTATTTGTATGATTTTGTAAAGACAGAGTGCTTCAAGTTTCAGAATTTTTAATTTCGTGTATTATTTGTTCCAAACATTTTATAGTAAAATATTGTTTATTTCAAATTTTTCACAATATTATAAAATAACCTTGAGTTGATTATTTAAACTACAAACTCACAAAACAAATTTCATTATTAACCTACAAATCCCTAAAACAAATTTCGTTATTAACCTACGAATTCACAAAACAAATTTCATTATTAACCTACAAATTCATAAAACGAATTTCGTTATTAACCTGCAAATTCATAAAACCAATTTGATTATTACATTTTAAATCCCTAAAACAAATTTCGTTATTAATCTACAAATTCATAAAACCAATTTGATTATTAACCTACAAATTCGTCAAAACAAATTTCATTATTAACCTACAAATTTTTAAAAGAAATTTCTTTATAATCTTACAAGTTCATAAAACGAAGTTCATTAAGAACCTACAAGTTCATAAAAGAAACTTGATTATAATCTGCAAATTTATAAAACAAATTTTGATATTAACCTATAAATTCATGAAATAAACTTCATTACAAATCTGCAAATTCATAAAAGAAGTTTAATTATTAACATAAAAATTTGTTAAACAAATTTTCTCGTTAAGATACACTATTCCATCTGTTATACATATGTATCATATATTATATGTACTATATGTATTGTTATATGTATTGTTATATGTATTATCATATGTTTTATTATATGTATTACTATATGTATTATTATATGTTTTATTATATGTATTATCATATGTTTTATCATATGTATTACCATATGTATTATCATATGTATTATTATATGTATTATCATATGTATTATCATATGTATTATCATATGTATTATCATATGTATTATCATGTGTATTATCATATGTATTATCATGTGTATTACCATATGTATTAACATATGTATTATCATATGTATTAACATATGTATTATCATATGTATTATCATATGTATTATTATATGTATTATCATATGTATTATTATATGTATTATCATATGTATTATTATATGTATTATTATATGTATTATTATATGTATTATTATATGTATTATCTTATGTATTATCATATGTATTATCATATGTATTATCGTATGTATTATCATATGTATTATCATATGTATTATCATATGTATTATCATATGTATTATTATATGTATTATCATATGTATTATTATATGTATTATTATATGTATTATTATATGTATTACATGTATCAGTTATCATCAAATGTAAAATGTACAAATAACATACAACAGTACAAGTGCCAAAATCAAAGACAAAATCACAGATAAACGAACCACCCTAACGTAACCACCCTATAAGGATCACCGATTCGCGAATTATTCGTCGAATCTGCGAATGACATCTTCTCCAATCACTGATACCACTGTCAAGGCTAAATTCTGGTGATCCGATTTAACCGGTAGATCCAGCCCAATATTTCAAGCAATCCCGGAATTTGCGTGTGACAACTGAGTTATGGCTATTCCAGAACACCCCCTCAGTCGTTCGACTGTTACGTAACACATCGTTTTGGCATGAATTTCCTAGCATGCACGACATCACGGTACCTTCGTGTAAACATGTGTAACATGCATGTGTATGTATGTAGTTTATGGCATGTGATGGTTTATTAACTTAATCCTTTTATTATTACTTTATAATATTTCTGATGAAGTCTTTCTATTTAGTCGGCAATATTTTTGTTTGATTATGCCATATTTTAATTAGTATTTGTTATTGTATTAAAGGGGAATATTTATAATATTAGATTGCTGTTTATGACGTTTTCAAACTCATTAATTACTGGACAAGTTAAAGGGTAAATCAAGGAAGTTATAACTTTGTTTCAGAGGAAACTGCTTTTAAGACGTTGATTGCTAAATAAATTACTGATTTTGTGA
Organism: Megachile rotundata; assembly: GCF_050947335.1. Classification (NCBI taxonomy): domain Eukaryota; kingdom Metazoa; phylum Arthropoda; class Insecta; order Hymenoptera; family Megachilidae; genus Megachile; species Megachile rotundata. The sequence goes on from NC_134995.1 coordinate 8,295,832, forward strand.
ACATATTTAAAGAGTGAAAAGTTATAGTTTTGTTAATCATATTTCATAGCAAAGTTTGTCCAAAGTATTACTAGTAATCTAGTATGGCTAAAGCAATGGACAATGTGTCTTATTTTATAATTAAATATAAACTAATTTACATTCATATAATTTTTAATATACAAACAGTACTACTTTATCTTTTATATTATATTATGTTCAAGTAATTTTTAAAGAATAATAAATAGTTCTATTCTTATTAATGTATACATTTATTTAGTTTTTTTTTAGGCAAAGCATAGATTCATCCTTGAAAAAACTATCCAAGTATTTAGAGGTTAGGTTAGTCTAGTTCCCTTATTTGATATTTTATGAAGTGATTTATAAAGAAAAATAAATAGTTTCATTTTTATTAATTCCATACAATTGTATAGAAAAGATCATTTTCATAGACAAAACAAATATTTATTTTAGAAATAATAGAATCAAGTATTTAGAGGTTAGATTAACCTAGTTTTTTATTTTTGTCTATCGAAGTGGTTTCTAAAGAATAATAAACTATCTCATTTCTATTAACACATACAATTATATAGAAAAGATCATTTTCATAAAAGAAAAACAAATATTTATCTTCGTAACAATAGAATCAAGTATTTAGAGGTTAGTTTAGTCTAATTTTTTATTTTTGTTTGTCAAAGTGATTTTTAAAAAACACTAAATAGTCTCATTTTTATTAACACATACAATTATTGTATACAAAAAATCATTTTCATAACCAAAAAAAAGATACATCTATAAAAAAATCAAATCCAATATTTAGGGGTTGAAATCTTCTTGTATAAATCTTATACTGAAATCGTGAGATAGCTACTTCAATATAAAGACACCAGTATATTTTCAGTACTTTGAATTTTGATATAACTCAATATTCGTTACCTGCCCTTGTTTAGGAATATCGATTGCAAGAATCAAGCGTATCCCTTGCAAAGCAATCCCCATAAAAGCACTTCTTACACAGAGACCTGCATATTTTTTCGATCCAATATTGACACCCTTCTCTTCGCAAACCTCAAGTAAAACATAAAAGACGGACTCGGCAGTTTTCACAGAATTGTAGGACGATTTTCACATAAATCGTGTATTCATTTCTTACGTGATGCGTTTACGAAGTTCTGCATGTTTTTTTAGGTTTATGTTATTTCATATTTCAAGGTTATTTTTTTATTAACTAGTTTATATCGAAGGACTCGTCAAATTCGTTAACTAAAAAAATATTAAACAATTTTACAGTACAATTTTACAGTAAAACAATCTTTCAATTTTACAGTACAATTTTCAATTTTTACAATATTTTTGCAAATTTCAATTTTTACATTTTTAATATTTACAGTGCAATTTAAGATTTTATAACATTTTCAAGCATTTAAAATTGTAATATTTATTTACAAAGGTTTGTTAGCAAAATTAAAACGAAAAACAGTAATAAAGACCAACAATTTGCAATTTGTGTAGATGTCATTTTTTTGACACTTTTAATTTTAGAACATACCGATGTCCACCCACGAGTTGCTGCGTGAAGAGATTGACCCAGGTGTTCATAGAGCTGCGGCTCCAATTAGTCAAATGTCCAAAATTTCAAACTTCTGATAGGTTTTCTACGTTTCTGAATATTTAAACTTTCCAATTTCCAAGAGCCAAATTTCTATACCTCTGAACCTCTAAAGTCAAGAAGGCAAACTACCCTTCTATCCAAATTTTCAAATTCACACGCCCGAATTTCTACCCTTCTAAATATCCAAACTTCCAAATTTCCATAAGCCCACTACTTTTCTAAACATCCAACTTCAAATTTTCATAAGCTTTCTACATTTCTGAATACGCAAACATCCAAACTCCAACTTCAACGTTTCTAAACCCCCAAACTGTCAAACCCCAAATTCCACATTCCCACATACCGATGTCAACCCACGAGTTGGCGCGTGGTGTTTAGAAGAGCCACTCCGATTGGACAGAATAGAAAAATGGACGCCTCACACGTATTTTCGGCGGTATTGGCTCTCGCGGTCGCCAATTAGGCGAAAAACAGGCAAACGTCTCTCTAGTGAGGTGCTACTTGCGTTCAGCAGTTGTCATTATTCTCATTTGCCGAAATGTAACTGGAAGTGTTCACGGTGGGCTTTTACTTTGGGTCACCGACTCGTGGGTTGACATCGGTACGTCTAGCTATTTTATACTATTAATATATGTAAAGGTACTTTGTACTATCAATCCTTATTTATACTATCAAATCCTTATTTTTATTATCAAATGTAGCTAGAAGTGTTCACCGTGGAGAGCTTCTACTTTGAATCGATGACGCGCCATCTCGTGGGTTGACATCTGTACATCCAGCTATTGTAGATTATTAATATATATAAAGGTACTTTGCGGTATCAGCTCCTTATTAGTACTATCAAATCCTTATTTACACTATCAAATCCTTATTTGAACTATCAAATCCTTATTTTCACTATCAAATGTAACTAGAAGAGTTCATAGCGGGGAGCTTCTTCTACTTTAAATCGATGACGCACCATCTCGTGAGTTGACATCTGTACATGCATATGAAACAATTGCGGCCTAATACTGTCGCAATTTAATTAATTAAACTTGCCATCCCTCGCAGTATCGTCGCTCAACGCTGTTCTGGCGACCATAAAAATAATGAATGCATTCACCTTCATAAATGTATGTCACGTTTTCTGGCCACACGTTGAATAACAGTTTTACATAAAGATGACAAAACACTGTCACGTGTTGCGGTGCTTCTTCAACAGCAGTTGATGTAACAAAAACGGAATAAAACCGTTGAATAAATTCATTCCCATCCGATCGGAATAATTTGTGCAGTTTCATTATTACATAACGAAATTTATTTTCTCTTGGAGGAACTGGGAGAATTGAAGGGTTCTATGTTTGATAATGTTGTTCAATGAATTTTTGCAATTTTAATGCTTAGTAGGGTAGGGGTTGCTTTGGGGGAATTTATTTTGGAAGGTGGGAAATTTAGGGTGGGAAGGGATGTATTAAGGTTTTGGGGATTTGGGGTTTTTAGGATTTGGGGGTAGAAAATTGGGATGGTTGGAGAGTGGGATTTGAAAATTTGCAGGTTTGAGAATTTGGGGATTGAAAGTTAGGGAATTTGTAAATTTGAGGATTTGAGAATTTGGGAAATCAGAATTTGGGGATTTGAGAATTTGGGAATGTGAGAATTAGGACAAATTTCAAAAATTCAAAAATACCAAATTTCCAAATTTTCAAATTTCCAAACTTCCAATTTTCCTAATTTCCAAATTTCCAAATTTCCAAACTTCCAAACTTCCAAACTTCCAAATTTCCAAATTATTAAACTTCCAAAATTCCGAAATTCCAAAATTCCAAAGTTCCAAAATTCCAAAGTTCCAAAATTCCAAAGTTCCAAAATTCCAATATTCCAAATTTACAAATTTCCAAATTTCCAAATTTCCAAACTTCCAAACTTCCAAATTTCCAAATTTCCAAATTATTAAACTTCCAAAATTCCGAAATTCCAAAATTCCAAAGTTCCAAAATTCCAAAGTTCCAAAATTCCAAAGTTCCAAAATTCCAAAGTTCCAAAATTCCAATATTCCAAATTTCCAAATTACCAAACTACCAAACTTCCAAAATTCCAAAATTCCCAAAATTCCTAAAATTCCCAAAATTCCCAAAATTCCCAAAATTCCCAAAATTCCCAAAATTCCCAAAATTCCCAAAATTCCCAAAATCCCCAAAATTCCCAAAATCCCCAAAATTCCTAATATTCCAAAATTACTCAGTCCCAAAATTCTCCATCTCTCATTCATCTACAACGACCATAATTTTTCTAATGACCAAAACAGTACAAATTGACTGCTCACAAAAAAATATAATAAAACCTTCATAAAATTACCAAGCTCCCTAGAGTAACATGAAACAAACAGCAAACTTTAATCAATTTTTAATTTGCTACATAAATCATTTTTATTTCTTCTTTGTCATTTTCAAGGTAGTTTGTCTCGTTTTTTTTTCTCGTTAAACTCAAATAAAATTACGTTGGTAACACGCTGTACATATTCAGTGTTCCATGTTTTATTCTCTTAAAAATCGTCGATACGTTTCTGGTACACATGAAAGAATCTATCACACGTACTGAAGCAGAATCGAATAGTATTTTCACAGCAAAAAGATTGAAATGTCTCCTAGAAAGCCGATAATACGTGTATATATAAATATCGTATGAGGTAGGAGACAACTAAAGTTTCGGGAAAGAAGGAGGACGGTTTTCAATAGTATCCGAGTGTTCAACAAAGACGGATAAAAGTGAATAAAAAAGTTTGTGACCTGAAATCGCTGGAGACGAGGAATTTATAACGTGCCTCTGTGAAACGAATCAAATGAAGCAGATAAAAAGTGGAATGTTCGTACTATAAATTATATGTTTCATGAATTGTTGAAGAGGAAGGAAATGAATGTGTGCTGTTTAAGAATATTTTAAAGGGAGTTTCAAATTTTTGTGATGTGTATTTTGTATAAAATTAAAATTGAATTTTTTTACTGCTGCTGAAATTTGTAATAATTACCTAATAATTATGAAATAATTATACAATAAATATTTGTTGTGTAGAATGACTGAATTGTATGGAAGAAAACTTGATTTCGTTGTGTGGAACATATTTTCCTTTCGATTATTATGTAAGTGGTGACATAACCTAAAATATTGGAATATGCAAGAAACTCTTAATATTTTACTTTAATTTTAGATTTAATTTGTTTTACATAAATCAGTAAGTTCATTACAAACGTTACAACTTGCTAAATTAGTAAGTTTCAATGTAAAATAATTGAAAATGATAGATAAATAAAATTTATCCTTAAGAATATTACTCAATATTTTTAACCAAAATTATTAATATTATTTTAGGGTTTATTTAAATTTGTTACTAGTAATAATTAATACTTATTCAATAACTAACATAATTGCAAGACATGCAACTACTTTAAAGTACATAAAGCTAAGGAAGACATATCTTTTTTTAAACGTGGATGCTCCAGTTTAAGGAGTAAAACTACCCTCTAAACTTTTATCCCCTTGATGCTATCTCAAAAACTACTGGGACAGGAAAAAACTTTGGAATAACTGTTTTTCTATGTTTTTTCTTGATGTTTAGTTTGAAAATTATTTAGATTCGTTCATGATTATAAACTTGTTATAATTTTCATGTGTTCCTTCATTCATTTATTTTCAAATAAATTTAATAAAAAAGTATTATAAAAATGATGTGTACTTGTAAACACATCTATGTATGTGCTAGTCAAGTAATTTTCATATATGATATACATATAGATATATCTATAATGTAGATATGTACATATGCATAGATGTATCTGTATGTAGATACAGACATATGTATACATAATAAATATACATATACATACGTGTAGATATTATACATGTAGATATGTGTATATATATAGATGTGTCTATATGTAAATATGTTGTATATTTATACATGTAAATATGTATATATGCATAGATGTACCTGTATGTAGATATGTGTACATATGCATATGTACACATATGTTTACATCTTAGATAGCATATACATATATGTAGATATTACACATATAGATATGTGTACATGTATGGATGTTTCTATATGTGCATGTATATGTATATGTATAGATACTTTTCACATATGAAAATCATTAGACTAGCATTTTGTTCCTTTTCTAAAATTCATTACCCAAAAGCAACTTCAACAATCAAGCTCGAAACCTTTCCAATTAAACTAACCCAACTAAAATTCTACGAAACGTTATGATTTCATTAAACAGCAGTATTTCTAACAATAACTTAATAACAACAATTTGAAAATGAATCCACTCTACCAATTTATAACTCATTTCAAAACTTGTTAAGAAGCCCTCTAACAATACCAATTCCCCAGAAATTCACCAGCAATTCCAGTTTCAATAATTCTAAATAATATTTACTAATTAATCGTGTATCTTGCCCGATCGAACGAAAAGATACGAGAGAGTATTTAAATCAACCGTGCGTTATCTTGTAACTTCAGCGAAATTCTGGAATCCACTTACAGCTTTAAAGCTTTTAATGGTTTTAACCGTAGCGAAACGTTAGATGAGACTTCGTAAACTTCCACTCCTGTTTTCGAGCCTAGTTCAAAAGTGTAGTTAATGTGCATGTATTTTTCCCATTTTCGAAGTTACTCGACACGATGAACCTTTTTAATCTTCGCGCGGCCATCTTCGCTGCTTTGAAATACGATTTTAACACCTCGATGATCTTTATGACGTGCTTCTGTTCGCTTAAAGAAACTTTCTTATAGGTTCCTGAGAAATTGTACTTTTATATATTTTTATACAATTTTATACTTTTTTATGTAGTTTTATATATTTTTAGAGATTTGTCGGCAATTTTTTTAAAGGTTGTGGATATTTTTCGATATTTTCGATATTTTCGATATTTTCGATATTGTCGATATTTTTGATACTCTTCGATACTGTTCGATACTTTTCGATACCTTTCAATATTTTTCGATACCTTTCGATACTTTTCGATACTTTTCGATACTTTTCGATACTCTTCGATACTTTTCGATACTTTTCGATACTTTTTGATACTCTTCGATACTTTTCGATACTCTTCGATACTTTTTGATATTTTTTCGATATTTTTTCGATATTTTTTCGATATTTTCGATATTTTTAGATATTTTAAAATATTCTTAGACATTTTTAGATATTTTTAAATATATTTAGATATTTTTAGATATTTTAAAATATTTTTACACATATTTAGACATTTTTAGATATTTTAAAATATTTTCAGACAATTTTAGACAGTTTTAGACATTTTTAAATGTTTCAGTGCTACTCATTTTATTGCATCTCTACATATTCTGCATATTTTTATTCACACAAATGCAAGGAAACAAAGTTACAAAAAAATCCAACATATTTCTTAGAATGTTAGGAAAAATCTTCTATTCTTAACAAATTGATTCACACTCCACATAAACTTCTCCAAAAATTCTCCCAAAATATTCTTCAAAAGCAATCAATAAAGAACACAGAGGTCCATCGAACGCGTCAAATTAAAATTCAGTAAAAACTCGCAAGATAACGGAAATTTGAAATTCTTTAAAAGGTAACCTATAAAGCTGAATAACTGCAACATGTAATTTCGAGGTTAATCACCCGGAGCGGCAGCTTTTACGTTCCCCTCTTCAACTATAAAGAATTGCTGAAGCTGCCGTTGTCTTTGTCACGTTTTCCATAATGAAATGCATTATGCATCCTTCCAGACCTTCGTTGAAATTGTACACAAAGTATGAAGGGTATATCGTGCCCGTACAGTGATTAATCTCGCGCTCAATGTTGCATTTCGTGTTGCTACCTTGTCCCGTAAGCTCCTCGACTGTTCCAACCGTTTCGCCATAAATTTTCGGCTTTAAGGTTAAATCTTGAGCAACGTTCCGAATTACAGCTGGCAAAACCGTATTTCGAATAAGATTCATTGTCGCTTATGGAATTTGAACGGTAGAAATTCGATCGAGTTTAACTCCTGCATCCCCTTTCTCTTTAAATGGGGAATGATGAAGTTTAATATCTATTCTGCAGTCTAACAATAAGTATGTCTTCTGTAAACCCGCTTAAATTCCTGGAACGTCTGTGAACTTCGGAAAATTATAAAGGAAAGGTTTAGCAGAAAATTATGAAGGAGAGGTTTAGCAGAAAATAGTGGGAAAAAGAAAATTGTGAAAAAGATTAGCAATATTCGGACGTCACTCGATATTAACTTCCTGTCACATTTTCAAGTGTTGTCGAATTGATTCGAATTGAGTGTATTGGTAAATTAAATGTAATGTAAAGAATGATGGGCAAGTTGATGCTGGATTAGCCAATTTGTTTCGTTTGTTTGAGTCGTGCTTTGTGCAATTTGTGCGAAAGAGTTTCGATAGGTGTCTGGTGAAATTTTTGTCTGTGATCAGAGGGTGATGAAGATTTTCTATATTTTTCTAATATTTTTCTTAATAATTTTCTTAATAATTTTCTTATCAATTTTCTTAACAATTTTCTTAACAATTTTCTTCATAATTTTTTCTTCAAATTTTTCTGATTAATTTTCTTAACAATTTTCTTAATAATTTTGTTCAATAATTTTCTTATTAATTTTCTTAACAATTTTCTTAATAATTTTCCTAATAATTTCCTTAATAATTTTCTTAATAATTTTCTTAAACAATTTTCTTAATAATATCCTCAATAATTTTCTCAACAATTTTCTTAATTAAATTCTTCATGATTTTCAACTTCCAATATTTTTAAACAATTTTAATAATTTTTCAATAACTTCAAGTTTTAGTATAACTTCAAGTGTAGTCTTACAAAAAATATTCTTCTTACAACAACAATCATATTAACCATCCCCATTTCTCAACAACACCAATAAAATATTGAAAGCCACAAATCAATTTAGATTATTTTCCCATCGTCCAAATGATCTTATCTGACCCAAAAACTTCCACGACACACCCCAACAAAGAAACATTAAGCGACTTCGTAGTTGACCCTCCGTGACAGATCCACCGTCATGATGTCAATCTCGTATTCCATTTATCAGGTGTTCATAAATATGTACCGATACGATGCGTAAATATAGCTTTGATCCTTGGTCAAAGTTCGCGGCACAATGTGTTCAACGTATTAGTCGGGATAATAAGATTTATTACCAGCCGTTCGATCTTCGTCAAACTTCCACGCTGCCATTTTGACGAGCCTGCAGCTAAAATACTTGAACTACTCTGGCAAAATAGTTTAACCGCTTATCGAATTCTGGGGCTATCAAAGGATGAAGGATAAATAACACTAGGTTTAGGGATGTTTGGTCACTTGTATTTAAATTTGAACTGAAGTAGAAAAATAAATAAATTACGGATGCGTGAAATGTGTAAGAGTTAGTTTGACGAAAGTTGATATTTTTACAAAAATGTCTTGATAAGTTTTGTTGTTTGAAGTGAGTGTAAATCTAGTAAATCCAGTAAATCTAGTGATATGAGAATTTAGGGAATTTAGGGAATTTAGGGAATTTAGGGAATTTAGGGAATTTAGGGAATTTAGGGAATTTAGGGAATTTAGGGAATTTAAGGAATTTAAGGAATTTAGGTTTTTGGGAATTGGAGAATTCAGGAATTTGAGGATTCAAGAATTAAGAACTTTGGGAATTTTTGAAATTTGAGGAATTTTAGGTATTTTGGGAATTTGAGAATACAATGATTTTGTAATTTAAAGATTTGAAAATTTAGGAATTTAGGGATTTGGAAATTTAGGGATTTGGAAATTTAAAGATTTAGAAATTTAGGAATTTGGTGATTTTGGAATTTAGGGATTTGAGAATTCCTGAATTTCTAAATCCCTAGTTCCCTGAATTCCTAAATCCCTAAATCCCTAAATCCCTAAATCCCTAAATCCCTAAGTCCTTAAATCCCTAAATCTCCAAATCTCTAAGTTTCCAAATCAAATTTCCAATTTTCTAAATTCTTGAATCCTCAAATTCCTGAATTCTCAAATTCCCAAATTCTCAAATTCTCAAATTCTCAAATTCTCAAATTCCCAAATTCCCAAATTCTTAAATCCCCAAATCCCCAAATCCCTATATCCCTAAATCTCCAAATCTCTAAGTTCCCAAATCAAATTTCCAATTTTCCAAATTCTTGAATCCTCAAATTCCCTAAATTCCCAAACCCCCAAATCAATTTCCCCCCTTCCCAAACCAATTTCCTAAAACTCCCCAAGAAAATTAAGTTGATTTCACAATTTCCGACTTAACCACAGTATATCTTGTTCCAAGTAAACAATCTACCGATCAATTACTGCAATATATGGGAAGGATCGAATTTACGATCATTTAGTCGTGAAAAAATAATCTCAACCCCGAACGAGAATTAGACTGCTAAGAGAATTTCCGTGTCTCGTCGTTAAGAATTACCAAAAGGAAAGATATATTTATATTTATGTTCAGACCAACAAAAACCACCTCTTATTACGTTGTTACGCTATTCTCTTGCAGTTCATTAGACAGCAAAACTGCGAAGAAATCTCGCAGCCGAATTTGCATACATTATGTTGTTGGCCATCTTTATACAAGATGGCTGCGCGCCATCTTGCGTGTAAAACACCACTTCTCTAAATTTACTCCGCTTTCGTGCCTTCGTTACAAAGTTCAAAAAGTGCTATGAAGCATCAGAGAGTGTTATAAATTTCGAGCGTCGTACACAGAATATTTCTGTGTCATTAATGGAAGATAAAATTAAATACAAGTTTCAAGGGTTAAACAATCCCTCTCGAGTTAAAATTTGTGGGACGCGGCGTGAATTCTAAATTCGCAGGTGGCTGCAATTCGTGATCTCACGAAAGAAACTGAGATATCATTTATGGTGCTTCTCTTACAGCTGTAAAAATTGACTAAAAACATAAATAAAAATACTTGTCCAATTTAGAAATTTGAGAATTTGGAAATTTAGGGATTTACAAATACCTACAGGAATTTAGGGATTCAAAAATTTAGGGATTTGGAATTTGATTTAGGAACTCAGAGATTTGAAAATTAAAGAAGCAGAGATGTTAGTTTATAAACTTGAACCAGTTTGTTATAATATCTACTTCGTCTGTTTCACCATCGCAACTAAATTCGAGATATCGATCATCGGTGACCTCGACGTCCAACGTGTTAATGTCCTTGTCAAAATATCGTTAAGAGGATCATCTGATCAGACAGTTACAACATCGTAAGACCATCGATCTGCTGCTATTAAAAGATTCCATCACGAATTCGGCGACGTTTCCTATAAAAACCATCAGGAATCGCACGGCTCATTGATTATCGATTTACTTTGATAATCTCAATCGAGGGAACCGTGCATTCTAACGTTGCGTATCGATCAAACTGCATATTCGAAAAAGATGATTGCTCAATGTCACAAGGTGATCGAAGATTGACGGTGGATTCCGTGTATAATAAAAGACCGGATAATTCTTCTTGTTGCTTCGAAGAATCGTGTTCACTGATCAGAATACGGTATAAAAGATGGCCATCAGCTTCCTCGAATACTTTTCTTTCTCGTCGTTGACCGATCGATTACCGTCTTTGGTCTTTAAACTTCCTGATAAATTCCCTGCCGAAGCTATTTATTGATCTTTTAAATGCCTTCATAAACTTTCGATTTATGGAAGTATAAAAGCCCATTTTGTAATTGCTGTTTTCCTGATTCTGTCTTGAAGTTATAAATTTCATGTAGTTAATTCTAAGTTTTATGTTACGTAATAATTACATTAATGATATGACTCTTTAAAATTTCATAAATTTACTTTACATAAATATTTTTCAGTAATCTCATATATTATTTACAAACATGAGTTATACACTGTTTAATAATTTGTAAGTCTTAAGTCTTGAAAATAATGTTACTTTAGTACAAGAATACTGAAGGTTTTTAATTAACTATTCGTTAAATTCGTCTTTTTATCGACTATAATGTATAATTAAATGAATATACATTATTCAAAGTCCAGTTTTAGTGATAAGAAACAAAAATATTGTTAATATTAAAGTATTTATCAAAAAGAAAATGGAGAAATATGTTCTTTAATAGAACTTGCGCAGTACGCATGCGCATACATGCAGCGCATGCGCGTAGTCCATGCGCAGTAGAAACATATAAGCTACACTTTAATTCCGAAAAAATCTTTCCACTTTTATCAATAAATAACGAAATCACAATATTTGAAACTAACAAAATTAATATTGAACTTACACAAACTTTTTAACGCTTCATTAATTTAACCTAATGATAAATATATTAACTTATTCTGTATTTCTAATATTCTGAAGAGTGTAATGATTGTGAGGTTATTTTTTCTTCCTCAGAACTAAAATTAACTGCGTAGGAGAATATAACTAATTAACTAAGTAATAATTAATTATAGTATTGATTATAGTCTAATTAGTCTAGCTATAGTCTTGTCTATAGTCGATTATTATTTGCCTCTATACGAAAGTTTTTGCGTCTCTGAAATGTAGCTCGGTATGAACAGCAGTATCGGAGAGCGTAATCTGATTGAAGTCTATCAGGAAATAAAAAATGCAGCGTATGACCTAAGAGACTCTGGAATATCAAAGAGACCTTAGTCCCTTTATGTTGGGAGAATGTTTTTTGTTGTAGCTGTACACGTCCAGTATCTAGAGAATTCGAGGCACGACAGGATTATGTTGTCATGCAAACGAACGACGAAGCTTGACGTTCATCGTATGCTTTGAAAAGCGACAAAATTTGTCGCAAGAATTTCAAAGAAATTTTTGTATATTCGTCATGGGTCTATGTTTCTAATTTTTAACAGTCTTGGAAATCTGATTTAAATAACTTTTGATCCTGTCAACGTTTCCACTTTTTGAAAAATATAAAAAGAATTTATGAAATTATACTAAAATGTAGAAATCGAAATTGAAACTTATGTATTCATTTATTAATTATTTTTTGAGTATTGTAACGGTACAAAAATTGTGTTCTTATTATTTCTGACTGTATACTATTGGATCGAGTTATTTTCCGTAGGTGGCCAATGTGTTGAATTAGAATTTATTAAGCCTGAGACCTTGTATTATACTGTTTTTACGAGGACGATTTTTATATCGGATCCTAACTTATATTGCCACGTGTTATATTGCCCGGTTATCACGTGTTGTATCATTACACGTTATATTGCCTATAACAAGTGACTACACATAATAAAAGCAATAATAATGAATAATAATAACAGTAATACTAAATAACAATAATAAAAAGAAGAACAAATGATAATAACAGCAATATTAAATAATAATAAGTAACAAAAAGGTAAAAATACTAAGTAATAACAATACCAACATTAAACAATAACATCAATTAGTGAATCGTAGTAATATTTATCAAAGTCCTATGCAGAATCCGAGAAGTACACCGTCGAAATTGGGGTTCTTATCAAACTTAAGAGGAACATTAGCGACACGGTCGAAATATCACCCCAAGGAGGAAGAACGTTTTAATTTCATGAGGATTCCCCCTATCTGAATAACGGAGCACTTACGAAATTGTAAATCATCCGAATTACATTCGTCGCGAAACGTGTACTGCGTCATGATTCTCATCCGTCGCGATTTTAGAACCGAGACACAAATTGTGTGTGGGTCTTTCCACGCCGAATCGATCATTTTTGGAAGTAACTAAAAAAAACTGGAAATAAAAAAATTAACAACGCAACATTGTAAATAATACAACACACTCTTTATCTTTGACCGATTCAATCGCAGCGTCTTCTCCTTTCGTTATTCTCTGTTCAAATCCTACCGTCAATTAAACTAGTAAACATAGTCGGAATTATATCGTGTTTGGTCTCATTTTAATCGGAAAAATGTCAAAAATTAATTGGTGAAAGTTTGACAACGAAAAAGTCAAAAATAAAAAAGTTTTATATTTACATTGGTATAGTCTCACGGATATACTGGAACCGCGGATCAAGTTACATTTCTCGGCGCGCGAGCTTCACGGTGTCGCGAGGGGTCTTCCCCCCACTGGTCATTTTTTCGCGCGTATCGCGAGAGCCTCGGATCGCGATCTAGGCACCGCGACCGCTAGGTGGCCAGCCGCGAATCGTTTTTCTCGCAATTATAATGGACCCCCGTGCCTATAATAAACAACTGCGAGAAAGAGACGACAGCATGATTCCGATTCACGTATACGGTCTTTACCTATACGTAGAAAGCGGAAGCATGCTCACATTTTATGTTAGGGGATAGCAAGTTGGTTTCATACCCGCGCCCCTAAGTGTCCCTTTTTGGGAATCTCTATTGATGATTCCATTTATGGAAAGCATTCTACTGCTGACCACCGATACACAACATGTCCTGCGCCCTGCTTAACTCTGCTCACCATGGTGACATCCCGATGGAAGCTTCCGTCCCAGACCCAATAGGTACACAAACCCCTGATTATCCCAGACCCAATAGGTACAGAAATCCCTGAGTGTCCCACACTGAATGTCCCAGACCCTGGAGTGCCCTGACCCCTAAACACCCCACACCCCAAAAATGCTACACACCACTGGGTATCCAAGACCTAGTGGAGTGCCCCATACCCCCAAATGCTCCACACACCACTAGTTGTCCAAGAGCTAGTGGAGTGCCCCATACCCCCAAATGCTCCACACACCACTAGTTGTCCAAGAGCTAGTGGAATGCCCCATACCCCCAAATGCTCCACACACCACTAATGTAATTTATTTATAACAAACAAGTTTTTCATAACCTTATTTTATAATTTATTCAAATTTGCATAATGACAAAATGTGAAAAGAATTTTATTACAATCCATTGGGATACATATACGATATTGCCTCCTACAATTCCTCGGATCAAGTCGGACAATATTACACTATCAGTCAACGTTATTTATAAGCGTAAATGAGAAACAATTATATTTGCGTTATAACATTTATTGTTAAAGTACATAGGTATTCTATATGTCAATTTTATTAGGTAACGAATAGTTTGAATTCTAAACTTGAACGCGTATCAGCTGATAAAAAAAATACGAGTTAAAAAAAATATTTTAAAATAACCCAATCCTTCATGAATAAAACAAAAAAGAATTTAGCTAAATCGGTTAAGTAGTTTCGGAGAAAAAAATTCATGAGTGAAGCTTATTTTCGCAAAAATGAAACATTGCAAACTTTGAAGGCTTGTCATTCCTTAACAAATTCGAAAGCGGCAAAATGATGACTTAAACCCTTCCTAATTTCACATGAACTACAACATATTTCGATTGTAGCAAAATCGGAAATGGTGACTTCCAAAAGTGATTGATTCAGCATGGAATGATCCACGTATCTTTTCCGTTCGCGTGATCGCCCAGAATAAAACGGGAAGCCAATTAACTTTAACCGACACGCTGTTTCTTGTTATTGACCGCGGTGAAAAATCTCTTCGATTCGAAAAAAAGAGGCGGAAGGTGGCGAACGGCGGTACGTTTGGAAGGGCAGAAACTTGATCGATCGTTCTGGTGAACCGCAATAATCGTGCAGGAAATTGACAATCCTCACATGCTGTTTGTTCTATCGGAGATCGACAGCGGTCAATTAGACGTTTTGGTCGCTACGTAAATATAATAATTGGAACACTGTCACGGATGGGTCTGGAATACGTTCAACGAAAATTTGTGGAATTTTATGATTTCTACAGATTGGGGCTTTGGAATATTGTAAACTTGCGTTTTATAAATTTTGTAAATTTTGGGAACTTTGGAAATTTGAAAAATTTTAGGTATTTTAGGAATTCTAGGAATTTTGTATCTTTGGAATTTGAAAATACAAGGACTTTGTAACATAGAGATTTCAGATTTTAGGAATTGGGGAATTTGATTTGGAAACTTAGGGATTTGGAGATTTAGGAATTTCGGACTTCAGGGATTTAGAAATTTAGAAATTTAGGAATTTCCAAATCCCTAAATTCCCAATTCTTACATCCCCAATTCCTAAATTCCCAATTTCTAAATTCCCAAATTCTAAATTCCCAAATCCTAAATTCCCAAATCCTAAATTCCCTAAATCCCAAATTCCCCAATTCTAAATTCCCCAAATCCCAATTCCCCAAATCCCAATTCCCCAAATCCCAATTCCCCAAATCCCAATTCCCCAAATCCCAATTCCCCAAATCCCAATTCCCCAAATCCCAATTTCCCAAATTCCAATTTCCCAAATCCCAATTCCCCAAATCCAAAATTCTCCAACTCCAAAATTCTCCAACTCCAAAATTCCCCAAATCCCAAATTTCCCAATTTCCAAATTTCCCAAATCGCAAATTCCTCAATTCCTAAATTCCCAAAATTTCTAAATCCCCAAATTACAAAATCACCAAATTTATAATATTAAATTATTGCTAATATTTCGTTCAGAAAGCTTCCTCCACATAATGAACTGATAAATGACATCAGTAGGGAAACGCACTCGGCAGGTGTAAAGTGCTTTTAAAAATGAAAACCGCCATCCAAAAGTTAGCTAACTTTAAATACCGATGGTGAAAAACGTTAACAAAACTTTTCACTTACGTCAGCGCAGAGTCGAAAGGACTCCCATATTTTCACCTTCCAAGAAAATTATGACACATTTAACGTTGCAGTATAAAACAGCGTACACTTGTAACGCGTCGCATCGAGAACGATTTCTTTACGATAAAATGCGAATTTAAATTTAAAAAGTTCTATCGTAAACATGCGATATAACGTGGTTCGCCGGCTCTCCTACGTTCTCATATTTATAGCTCAAAGGTCAGTCGAAATAAAATTACCGGCTCGAATTACTTGGAATAAACGATAAAAATATTTACGAGTTTCTTGAAAAAGCTCTCTTACTATGATGAGTTCAATTTAAGAAAATATGACGCGCCGTATAAATGCTGCTGGCTGAAAGGAGCTAATTCTGCGCGAGAAAATAACTTGTAAACACATTTAGAATTCACAGAATTGCATTTCATTACATTTTTAGAAATCTCATTCAGAAATCTCGTTGGGTAACATAAATATAATGTACGTCTTTTCGATATTCACTGAATATAACGTTATTTTTATCGACGCTGTCAGAATTTTAGATATCGGGATTTTGATTGGCGGGGCTTTAGATGTCAGGATTTTAGCTGTCGGGATTTTAAGTTGGAATTTTGACTGTCAGTTATCAGTATTATGATCACTGTTTACATTGTTTTAGAATCTAACCATATTTTTCCAAGGTTAGGTCACATTCAGCATATTTTCTTATGGTTAGGTCACATTAAACGCAGTCTTCTAAGGTTAGGTTATATTAAGCATGTTCTCCCATGGTTAGGTCACATTAAGCATATCCCCTCAAGGTTAGGTCATATTAAACATATTCTCCCAAGGTTAGGTTACATTAAGCATATTCCCTTAAGGTTAGGTCATATTAAACATATTCTCCCAAGGTTAGGTTACATTAAGCATATTTTCTCAAGGTTAGGTTACATTAAATATGTTCTTTCAAGGTTAGGTCACATTAAGCATATTTTCTTATGGTTAGGTCATATCAAACGCAGTCTTCTAAGGTTAGGTTATATTAAGCATATTTTCTCAAGGTTAGGTTACATTAAATATGTTCTCTCAAGGTTAGGTCACATTAAGCATATTTTCTTATGGTTAGGTCATATCAAACGCAGTCTTCTAAGGTTAGGTTATATTAAGCATGTCCTCCTGTAGTTAGGTCAAATTAAGCATATTGTTCTAAATTAAGCTTATTGTTCTAAAGTTAGATGGCATTAATCATATTCTCCTACGGTTAGATCACATTAAGCATAGTTCTCCAAGGTTAGGTCACATTAAGCACTTCCACCGAGGTTAGGTGCTATTAAGCCTATTCTCCTAAGGTTAGACCGCATTAAGCTCATGAATATATCCTAACCACTTCCTTTTTGACCATAACTTTTCTAGTTGAGTTAGGTAAGTTCAGGTACACATAAACACCTTCAGTATGTGAAAATTACGAATCATTGATGCTTTTGCTTGCGTATCACTTCTAAGCAAATAACGATCGAGGCCTGAAACCTCTAATGTTTAAATATGTTTATTAGATATGTTTATTAGTCTAACATTGGTCCGTTAGACTAATAACCAAAATTACCAAAATTATTGCAAACCATTTATTCATCCTGTCATCAATCCCAAATATACTGTATACTACATAAATTTCTCAAACGAATGCGGCGTAAAAAGAACGCCTAATGCGATGATGTTATTCTATTATCAAATCGTAAAATCGCCTTTCGACTAGTACAACTGTTTATGACACCTTGTTTGATCAGTAATACAACGTTCCTTTCCAGTCGATAAACACACCAATGAAGCTCTGTTATCATATGTTAATTGACTTTATTGCTTTATTCAGCCCGATTTCGCGTTCAACCACGTGTATACATTACGCTGTTTACCCGATACCCCAAAATAGTTTTACGTGAATTATTATACCATGGCATCTAGTGTATTTTAACAATTCCTGGCTAGTATCTGAATTCGCCACTATCTTTCTCTATGCCTTGGAATACTTTTAATTTCACTCTCTCTTATCGTTTTTTATTCGATCTCCTTTGTACTACTTTTCTACGTTTGTACTATGTTTCTCTTTTACACGCTTTGTTGGCTTTTGTATGTTTTCCTATGCTGAAGCTTTTAATTCTTCGGTTCTGTGAATTTTGTATCTCTTTCGTTTTAGGAATTTTCATATTCAGCTGTCTTTGGAGTTTTTTTTTATGGTCTCTGCAAATTATTCACAAATTTGCAAATTCGACAGTTTTATGATTTTGTGGATTTTTCAGTTTTGTGATTTTGCAGATTCTTCAGTTTTCTAATTTTACAGAATCTTTTACGTTCTGAATTTGCAAATTCCTCAATTTTATCAATTTTCCAGATCTCTAAACCTTGAGATCTCTAATTTTACAAAATCTCAAATTGTGGAATTTTCAAACTTTCATGAGATCAATTTTCCTAATTAACAATTTTTTACTTCTTCAAATTTTTAAATGAAGATTGTAAAAATTCCAAAAATTCCAAAACTTCCAAGAATTCCAAGAATTCCTAGATTTCCCAGAATTCCAAGAATTCCTAGATTTCCCAGAATTCCAAGAATTCCAAGAATTCCACAAATTTCACAAATTGCAAAAATACCAAAGTTCTAAAATTCCAAAACACCAAAACTCCAAAATTCCAAAATTCGATAAGTCCAAAACTTCCAATGATTCCAAAAATTCTAAATTTCCAAAATTCCGAAAATCCCAAAAATTCTAAAACTCCAAAATTCCCAAAAATTCCAAAACTCCCAAAATCCCCAAAACTCCAAAACACAACCAACCCCCTCCCACATTTGAATCCTCACCAATAAACCCATCACTAACTAATCCCAACACCGAAACCTATTATTATTTTTCCCCACAGAAACACGATTTTAATAGTTTGATAACATTTACCGTCGAATTTGCAATTCCGTTTCCAGCGCTCCCCGCATCCGTTCATTTCATTAACGGTTCACCGTATAAGTCGTGAATAATTCCACGTCGTCGGATATA
The DNA here is from genome assembly GCF_050947335.1 of Megachile rotundata. Lineage (NCBI taxonomy): Eukaryota > Metazoa > Arthropoda > Insecta > Hymenoptera > Megachilidae > Megachile > Megachile rotundata. Next base: position 8,315,027 of record NC_134995.1, read on the forward strand.
TATCGCACATTCCATTGAAATACGAATACATTTTAATGCACCTTCTATTCATCCAACCCTGCGACAGGGGTTAAGGTTCAAATTTACATAACTTTTTTCGTCCGGTTGCGTAAAATGTTATTTCACCTTTCAGCTTAAATCATCGTAATCGCGAAAATGATTACCCTATTTTTCGAGATACCGTAATAAATGCACGCTTCATGTTTAGCCGCATAACAGAACACACGATTGCAATACTAAATATTCATCGTTGAGATTGTCCACGTTCTAAGCGTGTTCCACGCGAGTAAAGGGGAATTTATGCTCGCGACCGTTGTTTGCTAAATTAGCTGCTACCAGGAACATGCATTTACTGTTTTTTTGACTTTTTTATTTAAATAATAGGACACGTTTGTACTTTGTTAGGAAGTATAATTTATTCGGAGTTGTATATTTTTATTTTATTCAGGTGCAAGTGTTTAAGTGGCGCAGAATTTTTTAATTTTGATGTGGAAATTTTGCAAGTTTTGAATTAAATTCCCAAACTCTCGAATTCTCAAACTTTCAAATTCCCAAATCCCCAAATTCCTTGATTCCCTGATTCCCTAATTTCCTAATTCCATAATTCCCCAATTACCTAATTCCCCGATTCCATAATTCCTCAATTCCATAATTCCCCAATTCCATAATTCCCCAATTCCATAATTTCCCAATTCCATAATTCCCCAACTCCATAATTCCTTAATCCCATAATTTCCCTATTCCATAATTCCCCAGTTCCCTAATTCCCTAATTCCCTAATTCCCTAATTCCCAAATTCCCAAAATTTCCAAATCCCCAAATTCCTTGATTCCCTGATCCCCAAATTTCCTAATTCCCTAATTCCCTAATTCCCTAATTCCCTAATTCGCTAATTCTCTGATTCCCTAAATCCCCAATTCCATAATTCCCAATTCTATAATTCCCCAATTCCATAATTCCCCAATTCCATAATTCCCCAATTCCATAATTCCCAATTCCATAATCCCCCAATTCCATAATTCCCCAATTCCATAATTCCCCAATCCCATAATTGGCCAATTCCATAATTTCCCTATTCCCTAATTCCCTAATCCCCAAATTTCCTAATTCCCTAATTCCCAAATTCCGAAATTCCCAAAACTCCCAAAATACCCAAAATTCTCTAAATCCCCAAATCCCAAAATTCCTAAATTTGATATACCATAACAACCACAGAACCATATTTCCTCTCCCTTGATCAGCATTTTCCCTAGAGAACTCCACTATGCATCTCCACATCCGTACATGACCGGACCAGTTAGCGGAGTCACGACTCGTTACCATAAATGACGAGGACGTGTATTCAGAAGTTCACGAGCAAGAATTACTGGTCGGAACCGCCGGCTGCGGATATTACTAGAGATCATTTCCTCTTGAAACGCTAACCCTTTCGAGCTCGGTGTACATTACAATGGCACACATCAATTTTCGCCTTAACTCCGTTGCTTTGTTCGAGTCTGTTGCACTTATCGTTACAGTGCTTTCCCTTTTCAGTACTCGTATGCGACTTGTACCATTTCCGTTGTTTGTTTCAATTTACCTTTTGTACTCGTATGGTGAGTCATCTATCTTATACTTAAATCTACATATGATGTATATGATGTGACGCACTGGAACACTATAGCTCAAGAATACTTAGGAACTTAGGTATTATATGACGCACAGTGACGCACTAGAGCACTATAGCTCAAGAATATTTAGAAACTCTCTGAGGCATTATATGACGCACTGCAACGAACTAGAGCACTATAGCTCAAGAATATTTAGGAACTCTCTAAGGTATTATATGACGCACTGTGACGCACTAGAGCACTATAGGTCGCCTACGGTATTCTAGGGCACTTTAGGGAACTTTAAGACACTCTATGGCGCTCATGGACACTGTAGGATACTCTAGAGTAGTTTAGGACGCTATAGAGCACTCTATGACGCATTGGACCCTCTACACAGTATGTCAGAAAAGTAACGGAACTTTTTAAACTTAAGGAAAACTAGCGTCATCTATTAAAGCATGTTATTTGAAAACAGTATACTTCCCCTACAAAACGCAATAATCATTATTGGAATCGAGCAACGAATTGTAAACTTATAGCGTTTAATGCGACAGAACCTTTCGTCACCGTGTCACAAAATCACGGGCAAGCGCAACAAATTACTCGCGTTGAATATTGCGAGATCTTATCAAAACAGCCGGACGAAACTGTACATTCCTGGAATCAATTGTAACTAGTGATGGGACTTGGTGCTTCAAGTATGAACCTCGAACAAAGCGCCAAAGTGCTACGTGGAAATCTCCAGGCTCTCCAAAATCAAAAAATTGCGATTCCAGAAGTCCCGAGAGAAGACAATGTTAATTTGCTTTTACGATTCTAAAGGAATTATACTTCGGGAATTCGTTCCACAGGGACAAAATGTTAATGGCGAATATTATCTGGGTGTTATGGAACGTTTGTGGAAGAGGATCGTTCGTGTGAGGCCCGAATATCGAGCGCCGGAAGTTGGTTTCTGTTTCATGATAACCATGTCACAGAACTGTCTGTTCGTGAATTTTTGGTGGAAAAATAAGTCTGTATACACCAACTTTAAATCAATTAGGATAGATTTTTGTTAATGAATTTTATTTGAATTTGTATGTAGAATCCAAGTTGAACCATGAGCGTCACTGATCACCTACATACATGTGACATACTAAGCACCGTCCAAGGACTCGTATCAGATATTTATGACACTGGGTGGTGTATTTTGGTTATGTGTCTAAATACATATGTAAAAGATTTGATATATGGACAGCGGAGGGCAATATTTTCATTAAATGGCGGCAGCGAACGTGTTGATATCTCCGATATAAATGAACGAATGTCAATGTCGGAAAATAGATAAGTCAGAATAAAATTCGAGCGAAGTCAAAACACGGTAACCACGAATTTGTTACAATTTGATAGAAGCTTGAAAAATCATAATATTGAAATGTATTTGTGTTGTATCTATTTGGAAATTGTGACTTGATGAAAACTGATTGTATAAACATTTTGTCCATTTTTCTTTTTGAGTAATTTTTTATTGTAACAAATCACGTAATTAATGTACAAATAGGACAATTCATTTTTCATGTTGTAAAATGATGAGGGACTTTCAATTTATGCTATTGGGAATTTTTTAAATTTTTAGGTTATGTTTTACGTTATGTGGTTATATTATGTTATGTTTTAGGTTATATTATATTAATTTGAATTAGGTGACCTAATTATGTGAACTAAATTTCTTAATACTAAATTTTTTAGTACAAATTTGAGAACCACTAAATTTTTCAATAACAACTTACCAATAAATAAATGTTTAAATAACACTTGACTCCATATATTTTATTTCAACATCTCCAAATTTCTCCACTTCCATCGTTCAATTATAATTCACCTTTTTATTAAAAAAATAAGGGAAAGGCAAAATATATTCATTTTTCTCTAGAGTAAACATAAAAACACATTTTCATGGGCGTAGGTCTTTAATTAATTAGAAAAGATCACTGTTATTAACTGGACACGAAACAGTCTAAAAATAGTAAGCAATTTTGTTCTACGAATATCAAATTTTGATATATTCATGGTATTCATCGACTCTGTCTTCTGTAACACGAAGCGTCCCGTTTAAAGAATTTTAACGAGCCACGAACAATTTGTAGCCTTTGGAGCCTCTCCAAAACGTGGAAATCCAATGATTCAAAATTCGATATCTTGAATTTTTCTCAATTTTAATATTCCCTTTTATCCCCACATTTAGATTTTTATTTGAAATAAACAACAAATTAATCAATTTACAATTTATCACCATTCACCGAGTGTTCGATGTTCGATCGATTTTATATGAACGTCGAAACATATCACACCATTCTTAATTTGTTTTATCACAGAATAATTCGCAGCGCCCGATTTAAATTTGCTTTCGTTTACAATATTCTGCAAACAATAAAAAAGTGCAACATTAAAACACCTCGCAATTATTCAGAAAACAGCGACCGTATAAAAAATGGTATTTACTGTCTTTTTTTATTAACACTCTTTCATTGGATCGATTAATCGCGTGTAAAAATTGATGCACCTATTAATTAAAATTTTGTGCGATAATCTATTTGTTATAATGCTATATTTATTATAATAAAATTTACCTTAAAATAAATTTTCTTTTCTTTCGTTATTAACTAAGTTTACGAAAGGAATTATGTCTTTCAATATTATCAATATTATCAATGCTATCAATATTATCAATATTATCAAACTATCAATATTATCAATATTATCAAATAATTATCAATACTATCAATACTATCAATACTATCAATACTATCAATATTATCAATAAAGATTCCGCATTTCAATTAAGAAAGTTTATGGTATAAAATTAATGGTGTACCAATTTTGTTAATTAGAATGTAACATTGATTATTTTATATAAAATTTAAGGAAGAAAATAATTTTTCACGTGGAAACAAATTTTCAAAGCCATCACTATCTTTTACATCCTGTAAAATTTCAACAATTGTTTGTCTATAATAATTTTATTAACATATATTTATAGAAGTAACATTTACGTTAAAGAAATTTAATTGCAAACTTTTTAAAGCAAACTATTGAAGCAATTTTTTTTATTTAGTATTATTTAATTCAGTTAGTTTAGTATTTTTATATAATTGTATTAATATTATATGATCATATAAGTATTATATGAAGTTATTATATTATTATGTGAATATTACATAAAATTATTATATGATCATGTGAATATTGTATGAAGTAATTATATGATCATCTGAATATTACATAAAATTATTATATAATCATGTTTTTTTATTTCTCTCATTTTTAATTTAATATTGCATATCACATTTTAATACAACAGTCAGAATAATTTTTAACTTAATAATTTCAAGAATAATCGCAAAAGAACGATGCACTCCTGAAATGTTTCCAATCCCATCCACAAAAAAATTACAAGAGCAATGGCGTATACGTAAGAACACAATATTTGAAGATTGTATTCAAGTATTGATCCCGTTGACTAGAATAATGAAGATGCCTCTGGCCATTTAGCGAACTTAATAATCTGACAGATTCCTCCAATGAAAATTCAAAATACCATCCAAAATAAAAATAATCTTAATTTCGATCTCACAGTAATTTTAATAGGCTATTAATAGGTTGGTAATGTTAATAGGTTAATAGTATCAGCAATAACACTCTAGGAGTCACATCCTATCTAGTATTCTTAGCTCATTAACTTAGTTTATTAAGGGTTCACATGGAACTCTTAATCTTACAATTAGTAGAGGATTGCAGCTTCCTCTCGCAGTAGAATGCAGTTTCCCATTCGAGTCGACGTATGCCTCGGTTCCATTACTTGCTGCGGTCACTTTTTGGAGACCCAGACCCACCGCATACGTCCCGGTTTTTCATTTCCACCCGAATTTGTGTATCCAATAGAAATCAGAACCGTTTCCCTCAGCCAGTTCGTAAAAATTGTACCACACCGAGTCCTCATCCCGTGAAACAAGCAATCGAGTAGACAGACACGAGATGGACACAAGGTTCACTTCGGAACATCGGATAGACACGAGGTTCACTTCGGAACATCGGATATAGACACGTTCAGTTTGGAACATCGTTCAAAATAAGTAGAAACATATCGGTGTTGGACAATTCAACCTGCTTATATTAGGACCTACGATATGAAGATCTTGTTCGATCGTTGTTAAATATACTTTGACATACTGCTAGTAAAGCTTAGGTCAACATATCAATCTCGTATGAACGATTGCGTTAGCGAGGAATTTCTGGAAAATATCGGTGTTAATTCAACCTACTTATAAATATTGGGATATGAAAATCTGTGCGTTTGATCGTTAAATATTGCCGACGTGCAGTCGTGTAACGCTTCATGGTTGCTTCATAATTGTGATCGCCGAAATTCTGTCAGTTTTCATTATGGGATCGACGAGGTATCCGGTTTTCCTCGAATGCGTGATTCCCGCGTAACAAAGCTGTTCAACACGTCGCGTCGTATTTATTTCCATAGATTAGCGGGAGGTCGGAATACATCAAGCTGATCCTACGAGCAATCGTTTTAAGGGCATTGATTAAAGATCGTTTTAAGGACATTCATTTTCCTTCGCGACGTTATAAAATGTCACGTGTCGATTTCCCTTGAATTTCATTTCGTATTCCTAATTTAATGTGCTGCAGTTGGTATACTAAGTTTGTGGTATACGTAGTGTATCAGGGGAGTTACGAACTGTCGATGAAGTGAAAGATTAATGTCCACAATGTCGAAATGTTATGGATATTTCGATATATCGATGTGGACGTTAAAGCGAATCGACGGAAATCGAATTGACTTGAGATGGTTATAAATTTTGGGAAATCTCGAAAGTAGATTTTGTAATTTTTGGATTATTGATTGTAGACTTTTTCAAATTTTTAATTTTTAAGCTGTAGTTGCACACTTTTAAGTGCGTGTATTTACAAACTTTTAAATACTTTCATTTGCAAGTTTGGGAATTGAAAAATGACAAATTTAATAATTTAATAATTGAGTAATTGAGTAATTGAGTAATTGAGTAATTGAGTAATTGAGTAATTGAGTAACTGAGTAATTGAGTAATGGAGTGATTGAGTAATTGAGTAATTGAGTAATTGAGTAATTGAGTAACTGGGTAATTTAGTAATTGAGTAATGGAATAATTGAGTAATTGAGTAATTGAGTAATTGAGTAATTGAAGAATTGAAGCATTGAGTAATTGAATAATTGAATAATTGAAGAATTGAAGAATTGAAGAATCGAAGAATTGAAGAATCGAAGAATCGAAGAATTGAGGAATTGAGTAATTGGGACATTAAGTAATTGAGTAATTTAGTAACTGGGTAATTGAGTAATTGAGTAATTGAGTAATTGTGTAATTGAGTAATTGAGTAGTAGGGTAGTTGAGTAATTGAGTAATTAAATAACTGAATAATTGAAGAATTGAAAAATCGAAGAATTGAATAATTGAATAATTGAAGAATTGAAAAATCGAAGAATTGAATAATTGAATAATTGAATAATTCAATAAGTGAATAATGGAATAACTGAAAACTTGAAAACTTGAAAAATTGGAAAATTGGAAAATTGGAAAATTGGAAAATTGGAAATTTGAAAACTTGAGAAATTGGAAAATTGAAAACCTGAAAACTTAAGAACTTGAAAACTTGAAAACTTAAAACTTGAAAACTGGAAAACTTGAAAACTTGAAAACTTGAAAACTAAAAAACTTGAACACTTGAAAACCAGAAAAACTGAAAACGTATAAAACTGAATATCTAAAAAATTGAAAACCTAAAAACACACCTCCAAAAACCACAAATTCTAAACTTAAAAAACTTCCAAACCATAACTTTGCCTATTCCTCGCTATTCAATCTCGCATCTCCCTTAAAGCGAATTAAGGTGTTCCTCCCACAATCCCAGAATACACTCACCTAAAATAAAATGTCAATAAAAGCGTGTTTATATCTTTCGATCAACGTATCCACCCCCGCATTTTCCAGCTCCCATTCATAATACGAAAACTGAATGTACTAACTGAACTATAATACTTACGTCCGTACAGTTCGACAACCTATCCTGCACCCGGAACATTCGAGCAACGGAACATATCGTTCGATGTTCCATCAGAAAGCTGTTCGCCGGGATCGCGTTACAACGATTCGAGCAGCAGTGAAATTTCGCGACGAGGTTCGATCAGATTTCTCGTTAAATATCAACGGTTGAACGGGTAGGATCGCTTAAACGTGTTTTACATCGTTAATTCGCGAGCCATTTGCAAACCGCCGGGACTGGACGAAAATTTCATTCGTCCCGATTACGCGGCAACTCGCGCAATGCACGATTTAATAGATCCCTTACGATCACCGCGGAACGCGAATGTCTTCGTCGAGCGTGCGTTTCAACGGATTGTTTCCGTTATTTCAAATCGAAGTCCGCTGAAAATCTCGCGCTTAATGAAGCTCCGAGAACGTTAATGACTCGAGAAAGGCTGTTGTTTTGCCTCGCAATTTAATTGAAACGGAAATGCAACGTTTAAGAATTCGATCTGTTATAAACTTGGAAGGACACGTTTATGTTTGCCATTTGGAGTTTTGGGAGATGCACCCATTCACGTTTTCGCTGGAGTTTTTATGGAGCGCGTTAGTTTTCCTTTTTTATGACCGACGGATCTTTTTGTTATCGATGTACATGTAGATGATCGTGAGGGAATTTCGGGTGGAAGTTTTTAGTAATTTTGTGATTGTTTTGGTAATTAGGGGGTTGGGGTGTGGAGATGTGGTGAGGGAGGAATTTGGGGGTGTAGGAAGCTGGGAATTTAGGAGTTTAGGGGTGTAGGAATTTGGGGGTGTAGGAAATTGGAGATGCAGAGATATTGTAATCTAGAAATTTGGAAATTTAGGAATTTGGAAATTTGGGGATTTGGGAATATGTGGTTTTTAGGATATGTGGATTTTGGGATATGTGGATTTGGGGATATGTGGATTTGAACATATGTGGATTTTGACATATGTGGATTTGGGAATATGTGGATTTGGACATATGTGGATTTGGGGATATGTGGATTTGGGAATATGTGGATTTGGGGATATGTGGATTTGGGAATATGTGGATTTGGGGATATGTGGATTTGGACATATGTGGATTTTGACATATGTGGATTTGGACATATGTGGATTTTGACATATGTGGATTTGGACATATGTGGATTTGAACATGTGGGAATTTGGGAATATGTGGATTTGGGGATATGTGGATTTGGACATATGTGGATTTGAACATGTGGGAATTTGGGAATATGTGGATTTGGGGATATGTGGATTTGGGAATATGTGGATTTGGACATATGTGGATTTGGACATGTGCGAATTTGGGAATATGTGGATTTGGTGATATGTGAATTTGGGAATATGTGGATTTGGGAATTTGGAAATTTAGGAATTTAGGAATTTGGGAATATGGAATTTGGGAATCTGGGAATTTGAGAATTTGAGAATTTGGGAATTTGGGAATTTAGGAATTTCAGTATTTAGGAATTTAGGGATCCAGAAATATTGTAATCTAGGAATATGACATCTTCTAATTTTGAGATCTGGGGATATTGTAATCTACAATTTTAGGAACCTCGAAATCCTGAGATTTAGGGACAGAATCTAGAAATTTCGTTTGTGGTCTGAGGACATTAGAATTCGAAGGTGCAAAAATACGATAATCTTAGATTTAAGAATCTAAGATTTAGGAATCTAAGAATTTAAAAATCTAGAGATATGTCAATTTAGAAATTTGGTGGTCCAGAGCTCCACTTGCTTATTCCATGAATTTTATTTGTACCGCTTCAAAATGAACATTTAGTCAATAACGATTAAGAGAAACCAATTTACCTAAGTGGCCTTGTACGTCACCAAAGATGACCAATATTAATATGTCTATTATATTCCAGTTCAATTTATCGTTTGATTAATTCCATCATACAACATCAATGTACCATTACAAAACTCATTGAGATAGAGACACACAACGTTATAAGTTTACATGAAGACTAGTTCCTCCTTTCACAAAATTATTACAACTGTTGACTTTTTCACTGAACCTTTCAATTCAACATTGCATATACTTCGTTAAAAGGACCTTCACATATTACACAAAACTTCATAAAAGAACGACAACCAAATTGGAAATTGTACATTATTTTAAGAACAATTACTTTATTACAAAAATTTAAAGCTTCCTCTATCAAACATTGCACGAAACTTCACAAAAGAGAGACAATCAAATTTGAAATTGTATGACAATGCCCCATAGACAATTACTTCACCCAAAAACATTCTACAACTCCCCAATTAAACATTTCTTCAAACTGCACAGAAGAGAGACAATCAAATTTGAAATTGTACGACAATGCTCAATAGACAGTTACCTCACCCAAAAAGTTCCACAACCCCTCAATTAAACATTGCACGAAACTCCATAGAAAAGAGACAATCAATTTGAATTGTCCTTCAAAGCTAATTGTTCCATCCAAAAAATGACAAAACAAAAGAAAAATTTCAAGTTATATTCTTCAAAGACAATTGCAGCATCCAAGTTCAAAAACTCCTTAATTAAGCATTGCACAAAACTTTTCAGAAAGAAAGCAATCAAGCTTGAAATTGTACAACAATCTTTTATAAACTGTTACTTCATCCAAAAAATTCCACAAGCTCTCAAACATTGCACGAAATTGTAAATGACAACTAAATTGTAAATTATAAAATTCTTGAAGAAGTACTCCATCCAAAAAATTTCACAACCCTTCAATTAAACATTATACGAAACTCCAAATGGCTGCTAAATTTCAATTTCTAAAATCCTTAAAGAATAATTATTCTATTCAAAAAATTCCACAACCCCTCAAACATTGCACGAAACTCCAAATGACAGCTAAATTGTAAATTATAAAATTTTTGAAGAAGTACTCTATCCAAAAAATTTCACAACCCTTCAATTAAACATTACACGAAACTCCAAATGGCTACTAAATTTGAATTTCTAAAATCCTTAAAGAATAACTACCCCATCCAAAAAAATCCACAACCCCTCAAACATTACACGAAACTTCAAACGACAACTAAACTTTAACTTCTACAATTCTCCAAGAACAAGTGGCTTTAGAACAACTCGAAAAAATTCCAAAACCCAAATAATGTCCAAGAAACCCCAATTTCCTCGAATTAAATTTCAATTCGTATCCCGACATTATTCTCGCAAGAACCACGTTTCAACGTCGCGTTTCAATTTCACAAACGCTTTACCTCCAAGTGCAATTTAACGGTCTCGTTTATCTCAAGCCTTCGCACTGTTTCGTACAATTTTCGAGCGTTCCTCTAGGATTTATCAACCGATGATCAACCGGAATGAATCACAATTCGCACGTGAGACAGCGAATCCGCGGTCGTAAATCGGACGCGATTTATCGGTACCATAAAACAACGAACAGCTTCGGGAGCTGCACGGTGGACTTTGGTCCTTAATGGACGAAGCTTTCCAGCTATTTTGTAGAAGTCCTTTTTCTTCGGATTTATAGTCCTCTAAATTTGATTTACAATTGGACGCAAGGTATTCTTGATGGGAGACTCACCGACATGTCGACGTTGCTTCGAGAATACCGGAGATCGAAATAATTAACGCGAGGATCGCACGATCGGCACGGGACGCGCGCCTCCACGAGACTGGCCGACGTCTCGCGGTGCCCGCGTCGCGACGCCCGAGCGCAGAACGCGCGTACTCGAGACGCCGAAACGTGGCTGCCGTGTCGGAGAAAAGGGAGCACGGTTTTTGTCTGCTGTTAGAATATAGGGACATGTGGAAGCAGCCTAGGGATCTAGAAGCAATCTAGGGATATGTAGAAGTTTAACTCCTTGTACTCGAGGAGTCTCACTCGTGACGCACTCACAACTCAAACATAAAAATCTTACTGAAATTATTAATACTCTTGAACTTAAAATTTAGTTTCAACTACAATTTGCATTATCAAGGATCGCTGAATATAAAATATTCAAAACATTTTAATTTTTAATTTTTGTTTAAATATTATAGCTACGAATAGTTAGTTTTGACTGACGCACCTGCACGGCAAGGAGTTAAGGTAATCTAGAAGTTTTATATTGTGGAAGATTGGACATTTAGGAATTTGGGAATTTGAAAAATGAGAAATGTTGGAATTTGAGGGTCTTGAAATTTGGAAGTTTAGGAAGAAGATCTATTAGAACTTAGGGATCTTGGAATCTAGGGAATTTAGAAATTTAGAGACATTTCAAACTGAGATTCTAGGGACATGGTAATATAGAAAATTAAGGATTTAGGAATTTGGAAATTTGGGAATTTAGAAAATTGGAATTTAATGATCTGAAGATTTGGTATTTTAGCAAAAGGATTTATTAGAACTTAGGGATCTAAGGATCTAGGTAATTTGGGGATTTTGAGACGTCGCAAATTAAGAATCTAGGGATATGGTAATATAGAAGTTTGATGATCTAGAAAATTGAGAATTTAGAAATTTGAAAATTTAGAAAATTGTTAATTTTGGAATTTAGGGATCTAGAGATGTGGTAGTTTGGAAACGAAACTAGGGATTTAATAATCCAGGGAATTTCAGACTTTGTAATTATGAGGATCTAGTTATATAATAACGTAGAAATTTGGTGATGTAGAATATTGAAAATCTAGAAATTTAGTGACCTTATTGGAATTTGGGTATGTTGGGATTTAATGACTTCAGAATTTTGCGATCTAGGAATATGATAATCTAGAATATTAGAAATCTAGTAATTTGAAGACTCAAAAATTGAAAGATGGGTAAATTTAAATCTACAAATTTAAAGATCTCTCAATTTGAAAAACTGAAATTTCGAAATTAGAAAATTTCAAACACTAAGAATACAGAAACTAGGAAACTTGAAAATCTGTGAACACAGGCAACTTAAAAATTTGAAACTTCAAAGAATTAACTTCAAACTTCATAAATCCACAAAATAAAAACTCCATCAATTCAAGAATTTGCAAAGTTGAAAATACTCCTAACCCAAAATCCAACAATCCAAAATCTTCCCCATACAAAAATTCACAAATTTCAAAATCCTCAAGTTTACCTATACATATATCTACACCCAAAGAAGTCTCCACGAAACAAAACCGCCATCTTTACAGAAGGTATAACACTCTAAGTCCGTAACCGAGTCAATAGAATCCATCTTTACAAAAAGTAAAACACTTTAAGTTCGCAATCGAGTCAACCCATCTTTACAAATTGAACCACCTTGAATTTGCCAGCGAGTCAATAGAATCCATCTTTACAAATTGAAACGCATTTCACAGTCGAAGCAATAAAATCTACATAATTTCCGACTGCCAATTTAACAGACACGTAAGACGCAGACCACACACGACCACCTAAGAAATCCATCACACTCTCCAGTCAGAACTGTTTCTTTTACCGCTTTTCAATCCGCCGATGGCTTTATTTTTGTATCCGTGGCTCGTGCAGGATCGTCTTTGAACGATCTGATGCGGGACGGAGATCGTTCTGTAAGCCGAGATAGATCAAAGCTTTATTGCTGATCTTGTTATGGCTCGTTTCCTACAGCATGTCCGGTTTCTTCAACTGTTCGAAGGTTGTTCGAGTTTGATTTGAGGGGAAGGAGGTAACGTGATGTTCAGTTCACCGACAGTTTTGGAAAAGTTTCCCCCTTAAGAGAAAAGAGATCTGTAAAATGAGGGTAGAGTCAGTTTGAGGCATTATTAAAATGTCATTATGTGGTGTTTGTTTATGGAAATTTATATTGTTACAAAAAAATTTTGAAATTTATTACAGGATTTTATAAAAGAGGTAATGTGATGTTTAGTTCACCGACAGTTTTGGAAAAGTTTGCTCCTTAAAGAGAAAAGAGATCTGTAAAATGAGGGTAGAGTCAGTTTGAGGCATTATTAAAATGTCATTATATGGTGTTTGTTTATGGAAATTTATATAGTGACAAAAAAATTTTGAAATTTATTACAGGATTTTATAAAAGAGGAAATGTGATGTTTAGTTCACTGACAGTTTTGGAAAAGTTTGCTCCTTAAAGAGAAAAGAGATCTATAAAATGAGGGTAGAGTCAGTTTGAGGCATTATTAAAATGTCATTATGTGGTGTTTGTTTATGGAAATTTATATTGTTATGAATAAAAAATTTTGAAATTTGTTATAGGATTTTATGAATGCGTTAAAAAGATATACATAGGGTATGTTAAACCTATTAACCTTGTAAATATGTATTTTTATAAATTAGTAAACTTGTGGACTTATAGATTTGTAAGGTTGTAAATTCTTAAATGTAAATTTGTTATTATGTAATATTATAATTTTGTAAATTTGTCAATTTGTACTTTTGTCAAATTGTAGTTTTGTCAATTTGTAATCTTGTCAATTTGCAATTTTGTCAATTTGTAATTTTGTCAATTTGTAATCTTGTCAATTTGTGATTTTGTCAATTTGTAATCTTGTCAATTTGTAATCTTGTCAATTTGTAATCTTGTCAATTTGTGATTTTGTCAATTTGTAATTTTGTCAATTTGTATTTTTGTCAATTTGTAATTTTGTCAATTTGTAATCTTGTCAATTTGTGATTTTGTCAATTTATGAATTTATCAATTTGTAATCTTGTCAATTTGTAATCTTGTCAATTTGTGATTTTGTCAATTTATGAATTTATCAATTTGTGATTTTGTCAGTTTGTAATCTTGTCAATTTGTAATTTTGTCAATTTGTAATTTTGTCAATTTGTAATCTTGTAAATTTGTAATCTTGTCAATTTGTAATTTTATCAATTTGTAATTTTGTCAATTTGTAATTTTGTCAATTTGTAATCTTATCAATTTGTGATTTTGTCAATTTATGAATTTATCAATTTGTAATCTTGTCAATTTGTAATCTTGTCAATTTGTGATTTTGTCAATTTATGAATTTATCAATTTGTGATTTTGTCAATTTGTAATCTTGTCAATTTGTAATTTTGTCAATTTGTAATCTTGTAAATTTGTAATCTTGTCAATTTGTAATTTTATCAATTTGTAATCTTATCAATTTGTGATTTTGTCAATTTATGAATTTATCAATTTGTGATTTTGTCAATTTGTAATTTTGTAAATTTGTAATTTTGCCAATTGGTAACTTTGTCAATTTGTAAATTTATAAATTTGTAATTTTGTAAATTTCTAAATTACTAAACATCTGAACATATCAGCTTGTAACCCTAAAACTCCATAAATTCGTAAACATGTAAATTCATACATATATAAATTCATTTTTAAACTTCAAAATTTCAAATCCCATAAATATTTCCTCTCTACAAATTTAGTATTTCCTCAATACGTAAATATTTCCCATAACCAAAGCAAGAAAGAAATGTTTCCACGAAAATATTTCGGGCGAACTTATTTTGATCAATAGCGAAACAAAACGTGTTCAGACAGCGAAGAAGATTTTCCCTACGAAATAATTGAATCGCGTTTGTTCCATGGATATGTTTGAACGTTCCAAAGGAAAATATTATTCTTTTGCATTCATATACCCGACAAGCTCGAATTAAAATTCACGTATCATTTTTATCGATAAAATTTCGTGTTTAATATCAAACGCTTCTGTACTTTTTATTTGGCTAAATTTGCTTTGCGAAATCGATTACTGTTTTATGTATATTTATACAAAGGCAGTTGTGTTTATTGGAGTTTATAATTTTACCGTCGATGTAATGTTTTGAAGATTACTTTTAAAATTTAATTTTGTATGTGCGAATAATGAAATGAAATATTGAAATGAGGGAGAAGGGAAAATATTTAAAAAATAGATTCACCGAAGTAAATTGAAGAATGTAAAATAATAAATAAGAGTAGGAATTAATTTTATAGTGATGTGATGTTTATATTAAATTACATGAATTTTATTTTATTTACTGTTTTGGAGATTACAGAAAATTATTTTGCAATTATTATTTAATTCAATGTTTACATCAGTATACCAGTAATGAAATATTTATTGAAATTTAAAGATATGGAGACTTGGTAGTTTAGGAAGATCTCTTAGAATTTAGGGATCTAGGGATATAGGGAATTTAGAGATTTGAAGACTTTGGACATTAAGAATTTAGGAATATGGTAATCTAGGAAATTGAGGATTTAGGAATTTGGAAATTTAGAAAATTGCAAATCTTGCAATTCGGGAACCTGAAGATTTGGTACTTTAGTAAAAAGATATATTAGAATTTAGGGATCTAGGGATCTAGAGAATTTAGGGATTTGGAGACTTTGCACATTAAAAATCTAGGGATATGGTAATCTAGGAAATTGAAGATTTAGGAATTTGGAAATTTAGAAAATTGCGAATCTTGGAATTTGGAAACCTGAAGATTTGGTAGTTTAGCAAAAAAACCTATTAGAATTCAGGGATCTAGGGATCTAGGGATCTAGGGAATTTAGGGATTTGGAGATTTTGCAAATTAAGAAACTAGAGATATGGTAATATAGAAATCTGATGATCTAGAAAATTGAGAAGTTAGGAATTTAAGAATTTGAAAATTTAAAAAATTGCTAATTTTGGAATTTGGGGATCTAGAGATATGGTAGTTTGAAAAGAAGACGTACTAGGGATTTGATGATCTAGGGAATTTGTAGCTTTGTCAATTCGTAATGTTTCCATTTTGTAATTTTGTCAATTTGTAATTTTGTAATTTTTGCATTTTATAATTTCAATTTTATAGTTTTGAAATGTTAAAATTTTGTAATTTTAATTTTGTAAATTTGTAAATTTATAAATTTGTAATTTTATATTTATTAAACATACATCATTCATTTTTTAATATATTCTCCAGGAATTTTTTAGTAAAATATATCAAAGTACTTTATACGAGTATTTGATTGGAACACCCTATATACATATGTATTATTTTTGATTTATCACACGAAAGAAAATAACAAATCAAAAATTCCGTTCACATACTATCCAAAGTCTCCGCCTAAGATTTTGAAACCTTGAAAAATGGCAATTGTTAAGAAAAAAGAGAAGGGACGGATAAAGTAAGATTAATGGAATTACGATTGGACGGTACGGAAACATCGTTTCTATTAAAATACAATTTATCCTTGTTTTTTTGGGACGCAGTTTAAAGGTTCTGTAAACGTACCACAAGAAAGGAAATGTTTCATTATTAAAAAAGTTTGGAACACGCTATGGTAGAATATTGTTCTGTTTTGTCAATAGCGGCATGAATTATGAGTTCTGCTGAAAGCTAGTTTGCAATATAAAGTAAAGTGTTGGGTTAATTCGAGACATGTGATTGCATTATCTATTATTTGTTTAGTGCATATTGATTGGTATGTTAAATTAATTAAGGGTTATATAATCTTTTGAAGAAATAATTTATATTATACAATTTTTGGTTTGCAATAAATTAAATGGTGGCATTGTAAAAATTAATATAGACATTTTTTTTTGAGTAATAATTACAGTAATAATAGGTAAGATAATTATAGTAATAATTGTAGTAATAATTGCAGTAATAATTGCAGTAATACTTACAGTAATAATTGAAAGTAATAATTGCAGTAATAATTGCAGTAATACTTACAGTAATAATTGAAAGTAATAATTGCAGTAATAATTGCAGTAATACTTGCAGTAATAATTGAAAGTAATAATTGCAGTAATAATTGCAGTAATAATTGCAGTAATAATTGCAGTAATAATTGCAGTAATAATTGCAGTAACAATTGCAGTAACAATTGCAGTAACAATTGCAGTAATAATTGTAGTAATAATTGCAGTAATAATTGCAGTAATAATTGCAGTAATACTTACAGTAATAATTGAAAGTAATAATTGCAGTAATAATTGCAGTAATAATTGCAGTAATAATTACAGTAATAATTGAAAGTAATAATTGCAGTAACAATCGCAGTAACAATTGCAGTGACAGTTGCAGTAACAATTGCATTAACAATTGCAGTAACAATTGCATTAACAATTGCAGTAATAATTGCAGTAACAATTACAGTAACAATTGCAGTAACAATTATAGTAATAATCACTAGTAATTATTTCACAATTTTTATTCATTTTATCAATTCAATATTTACATCAGTAAATAATATTATAGTAATTAAATATTAAATTTTAAAAAATATAGTGAGTATACACATCAGTAAAAATTTTTATAAATTGATAAATATCAGTAAATTTACTAATGTAATTACTATAGTAATTTTTTTACTCAATACTTCAATACTATAATTTCTGCTTAATATTTAATTACGTATAGCAATTACAGTAATGTTCAATATGTATTATACTAAGCTCCTTCTTTAAGTCACGAAAAGAGGCTTCGAAGCAATTAATCTCCATACAAAATAAATGTTGATACAATCACGCAGCTACGTAAATAAAATAAAAGAGAAAACGAGGATGCAACGTGTTCAGATTTCACGAACACCAGCGGATAAAATGGCAGCCACGTAAAAGTAATGGCTATCTCCGATGACTTGATGCTTGCAGTGATTTCGAGCAGTCTGTACCAAGTAGCGAAACGTACGTATTTATTGATCTATTATCTAATAGAAACAATGAAAGCGGTGATACATGGATCACTGTCTCGTACATCTGCTTACGAGTGTGCTTTCCATTATTCTTTATTCTTATGAACCTTATTAACGTTATTTTTAAATTGTCTTTACATATGAAAGTATTAAATTGCTATTTTAAAATTGTCTTTAAATAGGAAATTGTTTAAATGTTACTTAAAAATATTTTTTAAATATGAAAGTACTAAAGTGTTACTTCAAAATATTTTTTTAATATGAAATTGTCAAAGGTATTATTTCAAAATTATTTTTTAATTATGAAATTAACAAAACTGTTATTTTAAAATAATTTTTAAATATGAAAGTACTAAAGTGTTAGTTAAAAATATTTTTTTAATATGAAATTGTCAAAGCTATTATTTCAAAATTATTTTTTAAATATGAAATTGTCAAAGCTATTATTTTAAAATTATTTTTTAAATATGATATTGTCAAAGTTATTATTTTAAAATTATTTTTTAAACATGAAATCGTCAAAGCTATTATTTTAAAATTATTTTTTAAATATGAAAATACTAAAATGTTACTTAAAAATATTTTTTAAATAATCAATTGTCAAAATTGTTATTTTCAAATTATTTCTAAAAATGAAAGTGTTATGTTACTTCAAAATATTTTTCAAACAAACAAAATTGGCAAACCATAATTTCAAAATATTTTTCCAATACCAAAAAGTTAAAACACATCTGGAAATTAATTTCGAAGGACTTATAAACAGATAACGTAATAATTCTCATGTGATCTCACACGAATCCATGACTCATTATCATATACGAATATATCAAACGAAACGTAGATACAAGGGGTGACATGATTAATAGAAGCAATTAATTTGCAATGTATCAAGTGGAAGGGTTGTTAAAAGTTCACTAATTAATATCACTCTTACACGTTAAACCGAGTCAATGGCCCCTGGTTCGATCTCGTATTAACGAGGTGTGAATCATTGAAGTTTCACTCTCATCTGGGGCATATTACGACTCCCATTAACTGGATATTAATTGGATGTTTCAAATATTTGTGCTTACCGCTGTTTGATGCCATTTAATAATGATAATTCTATTTGGTTAATTCCATTTGATGGGTTAATAAATTATTTGCCCAAGATATTCATATTTGCAATGGTAGACGCTTTAAAAAATTTTCATTTATTTACTATGGGGTGAAGATAATTCTTTCTACGTTTACTTGCTTTTTAGATTTAAATAATCTTACATTTATATTTATTTGCTTATTTAACAGATCTTAGTATAATTGTGCAAGTTTTTGGTCTAGGAAATTTATACAATTTTGAGGTTAGAATACTCCATTACATAAATACACAAAGAAACGACAATATTTATAAAAAACAATTTATCGTCCATGTCTAATAAATTAACTCAACAGTCATTCAAATATTTTACCAAAAGAAAGTTAAATAAAATTAATATAAAATTTAATAAAAAATGCAAAACCTATTCAGATGAAATTGAATAAAATACCAAACACATCATTGAAACGAAATAATCCAGAAACTGTATTGTGAGAAAATAAAATAATGTAAAAACCATATTATGATAAAATAAAATTTAATGACATAATTTTTGTGTCCTCACGAGTAGTTTGGCGATGGGATTTTGATGCTCATCGAACGCATAATTAGGACCAACACAGTGTTAGTTTTGGTTTAGGTTCACGTTACACTTTAGTTTGATCAATATAACACAGCGTTTAATCGCGTCGAACGTGTATGCTGGAGGAAATGTTGAATATCGACTTTGCCGCGGGCTCCACAAATTCTAGCAACGGCTCTGGCCACGAGATCCATTTTGCGATACATTTATGACATCAAATGGTGCCATATTTCCAAATGCAGCGTTTGACACAGTACACAATTTCTGGCAAGCAATCTTGTCTCGCGTTCGGTCTAATATCGAGTATTGAACGTTAGTCATTCGCATGAATCATGCGATCGACAATTCGCGACAGCGTTTTCCTTCAAAATAATTAAGTTAATAGAAAGGTCGTACGTGACGGGGAAGTTCGTTGGGGGGATAATGTTGAATCAACAGACGAATCTCTCGTCTTCTGACCGGATGGCACGATTATAATGATCACCGAATTGGCGGGAGGTATTTCCAATCAGAAATTATCGTGCCTTTGACTGGTCGATACGTTATAATCCGAATATTTTCGATTACTTGTGCATACATCCGTGGTCGCAATTCTCGTAAATGCTGTTCGTGAATGTTTGTAATCTCTAAT
Source organism: Megachile rotundata (assembly GCF_050947335.1). Classification (NCBI taxonomy): domain Eukaryota; kingdom Metazoa; phylum Arthropoda; class Insecta; order Hymenoptera; family Megachilidae; genus Megachile; species Megachile rotundata. The sequence goes on from NC_134995.1 coordinate 8,335,527, forward strand.
GCGCCGGTAATTAACTAAAGCACAAAATGATGCTTTCGTGTTTAATATTGCAGAGAAAAATATAGCATATGAAAATTTTGGAGTAGTGAAGTTAAAAAATTTTATAGTTACAAAGCTTCAAAGTTCAGAGATTCAGAGGTTCAGAGGTTCAGAAGTTCAGAGGTTCAGAGGTTCAGAGGTTCAGAGGTTCAGAGGTTCAGAGGTTCAGAGGTTCAGAGGTTCAGAGGTTCAGAGGTTCAGAGGTTCAGAGGTTCAGAGGTTCAGAGGTTCAGAGGTTCAGAGGTTCAGAGGTTCAGAGGTTCAGAGGTTCAGAGGTTCAGAGGTTCAGAGGTTCAGAGGTTCAGAGGTTCAGAGGTTCAGAGGTTCAGAGGTTCAGAGGTTCAGAGGTTCAGAGGTTCAGAGGTTCAGAGGTTCAGAGGTTCAGAGGTTCAGAGGTTCAGAGGTTCAGAGGTTCAGAGGTTCAAATTTTTAGAGGTATAAATCTTCAGAGGCCCAAATCTTCAAAGTTTCGAATCTTCAGAGGTTCAAATCTTCTAAGATCCAAATTTTGAGAGGTCCAACACTTCAGAGGTTCAAATCTTCAGAGATCCAAGTCTTCAGAATTTCAAATCCTCAGAGGTCCAAATCTTCAGAGGTTCAAATCTTTAGAGGATTAAATCTTCAGAAGTCCAAGTATTCAGAGATCCAAATCTTCAGAATTTCAAATCCTCGGAGGTCCAAATCTTCAGAGGTTTAAATCTTCAGAGGATTCAATCTTGAGAGATCTAACTCTTCAGAGATCCAAATCTTCAGAATTTCAAATCCTCAGAGGTCTAAATCTTCAGAGGTTTAAATCTTCAGAGGATTAAATCTTCAGAGATCCAACTCTTCAGAGGATTAAATCTTCGGAAATCCAACCCTTCAGAGGTCTAAATCTTCAGAAGTTCAAATCTTCAGAGGTTCAAATCTTCAGAAGTCCAAGTCTCCAAAGTTTCGAACCTTCAAACATTCGAATCTTCAGAGGTTCAATTCCTCAATTCTTCAATTCTTCAATTCTTCAATTCTTCAGTTCTTCAATTCTTCAATTCCACAATTCTTCAATTCTCCAATACATCAACTCTTCTATTCAATTACTCTTCAATTACTCTATTTCTAAATTTACAAATATGAAGAATTGAACCGTCATCAATTACAAACTAACCCTTTGCACTCGAAGTTAATTTCACTGTTTACAAACATCAACTTTAAAAATTATTTAAAAAGTTAAATGAATTTTCTTGAGGTTATTATTTCTTTACTAATAATTTCCATTATTGTTTGTTTCACTATATTTATGCATCACACGTGTCATGTTATAGAATCAATTAAAAAATGCTTGTTTCAAATTATTGTATTAAATATAATGGTGACTGTGAGTCACCTCTCGATCGCAAAGTTCTAAAAAACTCTGTATAACTTTGAAAATTTCTAAACCTAAAATTAAAAACCTTATTAAATTCCAATCTACAATTTCTAAAATGAACTCCACATTATCGACCACCTCATTACCTTACATTAATCGACTTTTTCTACCGGTAGCATATGCATGAATTTCTTTCACAAAACCAAGTTTTATTTTTGCATCACGTCGCACCGTGAAATTGCCACCGTTCTAACAGCACTCGAAAACTTTTTTTCCTTTTCAAACCATTTCTAGATTAATGACAAACGTCTAATCGCGTGCACCGGAAGGACGGGAACTGGTTTGACACAGTTTTGTGCGGAAGTCTGACTCACGTAAATTACAGAGGGCACATAAGTGGCAAACGGTGTTTGACCAGTTACAAATAGTCTTTGCACGACAATGTTCGCGAGGATCCGAGGGATGCGGAATATTTCGGTGACATCGGGAAACCACTATCGTCACTATCGCGAACGATCATACTGGAACAAAGCCAGTTCCTTAAACACTGGGCAAAAATTCAAAACCAGCGACAGTTACCGATGTCACTGCCCTGTTCCCGTTTTTAGTTCCTAGCGTAAATTATCCATGGCGAAACTCAAAATAATTGACCCTTCTCGCAAAAAGTGGGAACGGATGGCCACGCCACATGTACTCGAAGTTTTATGATATGTGTTTCTCTGACGTTTTTTGGAGGAATTTTTAGATTACTTTTTTGACGTTGGAATATTTAAATTATGGATCCGTTTTGAAAAATTAATAGTTTGAAGGTTTGAAGGATTGAAGGATTAAAGAAATGAAGAATTGAAGAATTGAAGAATTGAAGAATTGGAGAATTGGAGAATTGGAGAATTGAAGAATTGAAGAATTGAAGAATTGGAGAATTGAAGAATTGAAGAATTGGAGAATTGGAGAATTGGAGAATTGGAGACTTGAAGACTTGAAGACTTGAAGACTTGAAGAATGGAAGAATTGAAGAATTGAAGAATTGAAAAATTGAAAAATTGAAAAATTGAAAAATTGAAAAATTGAAAAATTGAAAAATTGAAAAATTGAAAAATTGAAAAATTGAAAAATTGAAAAATTGAAAAATTGAAAAATTGAAAAATTGAAAAATTGAAAAATTGAAAAATTGAAAAATTGAAAAATTGAAAAATTGAAAAATTGAAAAATTGAAAAATTGAAAAATTGTAGAAACTTTGAAATATAGAAATTTGAAAATCTGGAAATTAGAAATTTGGAAAGTTGGAAACTTGAAAACTTAAAAATGTGGAACCTGCAAAAATTGTAACATGAAAATTTAAAAATTCCATATCTCAAATTTAAAAAAACAATATTTCATATAATATTTGTAATGCAATAGAAAATAAATACTCGTATGAAGAAGATAAGCAAGTAATTTTGTTCAGGAGAGTCACAGAGGGGTTGAAGGATATTTAGAAGATCGTGTTGGTATTTGCCCCCATAACTAGTACCTCGAGCTCGATAAAATTTTCTTCATACCAAAGCATATATTAATATCCTTCGTCTACGAACGTGACGTGGCAGTTTGACTGACTACTTTTCCAATTTTTATCAATCATGTATCGCATCAGTACACATAAGTTTGATATCGTTTTATGTACTAGAGTACATATTTATTTACTTAATTTCATAAAAAAAATATTCATCTGCATAAACATCCTGAGTCTAAAGAAAACATTTGAACATTTTATATTACTTGAATTATTAAATTAATTTCAAATATTTAATCTATTTGAATATCCTTTAAATATGAATTTAGTTTATATAGAATATAGTAAATTATAGAAAGGGTATTAAAAAACACTCTTAAGTTTTCTTCAAATCATTTATTTGAATTGGTCACCTTATTCCAGTATGAAACATACATCATCAGTATTATTAGTAATTTAATTATTTTTGTTACATTTTTACTTCACAATATTAGAATGGAAATAAAAAATAACGTATAAAATACAATAAATATTTTAATTTATGTTGTACTATTTTTGTAAGGTATCTTGCCAGAGATTGTATTAGAAAACTATGAGGAAATACACCTGCAGCTATTTTTATAAGATGTGCAAAAATACTGTTAAAAAAGATATCTTGAATAAAACAAAGTTTTGTACTTCAAAATTTTCTGTATAAATAGTTACAAAATTCTATTGTACTAAACATTTCATTCACGTTGGATAAATATACAAAGGAAATATATTCAGACTAATGTTACGAACAACCACACAGTTATATGCATTTTGATTTTACACACATTATTTGAGCAACGAAAATATATATCTTGGAATATCATGAAAATGACTAAACTTTGTGATTAAAGTAACAATATTAAATTACAGTACAAAATTCATAGAATTAATATTTGTTCGAGACTATTCCGAGCAATAATTAATATGTAATTCAATTAATTACTTCGGACCATTACTAATTGCTGCATGATTTTTGGGTGCAAAATACATTGCATCCAGGAAGCATTTCACGAAATCACCAACGATACTCCTATCTGGTATGCTTTGACTCATTCCATAAATTGCGAGCTAAAAAATGTTTCATTATTTTTACATTAAATTTTTACGTTAAATTTTTACATTAAATAATTTAGAGATTAATATTTACCGATCCTTCGACGGGTGATTTTGGATTCTGTAAAGCTACACGCAATTCAGCTTCGACGTCGCTCAAAAACTGATCGGCTACACCAGGTTGTGTATGAACGTAGGTCACACAAATATGTATACCAGATGGAAACTGGAGAGTATTTAAATTCCATCCTTTCGCATTTAGAGCTTCCGAAAGTTTATAAATGTGAAAATCATTTGAACCCATTGCAATGACCGAAGTAGCTGGTGTGCCGAAAATGAAAATTCCATCCATTTTTCTTAATCTGAAAGTAAAGAATATGTATAATAAATAACTCAATGTATAGTAAATGTGTAGTAAATAACTCAATGTATAATAAATGAATAGTAAATAACTCAATGTATAATAAATGAATAGTAAATAACTCAATGTATAGTAAATGTATAATAAATAACTCAATGTACACTAAATGTATAGTAAATAACTGAATAAAATGAAACAGTTAAGGTACCTTTGCTCAATATATCTGGTTGTATCTATAATTTTCTTTGTCGCTTCCAAATATCCATCATAACCAAAGTACATTAATGCAGCCCAACATGATGCAATAATACCACCGGCTCTTGAACCACTTACAGTTGGAGAACCATAAATACCACCAGGCCAATCAGTTGTTATAGTATATTGATGATGTCTCAATTTCTTATTCCTATAAAGAATAATTGAAGAACCTTTTGGAGCATATGCATACTAAAAGAAACAAAATTTACATCAATACAGAAACTGGATTTATAGTTTAGATGATATCTACATACTTTGTGTGTATCAGCGGATATACTGGTAACTCCAGGTAATTCAAAACCGAATGGTGGTACATTAAAACCTGCATCTGACATGAAACAAATTAAAAATCCACCGAGACAGGCATCAACATGAACTGGAATATTGTATTTCACTCCCAGTTTGGAAATTGCTTCAATATTGTCCATTGTACCATATGGGAAATTTGGTGCTGATCCTACTAACTAAATGATATAGCATTAGTATAGAATACATTGATTCATTAAGAAATGAAGACATTTATTTTTTACCATTATTGTATTTCTTGTAATAGCTCTTTCCATAGCTTTCATACAGACAGTATAACTATTTGTATTGACAGGTACTATACGTGTTTTGATTTTTAAGTACTGAGCAGCCTTGTCAAAAGCAGAATGTGCAGTTGCAGGCATTACCATTTCTGGATGCTTGATACCTTTCACTTGTCTCGCATAATCTCTGTATGTTTTGCATGCTAACAAGATTGATTCTGTACCACCACTAGTCATCTAGAAAAGATAAATCATGTTGTAAATTATTTCTTACATTCTCTCAATTTTTAAAAAAAAGTATTGGTTACCGTGCCACAAGATTCTTCATCACCATGAAACAAATTGCATGCCATTCTAACAACTTCTGCTTCCATTTTACATATACCAGGGAAGACATCAGGGTGCAAAGGATTTGTATATGATGCAATACTATAAATATCTCCCATTAGTCGTAAGAGATCAGTATCAATTCTGTATATTGCTCCGGATACTTTACCACTTTTCCAATCGTAATTGCCTAAACAGTATATTCATATCTATCAAACTGTTATAATGTATTAATGTTTTATGTTCTTATTCTTTTTACCTAATTGAACACATTCTGTTACTTTATCTAATATGTTCTTTGGATCTAAGCCCTTGTCAGGAAGTTTCACAACAAATGGAATTGTTCCCATTCTTTCCACCACTTGTTGTTCAAACGTTTGATTAATATTATTTAATTCTTGATCAATTCTTTCCCGGATAGTTGGTATGTAATACCTTAAACTAAAAATTTTTTTTTTTGCTCGTTCTAGAAGACCTATAATACAAATCAAAGTAAACTTAATTTATTTAAGAATTTAAGCATTTGATCTTATAAGTTTATATTACAAAGAACTATCGTACTTTCATCCTGGAAGACAAAATTCCATAACCATACTGAGGTAAGGACAGTTGTACTCGTTATAGTTACTATCTGCCATGGTTCTTTGCCTTGAAAGTAATTATTTATAAACTCTGTCACGCTGTGCGCTATGGAATACATGTTTACCTGAAAAAAATATTTCATTGTTTAAGTACAAGTATCCTATAATTTTTCCTAAATATATGTACAAACTTAATTATCAGTTTTGATACTGTACTTTAATGTAATTATTCCTGCTTTTCTCAGCATATAACAGGTGTTTTATTATCTATCTCTTTCTCTTTCTTTCCTAACACTTACTTCTGATCTCACTCTCTGTTTCTATTTTTCTCTTTGTACTTCACGTTTTCTTTCTCTCTCTCTTCTGCACAACTATATTGCACTATTCCGAAAGGTAGTCCGTACGATTCCAGAAATAATTTAGCTTAGACTACATTTTATTTCTGATTATACTACATATCTCAGCCACCTTATCTTATCAGTACATGTATAAACATCATAAGTTAATGCCTGAATCAATAAATACGTACCGAAATTTTAAATATGCATTACATGCAAAAATGAAACGTACGTTCCAAAAAATTATGCAAGATAGATATAAAGTGACAATGACTCTAAAAACAAGATGTAACAGCGGATGAGGTGTGAGATAGCAAAGATACAAACACGCAATTCAATTGTGAGTCACAATTCGGAAATTCTAAAGCGCCCTTAGAATCATCAAGTCATTTTCTACTGTATCGATTATAGTTAGCATTGTTAGCGACTGCTGATATGACGGCAAAACTTCGGAAAATTGTCATGGAGCAAATTTTGCACATAAGCTCTTTTTTTGTAAAATATATATTTGTGTGAATGGGTTTTGATTCAAAAGAAAATTTGTTGCTATTCTTATGTGATTCTCTATATCAACGAGATACAGTATAGTGAGAGAATTGTACTCGATACGTAATTCACATTTTCGGACCTATGGAACATGTTGCAAACAGCATAAAATCGATATTAATAAATATAGAATGATCTTAAGTCAGTAAAATATTAATATTAATTAGTAAAATCAGTATAAATTGGGTTTTTTCAAAAATGGAACAAGTGGCGCCATCTCTCCAGCGAACAGGATGAACTACACACTTTTGAAACTCTACTTTCATTAGTTCTCATCTTTGACCACTAGATGGCGGGTCATGATATAAAAATAAGATTATGTTTACGAATATACATGATAATGAGTATACGAAATCGTTAATTACTCACTTTCTGAGCACAGTCTATGAACTTTTATGATTAAAGAATGTTCAGTGGTCCCTCAGCTACTTCTCGTATCATATTTGTTGAGATTATTAATGAAATTAATTAGTTATTAACCAATAACCTAAGGCCAGCAACGGTGAAAAGCGGTATATACGGGGTCATTTTGAATAATTAATTACACGTTTTGTGAATATATTTTGTACACTTTTATAATTGAAGAATGGTCAGCAATGCGTTATTTACATGGTTCGATCATAAAAGTTCATAAATAATGTTCGGGTAACGAGTAATTAATTATTTTGTGTCAGCATTGCGATACGTACATGAGCCACCTACGGCAATTATACTGCGAATGCAAAAAGCAATATTTCGGCACTTTGATGACGTAGTATGGTTCCTGAGGCATTTAGAAACAAATTTTTATTAGGGTTTGATGCGTTTTGATGCCTAATAAAGCCAGAAAATCAATTTTTGTCGAATTCGGTCCAAAACGGTATAGGTGGCGCCATCTAGCGGCGAGCGGCGGAACTACGAAAAACTAAAATTTCGATTTTCTCCGAAATTAGATAATTTTACGTCTTTCTGAGGGTCAGAAATTGTTCTGTGACCTCTCTCGAATTTATATAATGCCACAAGAACCTCCTCAGAGCGCTAGAAGAGAAAATAAAAAAATAGGTCAAAACATGGACCAAAAAATTGGCGTCCATCTAGCGGTGAAAGTTGGAACTACAAAAATATAAAACTGCGATTTTCTTGAAAATTAGGGAACCTTGAGTACTTCTGAGGCTCAGAAAGTATTATGTGATCGCATTAGAAGCATAATAAAGCAATAAAAGTTTCCTGAAAGCTTTAATGAAGAAAATTTAAAAAATGTCATTTTATGGAGAAAATTTGAGGCGCCATCTAGCGGCGAAACTGAAAACTAAACTGAAAAACCGTATGCCCCAACACGCAGTAAAGTGGTCAAATAAAAATTGATTTTCTGGGCTTAATAAGGAAAAAAATGAATAACTTATTCAACAAACATTGCTTTAAAATGTCTACAGAGGCATATTACGTCGTCAAAGTTGCAAAATATTACTTTTTAGATTTTTCCTTAACGCGTGTACGGGCATACGTTTTTTCAATTTAGTTCGCAGTTCCGTCGCTAGATGGCGCCACAAATTTCCTTCATAAAATGATATTTTTTAAATTTTCTTTATTAAAGCTTTCAGGAAACTTTCATTGCTTTATTATGCTTCTACTGCGATTACACAATACTTTATGAGCCTCAGAAGTACTCAAAGTTCGCTAATTTTCGAGAAAATCGCATTTTTATATTTTTGTAGTTCCAACTTTCACCGCTAGATGGACGCCAATTTTTTAGTCCATGTTTCGACCTATTTTTTTATTTTCTTTTCTAACACTTTGAGGAGGTTCTTGTGGCATTATATAGGTTCGAGAGAGGTCACAGAACAATTTTTGACCCTCAGAAATACGTAAAATTGCCTAATTTCGGAGAAAATCGAAATTTTAGTTTTTCGTAGTTCCGCCGCTCGCCGCTAGATGGCGCCACAGGTACCGTTTTGGACCGAATTCGACAAAAATTGATTTTCTGGCTTTATTAGGCATCAAAATGCATCAAACCCGAATAGAAATTTGTTTCTAAATGCCTCAGGAACCATACTACGTCTTCAAAGTGCCGAAATATTCATTTTTTTATTTTCCTTATATGCGTGTTCGGGCCCTCATCTTTTAGGTTTAGTTCACCCGTTTCGCCGCTAGATGGACGCCAATTCTTTAGTCCATAAGCTGCACTATTTGTAATGGTTTGCTACTGCGCATGGGGTCAAAGTTCAAAATTCACCGCTAATTTCGCTCACCTTCGGCTCGCTCGTTAAATGAATATTTTACTAATAACAGAACAGTTTGTCAAGTCAAATACTGCTACAGTCGATATCAAAGCAATCTACTGTTACTACTGTTAACCTTAAAATATGTCTATTCTCCCCAATGCTAAGTGTTTCATAATTTCATAAAAAGTCAAAGCAGGTGACGCTCATTCTCAAGTTATAAATCATACTCTCTCAAGAACAAATGTTGTATATAACTTCCTCTTTTTGTTATGTTCTCCTACTACAAGAAGCAGCTCTGCGCGCAATCCGCTAGATGACGTTATTCAAATTTCACTTTCCCGGGAAATAAAATTGGTAAGTAGTGCGTTCAGCAAGGTATTTATATTTATATTCATAAGTACATCAATAACATGTTTATATTTATTTTTATTGGTATGGAAAATTATTTATTTTGAATATAACCTATTTTACAATTATCAACAGACTCACTAGGCAAAAATAAAATTAGACTGTACATTAATAAGTTTCTAACCTCTTTCGTGTCACCCAACCATTGCTATAATTAACTGTATTTTCAGCTTAACTGACTATAACTATATTATAATTCAACTGATTTGTTTATTTAATTGTTTATTATTACAAACAATTTTAAGTCATTGACAACACTTTCTTCCTGTGTCAAAGACATGTAAACCCTTGCAAGACTTTCTTGACATTTTTTCTTCCACAAATTAATGAATTCATAAGAAACCGTCCGCTTCCGTCATTTCAAATATTTGCATAATCGTTTAGTATACTTTCCCGAATACTTTCCTTCGGTGACAAATTCCATCGGTTTTCTATTCTAACAAAAGAACTCAAACAATAAACAAATCAAGTTTCTTACACAAAATTAAATTATTTAAATTTTTAAAATATTAAAACTTGATTACATAAAAGTCCCACTTAATTATTACCAAGGTTTCAAACGTTAATTACCATATTCAGAGTCTGTGAAGCACGAAAGTTTCTAACGTTCGCAAAAATGCGATGGGAGAGTAGAAAAAGTATTGTTTAGAAATGGGCCACGTTTATCGACAGGCAGTATGGAAAACAGCGAAACGTTTCGGGTTGGTATGCGACCACACGTGTATCAACATCGTGGACCCCTCCCTCTTCCTAAAAACTATCGCTACTTGAAGATGATCTTCCTGAGTAAAAGCCGCGTGCTAACCGAGCGTGGGCACAGACAGCATCATGAGCTTGGTGAGTACGAAACCACTCATTCACTGTACCTCTTCACCGACAAGTTTCTCTTTCTTTTTCACTATCGCCTCTCTGTATATATCCGTATACGTTTCCTTCACGTTGCCCTCGTTGCACCTGTCTTTTCAACGGTGACCATTCCTCCATTCGTGTACGTCGTGTGACAGTGAAAATCAGCCTAACGACAAAAGTGAAAAGTGCTTTCAGTGAGGAAAGAACAATATACAGATACTCGTCGGTTGTGTACCTGAAAAGGAAATTTATAGAAAAGGAAATTTGTTCGTTCAAACGAGTTTATTGGTAGGGTTAGTTTCGTTTGACGTAGGTTGCACGTGCTGGATCAGGATGGTGGAAGTAAGTTTGCAAATTTGGGGATTTGGGATTTTTGTGAATTTTTGAAATTTTGGGGATTTTAAGAATTTTAGGATTTGGGATTTTGGGTTTGAAAATTTGGGGGTTGGGAATTTGGGGACTTTAGGGAATTTTAGGATTTTATAGTTTGAAGATTTGGGAAATTGGGAAATTGAGAATTTGGGGATTTAAGAAAATGGGAAATTGAGAATTTGGGGATTTAGAAATTTGGGAAATTGAGAAATTGGTGATTTAGGAAATTGGGAAATTGAGAATTTGGGGATTTAAGAAAATGGGAGATTGAAAATCTGAGGATTTAGGAAATTTGGGAAATTGAGAATTTGGTGATTTAAGAAATTGGGAAATTGAGAATTTGGGGATTTAGAAATTTGGGAAATTGAGAAATTGGTGATTTAGGAAATTGGGAAATTGAGAATTTGGGGATTTAGAAATTTGGGAAATTGAGAAATTGGTGATTTAGGAAATTGGGAGATTGAGAATCTAGGGATTTAGGAAAATGGGAGATTGAGAATCTGGGGATTTATGAAGTTAGGAGATTGAGAATCTGGGGATTTGGGAATTTGGAAATTTGGAAAATTGAGAATCTGGGGATTTGGGAATTTGGAAATTTGGAAAATTGAGCATCTGGAGATTTAGGAATTTGGGAAATTGAGAATCTAGGGATTTGGGAATTTGGGAAATTGAAAATTTGGTGATTTAGGAAATTAGGAGATTGAGAATCTAGGGATTTAGAAAATTGGAAGATTGAGAATCTGGGGATTTGGGAATTTGGGAATTTGAGAATTTGGTGATTTAAGAATTTAGAAAATTGAGAATCTGGGGATTTGGGAATTTGGGAGATTGAGAATCTGGGGATTTAGGAATTTGGGAGATTGAGAATCTAGGGACTTGGGAATTTGGAAAATTGAGAATCTAGGGATATAGGAATCTGTGAATCTGGGAATTTGGAAATTTGGAAATTTAGAAATTTAGAAATTTAGAAATTTAGAAATTTGAAAATTTGGAAATTTAAAATGTTAAAAACCTAGAACCTTGAAAATTTAGGAATTTGATATTTGAAATTTGAAAATTATAGTTACATGTACATTTCAAAATTAAAAAATTTGAAAACATGAAAATTAGTAATTTTCTAACTACAAAAACTAGTAAATATCACTAGAAAATTTTCAAATCTAAAAACTCAAGAATTTGAAGACTTCCCAAAACCCAAAAACTTGAGAATTCCAAAATCTACCCAACTAAAAACTCTGCTCTACTACTTTCAAAATATAGAACTGAATATCAAAAATTGAATATATAAAAAAAAGTTTAAAACTAGTGAATTCGAGAGTAAAAGTCAGCGATAGCTAATCTTCTAAATCCTGTTGCCGAGTAACGTACTTATAAATCCAACGGACGTGTCGGCAATCGAAAGTTAGTTGTGCCGTGCGACTCAATGCTGGAAAAATTCAGATTTCTACCCAGAAGAAGTTCCCGATGAGCATTCTGTGCAAGGCGACTTTCTTCTCCCGTGTTTGTGCGGCCCGCAATTCAAGTGTTCACAGCTCTACAAACGCATTCTGTATTTCCTCTTTGACGTCATTCTTATTTACCAAATTAAACTCTTGCTGAATTCCTTTTTTTTAATCACTGCATTCTTTATTAATTTTTATAAAAAAAAAAAGAATTATTGCGATGCATTGACACATTTTTTATTTATTGCAGTTTATACTCAATTTTAGATAAAAAAAAATAAATATTGTGAAACGTTGATGTATTTTTTATTTACTGCAGTCTATATTCAATTTTAGGTAAAAAAAAAATATTGTGAAACGTTGATGTATTTTTTATTTACTGCAGTCTATATTCTATTTTAGATAAAAAAAAAATATTGTGAAACGTTGATGTATTTTTTATTTACTGCAGTCTATATTCAATTTTAGATAAAAAAAATAAATATTGTAAAATATTGACACATGTATTGAAACATTGTTTAAAATTTTTAGATGCAAACTTAACTCTTTGGCAGATACTCTTTTTTTTTTGAATAAGTTTTAGTTTAATCTTAAAATATTTTACCCAATTTTATTACTAAATTGAAATACTATTTAAACAAATTTTTTTTACATTCATTTTGTTTTTCTTGTCTCAATTTCATTGTACATAAACCATAATGGATATTAGTAAAAATTATCTTGTTTATATACCACACCCCGTATCTACAATTTTATCAAACCTAACCTAACAACCACACCCGTAGTTAAATAACTAATTGTAAAACTCAAAAGAACGAAAAAAATATTTCCAACAACTTGACGTTATAATTGCATAGAATTCTTACATCGTTTAAATTTTATTGCGACGAACAAGATTCGTTCCTTTATCATTAAAAACTTTCTTTCGGCCATCATACCACTTTCCTCTCGAGTCTTTTACCAGGTTGTTCACGTAGCCACGGAAATTCATTTCGTTTTAACGATCCATTTGTTAAACGAACTTCTCTGTATCTTGTCTATCTTGTAGAGAAGATCGTTAACGGAGCGAATTAATTTTTTCATCAACCCATTTGTTATGTGGTGCACGAATGTGACGGACGGAGGCAATTAATTGCGATGAAAATTAGATTTGGACGAAACGGGTGATATGAAATGGTGATGGGTATCAGTGTGGATCGTGTGCACTGTCATCTTTTCTATTACTGTTGAGATTTTATAGTTTTTAGTTGAATTTCATTTGGGTGGTTGCGGATTTACATTTTTAGAAATTTGAGGTGTTTGGGAAGTTTTTGAATTTTTAGGAATTTAGGGAAGTTTGGAAATTTTGAATTTCGGGACTTTTGGGGAATATGGGGAATTTTTTAATTTGGGGACATTTGGAGTATTTAGGGAATTTAAGGAATTTTTGGAGTTTGAGAAATTTGGGGAATTTTTGGGCATTTGGAGAATTTAGGGAATTTTTGGGCTTTGGGAAATTTGGGGAATTTTTTAATATTGGGACATTTAGGGAATTTGGGGAATTTAGAGAATTTTTGGAGTTTGAGAAATTTGGAGAATTTTGGGGCATTTGGAGAATTTAGGGAATTTTTTAATTTTTGGAGAATTGGAGGAATTTAGGGAATTTTTGGATTTTGAGAAATTTGGAGAACTTTTGGATTTTGGGAAATTTGGGGAATTTAGAGAATTTTGGATTTTGTGCGAAATTTAGGAAATTTTTGAATTTTGGGACATACGGGGAATTTTTGGAATTTTGAAAAACTTGGGGAATTATGAGAATTTTGGGAAATTTAGGGAATTTTGGGACATTGAGGGGAATTGAGGGAATTTTTAGAAAATTGGGGAATTTAGGGCCTTTGAAGAGTTTAAGGAATTTTTGGATTTTGGGAAATTTGAGGAATATTGGAATTTTGGGACATTTGAAAATTTAGGGAATTTAAGAGTTGGAATTTTAGAAATTTTAGGAACTGAAAACTTAGTGACTGAGGAATCAGGAAATCTTGAAATTTAGTAATTCAACTTGAGAATTTGGAAATTTGAATTAAAGAATTTGAGGGAAATTTAACATTTGAGAGTTTAGAAATGAAAAAATTAGAAATTTTAGAATATACAGATTTAAAATTTGCAGCTATTTAAAGATTTTGAAATTTAGAAATTAAAGGACATGATAAACTTCTTTTAGTCCTTTATTAGGAGTACAAAAATTTCAAATTTGCAATTTCTTAAATAAAATAATTACTCATAAATTCCCTCTTACTGTCCCACTTGCATCCCACACCCTACAACAATAATTACACCACAGACTTAAAACACAGAATTCACTGCAATCCTCCATTTCTGACCAGCATCTCCAAATGCAACGATCCGGCAGCTTTCTCAGAGTTAATGAACCGAGACGATACGGATACTTCTTAATCCCTGCGTATAATTTACACAAGCACGGAAACTTAATACGTTGCGGTCGCTGTGGTTTTTCCTTCTATCATTTAACTCCATTTATCATTTTCACGATTCTCTTAAAATCGTCTCATTTCTCTTGACCTTGCAATTGTAAGGCTGCAATTAAAACAAAACATGCAATTGTTAAACAAATCATTTCTATATAAAGAACATTCTATATACAGAATATTTAGATTTCTATATAAAGAACATTCTATATATAGAATATTCAGATTTCTATATAAAGAACATTCTATACATGTAAAGAATATTTGGATTTCTATGTAAAGAACATTCTATATAAAGAATATTTAGATTTCTATATAAAGAATATTCTACACACAGAATATTCAGATTTCTATATAAAGAACGAAAGTCTAATCCTCTAATTAAGTTCTTTCCTGTTGTCATAAAATTCCGAGAGCAGTTCTACTCTCGATCTCCACAATAATCCTTCAGTTGCAATTTTCAAATCAGCTTCAAACAATTTGCGAAGCAATTACCGTGCATTTCACGCGTTAACACACTTTTATCGACAAATGAACTGGGAACATTTCATTCTTGTTCTACTGATGTTATCGTCGACAAAGATGGACGACATCCTGAAAACTGAGACGTCAAATAGGCTAGACAGTTTCTAATACAATGTGGTTAATGTCAGGGTAACCACATTCTAGGAGAAAGTAATTATTAAACGATTTATGACGAGGTCGATTTGGGTGTGGATATTCTATGGTTCGTCGAACTTTAAGCAGGTGGCATCTTTTCGATCCTTCGAGAAGAAAGTTTTTTCTCCGATGACGCCGTGACCCAATCTGAAAGCCGCCATTGATTAAACGTATGCTCGGCGTTTCGTTACGAAATCGCGATGAAAATCAGTATAGAAACTATGTTCTTTATAATTCTGACTGTTAACTATTTAATAGGAATGCTGTCAATGATTTTATTTAAAGATAGTAATTTTGTAATTTAATAATTTTGTGAAACAATAATTTTGTGAAGATCTTTGTGAAACTTGAAGTCAATATTTGGACTAATCAGAAAATTTGTAAATAGGTAAACTTCACAATATAAAAATTTTCAAAATATAATTTTAGTGAATACTAAAATCAGTGAATATCATAAGAGAGCATCGCTTTGAGAACAATATAATTCATTGCCAAATTTTTTGTAGCCGAATCACTAAATCCCAGCTCATTAATTTCCCACCTTCCAAATCCCCAGATCCTCAAGTTTCTAAAATCTCCAAATTCTAAAATCTCTGAACCCTCCAAACTCTCAAATCGATAAACTCCCAATAAAATTCCCAAATTCTCAAATCCCTAAATTCCCAAAATAAATTTCCCTCTGTTTCCAAACTCTCAAATCCCTGAACTCCCAAATTCCCCAAATTATCAAATCCCTAAATTCCCAAAATAAGTTTCCCTCTCTCCCCAAACTCTTAAATCCCTGAACTCCCAAAATCCCCAAATTCTCAAATCCCTAAATTCCCAAACTCTCAAATCTCTAAATTCCCAAATTCTCAAATCCCTAAATTCCCAAAATAAGTTTCCCTCTCTCCCCAAACTCTGAAATCCCTGAACTCTCAAAACCCCCAAATTCTCAAATCCCTAAACTCCCAAACCCCCAAATTCTCAAATCCCTAAATTCCCAAAGTTTCAAATCTCTAAATTCCCAAATTCTCAAATCCCCAAATTCCCAAAATAAATTTCCCTCTCTCCCCAAACTCTCAAATCCCTGAACTCCCAAAATCCCCAAATTCTCAAATCCCTAAATTCCCAAAATAAATTTCCTCTCTCCCCAAATTCTCAAATCCGTAAACTCCCAAAACCCCCAAATTCTCAAATCCCTAAATTCCCAAAATAAGTTTCCCTCTCTCCCCAAACTCTCCAATCCCTGAACTCCCAAAACCCCCAAATCCTTAAATCCCTAAATTCCCAAATTCTCAAATCTCTAAATTCCCAAATTTTCAAATCCCTAAATTCCCAAAATAAACTTACTCTCCTTCTAAACTCCCAAATCCCTAAACTCCCCAAATCCCTAACTAAAATTTTAGTGAATACTAAAAACAGTGAATATCATAACAGAGTATTGGAATAATACCTACATGAAAGTACAACTTGACCCGAGATCAAGATAAGAAGATGAATTCTTTGATCTCGAACCTAACCTAACCGCCCGATTTCAAATCTTATATCACATCCTTGAACTCTTTCTCACGAGCGATTTCTTTCGATCGCTTTCCATTGAGCCTTCATCGGGGCAAATCGATCACGAAGGCTCGTCCAGTTATATGGCTCATCCCGCAAATTGTTCCGAACGAGGACGTTCCTTCAACGTTCATTACAAAGCTGTCATCTTCGACTTTCACTCGTCGCCCGCGATGCGTTTCGTCGCGTACCGCTGTACATTGCAAGTTAATTGCGCTTCCCTCGATTCGTTGCATCTTCTTTGCCGGACCTATGCATTATTCAACGCCAAGGACTCGGTTGTATAATCGGCGCGTACTTGGCGACACTGAAAACGCGCTTTCACGTGCCAGGATTTCCGCGTTTCTGCTTGGACCTGTTCAAAATGCGAGTCGTTCTTTCTTCCGAACGTTTTGATGTAATGCACGCTTTTCTTGGCTAGTGATGTGTTGGAAAATGTCGCGTTCGTTATTTTCTCTGGATCTTGAGGGAACCGGTGATAGTTCTTGGGGTTTAATTAGAAGTTTTGAAGGATGATTTGGAGTTTTGTAAATTTGAGACTATTGGGTTTGTAAATTTGGAAATTGCTTAATTGAGTATTCAGGAATTTTAATTACTATTAAACTTAGATCACAACATCTCCAGATTGCTAAATCCCTAAATCTCTAGATCTCTGGATCCTTAAATCCCCAGGTTCCTAAATCCTTAGATCCAGAGACCCTTGCATTCATAAATGCATAAAGCCAAAAATCTTTAGATCCACAATGTCCCTAGACCTAAAAAATTCCCAGATCTATAAATTCCTTAATATGTTACTCCCTAGATCCATAAATGCCTGATCATAAATCCTTTGAACCAAAAATACCTAGGTTCCAAATACCCTTACATTCAAAATACCCCAAATCTCAAATACACCTACATCCAAATTATCCCTAGATCCCCTAAAAATCCCTAGATTCCAAATACCCCAACATCCAAATTATCTCTAGATCCCCCAAAAATCCCTAGATCCCAAATACCCCATACATCAAAAATATCCATAGATCCTCCATAAAATCCCTTGATCCTAAATACCCCTACATCCAAGATATCCCTAGATCCCCCAAAAATCCCTAGATCCCAAATACCCCAACGTCCAAACTATCTCTAGATCCCCCAAAAATCCCCAGATCCCAAATACCCCATACATCAAAAATATCCATAGATCCTCCATAAAATCCCTTGATCCTAAATACCCCTACATCCAAGATATCCCTAGATCCCTAAAAAATCCCTAGATCCCAAATACCCCAACATCCAAAATATCCCTAGATCCCCCAAAAATCCTCAGATCTAACAAATTTCCTAGATCCCCAAATGGATTTCTAAATTTCCAAATTCCGTACTCGAAATGCTTCTAAATTATAATTCACTCACAAATGTTTAATCAACGCAGAGTGTTGTTTTTCTAATAATCTGTCACGAACGAGGTTGAGGACGCCACGTCGAAGAGCCAAGTTGCATTCATCTCAAGTTGTATCATCTCAACTCGAATCATCGAAGCTTTTTACGCTGATCGTGGCAAGTTCACGAACGTGCACATCCTCGACATACTACCGAGTGAAAGTACATATGTACAATATTAACGGCGTAGTCTGTTCAGTCCGTCTTCTTCTCAACATCTTTCTATCGCTTCTCCGGATCTCTTTCTATCGTTCGAGAACCACATGGTCTCTCATGGTATTTCGCTTTCAGTCGCACTCTAATTGAGGTTAAAGTCTGATGAGAAATAAATTCGAGACAAAGTTTTGGAACCTCTGGGAAGTTAATACGCTTTGGACCTTGTTTATTTTATTTTGTTTTGGTTGGGAGAGACAAGTAAATGTTTGGTTAAAAAATTGTGCAAAATGCAATATCGTAAGGGATTGGTAACACTGTGGTGGTAATGTGTGATGGTAGCGAGGGTCAGTAGGTGATTGGACTTTTGTGTTTCTTATTTTATCTGTACTAGGTCTGATGTTGTGTAGAAATCTTTCATAAAAGGAATGCTTAAGGTGGTTTCACTGTTATTCGATATGGTGGACAATTTCTACTGATAATTAATACTTTGATTTGTATGTTTCTTATTTGTGGGTGACATTTCAAGAAAGTTGATTATTTATTTTATTGGGGATCTTGTTTATTTCGTTAGAAGTATTAAATATTTATAGTTATTGATATGTGTGGATTTAAATATAAATTTGTATGTCATATGTATATGTGTATATGTGTAAGTACGTATGTAGATATGTATGAATATGTTATACATATTTATTACATTAATTTATGAATGAATTGTTGAGATATTAAATTGAGTTTTTATAATATTTATTTGAAGCCAACATAGAGAAAAATTGTTCTTAATAATCTCATTGAATTAATTATTAGACGTATACATATATATGCATATGTTACATATATTTATTAGTTTAAATTCTGAATAAATCTTTGCAATACAAAACTGAATTTTTTAAGTTTTAATTGAAGTTAAAATAGAAGAAAATTATTATTAATAATTTCATTGAATTAATTATTATACGTACAGCTATAGAATGAACATATTATATTATGCATATATAAGTGTATATATGAATATGTTACACATATGTTACATATACATATATGTACATATATGTATTAATATAAATATGTATGAATCTGAATAAACATGTAAATGGATATGCATAAGTATGCACATGTGAAAACGCCAGATAAGATTTATTGAAAATAGAAATGCTGATTAATCCATTCGTAAATTGCAACGTAAAGCAAAAAGGCCTCCTCGCAACACGAAATATCGCATGGAATTTATTGTATATTACCGTAATTGGAGCTTGACTGGTTCACTCTGATTACCATTGCATGAGGCTACCACTGATCTGTTGCTGGTTAATTAACACCTTCGATATCTTGCATCGCGTCTCGTTAGAAAATTGATATTATCGATCAGTATTAGAAAAAGTAAAATTGCTTCGGAGAGAAATTATGCTTCATATTTATTAAAGCAAAGACTATGTGATCTAAGTACTTACTTTGTTAGACATAAAATGAAATCGCAAGAAAATTGAGATTTGAAGATTTTTGGATTTTTTGGGATTTGTGGGATTTTTGGAATTTCTGGAATTTTTTAGAATGTTGGGATTTAGGGACTTTTGGGGATTTTTGTAAAGTTTGGGGTTTTTTTAGATTTTTTTTATTTTGGGGATTTTTAGGGATTTAGGGATTCTTGGGAATTCGGGGATTTTTTAGATTTTGGGGACTCTTGGGATTTTTAAGATTTTTAGGATTTTGGGGACTTTTGGGATTTTTAAGATTTTTAGGATTTTGGGGATTGTTGGGAATTTTAGGATGTAAGGGTTTTTTTTTAAGATTTTAGGTATTTTTAGGAATTTTTGTATTTTGAAATTTTTGGGGATTTTGAGGATTTTCTGGATTTTTGACACTTTTGGGATTCTTAAGATTTTCAGAATTTTAGGGATTCTGGAATGTAGGGATTTTGGAAATTAAATGATCTACTGACACACTGCATTAATAAATTATATCATAATTTTATCTTGCATATTGCATCTTGTTATATTGCCCTTACATTTTTCAAATCAGAACATAATCTCATAACCAATAAGAACATAATCTTCCCTAAAATAAATAAAACCTGATAGCTATTAATTTATCAGAACAAATTAACTTATATTTGCTAACTTATGTACCACATCGTTTGACGTTACAAATCATTTTACAACAAAATCTCAATCTCAGCATCGCTCGTTAGCAACAAATCAGAGATTAAAATCTCGCGGTATTGTGTGACGCAAGGAATCGTGTGACGAATTTTTACGCGGGCTGATCTTTTCAGATGATCCATAGTATCACGAATATCAGATTACGGAAGCGTATTATTTCATCGTTTTACTCAACCTCATCTTTCGATTGTCTTCGTATCTATGACACGCATCTGCGATCAAGATAACTGTGAAACTATTTCATTAAGGATTGCATTGTCATACTTTCATAGCTCGTTTATCGTTTCGATACTTTGTTTGATCCTTTCGCACCTCTTTTTCTTTATTAATTATTGGTATCGTTGATCGTTTGCTTCGTAACAATTATTTTCTAACTTCGCTCAGGCGAAGTCAAGTGAAGACTTTACTCAGGTTGGAAAATGGCGGGAAAATGGTAGAAAGTATCAATGAAGATGATACACAAGTTCTGGAATTATATATACTTTTTTGAGCTTAAGTTTTTGCAAAATTACTTCTGATAAGGATGAAAGAATTATTTGTTTATAATAACTTTTTGCTACTTCTTCTGTTGATGTTTACATAACCTCAATTTACAATTGCTTATCTTTAATGGAAGCCTCAGATAATTATTTTTATTGTTTTATTAAATTATACAGTATGTTCTCTTATTTAAACTTGTGGGTTATACTGGGATTTTTCTTATAAGAAATAAATAAATATTTTAAAGTATTCTATATACAAATACTGACAGTAGTATGTTCACATATTGTTAATTATTAAAATACTGTAGTACTGACAGTATACATATTAATGTTAAAATACTACCATAACGACAATATATGTATTAGTTCTTAAATAATTTTTATATATTATAATATCACAATATGACAATATATAAATTGTTAAAATACTAGAGCACTGATAATATACATATTGATTGTTAAAATGCTATAATACAATATATTGATATTAATTTTAGAACATCACAATACTACAATATTGATAACTTTTATATATTAAAATATCACAATATGGCTATATGTAAATCCGACAATATACAAATTGTTAAAATACTATCATACTGACAATATATTTGTACATGTTAATCCTTAAAACATTGAATATTAATTCTTGAAATACTGACAATATTATTAATCATAAAAGTACTGAAACATTGACAATATTATTAATTGTGAAAAAGTAACCTAACCTAACACTTACAAAACACATAAATATTCTAACCTTCCTATAACCTTAACACTTACAACAAATATTAATAATCCAATCTTTCCATAACCCTAACACTTACAAAACATATTAATTATCCAACTTTCCTAACACAGACAATAATCCTAACATAAACATAGACAATATTATTAATCGTAAAAAAAGTAACCTAACCTAACACTTACAAAGCACATAAATATTTTAACCTTCCTATAACCTTAACACTTACAACAAATATTAATAATCCAATCTTCCCATAACCCTAACACTTACAAAACATATTAATTATCCAACTTTCCTAACATAGACAATAATCCTAACATAAACATAGACAATATTATTAATCGTAAAAAAAGTAACCTAATCTAACACTTACAAAACACATAAATATTCTAACCTTACAACCTCAACACTTACAACAAATATTAATAGTCCATAACCCTAACTTTCTTCCCATAACTTCCCATAACCCTAACACTTACAATACACATTAAATATCCAACCTTCCACAATCCTAAAGTCCTAAAAAAAAATTGCACGAGAAAACCGCGAAAAGTCATCCCAAGAACACTATACAGTCACAGGAAGTTTCATACTCATCTTTCGTAACAAACAAGAGATCACAGCAAAAGGCCGCCTAAAAATTGAGCATCCTTATCAGCATATGAGGTCGTGCGAAACGATTTCTTTCTCACGTGCTGGCATAATTTGTCAAGTAAAAAAACACGGAGAGAATGAACGGTGTCAAATGATCAGTCAGTGAGTTTTCGAAAGTGAAACCCACGCTGAAAGCCACATGGACCAACCCGTTTGTTCATAACACAATTTCGTTCCGTTTCGTCTTCTCGAAATATTAATGAGAAGTCTGTGGACCAATGAAAATACCGATGATGATTTAGAAACTTTCTAAAGATGTTTACGCTGTTGAGTTATAGGCGTGTCTTGGCTCTCTGCTAATACGGAAGTCGTTGCCGGTGTGTCGTTGCCTGCAAACGAATTTGACACTTATGTAATCACGTGTCTAAGTTGATGTTTATGTCTAGGAAACGTGGTTTATTGCAAGTTTGAAAGTTAGGTTAGGATTGGTAGGGTCGAGTTTGTGGAGGTTTTGTGCTTTTGGATGTTGGGAAGGTGAAAGTTTGGGTTTTGGGATTTGGGGTTTTGGGAATTTAGGGATTTGAGAATTTTGGGGGATTTTGAGAGTTTCGGGATTTGAGAGTTTGGGGAGTTTAGGGATTTTAGAGACTTGAGGATTTGGGGATTTGGAGATGTGAAGATTTTAGGATGTAGATATTTGGAAACGTAGGGATCGGGGGATGTCGGGATTTGGGGACGTCAGAATTTGGGGACGTAGGAATTTGGGGGTGTGAGAATTTGGGTTATATAGAGATTTGGGGACGTGGGAATTTTGGGACGTGAGAATTTGGGGATGTAGGAATTTGGGGACGTAGAAATTTGGAAGTTTGAGAATTTGGGTTATATAGAGATTTGGGGACGTGGAATTTGGGGATTTGAGAATTTTGGGACGTAGGAATTTGGAGGTGTGAGAATTTGGGTTATATAAAGATTTGGGAACGTGGGAATTTGGGGATGTGAGAATTTGGGGATGTAGGAATTTGGGGACGTAGGAATTTGGGGATGTGAGAATTTGGGTTATATAGAGATTTGGGAACGTGGGAATTTGGGGATGTGAGAATTTGGGGATGTAGGAATTTGGGGACGTAGGAATTTGGGGATGTGAGTATTTGGGTAATGTAGGAATTTGGTAATGTGAGAATTTGGGAATGTAGGAATTTGGGGAGCTAGAAATTTATAAAAATGGAAATTTGTAGATGTAGATTTGGGTATTTATGAATTGTTAACGTAGTAATTTGCAAACCTAAGGATTTCGACATTTTGAAATTTGGGAAATTGACAAATATGGAAATTCTTGATATCAAGTTTAATATCTACTAATTTGTAAAACTAGAAAGTAAATGTGAGAATTTATAGATCTTGGGATTTGATTACTAATTAAGTGACTTGGGGCCTAAATTTTCCTAACCTAAAATTTGAACACCTTCAAATGTAATAACGCAGAAATTTGAAAATATATATAGCCATTACTACCTCCAAATTTTCATAAAAATAGAGTGGAACACTTCTATATACTAGATATTTATATTTTCTCTAGGGAATCTAGATTTGTGTCTGATTGTACCTCTGACATTTGCAAAGAAAGTCTCTACTGAAAGAGCAGGCCGACTGTGTAACAGTGACACTTATGAATGCCTGGACGTGAGCAGAAACGTAATGTTTGCTTTGTTTGAACAATGAAAGGGCGGTGCATGTAAAATTGAATAACAATGAGAATTCATATAATAGTGCGTGTATTGCTTTGAGAACAATATAATTCATTGCCAAATTTTCTGTGACACTCAAATCGCTAATTCCCAGCTCATTAATTTCCCACCTTCCGAGTTCCCAAGTCCTCAAGTTTCTAAAATCTGTAAATTCTAAAATCTCTAAATTCCACAAACTTTCAAATCCCTATACTCCCAAAACCCCCAAATTCTCAAATTTCTAAATTCCCAAAATAAGTTTCCTCTTTTCCTAAACTCTCAAATCTCTAAACTCCCCAAACCCCCAAATTCTCAAATCCCTAAATTCCCAAATTCTCAAATCCCTAAATTACCAAATTTTCAAATCCCTAAATTCCCAAATTCTCAAATCCCTAAATTCCCAAACTCTCAAATCCCTAAACTCCCCAAACCCCCAAATTCTCAAGTCCTTAAATTCCCAAATTTTCAAGTCCCTAAACTTCCAAATTTTCAAATCCCTAAATTCCCAAAGTAAGTTTCCCTCTCTCCCCAAACTCTCAAATCCCTAAACTCCCAAAACCCCCAAATTCTCAAATCCTTAAATTCCCAAAATAAGTTTCTTCTTTTCCCAAACTCTCAAATCCATAAACTCCCAAACCCCCAAATTCTCAAGTCCCTAAATTCCCAAAATAAATTTCCATATCTTCAAATTCCCAACATTCAAACTCTGTCCACATCCTCAAATATTCATCACTTCCCCACAAAAAAACCCTAAAATTCATCCCTCAAAAAAAAGATCCTCCTCTCCAATTAATATTTTACCAAACAACCAGACTTGTTGTCGGTTGTACCTCGTTCAAAATACCAGAGAAATTTTCTATCGACAACTATTCTATTACCGCCATTTAACTCGTTAAGTACGACGCCATTTTCTCCTGACTCGAACACCGCTGGCCCGTCTCGGAACAAATGAAAATCACTCTTCCTTTTCTTTAACAACCGGTGTGAAAGTTCGTCAAATAATTTCTAAATTCACTGCCTCCTATGATTGCCACCTGTAACAACGCAAATTAATATTTGCTCAAAGAGTAAAAATAATCTCGGAAAATTAATTTAATTGTACGCATTTTCGGAGTATACCATGTCCCACTTTATGGCGTGCATATCTCGTGTGCATCAAGGAAAATGTTCCATAGTCACGACAGATTCGTTTGTTCTCACTGACCTCGAACAACGGTAACAGATTTTAGCACGATAGCAATTACCAGTCACGAAGATGTCGCGTAACTTGGAGCTGCAGCTCTTTCACGGACTTGTTCCGTTGACAATGAGGGGGGCAACTTGCAATTATGGGAACGTGTGTTCTGGTGCTGCGAGTTGAGGACTCAATGTAAAAGAAGCTCTATACTCAGTATTAATAAAATTATTATATTGTTAAATTTTATAAAATATGTATATTCAAATTTTTACATTCTTAAATTTTTTAATTTTCACAATCTTGAATTTGCAAATTTTCTAGCTTCCACATTTTTCAATTTTTCAATTTTCTAGCTTCCATATTCTTCAGTTTCTAAATTTTCTAGCTTCCACATTCTTCAGTTTCTAAATTTTCTAGCTTCCATAATCTTCAGTTTCTAAATTTTCTAGCTTCCACATTCTTCAGTTTCTAAATTTTCTAGCTTCCATAATCTTCAGTTTCTAAATTTTCTAGCTTCCATAATCTTCAGTTTCTAAATTTTCTAGCTTCCACATTCTTCAGTTTCTAAATTTTCTAGCTTCCACATTCTTCAGTTTCTAAATTTTCTAGCTTCCACATTCTTCAGTTTCTAAATTTTCTAGCTTCCATAATCTTCAGTTTCTAAATTTTCTAGCTTCCATAATCTTCAGTTTCTAAATTTTCTAGCTTCCACATTCTTCAGTTTCTAAATTTTCTAGCTTCCACATTCTTCAGTTTCTAAATTTTCTAGCTTCCACATTCTTCAGTTGCTAAATTTTATAGCTTCCACATTCTTCAATTTTTAAATTTTCTAGCTTCCACATTCTTTAATTGCCAAATTTTCTAGCTTCGACATTCTTCAGTTCCTAAATTTTCTAGCTTCCACAATCTCCAGTTTCTAAATTTTCTAGTTTCCATATTTTTCAGTTGCTAAATTTTATAGCTTCCACATTCTTCAATTTTTAAATTTTCTAGCTTCCACATTCTTTAATTGCTAAATTTTCTAGCTTCGACATTCTTCAGTTTCTAAATTTTCTAGCTTTCACATTCTTCAATTTCTAAATTTTCTAGCTTTTACATTCTTTAATTGCTAAATTTTCCACAATGCTGAATTTTTTAAATTTCAAATTCCAAATCCTGAAATTTCTAAATTTTTCTTAAAGTCTTCGTTTATTGAATTCAGTCGATATTGAATTATATCTGAGGACAATAACGTTGGCAATTATTTTACGTAAACAATATTAAGATTTCTCCGCAACGCCCTCACAAAATGGCGCCCGGGGCTGTGGCCGACGCTTCACGGCGTGAAACCGCGAGGCCTCGTTGCGGGCGATTTTACGATTAATTTCACCGTGCAGGATGAAAGTTCGTGACTCGAGGTGAGCTTCTAGAAACGTGTGAACCTCGCCTCCGCGTTCTAGACGTGACTCGATAAAATCGTCAACTTTTCTCGAGAGAACATGAATTTGTATCATGTTCCATTCTCAGTTTGGTCAAGAAGTCTACCTCCATTTTATGTTTACTGGCGTCTCGAAAATTCTTCAATTTTATGGACCGAGTTTTACTTAATTCGACAACTTTCACTGTGGATGATTTATGAGGGTTCCTCTTGAAAATCTTTCAGACACGTGTACATCGTTCATGAAATTGTGAACAGAATTCGCAAAGAACGAATCAGAAAATGATGTCCAAAATACCAGACATTCAAAATCATTATGGAATATTCAAAACATATTATGGAACGAAAGTTTCATTCAAATTTTGGAAAGAGAAATTGATAGTTGCGAAACTATGGCTTTAACCGTGCTCTCCAATCAATTAGTAAAAGCCAGAAACCGGTATAATAAATTTACGCTTCGATCACGATAGCCAACTTTCGGAATTTATTATCGATTAATGTAAATCATCCTGTGGAGAGGTCATCTGGAAAACGTAATTAATTAGCAAAGTGGTTTTAACTAAAATATTTGCATTTCGCAGGCAACAACATTAGTGCTTCTACTGGCAACAGCGTCGATCACCTTGACGAGGTCTCAGGAGACGGAGATCTCGGCTAAGGATGCGACACAGGCCCCCATAAAACTGGACAAGAATCTCCGACAGGCTCTGCTGAAGGCTCTGACCGACCTGGAAGCCGAATCTGCCGAGCAGCGCAGAGAGGACTCCATCATGCAGAGAGACACGTCGAACTTCGAGGGAGTAGCGAAGAAGAATCTGAACAACGATATCGGGGTGAAGAAGAGCTCGTACTCGTTCAAGAATTTCCCCGGGGACGAGGATGTACCTAGCGAGGACAAGCTGCAGAATTCCAGTTTCGACGAGGCGGTCCGTTACGTAACCCTGAAGACACCTGCGATGAACATCGAGAAGGCCTCGATGGATGACGCCAGAAGCTTTC
Organism: Megachile rotundata; assembly: GCF_050947335.1. NCBI lineage: Eukaryota > Metazoa > Arthropoda > Insecta > Hymenoptera > Megachilidae > Megachile > Megachile rotundata. Next base: position 8,363,245 of record NC_134995.1, read on the forward strand.
ACGTGCAGAATGTGATTCTGCCGGATAAGAGTTCCTCGTTTGGAGGCAAAGCCGAATCCAAATTGGACCAGCAAGGGTCGAAGAGTCCACAGGCTACCGGCAACACTTTCTCCGTGACCAAGGTGGAAAGTTTGACGTTGAAACCAGCTACGCAGATCGGGAGCCTGGCGAGAAGCGCTACGAACAGTATAGCGACGGCTAACGCGCTGGTTGCTCAAAAGCCTACTCAGTCTACAGCGAACGTGACCAGCTCTAGCGACAGTAAGGACAAGACCGAGGAGGTTAAGATTTTTCAGGCACCCTTGGTGGCCGCGTTCACCGTTCAGCAGGATGAGCAGGGTGTGCCGAAGAGCGTGGTGCCCATATTCAGGTCGCCTAACGATGGACAGGCGTTGACTCTTCAAGAACAGTTGGAGTTCAAGCAGCAGCTGCTGGAGAAGCAGTTGGCGGAGCTGCAGCAGCAACAAATTCAGCAAACGCAGTTCCTGGTGAGGCAACAGCATCTCTATGAGCAGCAGGTTAGACAGAAACAGCAGCAGTACTATTTACAGGAGCAAGCCAGGATCAAGCAGCTGGAGGAGCAAGCTAGAATCAAACAGCTGGAGGAGCAGGCTAAGTTCAAGAGACTAGAAGAGCAGAGGATTAAACAGTTGGAGGAGCAGCGTTTCAAGTTCGAAGATCAGAGACTACACCGGTTCCAGCAACGTCCGCAAAAGCTGTTCTTCCCAGAACAGAACAATAATTTCCTATCGTTCCAACAAGGCGTCGAACCTAACGTTCATCTTCAACCCAGTGTCGCTCTGGAAGTACCCTCCGCTGCTGCGCCTCCGCCCTTCCAACCAAATTTCCAAGAACAACTGCGTCTACCGTTCCAACCGCAGCTGCATACAGTGCAGCAACAACAACTGCAGCAACCGCAACAATTGCAGCCACAACAACTGCAGCAGCAAAGACTCCAGCAGAGCTTCGGCTCCTTCTCCGAGTTCCAGCCTCCGTCGACCAGATTCAATCGACAAGAAGCCTTCAACGCGGTAGGCAACTTCGGCTTCAACGTGGACAACAAGATCAATCCCAACAACCAACACAGAAGCAACTTCGGCTTCAACCCGCCTCAAAGAAGTCCCGCGAACTTCTACAACCCTTTCAATCAGTACAGGCAAAATAAACCTGCCACGCCAGCTAAACAGATACAACACTTGCTGTATCAATCGGGTATCGCCGGCGATTTGAATAACGTGCAGGGAATTGGCAACCAGGAGGACCTGAACATCGTCTCCAAAGTGCTGGCGTTGAACGTGGGCGCTGTGCCAAATAAGAATCTGCAGTATTCGAACCCTGGGACAACGTTCGGCAGAACATCTGCGTGAAGAAAAATGAAGTTAGATGGATCATGTAAATCAATGTAGGACGATATGAGTCAGGTGAAATCGAGCTCTCACTTTTCCCTCTTTCATCTTGATCATCGGTTTCGAATTTGAAGCTTGAAGGACTACAGTGGACATTCGGGAGGTTAGGTGTGGTTGTGCATAACTTGTAATCACAAATTTTGTTGTATCATTGAAGAAAGGTTTTTGTCCAGGTTTGCACAAGGTATTGTTTGCACAAGGTATCGCTGGAAAGCATAACAAGCTCTAATAGGGAAAATGATGATATAATGGTTCTCTCTCTTATGTTATCATTCGGCATCATTCACCATGGCTTTCTTATGCCGATCATATCGCGGGCAGTTTACTCGCCACTTATTACGATACGAGACAAAACACGCGATCAAATTTCTCGCAATTAGCGATTCAGTTATTAATAGCAAACACGCAATCGTGAAAGTCTAAAGACGTCGCTCGTAAATAGAAGATTCGGTCAATGGAATGCATTTGGTGTATTGTAGTCAGCGAACACGGTAATCCCGAGCAATTCCAAGTGAAATCGAACCGAAACGTTCGCATAACTATGCAACGATTCCATCGTGCGTGGGATCGTAACGGCTCCCGAAGAAAAACAACTTTCCACGTAGTCCTCGTAATAAGGAAGTCCTTAAAAGACCATAATGATATTAATTAACATCAGAACGTTTTTTAAAATAGAATCCTTCAAATTACGCAACCACGTTGCAATATACATACATAGAGTATATAGAGTATATACACAGAGTATCCCAAAAATACCCAATAAGGACAAATATGAACTGAAAATTATTTTCACTACTCGCTAAGTTTTTGGGACACCCTGTATACTCGCTATTTTTGCTGCCTATCAATTTCGCTTTCTTCTTTCACTCTTTTCATTCATTTCCCGTAATTATACCCTGCTAACAAGTTTCATCGTGAAACGTGCTCAATCGTAGAGAACCTAGGCCGTGAAACTTCAATCTTGGTAATGAATGATTGCATACTGCCATTTCACGGTATCTGTAAATCGTAACGATATTTATCGTAACTGTAACACTTTCAGGGAAGAGGATGACAGTCGATAATTTCAACATCCATGACATACACATGGTGTACCTAATGGTGGGCATTCTCTAATAAATCCAATCGCTTTGATATCAAAACCTGAAACTAAAGTATATACAGTATAAACGTATAATGTATGGTATTACATAATTAATATACATACCAAACATTAAGTTCATGAGTCGCTTTTCGTTGAAAATTAAAATGCAACTTAAGTAGCCCAGCAGTAGGTGTATCTCTAAGCGACAATTATTTATCTCTAGGTGTATGTATATATGTAGTATGTACATGTAGGACAAGCTAGCTACGGATGTGGCGCCACGAGTAGTTCAACTCTCCTTTGAGATCAGGGGTCTCGCAAAATCGTGCATCCGACGCTTGAAAATACTTCGTCGACTGTAAATAAACTTTCGCCAGGACGAAGGTTCACAATGCCATCGTGGAAGCACCGCACTTGCTGTGTGTGGTTTGTGTACGTGTGTGTCCTCAATTTCACGAGCGTTTGGCATAGATTCGTGATTTCTCTCCGTGGACGTATTGATGAATATCCTGCGGGGGTAGTCGTGAACCGATGTCGATTTCAAGCATTAATTATTCGCTAATTTGTTTATGTGATTCTGAAAAGTAAAAAACGAATGAGAAACGTGCGTCCGGAAGCGATTTGCGGGAAAGAAATGTGTACGGATTACGAGTGCGCACTTTCATCCTCGAATGTCTGTTGAAATTTAAATTTACGTTACATATTACTATAACATAAGACGTAGATTACTCTAGACGTAACCGACAAGTTTTGCTTGTAATTTATCTGACGCCAAACTGTACGAATCTTTGTATAAATGTTAATAAACTAATTCGTTTAAAAAATAATATGTCAAACCCGTTACTTCAATCTTGGAAAATTTTCGAATACTTATCTTGATCTTCTTATAGTGTAAATGTATAAAATAATTTCGCGCGGGAGAACATAAAGCACGCCATCTGTACAGCAAAATAAATATGGCTGAGGATAAAATAGGTTCGTTGGAAGAGGAAGCTTTGAAGAGAAAAGAACGCTTGCAAGCTTTGAAAAGAAAAACTGAAGATAACAAGGAAAATAAAAGTGAAAGTGCTAGTAAATTGCCGAAGTAAGTTTCTGTGGTTTTTCAGAGTGTTCTCGAATCTAACCTAACTTAACCTCAAACAACAAACCTGTATTTATTTACGTATTTGACAGACCAAAGTTTCGGAGTTACAAGCCACAAGATGAGAGTTTAAAGGATAAAGTATTAGAGGATGCGAAACCGGGAAATGTAGAGGAAGAAGTACAAGATCAGTTAAGTGCTGCGAACACAAAAGTTGTGATTGAAGAACTGGTGAGTGTTTGTTTGTACCATACCATCCATTACCATTTAAAATTTACTTAATTATATTGTTTAGGATATTAGCAATCTTGCTCCTCGAAAACCAGATTGGGATTTGAAGCGAGATGTTGCTAAGAAATTAGAAAAATTAGAAAGGAGGACACAGAAGGCGATAGCTGAACTCATAAGAGAACGATTAAAGCAAGGGCAGGATGATTTAGCAGCTGTAGTAAATATAGCAACTAAAGAACAGACAGAAACACCTAGTTGACATCATTAATAGCTTTTCATGTATTTCTGTATTATAATATTTAAATAGTTTTATACATGTAAATAATAAAAAAATGCTTTTATAATAATTATATTTATTATCTAAATCACAATTTATTTGGATACAATAAGTTTTGTGTGTACATGCGAAGAAGTCTTATTATCTATGTAATTGATTATAATACATTGTTATGGCTGCAGTAGGAACATGTACCAACATTTATCAAAAATTTTATTTTATAATGTTCCTAACATTTTAACATGTACTACCAAGTGTCACATGGCCTTGTAAGAACCTACATTATCTTTTGTGACACTGGGTAATACATTTTGATAGTAGGTATTTAAAAACATGTGTAACTTTGATACTTATGTGGTGTCAATGGGCAATTTTATCTTTGTTACTCATTAAAGAACAGGTAATTTATTCACTCTTTTCTTTATCTCTACTGCTTAATGCTGTGAAGAAATAAAAACTGTATTACAATAAAGTGTTAGGCAACTAATGCTTACAATCAGTCAATACAAGAATACACTTTATATACACAATGTTCAAAATATTCCTGTAGATAAATATTAATAGTAGATACATAATTAAAAATAACAAAGATATTTATTATTTTTTATGCTTCAACAGCATATACATTATATTAAAATATCTATTTAATAAAACCTGCTTACATCAAATACATAAAATATTTTATGTAAATACTTACTTCAAGTTGCTTACTATCTATATTAAATTACAAGTACAGTCAAAATAATCGGTTCGATTTTCAATGTATTATTGATAGGGTAATAGGAAAATTAATCCAAGTATCACCATGAAAGCTGCAATAAAAATAAAACAAATTAGTATTATAATAAAGAGGTAATAAATTCTACTAAACATTCTTTTCAGACTTTAAACAGTGAAAGGAGATTAAACATGCTATAAAAATAGTACAATCTTATAAAATATTCAAATGAAGGTACGAACGTGATACGGTCCAGATGCTTTGTTGTCCAGAATGAGAACTTTCGTTTTTATGGTTTAAAGGAGCAATCGTGGTAGTTATAGGAGTTGTCGTTTCAGGCTTTGGTGCCTTAGTTGTTGCAGGAGGTACAGTCGGAGGTACAGTTGTTTCGGGTGCTACTGTGCTCACTGAACCGGAAGCTCCCGTGGTTCCGTTAACAATGTTGCGATAAACTATTCTCCCGTCCAATGGTTGCACTGGACGGAAATTGTGGGTTAAATTTGACCCATCAGACGACTGAATGCTTCGAAAAACGGCCAACTGCAATTCAAGATTTTTAAAATTTATTTATACGCATATCGTAAAATTCTAACATAGCCTAAAAAATTCGCTATATGGCCCTTGACCAATTCGAACATAAAGTGTTCCTATAAATTTTTCCTAGTGAACAAAACTGATTGCTTCAGAACGTTTAATGGTTAATCCATTAACAGGAAGCAATTACAGAACATATTTGTACAGCACTTTTTCGTGTTTACCGACGGTCGATGCTAAAGTTTAACCAAACACTAAAAATCCTTCTGTAAAGAGAATGTACGTTAAACTTAACGGCTTTCTCAAGTACCTGTTCGTGAGATATATATTGCGGTTCTATGAAGTCGATCCACTGAACGATTTCAAGACACGGGGGTGTCGTTAACGATCCTCTGTACGTGAAATAACTTTGAGCCGATTCGACATCAGGTGCAATCAACTTGCTCAATACAGTGCCGTCCTTTATTGTTATATTGCTGCCAGCAGGCGTTATTTCCGGTATTTGTGGTGCGATCAAGTCGAAGACTGGATTTGGTTTATCTGACACCTGCAACATATATTTTATTTATGACATTTCTTTAGTTCCTCCATATTTTAGTTTGTTTAAGTGTTCCTCGAGACGTAAACGTTGGAAATAGAACGTGAAACTTGTTTGCAGAAGCAAGATCCACAAATTTGCATCTTTCCCGTTCATTTATTTTCTCATGGTTAAAATTTTAGGGAGATGCGTTCTGGTAAAAATAGATTCAAGATATACAAGATGTGTATGTGATTAGCATAAGACTAGTATGTTTAATATATAGTGTAATAATTTAATATATGATGCTGATATGATTGTTAACAATATGATTGATAATATGATTATAACATAGACTAGTATATTTAATATATAGTGTAATAATTGAATATATGATGCTGATATGATTGTTAATAATATGATTGATAATATGATTATAATATAGACTAATATATTTAATATATAGTGTGATAATTTAATATATGATGTTGATATGATTATAATATAGACTAGTATATTTAATATATAGTGTGATAATTTAATATATGATGTTAATATGATTGTTAATAATAATATAAAGTTTTATATGATAACATCATTCAAATAAATTCAATTTTCAATTCAATCACTAACAATCATATAATTCATAATAAACTAAAAATTGTGGAAGGTATGAAGAATCCAAGTAAACAAACATGGAGGATCTGTTACAGTAAAAGAAAGTCGGTACACAAAGCCTGCAAACAAATCGAAATGTATAGAACAGTTTAACACGTTTAATTATCGTGAATCATATTCAGTATTTACATTCATTGTTTGTGCATAATATTTGTACGTTACCTTGTACAAGTACGCCAGGACAGTGAGTCCGTCAGAATGATTCATAGCCTGTTCCGAAGAACCGTATTCCTTCTTCCAGAAAACAGCATGGAGTTCCATGGAAAACGATTGATTGTTAATCAGATCTTCGGATCCGAGATTATCGTTTTGGCCCCAATGGAAATGCAGCTGTTGGAAAACATAGGTGCCGTTCAAAGGTCCTCCAGATATCGTAGGCAAATCAGGATCGAAGCTCTGAATCATCGCTGCATAAATCATACAAAATCGTATTAATTATTATCAAAGTCGCCGTTAAATCGTGAGACGAAAATGAAAGAGATGAAAATCAATATTATTAAAAACGTGCAGGTTTTAAACGGTAGATAACAGGTCTTTGGATACTGGTTTTGTATGGAAGCTACAGGTTCTCAGGCAGTCGCTTTTGGACTTTGGGGATCGGAACAAAAGTAAATATTATTGAAAAGATGTACTGGTTTTTGGGTATAACAGACTTTTGATATAATGCAGGGTTCTGGGGGATCGAAGTTGAGATAAGTTAAGTTGAGATTTTGTGAATTTAGGAGGCTATGAATTTTGTAAATTTTGGTGTTTACAATGAAGGATTTTGAAAAATTATAAATTTGTGTATCTAAAAATTTGGGAGTGTTGGAATTATAAATTGAGAAATTTAAAATTAAAGAAATTGAACAATTTGAGGTTATAGGAAGTTAGAAAAGTAATCTGGGAATCCAGGAATTTAAGAGGTTAGAAACCTAAGAATTTAGGAATTTAGGAATTTTGAAATCTAGAAATTTAGCAATTTGAAAATATAAAATTTTGAAATCTAGAAATTTAACAATTTGAAAATGTAAAATTTAAAAATTTAGAAATCTTGAAATTTAGGTATTTAAAAATTTATAAATTTGAAAACATAAAAATGTAGAAATCAATGAATCTAGGAAATCCAGGAATCTAGGAAATTCTAAAGTAACCAGTGCTCAACGCATATATGTGAATCTGTACAAGACTTATATATAAAATAGCCTTGTTTCTAATATTTTGTTACGGTTACGATTTCGTCGAAGGTTCATCTTAATTGCGAAAGAACAATGTCTAACGATGCACAATAATCAGCGTTAATTTGCAGTCGTTCAAGGATAGGAATCACGATAGTGACAAAAGCAATGATCATTCGAAAATTCTTCACTTCTCTGGAAATGTCTCTAAAATTCCACGTACAACGTGAATTTTCTATTACAACTCGCACGACTTGCGAGGAATGTTTAATTGATAATTTTCTTACTCCACTGCGCAGTACTTGCTGATATATTGACGGAGAAAACTTAATCGTACTTGTTTTTTATTTTAATGCAAAGGTGACTAGAAATTTCCAAGCAGTGCGATAAATAATGTACGAATGAGTTCCAAGTTAAATGCGACGTGGATGTCTTGCAGCCCCTTCGCGATAAGTATATAAGAATTATCGATTGTTAAATTACTGTAACTAAGTTTAACGTTACAGCCATTACATTGCGCATATATTTTAGTTATCGTTCGACTAATTTCAATGAATATGAAATTCCGGGTTGAATATTTATGGAGAATAAATTTATTATTATTAATTTGGTTTTTGTATTTAGATTTAATATTATTATTCTACTGTTTAGTTTATATTATCACATTATTTTACCATTTCAGTTACCATTATTTTACCCTTTCAGTTTGGTAAATAACTAACCTAGTATTTTACTGTCTTATTTTATTTGATTCTACTATTTTAATGTAACATTATACTAGTTTATATTATCACATTATTTTACTATTTCAGCTATTCTGATATATAACTAACCTAACTTTACTGTCTTATTTTATTTTATAGTACTATTTTAATGTAACATAGTATTCTACATGAGCAATAAAGTATCATTAATGTCCTACTACACTTTTACTATAGTAGTATCTCTCATTATGTTACTATATTATTATTTCACTAGTTTAGTATATTTCTACAGTATTATTTTGATGGTTTATTATATCACAATTCCACTGATTCTATAACTAAACTAGTATTTTATTGTTCTATAGTTTCACTGTCCCACTATAGTGCTAATCTAGTATTTTACTACACAACTGCACATATGACTACTTCAGTATATTACTATGTTGTCATCTTACTAGTTCATTATATTATATATATTCCACAGATCCTATAACTAAACTAGTATTTTATTGTTCTACAGTTTCAATTTTCCACAATAGTACTAATCTATTATTTTATTACACAACTGCACATTTGACTACTTTAGTATACTACTATATTATCATCCCACTAGTTCATTATAATATATTGCATATATTTCACAGATTATATAACTAAACTAGTATTTTATTGTTCTACAGTTTCAATTTGCCACTATAGTACTATCTATTATTTTATGACATAGCTGCACATTTGACTACTTTAGTATATTACTATGTTGTCATCTTACTAGTTTATTATATTTCATTATTCCACTGACTTACCACACAACTAAACTTGTATTCTAATACCCTGCAGCATTGTTCCACTATAATACTTATGGCATACATATAGTATACTTATAGTACATATACTATGTTATCATCTACTAGTTAATTATGTTTCATTATTCCACTGTTTTACCACACAACTAAATTCTAATGCCCTGTAGCATTGTTCCACTATAACACTTATAGCATACATATAGTATACTTATAGTACATATCAGTATACATCAGAATTAAATTCTGTCATTTCACTGCTCAATTACAATGCTCTTATTTTACTTCACTACTTTCCTTAAACGAACATTCCGCCATAAACTAACCTAACTAAATCTGTCAAACACGCTTCAATTAGCATCATTTATTCAACGTCATCCTCCAAATATTAAACCAGCTTTATCGAAATTGTTTCCCTCGGAAAAGTCGCTTTCACTTAATATTACTCGTAGCATTTTATATAACGGTAATAGGACATGAGAGTATTTTCCTGACTGCATCACGTTCCTTGTTTCTATTATTCCAGCAAACTTGACGGGTTGCTCGTGCTCGTCAATATCTTGACCTTGTTGCTTCATACCTGTGTGTCCATTGTTTGTCATGAAAGCCGTATGGGAACGTTCGAGTCCAGAGTATTGCAGCAGCGGAAAGGTGGCATTGGTTACATCTTTCTCTTCTATGTCAATAGGGGACTGGAATTTCCCCTGGCAAGTTTTGTACTCGTTGCCCCAATGCGACGGACCTGGAAAGGATAATCCATTAGCGTTTTCAAGACATTTCTGTCATAAAATAATATAACGGTACTAGTCCGTTGACTGCTCACAATTTTTGTTTGATTTCTTTTGTAATTATTAGTTTCTATATTTCTTTTTATGTTACATTTCTTTTGTGTTATATTGTATAATTTATGGTGATATAATATAGAGTAATGTGAGGATGTTAGAGTTTGACTGTGGTAAATAAATTTATATGTAAGTTTTGAGGTTAATAGTAATTATTAACCTCAATTTCTGTAATAGCAATTAGTGTTAATATTTTTGTTTTATAGTAGTAATGTCTTTTACATTAGAATTGTATAATTTAATATGATATATTGTAAGGATGCTATAAAATGTAAATGTGTATAAATTGAAATGTAAGTTCTTGAGTATAATTTTTTGTAATAGTGATTAATATTAACATTTCTGTTCTATAATATTAACATTTTTTTTACATTGTATTGTACAATTTAACATGATATATTGTACAATGTAATATGATATATTGTAAGGATGCTATAAAATGTAAATGTGGTGCATAAATTGAAATATAACTTCTTGAGGATAATATTTTATAACAGTAATCAGTATTAACATTTTTGTTCCATAATATTAACATGTTTTTTACATTATATTATCTTAAAGAACAAGATGAATAAATCTGATGTGAATGTTATTCCAAAGCAAGGTTAAATTAATTTACATTAACATAAGTATGTCTTTTATATAATACTGTTAAGTTTTCCATACAAAATAATCTAACCTAACGTAACCTTTAAATACAACAGAATAAAACTTGATGTTATCAAGGTTAAATGTGTAGTTTTGTACTGAGAAAATAGTAACATGTAATTTATCACTAAATCTTATTCTGTTAAAATTATTAAATAATTAAAATAAAAATTATTAAATATTCCAGTAATGTATGTATAAAAGTTACATGATAAATATTGACTAATATAAACAAATGTAAATATATTTACAAAATTTTTAAATAAAATTACAAACAGGAAAATAATATTTAAACAATAAAAATAATACTATTTCAACTATTGGTAGATTACAAACTATCAAATGAGTTATAGTTGTATAATAAATTTTTCAATGAAGATACTGATACATAAACTAATTTTGTAATTAATGTCATTGCACACTACCATACATAAAACATAATAATTGACTCACCATTGCTTCCATCGTAGCTGAAATTGCTGGCTGAAAGACCTGCAACCAAACAGTAAACAAATTGATTTACACGTTAATGTACATTATATAAATATCGTCGTTTCAATGCACATTGCATCCAATTAACTGCGTGTATTTCTAAGCGTAATTAGTGGACAATCATGGGAGTCTCATTATCATTAATCGCGAAGTGTTTACGGAAAATCATAAATTACCGATTAAGGTAAAATTTGATCACAGACAATTACTAATGAATTCCAAGTGAAACGGACATGTTTTAACAAGTATTTAAACAAAATTAATTCTACTTTATTACGCATACGTTGACGGTAAATGAAACGTTGAAGTCAACGTTTTAGTTTAGCGATAACTTTTCGTAATTGTTTTTGTTTAACGATAAGTCATTTTAATAGTTTTTAATTGTTTACTGTTTTAAATTTGTGTGTTGAAGTTTGAGGTCTTATAGTTTTGCAAGTTTACGAATTTATGAAGATTGGAATGCTTTTTTGAATTTTTTCATTCTGGTTTCTATTTTTTAAAGTCAGTAATTTTCCAAGTTTCATTTTTTGGAATTTTCAAATTTTTTAACTTTTGCATTTTAGAGTCATAAATTTTCGAAGTCCCACATTTTTTAATTTCTACATTTTAGAGTCATTAATTTTTGAGGTCCCACATTTTTTAATTTCTACATTTTAGAGTCATCAATTTTTGAGGTCTCACATTTTTTAATTTCTACATTTTAGAGTCATCAATTTTCAAAGTCTCATATTTTTTAATTTCTACATTTTAGAGTCATCATTTTTCAAAGTCTCATATTTTTTAATTTCTATATTTCAGAGTTATAAATTTTTGAGGTCTCAAACTTGTCAATTTCTATATTTTAGTGTCATTAACTTTTAAAGTCTCAAATTCTTAAATTTCTAAATTTTAAAGTCATCAATTTTCAAATTCTCGATTTTCCATATTCAAAATTCCCAAATTTTCGAATTCTCACATTTCCAAATTTTCAAACCGAAAACACTTTCACTCCCAAATTTCAAATTCATAAATTTTCAATCCGAAAATTCAGCATTGAATAGACTTCCCAAATGCATAATAGCTAAACCTACTATAAACCAACAATAAACCTCATGAAAATTCCTCCCAATTATTTTCCGCCTAATGAAACAAATTTTTGAACAGCATTTCCCAACAAGTACCGAATAGATCATAGTTGCACGGCCGCGAAGACCATCTTGACGTCCCGGTGAAAGTCGATTCACGAAAGAATGGAATCGACCACGGTGTTGCATTCAACTCGTCACGGATAAATTATTCCAGCCTCTTTTATTAGGAATCGATTCGTACGAATTCGATTGAAATGATTATACCGTTACCTTTGACATCGAACGTTTAGGATGATGCATACCTGTCTGCCACGCTGATGAATAATGAAACGTAAACTTGTTCAACGTATGCAACAAGGACATTAGCCATGAAACCTGTTGTACACAATCATTCCGAGGCAACAACTTTTTTTTAACTTCTATAAACGGTCTGTGCTTTTAACGCTATTATTAATAGCCTCAGGACGAAAAAAGTACTCATTGAGCATTTATGACAATGGAAATTAACTGGTTAAATGCCTTCGTTGCAATGTCGGTTTGTTTTTGTTCTCGTTTCTTTTCTGATGTTTGTTTTAGGGACGCTTAGAGCAATGTTAGGTTAGGTTAATGTAACCTTGAATATTTTAAATTATTATTTAGAAAATTATTTTTGTTTTTCTTAAATAAAAATATGATGATAAAATTGTTTTTATTGTAAAATAAAATAAGAGGTACTTTTTAAAAATGTTAAACAATATTGTACTGACAGTCACTTTTATTTAAAGCATTTAATGTTAGGTTAGGTTAATGTTATAACCTTAAATATTTTAAATTATCATTTAGGAAATTATTGTCATTTTTTGTAAATAAAAATATGATGTTAAAATTGTTTTAATTGTAAAATAAAATAAGAGGTATTTTTTAGAAATGTGAGACAATATTGTACTGACAGTTACTCTTAGTGAGAGCATTTAATGTTAGGTTAGGTTAATGTTATAATCTTAAATATTTTAAATTATCATTTAGGAAATTATTGTCATTTTTTGTAAATAAAAATATGATGGTAAAGTTGTTTTAATTGTAAAATAAAATAAGAGGTATTTTTTAGAAATGTGAGACAATATTGTACTGACAGTTACTCTTACAGCTTTTAATGTTAGGTTAGGTTAATGCAATAATAACCTTGAGAGTATTATTAAAAATTTTCATTTATAAAATTATTGTTGTTTTTCTTTAGTAAAGATGTGATGTTAAAATTGTTTTAATTGCAACATAAAACAAGAAGTATTTTTTAAAAATGTAAAACAATATTATACTAACAGTTACTCTTATAACACAGTTAAATCAAAATGGCCTCTAATAAACGACAAAGTTTAATTTCAACAAAACTTCAAAATTACACGTTACAAATCACATTATTATCACATTATAACTTATTTTAATAATACATTGCAAACCCATAATAATAAAGATAACATCTCAACTAAAAAGAAATGCAAGGATCATTAAATAGAAAGATTCCTCCCCGTACTAAATTATGCAAACATCATATTTAACGGTGGTTAATCGTTGTTTTAAGTATGAATTATTCATGATCCAAGGCGATTTAAGGTTTCCTGTGAAAAGAGAGCAAAGCAGTCCACTTCCTTATGTACTTTAAGGACGTTCCTCGATTACCGGTTAATGAGTAAGCACCGTATCTTCCCTTTCTCTGTCTGCTAAAGATAAATCGTGTACCTTCGGTGCTCACATTCTAACCATGTGCTCGACATGTGTGGAATGACGTCCAAGACGATTTTCTTAGGATCGACATTATTTTCAAACGGTAAAATTTTAGGAGGTTTCAGAAGTACAAATTTAAAATAATATATTTTCAGATAGTTTAATTCATGTAGGTGGACATTTTTTAATTTTATTTTCTGTCTACATTTAATTACATTTTTGTCTAAATTTAATTACATTTTTATCTTCTTTTAATTACATCTTTTGTCCACGTTTAATTATATTTTTGTCTTCTTTTAATTACATTTTTTGTCTACTTCTAATTGCACTTTTGTCTTCTTTTAATTACACTTTCTGTTTACATTTAATTACATTTTTGTCTTCTTTTAGTTACAATTTTTTACCACATTTAATTACATTTTTGTCTTCTTTTGATTTTATTTTTTATCTTCTTTTACTTGCATTTTTATCTTCTTTTAATGAAATTTGTTGTCTTCCTTTAATTACACTTTTGTCTTCTTTAAATTAAATTTATTTCGCAATTTAAAAATTCATAATATTGTACAAATTTTCTTTGGATTTTAGAATATGCTTGTAGTAATTTCGAAACAATTTCTTTTAAACAAATTTGAAATATCGAAACTCTATATGTATTAAATTTGACTGACATTAATAAATTTATTAACATTCTCTTAATAAATTTTTAATACATAAAACGTTTGACTGCTATTTTTTCATTATTATTTCTGAGTTTTGATACTTTTTCTTGTAAAATTAAAAAGATCGAATTCTAGAAATTCCTCGAGCGAGCAAGGGTGAACAAAATGGCGGACCGTTTGGTTGCAGATGCAGTTTTATCATGCAAGGTGATTGTTAATAATAAATCTACGTAACTGCCTCGTAAAATATGTTGATCTAGGTGGATTACGATGAAAATGAGAGCACGTGTACTGATGCGCGGCAATCGTGCGTTTTTAATACGGGGAAAGCTTAAAAGGCCTTGGATGTTGAATCAGTTTCTAGATGAATCAACTTTTAACCGTGATGACTTCTTTGATGTTAGAAGAAACACTTTTTGAACGTTCATCAGTTCTTTATATCTTAAATTTCTTTGCTAAAAAGATGTAATTGTATTAAAAGTAAAAATGACGATGAACACCTAATAAAAAATTGAAAATAAAAGTATAAATAAAACAAAACATTTTAAAATAAAACCGTAATATTTATGCAATCATGTTACTTCTGTGAACATTATTTATTACCCATTTTTGCAGAAATAATTACAAATTATTTTGTAAACTCAGTTTTATAAATTTTATTAAGAGTATGTGAAACTTTTCATAATTTTTTTAACCAATATTTTGTGGAAGTATTTTTAAACAAAACATTCAACAATTCTGTGATTCTAAAAAATAATAAAAATTTGTACTCACTGATAATTTTTACAATAATTGTTGTATTATAAGTTTGAAATAAAAATAATAATTTAAAGACTCAATTCTCCTAATGTCAGTTTTAACATGAAATAAATATGAAATATAAAATAAGTGAACTATTATAAATATTATATAATATATCATAAATAAATTTCAACACAAAATACAAATATAGAAAAAGAACATTGTACACAGAAGGTAACAGAACTATAAAAATGATATGTAACAAATTTATACTAGAATAAATTTTAAAAAATTTCACTTCGCGAAAAAGTAGAGAATACTACGTTTTATGTCAAAATTCAAAATAACGACTATAATAAATTAAAATTCCGTTTATGTTGGTATTTGAATACATAAAGTATACATTCAGACAGTCGTGACAGACCTAATAGAGATCTTAATGAAGAGCAACCTATATTATACAACTAGAGAAATTTCTAAAATCCTACGAACATTACATAGTAGTATATTTGATTACATAAAGACTTTACCTTGATGTTATCATTAAATTCCATTGCAAACTTTCTAGACAATCCAATGTTTTATAGTTGTGAATCTCTTATAGACTTGTTGGCAAATTATGAAGAATGGCAAGGTTTATTAGAATAGTTTCAAAGGAATTAGAATTCCATCATTTTATAATAAAAATTTAATTAGAAAATGTGGAAGTTAGTAAGTGCTTTATAGCTTTTAGACTTGACAATTGAACTTTGTTGTAACTTTTGACATTTTCAAGCTTTTAAATTTGTGAAATTATGAATTTTCATATTCTTAAGGTTCTGGTTTCAAGAATTTTACATTTTCAAGGTTTTTAATATTGAAAGTTCCAAATTTCTAAATTTATGGGTTTCGAAATTTTTATATTACCAGATTCTCAAATTTCCGAATTCTCAAGTTTTCTAAATCCTATATTTTGCAATTATCAAATTTCCCAATTTCCAAATTCCTCAAATCCCAAATTCCCCAAATGCCAAATTCCCCAAATCCCAAATTCCCCAAATCCCAAATTCCCCTAATCCCAAATTCCCCAAATCCCAAATCACCCAATTCTAAATTCTCCAACTCCCAAATTCCCCAAATCCCAAAATCCCCAAATCCCAAATTCCCCAAATCCCAAGTTCCCCAAGTCCCGAATTCCCCAAATCCCAAATTCCCCAAATCCCAAATTCCCCAAATCCCAAATTCCTCAAATCCCAAATTCCTCAAATCCCAAATTCCTCAAATCCCAAATTCCTCAAATGCCAAATTACCCTAATTCCAAATTCCTTAAATCCCAAATTTCCCAAATCCCAAATTCCCCAATTCTAAATTCCCCAAATCCCAAATGCCCCAAATTCCAAATCCCCCAATTCTAAATTCCCCAAATCCCAAATCCCCCAAATACCAAATCCCCCAATTCTAAATACCCCAAATCCCAAATGCCCCAAATTCCAAATCCCCCAATTCTAAATTCCCCAAATCTCAAATGCCCCAAATCCCAAATCCCCCAAATACCAAATCTCCCAATTCTAAATGCCCCAAATCCCCAATCTCCCAATTCTAAATTCCCCAAATCCCAAATCCCCCAATTCTAAAGTCCCCAAATCCCAAATCCCCCAAATACCAAATCCCCCAATTCTAAATTCCCCAAATCACAAATCCCCCAATTCTAAATTCCCCAAATCCAAAATACCCCAAATCCCAAATTCCCTAAATGCCAAATCCCAAATTCCCCAAATCCCAAATCCTCCAATCCCAAATTTCCCAAATTAAAAAAATTCTCCAATTCCAAAATTTCCAAACTCTCAAACTCATCAAAATCTCACCAGAAAAAGGATAAAGAACTTATCAAAACCCATGTAATACATACCTAATAATTAATCAGTCTCTAAACACACGCTTAATCAATTCGCAACAAATCCTTCAAAAACTTTTACTCACTTCTCATCTATCATAAGTGTAATTAAACTCCGAGTTAATATCTCAAAGTGAAATCACCTGTCCATTTTAATTTCAGCTAATTAATAATATTGGTTCTTTTCATCCTTCGACAAACACAGCTCTGCTGAAGATTAGATAAATAAATCAATTTGATCCCGTTATTACATTAACAGTATTAACTACAATGAACCGTGTTATCTGCGACAAACCAATGTTATCATTTCGATGATAATTCTTTTCCACAACATTCCAATCAATTATTTTTAGAACGCCGTTTGCACATTTCTTTAGTGTTCATTAATAACACGAGCCGGTATTATTCGGCCGCGATTAGCACGCATACGTTTCGTTTAACGCATTGAGAATAGTTTTCGAGAGTGCAAGTGTAATTATCAAGATTATATTTTCAGTTTATAAGCGCTTCGTGCTTTTTATGGTCAACGAAGACGCAAGTTTGTCCACGTACGACGAATTGACCCTCGGAGGTTCTTCAGAAATGAAGCGCACGAAATTCATGGAGTCTCGTTTTATGTATTTCCATTTCGTCACGGCGGTCCTTGACTGAAATTTTTTCAATTATAATATTTACGGTCGGTAACTTGGTTTTGATGCATTCTGCGAATTTTAGGGCTCGCGTTATATTGCCATTTTGGAATGTTGGCTATATAGAGAGAGGTATTGCACTATTAAGGTCTGCAAGCTTAATTTATACATTTTTGAATTTTTTGATGTAGAAGTTTTTGATTTTCCAAATCTTTAAATTTTCACATTTTCAAATTTCTAATATTTTAATTTCCAAATTTCTACACTTCTAATTCCTGCAATTCCCACAATTCCCAATTCCTACAATTCCCAATTCCTACAATTCCCAATCCCTGCAATTTCCAATCCCTGCAATTCCCAATTCCTACAATTCCCAATTCCTACAATTCCCAATCCCTGCAATTTCCAATCCCTGCAATTCCCAATTCCTACAATTCCCAATTCCTACAATTCCCAATTCCTGCAATTCCCAATTCCTGCAATTTCCAATCCCTGCAATTCCCAATTCCTACAATTCCCAATTTCTACAATTCCCAATTCCTACAATTCCCAATTCCTGCAATTCCCAATTCCTACAATTCCCAATTCCTACAATTCCCAATTCCTGCAATTCCCAATTCCTGCAATTTCCAATCCCTGCAATTCCCAATTCCTACAATTCCCAATTTCTACAATTCCCAATTCCTACAATTCCCAATTCCTACAATTCCCAATTCCTACAATTCCCAATTCCTACAATTCCCAATTCCTACAATTCCCAATTCCTACAATTCCCAATTCCTACAATTCCCAATTCCTACAATTCCCAATTCCTACAATTCCCAATTCCTACAATTCCCCATTCTTACAGTTCCCAATTCCTACAACTTCTAATTCCTGCAATTCCTACAACTCCCAATTCCTACAATTCCCTATTCCTACATTTCCCAATTCCTGCAACTCCCAATTCCTGCAACCCCCAATTTCTGCAATTCCCTATTACCAGATTTCCCAATTCCTCCATTTTCCAATTCCTGCAACTCCGAATTTCTAGAATTCCCAGTTCTTAAAATCCAAAATATCTAAAATTCCAAATTCCACACGTCTAAAATTTTCTAAACTTGCAAATTCCAAAAATGCAAAATTGCTAAATTTCCAAATACCTCAAATATGGAATTTCCAAATTTCCAAATTCATAAAATGCCAAACTTCGCAAAGTTTCCAAATATCTCCCTAATACCTAAAATTTCAAATTTCTAACTTTGCCAAAATCCTAAGTTTTCAAATTTGAAAAAGAAGAATACTGAAGCCTTCCTTCGATTTTTATCGACCCGATTCGAATATGTCCCCATTTCTCACTAGGAATACCAAAGTATAACCAGACATAATAACCGTTCCTTGAATGCTACGTTTATCGTTAGCCTCTAGAATTTCGCTTATCGTTTACAAAGCCAAGGGTTATACTTATGGATTGAAATCACGTTCGGTAAAATGCTCGCTGAAAGTTTCTCCTATGTACTCGTACTTCTTACATGCAATCAGAGAGTCCATACGATTTATTAATGTTCAATGTACCTTGGCAATGCAATGTCGAGGTTAGGTACCAGAATCGAATGTCACTTTTATTGTACCAACTTTATTATTTCGTATCAATAGATAATTCTGTTAATAATTTATTGTATTGTAATATTCATTTGGTAATTCAAGTTTCATTGGAATTAATTAAGATTAAAATTAGAAATTTATTAGTTGATTTCACTTCATATAATTTTTGTTGTATACCTTTTTATATAAATATTTAACATAATTATTTATATATTTTTATATAAATTTATATATTTTATTACAAATATGTATATATGATATATGTTACTCATATGTGTAAAAGAATTTACACAAAAATTTATATAAAAAAATATGTACATTATATTATTATTTTTTTTTTCATATTATACTACAATTTTATTATTCCTTTTATGCTCATTCTTGTCTTTTACATTTATTGTATAATAATAATATTATTATATATTAATATTAAATTGATTATTACTAACTATTAAAATACTACTATAATATTGCTATTAAATTTCATATGATATTAATATAACATGAATATCATATTCCTATATCATTATAAGCTTAATATTAAAATATTTATCTAAACATGTACGTATCAAGTGCTAGCATAATAATAACATACTGTATTATTCTCACAACATTATCATTATCATTGTACTACAAAATATTTAAATAATTCCTAATGTATCATTAATAATAAATCAAACAAATTTGCATGCTTCTCAAACAAAGTTTGGAATTTGGAACTTAAGAATTATGGACTTTTTGGAATTGGAAATTTTGGAATTCGGGACTTTGAAAATCTGCAATTTTGGAATTCGAAATTTTAGAATTTGAAAATGTGGAATTCAGGACTTTGGAATTCTGCGATTCTGAAATTCGAAATTTTGGAATTCGACAATTTGGAATTCGGGATTTTGACATTCTGGAATTCTGAAATTCTAAACTTTGGAATTCGGAATTCTGAAATTCGGGACTTTGGAATTCTGATAGTCTGGAATTCTAAAATTTGGAATTCAGGACTTTGGAATACTAAACTTTGGAATTCGAAATTCTGGAATTCTAAACTTTGGAATTCGGGACTTTGAAATGCTAGAATTCTGGAATTCGACAATTTGGAATTCGGGACTTTGGAATTCTGGAATTTTGGAATACTAACCTTTGGAATTCTGGAAATCTGGAATTCTAAAATTTGGAATTCGGGACTTTGGAATTCTGAAATTTTGGAATTTGGAATTCTAGAATTCGAAAATTTGGAATTCTAGAATTTTGGAATTCGACAATTTGGAATTCGGGACTTTGACATTCTGGAATTCTGGAATTCTAAAATTTGGAATTCGGGACTTTGCAATTCTGAAATTTTGGAATTTGGAATTCTGGAATTCTGGAATTCTGGAATTCAGGAATTCGGAATTCGGAATTCTGGAATTCGGAATTCTGGAATTCGGAATTCTGGAATTCGGAACTTTGGAATCCTGAAATTCTGGAATTCAAAATTTTGGAACGCAGAAATCTAGAATTTTAAAAAGTGGTATATGGGACTTCAGAACCCTGCATACTACTCAAATAAAAAAATCATAACGTTCATATATTCATTTCGAGATGATCTTCCATTTCTACCAAAGATTGCACAACGGATAGCATGCAGAAAATTCATGCCGCATCTAATCAAAACCCGTTGATTCCCAACGATAGCAGTCACAGTACGAAGTGATTTTTCCTTTCGTCGATCTTTCATCTCTCTAACCGACAATTAATTGCACGTTACATAAAACGCATACTTTTCTTTCGATAAATCAACAACCGTTGCACGATTTCTACCTTTATCTGATTTTACTCTGCGTGAAAGTTCACGTTCATTAAAAACAAACCGCGTAATAACGCAACTTTTTGTTGTTCACAAAATAGCGAAGAATACACACCGTGATAAGTTTTTGAGCGACACAAAAGCCTGCTCGCAACAATGTGTTACGCGGAAGCAAAGGGATGTTTTGCGTTATATTGGAGAGCGACATTTTTCGAAACGGTTTGCATGAAAATAGAAAGTGCATTTTCGTTTGCTGCACCGGCTGCATAACATGAATTATTATAATGGCTACTTTACGGATGGGTAATACATGTATCAATGGCAGAAACGGATTTCCATGATAAAGAAATATTTGCATACTGTTGTGGCGACGTCTGTCAACTTTTTAGCAGAAAAGGAATAATAATTTTTGTTATTAGTTATTGAGATTTTGTGTAAACTATGAGTTGTTAATTTATCTTGAAGGGTAAGTTAGGAGCTAGTATAAATTAAGAACTTGAAAGTTATGGATTATTAAATTATGTTATTATATATAGTTGTATTAATTATATTGTAAAATGATATTATTGCAAGTTTTTTTATAAAATTGATTGAATTTGTATTAAAATAAAAATTCTTATGAATTATATGAAGTATTAAGCAGTTATTTAAAAGTGAAAATTATAGGTTATGTTATATGAAGTTGCATTATTAAATTATGTTATCAAATACAATTATATTAATTATATTGTTAAATGACATTATTGCAAGTCTTTTTATAAAATTTGTTTAATTTATATTAGAATAAAAATTCTTATGAATTATATCAAGTATAAAGCAATAACTTAAAGGTAACAATTATAGGTTATGTTATATGAAGGTACATTATTAAATTATTTTATTAAATATGAATGTATTAATTATTTTATTAAATGACATTATTGCAAGCTTTTTATAAAATTTTTTTAGTTTATATCAAAGTAAAAATTCCTATGAATTATATCAAGTATTAAGTAATGATTACAGGTTATATTATAGTTAGTTACATTATTAAATTTTGTTATTAAGTATAAATATATTTATTATATTATTAAATGACATTATAGCAAGTTTTTTTATAAAATTTTTTTAATTTATATTAGAATAAAAATTTTTATTAATTATATCAAGTGTTATGGAATAACTTAAAGCTAATAATTATAGGTTATGTTACGTCAAGCTACATTATTAAATTATGTTATTAAATATGATTATATTAATTATATTATTAAATAACATTATTTTATACAATTTTTTGAATTTATATTAAAATCAAAATTCTTATGAATTATATAAAATATAAAGAAATAACTTAAAAGTAACAATTATAGGTTATGTTATATCAAGTACATTATTAAATTATATTATTGCATATAAATTAATAATCTTTTTAAAGTAATTAAAATTTAATAATTATTAATAAAATTATTTTAATTTCTTCTTGTACCTACAACATCAAGAAATAGAATTTTATGATTGAAATTGATTGAAAATAAAATGTTAATTAAATGATTACTTCAAGCTACAAATCATAAAACTGGAGACTATAACAAAAATTATTTCTCAAAAGCTACTTAATATTTCATACTAAAATATATACATACATAAATGAATAATATTTTTTAAATTCATACCTAATTAAAAGCTACCAATTGCCAATAAAATTCCCTATAATTCTTAACAAGAAATATCTTGTTACAACCACAATACCAAGAACAGTACAATTGAAGTGGACAGTAAATAAAATGTAAATGAAATGTTAAATTAATGCAATCCTCGTATTTAATGAGCAAAAGATGTATACATGTTTGCGTTTCTCCACTCCACGTTAACATCTCGTCGGTTTTGAAACAGAAAGTGAACCTTGTACGATTTTATTTCAAGTTTAAGTAATTTTTGTGTTCCAAGAACGAGTGGCATTTCAGAATGCGCGATTATTCTTCTTCTAAAAGTAAACGACAAAGTGTTCGTCCTACGTGGGTGGAATCTAAAACGAAACTGATGCAGCTTGTACCGGGAAAACAAAATTTTCTAGGTATTAATAACGTAAATTTATATGCGTAGAATATTTATTTTGTTTTTACAAACTTGAGAATTTGAACATTTTAACATTCAAAAAATTTAAAATCGGAAAACTTGTGACATTTTACATTTAACGTTATTACATTTGTAATTTTTTATATTTTACATTTAATATGAGAATTGTAGATGATTGTAGAATTGAAAGTTTAGACAATGGAAACATTGAATGGTTTCAGAATTGAAAGAATGAAGAAGAGAAAATTTACAGAATTGAATGATTGAAGAATTGAACGTCTGAATTGAAGAACTGAAGAATTCAAGAACTAAATAACTGAAGAATTGAAGGATTCAAAAATTGAAGAATTGAATAATTGAAGAATTGAATAATTGAGGAATTGAATAATTGAAGAATTGAATAATTGAGGAATTGAAGAATTGAGGAATTGAATAATTGAGGAATTGAAAAGTTGAAGAATTGAGAAATTGAAAAATTGAAAAACTGGAAACTTGGAGAATTAAAAAATTTAATTGAAGAATTGAACAACTGAACAATTGAAAAACTGGAAACTTGGTGAATTAAAAAATTTAATTGAAACATTGGACAACTGAACAATTGAAAAATTGAAAACATGGAGAATTGAAAATTGAAAATTTGAAGAATTGAAAAATTGAAAAATTCAAAACTTGGAGAATTAAAAAATTGAAAAATTCAAAACTTGGGGAATTAAAATATTGAAAAACTGAAAACTTGGAGAATTGAAAAATTGAAAAATTGAAAAACTGAAAAAATTGAAAAATTGAAAAACTGAAACATTGAAAATTTGAAGAATTAAAAAATTGAAGAATTGAAGAATTGAAAAACTCAAAAATTGAAACTTTGAAGAATCGAAAAATTGAAAAATTGAGAAATTGAAAAACTGAAAAGTTGAAAATCTGTAATTTCCAAAACTCGAAAACTTGAAAATCTGTGAATCCAGAAATTAAAAAATTGGAAAACTTAAAACTCTGAAAACTAAAAAATTAAACAAATTTGCACATCATGTAACAAAAATTGACAATCTCAACAAATTTCCACAAACATTTCCATCGCCCAATGAATCATTTTCTTTTCATACTTCTCCATCGGACCATTAATAAAATATACAACCGTAACGCAAAACACCTTTATACGCATTATTGCAAAGCAAGTTTCCACGTTTCCACGTATTCATTCATTATCGATTGCATACAGCGGCAAAGAAAAACAAACGCGTTCGTCGTAGAATTCAGCTAATTGGAAATTTCGATTTCTTAAACGGTAAATTGCGTTAATTAACCTTACGCCGGCTCGAGGGACACCGTGTCTCAGACCAGGTTAATTTAGTAATTAAAATAAACTATCTCCACGAATAATTGGAGCAAACAAATTGTATTGAATTTAAGCAACAAAATCGTGTTCACGTTCTTGATAGTACTCATTAATTACGTTAAATCGCATCAACGTGTTGATCACATGTTCGAACATAAAGTTGAATCACACACATACGCACAGGTGCGGCAAAATGTTATATAAGGAGATCATTTTAAAGAGATAGAGTTAATCCGAAGAGATACAGATTTTTATTTCGATCTGATACGTTCGAAGGTACTTAGGTGTGGTTTTGTTTATGCAATTATAATGTTTTTATATTTTACTTTTAGTTTTACTGTACTTATGTATGTATGATAATAAAATTTATTAAAAAACGAGATACGTGAAATATATACAAATGCTTGCAAAGAGTAATGTAAGACATGCATGTATGAAATAGAGATATAAATCATTTTCCTATTGATATTTATTACATTTTTATATTTTCAACAATGAACTTATGATTTTTTGTTTGTAGAAAGAAATTCACGCGCGGAAAACGTGAAGGTTTACGTCACGATTAACGTCACTGAAATATATTTATATCAAAGTCTATATTTCTGAATTTTAAAATTTAAAAAATTTTGAACTTTCTAATTTTTGAGTTTTCAAATAGGCAGATTTGCGAATTTCTAAATTTCTAAATTCTTAGATTCCCAAATTCCTAACTTTCAAAATCCCTAAATTCTCAAATTCTGATATCTCAGAGTATTTCAGCTTTCCAAATTCCCAAATTCTTATAACTCCAAGTCCCTAAATCCCCATCTCTCTAAATTCCCATCCCTCTAAATTCCCATATCTCTAAATCCCCATCTCTCTAAATTCCATCTCCCTAAATTCCCATTTTCACAAATTCCCATATCTCTAAATTCCATTCCTCTAAATCCCATATGTCTAAATCCCATTTCCCTCAATTCCCATATCCCTAAATCCCCCTCTTTCTAAATCCCATCTCCCTAAATTCCCATCTTCACAAATTCCCATATTTCTAAATTCCATCCCTCTAAATCCCATCTCCCTAAATTCCCATATCTCTAAATCCCCATCTCTCTAAATCCCATCTCCCTAAATTCCCATCCTTCTAAATCCCCATCTCTCTAAATCCCATCTCCCTAAATTCCCATCCTTTTAAATCTTCATCTCTCTAAATCCCATTTCTCCAAATTCCCATCTTCATAAATTCCCATATCTCTAAATCCCATGTCCCTAAATTCCTATCTCTCTGAATCCCATCTCCCTAAATTCCCATCTCTCTAAATCCCATCTTCCTAAATCCCTAAATCCTCAAATCCTCCAATCTCCAAATCTCAAAATTCCTAAATCCACAAATTTCCAAAATCTCCAATTTATCAAATCTCCATAAATCCATAAATCCCTATATAACTCCCCATCTCCCTAAATCCCTTCTAAAATCCTTAAATTCCAACTCCTCAAAATCCCCAAATTCGCAACTCCTCAACCTCTCCAAATTCCCAAATTCTCAAAACTCTCCAACTCCTTAAAGTTCCCAAAGTTTCAATTATGAAATATCTTCCCAGTCACCTCTCCTAGGGAATCCTACTTCCATACGCGTAACATAGATCGGTGATAGCTCGCCTTTCCCTTTTTTTGTGGATTTTATATAACGCTTTTACTTTTCATTTCATCACTGTACTTCCGTCTGCATGGAAATCATTCGCATTATTTTAATTATCATTTGCACAGCGTTTCTACGATACAACGGTGACCAGGTTGAATATGCACCGGCTATACAAGCGGCTCCCTTCGTGAATCTTAAGCGGTTCCGTGATATTAATAACAATAAGTATAATTAATTAAGAAGCAACGACTGTGGACAAATGCCAAACCACGTAAGGATATTAAAATAAACTGCAAGTGTCATTCGAGTTTTTCTTGAGCTTCCGTTGCTTCGAGCCAGAACTAATCGATGATGTAAAAATATATTAATAATTGTACGTGTAGCAAAGTTTATTCATTAAGCTTTTTCAACTTTTTAATTTTTCAGTTTTTAGTTCAAGAAAAAGGGACTTAATGTACGAAATAAATTTGTGTAAATTATTGTGGGGGTTCAGTAAAGATTTGATTAATTTTTCGACTTTGAAATATGGTTTTTTGTTATTTCTTTTTTTTATAGCTTAAAATTATATAAATTATATAAGTTACAGTGTAAATTTATTTTGTTAGTTTCTTTACTTTGAAATTTATTTTTTTGTTTTCTTCTTTTTTCTAGTTTTCTTCTTTTGATGAAATTTTTTAACAAGGTTTACGCATTTAATTAAAGTTAATAAATTTTATGTCACAAAAAGATATTGTGAAGAAATAAAACAAAATTTATAATAAAAAAATTATTAAAAAGATTAAAATATTCAGTTTATTTTGAATACCGCTTTTTTGTATTATTGATTTATAGACATTGACAAGATTTATATAAATAAGAATTAAAAATTATTTATTTCTCATAAAGAAGTTTCAATATAAAGTTTATTTTATAATTTCAATTTTTTAGTACAATATTAGAAATCGATTATTGTGGGAGATAAACCTTTTAAATACGATCGATAAAAATGCGATTAATTACAAAGGTCGCACATTTCACGAATCGTTCATCGAAGTATCATGCGAAAAAAATGATAAACTAAAATTAGAAATTATCAGTCACGTAATATTTGTATATGTATCAAATTATTACACGTTGCGTCTCAATTAACTAATTAATATTTTTATTTTGTTGTCAAGCAATTGGTAACTAAAGTTTTACTCGTAATTAAATTTGTTTTGGTTAAAATTAAATTTTAATTAAATTTATTTTGGCTAAAATTAAATTCTAATTAGATTTATTTTGATTAAAATTAAATTCTAATTAGATTTATTTTAATTATAAATTAAATTTATTTTAATTGTTAACTAAACTATAGTTACTTATAATATATTAGTTATAAATTATAATTTCTAATGAAAACTATAATTAATTATATTAACAAACATAACTAATTATATTAACAAATATAATTAATTAATATCAAATTAATACAGAACATACTTCAGTTCAGAAATTATAAAAAGTCAGAATCATTCTAATTAAAAATTGCAATGTAGTACAAACCTTAGTTATAAAATTATAAAAAATCAGAATGAAATAGTAATTAAAAATCACATTGCAATTTTTTAATTTAAATTTAAATGTAAATTTAATAAAATTTAAATTTGTTCAGACGTTCAATTTATCATCACACCTTCTCAATTATATTTAGTCACCGAAATTGTCAAAGTTAAATAATAAAAGATTGTATCACAACAACTAAAACAATTCATTAAATTGCACATAATTTGTTAAATGCGGAAAAATCCATTAAAATTCGACAACAAAGAATCCTCCAAAAAACCTCAATATTAATCACCTAATGTCAATTGCTCAAAATGACTAAAATGGTACATCACTTCTTAGAAACAATTTAGAATCAAATTAAATTCAAATCATTGCTACCTGCATCAACGCAAATCACTTAACATCGACTAAAACAAAGACCGTGATTTAAGAATCGTCGCAAAGTTTCGAACCCCCCAAAAAAACAAGAAAAACTTACTAGGTAAAAAGAGCGGAGCAACCGTGAGCACGAAGAAAATCATGACGAGTGTAACTGTCACTTTTCACGCAAACACCGTGTGTTTTACAAACCGGTCGCTTCTCGATATGTTAACACAAGAAATGTGAACACTCAGTGTTATACGGTCGGTGGTCGACTGAGCACTGACTGCCTCTGTCGACTATGTTAAATAAGAGACGACCGCTTTTATTTCGCTGTAGCCTATCGACTGTGCACAAAATTTAATAGGCGGACAGACGGAACAAGCACTCCGATAACCAGGTAATCGGTATATCGAGAAAGTTAGGAAGGTGACGAGGCTCGATGGTGATTTCCGATGACTCAGAAATCTACCATGATATCTGAAAAGTGCCGCTTTCAGAAATTGATACGGATATGGTTTCTGGAAGCTTGATGCTGATGGTTCAATGACTTCTTTGTTTATTATTGGGGTAATCTTGCAATGCGACACCGCTGGTGGGATAAAAAAGAGATAAAAGTATTAAATGTGTACGAATGTAAATGAGAAATCTCGAGATTTGCGTAACTAAGTGCGAATGGGAGTATAGACATCCGTGCGAGGAATTATTGGAATTAGTGAAGTGACGAAGGTTGGAGAATTTCGTAGGGCAAGAGTTAATTCGGGGAATGAAGATTTCGGAATTTATTATGATGAGGTGGTCTTTGATTTATAATTAGAAAATTTGGAGTTTTAGAAGTAACTTTGGGGATTTAGGTTTATTGTGATTTAGAAATAGAGGAGTTTTGGAACTTGAGAATTCAAGCATTTAGGAATTCAGGAATTCGGGACTTTAGGAATTCAAGAATTCAGGAATTTGGAAAATGTGGAATTCCCTACTTTGGAATTCGGGACTTCGAAATTCTGGAATTCGGAATTTTGGAGTTTGGAATTCTGGAATTCCAAATAGTGGAATTTGGAATTTTGGAATTCCAAATTGTGGAATCTGGAATTTTGGAATTCGCAACTCTGGAATTCTGGAATTTGGAATTCCGGAATTCTGGAACTCGAAATTTTGGATTTTGGAATTCGGAATTCTGGAATTTAGCATTTTGGAATTTGGAATTTTGGAATTCCAAATAGTGGAATTTAGAATTTTGGAATTCCAAATTGTGGAATTTGGAATTTTGGAATTTTGGAATTTTAGAATTCTGGAACTCGAAATTTTGAAATTCGAAATTTTGGAATTCAAAATTTTGGAATTCTGGAATTCTGGAACCCGAAATTCTTGAGTTTGGAATTCTGGAACTCGAAATTTTGGAATTTGGAATCTTGGAATTTGAAATTTTGGAATTTTAGAATTCTAGAACTCGAAATTTTGAAATTCGAAATTCTGGAATTCAAAATTTTGAAATTCTCAAATTCTGGGACCCGAAATTTTGTAGTTTGGAATTCTGGAACTCGAAATTTTGGACTTTGGAATCTTGAAATTTGAAATTTTGGAACTTTGGAATTCTGGAACTCGAAATTTTGAAATTCGAAATTCTGGAATTCAAAATTTTGGAATTCTGGAACTAGAAATTTTGGAATTCTGCAATTCTGGAATTCGAAATTTTGGAATTCAAAATTCTGGTATTCGAAATTTTGAAATTTGGAATTTGAAAATTCGAAAATACGCAATTCATGAATTTGATAATTCTGCGTACCTGGAATTCAAGAATTAAAGAATTCAGAAATTCAAATATTTAAGAAGATTATCAAGTATAAAAAATTTTCAACTTTTATCATTTCTAAATTAAAAAATTTACAAATTTAACCTACAAGTCTTTTGACTACACCACTTAACATATAATTTTGAGAAATAACACCTATATAACATATAAATTATAAGCATATAATCAATAACTTCATTTGTATTAGTAGGTTAAAATCATTTTGAAGAAAGGAAGGTAGTGGGTCCTATTTGAGATGCTTGTGGTACGTGAGCGATATACCTTGCGGTACTTTGACGCTCGTAAGAACTCATTATTGTGTTTTGGATGTGTCGGTTTCCGTTCGGTTACATACTTCCGCTTACGATTTTCCTCAACGACCAGGTTCGTCGAAAACCTTGGAAATTTGTTCGAATATTTCATCTCCCACTTTTCTTCTATTACGCTACGCGGCATTAGACGAACGCACAATAAATAAAGTATTATTGAATTATGTTCGCGATAAACGAGGTATCAATTATCATTAAAAAATTACAACTACATATTACCGACTTCAAATGATTCATTGTTAACCGCAAACGCGATATAATTAAACCAGCACTTTTAAACCAATTAGACCACTCAATAAGTATCGATTTTTTCCTTCATTGTAACATTTAAGTGACACTTTTTAGAAAAACTCTTACCTTCAATTCTCAAAAAATTAATTTTGGTTGAATCAATAAGAGAGAGAATAAATTTAGACATTTTGAAATTTGAGAACTTGATAATTTTTAACTTAGATAAGTTTACTAGAGTAAAATTATCTAAATTATCTAAATTATCTAGCTTGAAAATTTGAAGATTGATAAATTAATAATTTAAAAATTTTAAAATGAACATATAACAATTTTAAAGAGAATTTTGCAATGACCATCGTCATTTAATAAACGTAGTAAATCTGTTATTTAATAAATCTATTACGAGTCAATTATTCCGATGCATTAGTTTTTGCATTTCCTCGTAAACGATATGAAATATCGATAATGTGCGCGGTGCCTCAACGAGCCTTCGAAATATTTGATGAAGGTCGTCTCGTTTGATACGTTTCGGAATAAAAGTTTCAATAAAACCGCAGCAAGCTTCTTAGACCCAATTTCACAAGTATTATGCAACGTGTATACGTACAAGAAACTGCTATTCCGTGTTAATCTTTCAGCCGATTTATTTGGAAAGAAGACAAGGGCAAAGGCGGATTCCTTCGCGAAAGGTCAGCTAGATAATTATTTTGGTACGACAGGAACAGGTCTAGCGCGATTCATCCTTTCTTTTCTCTTTTATTTTCCCTCCTTTTAATAGTTTTTTAATGCAACGTGATCTATTGTACGCGGAAGATGCTTGGCAAACTAGTTCCACGTGCTTCCATAAATTTAAAACGGTACGAAAATATTTCTACTTCCATACGGAGATTGTTTGAAGATTTATAACCGATGACACGTTTCGACTTTTGTTTTAATGATCGAATCAGCACTTGATGAGGTGTCTTATTATTACTTATCTCACTTGTCATGTTAACTTAATTTAGTTATTTGTAAAACATCTAAAAGTGACGATAAATATTTGAACATTTGTTACACAATAACATAGTAAAAAATTATTGCAAATATTCTAGGTACTTTCGATACTTACTTGACAATACATACGTGCACACTAGGGTGATGCTTATTTGCTCCTGACAATTTTTTCAACGTTCTTTTTATCCTCCATTTTAACAACGAATCAACGATTTAATATTTAACGAAGCTGTGTGTAAAAATTATACTTAATTATCAATTAATTACTTAATTAATTAATTATACTTAATTATCATAATCAATTAGTTACATAAAGTAAATAAAAGTTTCAGACCCAAAAAAGAAGCATCAGTTATATTCTATTACCTTTTCCAAACAATGTTCGAGAAAGATTCTCAAGTGTAGAAATCGAGTAGACGAAACTATAAAAGAAACAATAAGAATTATAACATATTCTGCTCAAATTTAATTCAGAGATGATATTTACTATTAACAAGTACTTTACTGATCCTTTAACGTTGTAAATTAGTGTAATTATAAATGTAAGTTACGATTTAAATTACACGGTTATCGAATATATCAGCGCTATCTACAGATGTCGCTAATACTAATTCGAGAATTAAAATTTGTATTATTCGTGCAACGAGAGATCGTATTCAAAATGCGCAACGCGGCTAACTTCAGTGGGCTCCCCACCACGAGCACTATCCCACTATTACACGTTTCCTACTCCATCTGCTATATACACGGTGAACAAATAAATACAGTATACATTTGTTGCATTACTTGCAAAATTCTTGAATTTTCAATACTAGAAATTCGAAAGTTTAAAAAATTGTACCTTCTGAAATTTGAGTGTTAAATTCCTCGCTAGTTTTGGAGTTTGGAAAACAGAAATATAAGAATTTGGAAGTTTCAAAGTATGAGAATTAGCAGTACTGGAAATTTGAGTGGTTTGCCTTTTGACAATTTAAAAATTTGAAAGTTCAAAAATTTGAGAGTTTGACAAATTAAGAATTTCGAAAGTTCGAGAGGTGGAAATTTGTGGTTTTAGAAGTTTAAAGATTTCGAATCACAGAAATATAAGATGGTTAACAATTTGTAAAATTATTTTTACACTAGGTATATGCTCTAAGCATCACGAAAATTGTAAATGCGCCTGCGTGTTGCCATTGGTTACGAACCATGCTTGAGCCAATCAGAGGTGACATGCGCAGAACGGTGGAAAACTCGTCGAATGATGAGTATGATTTCCCATTGAACGAACAATTCTTAGCTGTGCGCAACGCTACTCCAATAACGGACATATGTATATCATTAAATCCCGGAGATGGTCTCTACCCGTACAGATCGTGGAATAACCGTTAAAATGTCAGAATAACGCTTGTTGCGAATTGGCTTGAAAAGTCGACCAATCGAGGAACGTTGGTGAGTCGGTGGGTACGTTTTCAAGGGACTTGATTCAACGATTGAGCAAAGCGACGATACCAGTTTCACGCATATGTACATTTCATCGCCGTCGTCGTCGCAATAGTCGTCATCGTCGACGTCGGCGTTGATTGTGCTCTGATCTTAATTCTGTAATATCTTCAACGAGATCGGCAATTCGTCTTCGTCGTCAAATCGAATCTCACGAAAGTGTAGATCAAATTTCTCCCGTAACCCGAACTCTCGAAACAGCTTCGCAAGATAGTGACATCGTTATCTTTTATTACGGTATTTATAGATCTAAAAAAGCCTATGGCGATTTTCTGAAGGGAAGAGAAACAGGTCTTGGGATAGGTAACGAAAAAGAACGAGTATTCCTTCGATGTTAACGCGCGCGGGCTTTTTTTCCGGGTGCAATTTACGGGTACGTGTTAGTGCGTGTCCGTAGTTACACGAGGATTATAAGCGGAAAAGAGAGGAGCAGCGGAGAACGAGAGTGATAGGGCTAGTTGAGACGAAACGAGACAAGTTTCGATAGTGAAACGAAGTGAGAACGAGAACGTTGATCAGGGGTCGCGAGGAGAAGGAAGGGGTCTCCGTCAAAATGTCGCTGAAAACACCAACGCGGATACAGTGATTGCTTTTCGTCGTTTAACAGGGGGTACGTGATCTTTCCTCACTCGAACATTGTTCTTTTTTTATCGTTCTTGCAATAGTCGTTCCCATTTTCTTTACGTTTAGAATGTACGCAGCCTCTTTGAACCTCGTAGAAGAAAAGTCCTGGGTACATCGATTGCGCACGGTTACCCGGTTTCCCTCTGTTTGTTTCCATCGGGCTTTGTACAACTTTACCGTGACTGTGTGCATAACACGCCACAGTAGCGGCTTGAGATATCTTGCATTCATATCAATCTCTTTGTATTTGTTGTATTTTTCGCTTCCTCGTTACGAAGACATTCGGCGATCGCGTATACTGTGCCGATTTCCAGGTATTCGTTGCCACTGTATTCGTGGCTTTTCTTCGCTTCGTAAATTTCTTTTCCTTTAGTTCAGGGTAATTAGCGGGATAATTCCTGGCAAGCTGTACTTTTCTATGGAACTTTATTTCGTCTTTTCAAAATCCACATCAATGTAACCTCTGCTACAAATTTTACAGAAGGTCAAAGGTAAAAAGTAAACGGTTATTTACGAATTTTGTGTGAGTTATCGGTTTTACGGAAAAATAGTTACTATGAAATTTATAGCTCAGGAAATTTTCTACAAAGTAGGTTGAATTAGTTTTTTTCATAGCAATTTTATTTCTTTCTATAACAGTTTACAAATTTTCAGATTTTGAAAAATAGTTCCACATTCCCTGAAAGTGACTAAGCTTACTGGGAATTATTTTACAGTTTGGTTATATTTTTGTCTAATTTCTCTGGACTAATTTTGTGGCAAAGAAAAAGAAATTTCAACTCCTGCTTTGCATTAGTTTTTATTCATGCAGTTGCTAATCTATTGCTTCTTACCTTTTAAAAATTGATAAGACTAATTGAACTTGGAATTTAAAAAGAGACATATACCCAAGAAAATTTTTTAGGAAAGCTTACCTAATCTTTTCTCAATCATTTTTATTTATGATAATTTTGTAGGGTTTTGGTGAAGCTGAACAGATAAAAACATTAAAAATATGGTATCAACTCGTCAATCAAGTAGTATGGGAGCAAGTAATGGAGGTGGACCAGTCACTGAGATTACAGATGTAAATTCATCTAGAAGACATCAATCTGCAACAATGGCTAGTTCTTACACTGGAACATCCACTTCAGAACCACCCTCTTACAGTAATGTGAACCTCCTCAATTTACCGGTTGAAATTCTTGAAAAGATTTTCAGCTACTTGGATTATAACACTGTAGCCCACTTACGTCCAGTAAGTGAAAATTATAATATACAATACTATTTAAAAACTATCTAATGAAGTATATTTAATTTACATACTATATAATAATTTTAACAAAAATTCTTTACTGTTTACAGGTTTGTCATCAGATGGATCGTGTTTGTGGATCAATTTTAAATTCAACATTTCAGAAACTTCAAACACAGATGTTAAGTCGTTTTCAAGCAATTAAAGCACAGATGCCAAGACGTGAATCTGCACGCCGTAATCATCCATTAGCTTGTGAATCTGACATTATTGAAACTCTTCACATGCGCCTCACCTTGTTACAAATGAGTTTTGGCAAACACATTGAACGTAAACATTGTTGTTTTTTTCCTGGAGAGGTAAACGAAATTTCCTTTACAGGTTATAGAATTAAAAGTATATTATATTTAAGTGCATTTAAAAAATCGAACTTTAATTACAGATTTTAGATGAAGTTTATCGCATTTTACATTATATTAAAGTTACTCCAAAATTGGCCAGACCATATAAAGTTACAGACGAATTATTTGATTTAAGCACTATGGCCATGGAGTACTTTAAAGAACGTATTGAACCAACATTACCAGAAATTCCTTACTTCGGAGCTGATTTCTTAGATCTTGCTGGGACATTCTCTTGTGAGCAAACATCTCTGACTTCCAAATCTTTTGAACTTAAATTAAGTTGTATTCTATTACTTTTTTACATACTGTTATTTTATCTATATTCTGTTCAAATGTTATAGCCTCTAGTAACGTGAACAAACCATTTATGTGCCTGGATTCTGCACCTCTGACAGTTGGAAGTGGCAAAGGGGGAAACAATAGTGGAGAGGAAGGATCTCCACCACATTCTTCGGACGATCCCGGTCTCTTAGAATCTAGTGTATCGCCGCCACAATCTAACATGGTGTTAAGAAAACGGATTCGAAAGATTAAACAAGGAATGAAACGATATAATAGTCAGTTAACATTAATGCGTAGAGATTTGAGGAGTTGCAAAGCAAAAATTGCAGAGCAACAGAAGCAAATTGTTGAATACGCCACACGCCTCGATGAAAATGATAAGAAAAATGAAGAGACATCTCGCAAATTTAGCACACTCCTACAGGTATTTACTAAGGTACACTTAGTACACGTAAGAATAATGCATAGCAGAAGAAATATATTTCTAATTAGATAGAATATGTGCTGAACGTGTCTAGATTTTAAGACTGTTTTGAAATGATTTTTATTTCATAATTTTGACGATATAAATGTGTTCTGTAGGAATTGAACAAATGTAAGACAGAGCTTCAGTATTGGCGATCTAAGTCCCCAGCGATACCCGTGTGTGTAGTCTGTGGTCAGTCCATGTTAGTACCAACAGAGGATATACAGGCTTTAACAAATCAAAGCGTAATGCCCGAAACGCTCGATGAAGGATTAGACTTCATTCCTATAGCAGACGCCCAGAGTCCTACTGAAGTGGTTTCACAACCAACAGTTACACAACAGCCTTCATCGCCTCCACCGACAGTGGAAATGGCACCACCAAAGGCTCCTGTGCCTTCGTTATCTTCAAAACGGAAATCGAACGCAGAAGAAGCACCGAGCGATGCTGCAAAGAAACCTCGTCGTACAGCCAAATCACGTCAGGTTAAACGCTCGAAGATATAAATCGATTCTGATCATGGTACAAAAATATCTGTCTAACAATTTTACTGGGTTTTCGAAAGAGGTCTTTCTAATTAAAATAACTGTGTTTCTTTACGCCAGCGAACGAATGATCTTAGAAAAGTACAAAATTCTTTCCTGAACGTCCTGCATTTCGCGCAACGAACCTCATTTTGAAAAAAAATTATAGCCACGTTGGTTGCCGCGCGAAGGGAATTGACGCGATTAATTTTCCTATTTTATTACGGACGAATTTGTCACACACAGTGACGTCTACAAATATTCTAAATGATAGCTGATCATTCGTGTCGTTCGTAAAGTAACGGAGAAGCAACTTTCTTCGGGCCCTTTTAATTATTATTATTCTCGTGATGGTATACACAAGAATAACGGAAGGGTTGAATTTTGTATGAAGCGCTTATTTTACAACAATATTTTGTTATAAAAGTTTCATTTTTAACAGTTCAATTTATAAAGTAATAATCGCGTAAGTGCGGCATTTAGTACACAAGCAAGCAAGTTGGTATGGAAATTACTAAAACTATTTGATATTTAAAAATTTTTGTTGCATAATTTACTATTTATTACAATTTCAGTTAAACAAAAATTGCTGCACACTTTATTTTATAAAGGTAAACGGACAGCTATTGGTTTTATCTTTGAAGGAACTTTTGTACAAAATTTTGAGCGAACGTTAGACCTGATTCTTGCAAATTTTATTTTGCAGTATCAATGAATAAGTACCTGAGAGGACTGAGTGGGACCGGTTCGCGCAGGTACTCCAAGTTCATCAATATTCATATCAATTTTCTAATTTATCTAAATCTATTCAATTAAAGGAAAAATTTTAATTTCACTTTAATGATTTGTGTATACCATTTATATTATGAGTTGAAATCACGAAATGGATAGTGAAAGTCAAAGGCTTTGAAAAGTGAATTGCTTTTGCATAACGACATGTGATATCACTTTATTTTTCTGGTTGTTAATGAATAAATTTGTAATTAAAAAATTAATTTAATAGAGCAGCTCACCTAGATAAAATCAAAAAGAGTTTTAATGGTATACAAATTTTGTGAGCCTTAACAAAAATGCAAAGTTGGGGAGAGAAAGTGAATTGAAAAAGTGAGCAAAATACGTTGAATACCTTTAACGGGTGTTATGTTCTTTTTTTTTTAACGCGCCATCCATCGAATGAGCGATTCACTTCGCAGGATGGTGTATATTGCAATATTAATAGCGCTAGGAAATTATTTATAGGATCAATTATTTATAGGAAATTTATTATCAAATTGTTTCAATGAATTTAAAAAAAAAACACTAATGTTTTAATTTATCAATCATATTGATTAAAATGAATGAATTTCACACCGCGTTCTTAAAAGAAGTAAAAGGTAGACGACAGTGAATGATTATTTTTTACTGAAATTAATCGAAAAGTTTCGTGTATACATATTATTATTTTCGCTTCAAAGTCGTACGGATTACCATGCGCGATGCTCGATGATCGGTCTGTATAGATTCAATTACCATTACACATATTATTTGCACCAATCCCAATTAATCTCAATGAAAAAGAAAATTGTAATTTGAAATATTGTGAGTTAATTATTATTCATGATTCTAGTAATAAATATAAAAGATACTGATAATAAGTAAAATGATACTTTATTATAAATATACAAATATATATATATATATATATACACATACATATATATGTATATATATATATATGTATGAGTGCGGTACTTGCCAGCATGCATACCACACAGAGCAGTTTAGTTTAAACTTTAATGGAACAATAAGATATAATAATTAATTAATGATGAAATAATTATCGAAATATATATAATTTTTTATCGATGTCGAAAATAATTAGGTGAAAAGGAAAAAACCTTGCGAACGGACGGAAAACGAAAGTACGTCACGAATACGCATGCGTGTGTTGTGCGAGAGAAATATGAGAGTGTGATATATATATATATATATATATATATACAGACACACACCATACACATATATATATTTAATATATATATATTAATTATATATTAAATATATATTGAATATATATATATATATTAAAAATATTAAATTCAAACTTAATGAGAATTTACGATGTGATGCTTTATCGATTTAACTGCGGGAAAGTGACCTTTATTCAAATAAAATACATGTGGGGCGTTTTTGGCTACGGAAAAAAAAAGAAACAGAAAGATGTATGAATTTTACTTAATGTTACGTTGAATAGGATTGCGGGGGCGGGCGTAACTTAAATCGCCGTGTCGGAAATTTCGAAATGCTTGCATCATATGCTTATGTCGCGAATAGTGGTGCGTTCTGACAAATTAAAAAATAAAGTATGGAACATAACGCGTGAGGAGATTCTCTTTGCACGAACATAATATCTAGGCCCCTGAATGTAACAGCATCCTGTACACTCGATCTTCGGAAAACTGTATACACGAATCAATACCTAAATGTACTCTTATGTACTCCCACTTGAATAGTTACATTTTCCAACGATACACGTCGCCATTTTAATTGTCTTACAAAAAGAATAGTTCACAGTCATTGGCTTTCCGACATTATCCGTCCCCGAACGATACAAATGTAGCATTGTGTACTACGTATATGAATCTACTAAGGATATACAATCGAATATAACAATGAATACACAATTTAGAAGTAGAATAATTTCCTAATTAGTAGTGCTGTGCGTTAAGAATGCGAGCACAGAAACGATTAATTTTCAATTTTCATTCATCATTAAGTATCCGAGGACCATGTATTCGTTCGCAGTATCTGCACTAGCAAA
Organism: Megachile rotundata; assembly: GCF_050947335.1. NCBI lineage: Eukaryota > Metazoa > Arthropoda > Insecta > Hymenoptera > Megachilidae > Megachile > Megachile rotundata. The sequence continues at coordinate 8,402,499 of NC_134995.1, forward strand.
AGTAATGGTCTCCGGATCAGCTACACGATAAGCAATTACGAATGAAATACCGTGCGTGTACTTTAAAAGAAAATCACCTACACGAGGTTAAAGAACATAGGAAATACAATTGCCAGCGTTGCGGCCTGAAATGTCGCACCGCCGAAATATATGAGTTATCTTAAATGGTTTTACGTGTATTAAAGCGATTGTAAATATATATATTAGATACACCTTATAATAAACGTAATTTAACATAAAAACATCAATGCTTTCTGTTTCGATCGCAAAAAACAAAATGAACTCTTTCGGTTTGCTTTAAGAACAATTAAATTGTTAAACATACGGCTATGAAATTTATTTTTATAATTCTACTTTCTCCAATTGTCAAATTTAATTTAGATTAAATAAATTAAAATTTCTGAACCTTTATGCGCGACGTTAACTGCGATCATTTTGGCGGGCACTCTGCTCGTTCTAGCACAACCTTGACTTTCACTTTCGTCTGCTAGTCGAGCACGTGGCTCCGTTTGACAGTTTGTGTTATCTTTGTTTCGATAGGTGGCGACCCTGTTTCTCCCATCAGTCGACCATTCTCAACAGTTGCATTTCCGTCGAAGATGGTCGCATTCATATATATTAGTATTATTACGAAATAATTTTGGGATGTTTATTATGGCATCACATTTTTATCTTGTACTGCTTTAAGAAATATTTTGTAACTGCCGTATTCCGTTAATGTGGCATTTTATCCATCGAATCTTTATGGATAAGTGTAATCAGTTACTTGATATTTTTGGTGCATCATACTTGTTGCAACTGTGTTGTAACCTTTCCACGTGCGCATTTTAATATTTTTCTGTTTGGTTTTCGCGCTAATCCTTTACAAACAAATTGTTGACGCGATGGCAGACACTCTGCATAAAGAAGGATATGAAATATGTAAGTAAAATTGATGTTTAATTGTTGAATTTTATAAGTTTGTTCCTGTGTTATTATCATATCTTACAATATACAACAGTTTGATGTATTATTTACAAGTAACATTTAATGTTGTAAACATCACTATTTTTATGATTGTATGCCTAATCTGTTTTATTCTTATGTAAAATTAGCAAATTTGGCAATGCGTGGTAGAGGTAATATCGGAGGAGATAGCGATATGAAGCTGGAACCGTCTAGTCCTACAGAGAAATATACATTTTCTCGCTGCAGTAGTACTGGATCAGTGAACACTCCATCTTCATCTGCTCATAACACAGGTAAGTAAAGCATAGGTAATAAGTTAACGTTAATAAATTATTTGCCTATTTTGAAACTAATTATAGAAGACGAAGACAGTGACAATAAAAATTCAACTATAAGTTACAAGGAACGTAGGAGGGAAGCGCATACTCAAGCAGAGCAGAAACGAAGAGATGCTATTAAAAAGGGATATGATTCTCTTCAAGATCTGGTTCCTACTTGTCAACATACAGATTCTTCAGGCTACAAACTTTCCAAGGCCACTGTACTTCAGAAATCCATTGATTATATACAGTTTTTGTTGCAACAAAAGAAGAAGCAAGAAGAGGAACGTAACGCATTGAGAAAAGAAGTTGTTGCCTTGCGTATCATGCAAGCTAATTACGAACAAATTGTTAAAGCGCACCAAACCCAATCGGGACATGCAGAAATGCGTGTATCTGATGAGACCAAATTTCAAGTGGTACGACTAAAAATCAATTGATTTTGTAGTTGTTTCCTGAAAGATTTAACATTTCTATTGTAGCATAACATGTGCTTTGTTATAGTTCCAGGCAATCATGGATCGTTTGTTCCAAACATTTAATAACATTTCTGTAGCAAACTTTGCAGAATTATCTGGATGCGTGTTTAGTTGGTTAGAAGAACATTGCAAACCTCAGGTAAGTAAATCACATTTCAAGTTATTGCAGTTCTTCTCTTGATGGGTTAATATATGTGTTAAATATTTCAGACATTACGTGAAGTAGTACTATCAGTGCTTCAACAGCTCAACAACCAAATCAGCTAGTCGAATATATTATTAGATGATTCGTGATTGCACAATATGTCTACAAAAACATTTCGCGGGTACTTAGACCAATCAACAAGTAGAGTTACCAGGAAGGATGGAAATACGTGTGTTATATGCAGTGCGGGTAGCATAATGATTGTACGAAAAATATAAATAAAAATTTATTTTATATACTAATATAGATGTAGATGTAGCCATGGAACGTGGCTTGCCGTTTATTGGCGAGATGTTAAATATTTTTATCAGAGATTTTTTTATTACATAAAATTCGCTGCATATATATGATACATAACATATGTATATATGTATGAATGTATTCGAATATGTACATAATGCATTGATTTGCAACATAGCAATTTGAAATAAAAGTTCAACTATTTCTGTTTATGCTTCGTATTTACAGTCACTAACGGTGAAAGACATCTTCTCATTAGCAGGTAATATTTTATATCGAAGTTTAAACTTTCTCAGATTCCGTAGGCATACTTTCTCCTTGTGTAATATCGTTCATGAGCATGGTATCCATTCTGGGTCGGTTTGGGTCATCAGGTTCATGGTGAGGACTCTGAGGACGTCTTCTCTTGGACCTGTCTTCGGGTCTACAACATAGATCTCGAAAGATACATGCGTAACAGGCCAGCAGTGCGCTCATCATCATCAAACCTCCAATCGCAAGGATGACCACTAAAAATATCGATATTTCGTCCCTCATATTATCTCCTGATTGTAATCTTGTTAGGTAACGTTCAGATCTGAAAAAGAGAATATCTTTTTAATATGTTATTGAACTGAATTGTAAAGAAGGAAAGCTTCATTAGGAAATGTCTCAGGACAATTTTGTGATAATAGTTTTTATAGTAAAATTGTTAATATTTTTTGTCTAGTAATTAAAATAATTATTTAACGTGTTGTATCACAGTGTCCTTTAGATCTTCGACATCTGCCTACATAAGATATAAAAATCTTCTCTTAAAAAAAGATGGAGATCTATTATTGCAACGATTATTCTGCAATCACGAATTCAATCTAAATGTAAAGAGATTTTTCATTCTTGTATGAGAAATTGCGCTCTCCTTGAAACGAGGAGTTCTTGGAAGCGAAACAGCAGAATCAATCCACTCTTTCTATAATCCAATTTATTCCTTTCTAGTCACGTACGTGTGAAAAATCGTTGAATGGATTGTTCAATAGTATTCTGCAATCGAATGTCATTTGCGGAATGAAATCTTGTTCCCGCTTCCGCTTTTATGAAACAATCTTCAGTGCCAACAAAATCGAGGGGAGTAGAATCTGATTGCAACTTTCCATACTTTTTATTCTCGCCTTACAGCGGAAGCGATTTAACGGCGAAACTTTTGCTTCGATATCGCTTAAAACTTGCTGATGGATATCGAGCGTAATAAAAATTGAGTTTCTTTTGTTATTTGTAATAAAATCATTTCTTAGTTTGATTAGCTCTTTTAGAAGATAGCTCTTTCAGCAGGTAATCTTTTGGTATAAAATGTATTATAAAAGTTTTTGTATAATGTGTGATATATAAAGCGATGATGTTTGCGTAGTATATTCATGTATGGTGTTGAGTCTAATGGACGTGCGAGAAGGGTTGTCGTGGATTAGAACAGCTTTGGTAGTCGATAATAGTTAGGCTGGAAACTATTTTGAAACTATTGTACAGTCTTGGTAAAATCTTTATGAAGATCTCTTCAAATTTAAAAACTTGCAAACTGAAAAATATGGAAAGGTTGAAATATTTGGATGAATTGAAAATTTTGAATTTCAATGAATAAAAAAATAAAATTTGTCACTTAACAGAAATGTATACTTTTATTAAAAATATTGCAATTGCGTGTATATTTCTGTAAGCAATATTAAAGAACAAAATTCGAGTACTCTATTAAACTGAACAATTCATAAGTAAAATGCTCTTTAATGTTTCATAATATTAGCAAAATAATATCCTGTTTATGCTTGAACCGGAAACATGTACATCCTCTCTTCATCTTCTCTTGAAATTACAAACTTGTACACATATATGCTATATACAAGCTACACGTAAATACGTCAGGTACTTCATTAACTCGGCTCTTCATCTCATGTAGTATCGATTTGCATTCCAATTTCGAAAATCGTGACAACGGAAGCGACTGTCTCTTCACTGGTTTTCATTCTATCACACGAAATCGATTATTATCAAAGTAATGGATGTTAAATGCAAACAATGTGTTTTGAATATTCAATACTAAAAATTATGGATGAACTTGTTAATTATAAAAATATATAAATTTGTGAATTGTAAAAAGACTGCATATATGAAGGTTGTAGAAAATAGTATGTATTAAATGTTAAATACAAAAAGCTATACATAAACTTGTAAATTATAAAAATATATAAATTTGTAAATTGTAAAAAGATTACAAATATGTAACTTATAGAAAACAATATAAATTAAGTATTAAACACAACAAATGATAGATGAGCTTGTAAATAGTAAATAAATATGAACTGTAAATTGTAGAAGACTGTAAATATGTGCACATGAGATAATATTTACTATAATCTTGTATTTTTTATATGAAAACTAACAGAAACAATGAAGTGTACATATGTGTTCATGTGTGTAAGTGTGAATATGTGCACATAAGATAATATTTACTGTGACTTTGTATTTTTTATATGAAAACTGACAGAAACAATGAAGTATACATATGTGTTCATGTGTGTAAATGTGAATATGTGCACATAAGATAATATTTACTGTGACTTTGTATTTTTTATATGAAAACTGACAAAAACAATGAAGTATACATATGTGTTCATGTGTGTAAATGTGAATATGTGCACATAAGATAATATTTACTGTGACTCTGTATTTTTTATATGAAAACTGACAAAAACTATGAAGTGTACATATGTGTTCATGTGTGTAAATGTGAATATGTGCACATAAGATAATATTTACTGTGACTTTGTATTTTTTATATGAAAACTGACAAAAACTATGAAGTGTACATATGTGTTCATATGTGCACATAAGATAATATTTACTGTGACTTTGTATTTTTTATATGAAAACTGACAAAAACAATGAAGTATATATATGTGCACAAGTGTACAAATGTAAATATGTGCACCTAACATACTATTTTCTATAACTTTGTATTTCTTATATAAAAACTCACAAAACTAATAAAGTGAGTCAGAACAATAAGAAATGCAAGGTTTAAATCAACAATCCAATATCTTTATCCCAATAAAAATATTCATCCAAATTGATTAAACTTGAAAGTGTCAATGCAATATAGCAAACTGCATATACAAATTATCGTCATCGTCGTCGAAACGTTTCAATGAATTTTTCACGAAAGATTACGTTCGTTCGAGCAGCATGGAAATAAAATATCGCGTAAAAAAGAGAGAAACAGCGACGCCTCGCTTTTAATAATTCACAGACGAGCGAATGGCACGGCAATACGAGGAGAGGAGCGATAACATGGAGCAATGCGTCTCGTAACGCAATAACCGGTGCAGATAAAATATGCAGCGCCTCGACGTTTCGCAAAAGTCTCATTTTCATAAGCCCACTCTCCATTTTCCGTCTCTTTGACGCGCCAAGCATTTTTGCAGATTAAATTGACATCGAAATGCCCCTTTTGATGTTTATTAAACGCGTTAGAATACGTAATATGGAGTTTTATGTTCTTTTACTTTATTTTTATGAAGATGTGTGTTTGTGGTTTGTTAATTTTAGTGCGCAGAGGGATATTTTGAAATTTTTTGTGGGGGATTCATTATGTATTATTTTAAATTGAAGGGTCAGAATGTTAGGGGTTGGAAATTTCAAGGTTTTAATATTTTAAAGTACTGAAGGTTTAATATTGTGAAATTTTGGAGTATCAAAGTTTCTAAATTGTGGCTTGCAAAGTGTAAAAATTTGAAAATTTCAAGGTTCTAAGATTGCAAATTCCTACAATCTTAAAATTCTAGTTTGAAGATTCGAAAGTATTAAGTTTCTAAAATTTTTGAATTCTAGCGATACAAATTCCTAAAATTTCAAATTTCCAAAATTTCAACGTTTCAAATTTCTAAAGTGTCAAATTACTAAACTTCCAAAATCCCTAAAGTCCCAAAATTCCAATGTTCCAAACATCTAAATTCACAAAATTCCCAAAATCCTAAAGTTTCAACATCCACATTTAATAAAGTCCCAAAATTGCAAGGTTCCAAATTTTTAAATTCATAAATTTCCCAAAGTCCCAAAAATCCAACGTCCCAAATTTTTTAAGTTCCAAATTTCTAAAGTCCTAAAATTCCAATGACCCAAATTTCTAAAGTCCCATAATTCCAACGTCCTGAATTCTTAAAGTTCCAAAATTCCAAGGTCCCAAAAATCCAACGTCCCAAATTTCTAAACTCCCAAATTTCCAAATTCTCAAATGTTCATTTACTACCCTAAGCAGCTTCATGCGCAGTCCGTCCGATGGAGCTTTTCGAATATTTAATTTGCGCGGGAAATATGAAAGAATTGAATTTATTGTACTGTGACTTCAAATATAAAAGACAGACAATCTTCATGATACTTCATCATACTTTTGAAGAGTTATAGAAATTTTCTACTAAAACATGATGAATAAAAATTAAATTATTAATAATTAGTGTTAATGGTGGTGATTTTTAATCAGTTAATTTTATCACTGTTATTACTGATATATTAGTTGATATATGTATATGTTAGTAATATGTTATATTATATATGTTAGTAATATGATATATTAATAATATTGTACATGTTCATATATATATGTAGATATGCATATGTAACTACATATAATGCATATATAATACATACATTGTATATGTATACATACATATGCATATGTGTGTGCATATGTGTATGCATATGTACATAAGTGTGTTTGCATATTTACATGTGCACATACATATGTATGTAAGTGTATGCATATGTACACATATGTGTTTGCATATTTACATGTATAAATACATATGTGTGTTTGCATATTTACATGTACATATACAAATGTATGTAAGTGTATGCATATGTACACATATGTGTTTGCATATTTACATGTATAAATACATATGTGTGTGTGTGTGTGTATGCATATGTACATATGTGTGTTTGCATATTTACATGTACATATACATATGTATGCAAGTGTATGCGTATGTATAATATGTGTTTGCATATTTACATGTATATATACATATGTATGTAAGTATGTGTATGCATATGTACACACATGTGTTTGAATATTTACGTGTACATACACATATGTGTATAAGTATGTATGTATAATAATAATATTAAAGGAATACTCATATAGAAATTAATCATTAATAATTTCAATTAATACATGAAAAACAACAAAAATAATATTAAATCTACGATTTATATTAATAACGTTATCCGATTAACGATGTTATCATCGAGCATATGATTATTTTTAATAAACGTTCCCGCGAATTTAACATTATCGGATCAGCCTTAATAACATTATCAGTTGAATAATTATCATCGACCAACAAGAATAATAAAGTGACGCAATATTAACAATACCGATAATAATCGCGTCAAACACAATTAATTATACGACAACACGAAAATTCAACTGTTCCCAACACAAATCTATTTCACGCGATACGAGAATGTAATAACGGCATAACGACGACATAAAATATCAGCGACATTTTAATTAAACCGTCGAAACCGTAATCAAGTTTCAGAGTTTCGTTAACAAGTGGCTATATATATAATTCCGGAGGAAAATAATAATTGGAAAATAAGTTTGTAGTATCTCGTTAAAATTCGTAATAGAATGAGAGATTCCAGCTCTCGTAACGATGCTTTCGTTTTAATATCGAAACGAGGAGCGTTTCTACGGTTATTGCGAATCAAAGTGAATGATTAATCGTGCAATATGACGAATCCATATACGAGTTTTACCTTAATCGCTGCTAATATTCTATTACCGATATCGAGCTTCATATTTCACCTTTGAGTCTATCATTTTAATTTTAAATATTTATTTGATGAAATATTTATTTGAAATATTTATTTGATTAAATGAAACATCTTTCATTTTGAATATTTCATTTGTTAAATATTTTTTATTTTAACTATTTAATATGTGCAATGTTTTTAATTTTAAATATTTAATATGTCAAATATTTTTGATTTTAAATATTTAATATATGCAATGTTTTTCAATTTAAATATTTAATGTGTAAAATATTTTTAATTTTAAATATTTAATATGTACAATGTTTTTAATCTTAAATATTTAATATGTTAAATATTTTTGATTTTAAATAAATGTAATATTTTTAATTTCAAATATTTATTGTACAAATTTTTTTCCAATTTTAAATATTTAATATATAAAACATTTTAAGTTCTCATTATGTAATGTACAAATTTTTTTTTATTTTAAATATGTTATATAAAAAATAGTATCAATTTGAAATATTTAATATATAAAATATTTTAAGTTCTCATTATGTAATGTACAAAATATTTCTTATTTTAAATATGTTATATAAAAAATAGTATTAATTTGAAATATTTAATATATAAAACATTTTCAATTATATTTATAAAATTATTGACTATTTTTATTTACAAAATATGCTCAATTAATAAATATTTTTAATTACAAAATGTTTAACCCATTCAATTTTCTTAATTATCAAACATAAAATATATGAACATCTGAAAGTAAAATTTGTCATTAATAACAGTGTTATCAAATGTTTACGAAAGTATCGTTTTAATTAATTAATTTCGAAAAGCAGATGTTTGCCCTGTAATTATCGAGTGACCCTTCGTTGTAATAAAAATAGCCATTACTGAAACAAGGTTCTAATCTACTCGTAGCAAGAATATCATCAATTAAGTTTAATTAATCAATCATCCACCACCTCCTAAACAAATTTACTCGCCAGAAGGACGTACATGGAATCGCCTAATCCTTCTGCCTAATGATGCCAGTCACCCTTCTCTCTACAGTTCAATTATTTTGAGTAATATATTCAATCAATGAGTAAATTCATGGTATCAGAAATTAGACTCTTAAATTTGATTTAGGAGATGAAAGGTGTGGACGTTTTTTTATTTTGCAATTTTTAGGTTGGGAGAGTAATAAGTTGATAATTTGGTAAATTAGAAATTTGGAAATTTAAACAATTTTCCAATTTCCCAATTTTTCAAATTTCCAAATTATTAAGTTACCAATTTTCCAAATTTCCAAGATACTAATTTTCCAAATTCCCAATTTTTCAAATTTCCAAATTATCAAGTTACCAATTTTCCAAATTCCCAAGATACTAATTTTCCAATTTTCCACATTCCCAATTTTTCAAATTTCCAAATTATCAAGTTACCAATTTTCCAAATTCTCAATATACTAATTTTCCAAATTCCAAATTTCCATCTTTCCAATTTTCCAACTTTCCAAGATACTAATTTTCCAAATTTCCATCTTTCCAATTTTCCACCTTTCCAATTTTCCAACTTTCCAATTGTCCATCTTTCCAATTTTCCACCTTTCCAATTTTCCATCATTCCAATTTTCCACCTTTCCAATTTTCCACCTTTCCAACTTTCCACCTTTCCAATTTTCCATCTTTCCAATATCCCACCTTTCTAATTTTCCATCTTTCCAATATTTCAATTTTCCAATTTTCCAATTTTCCAGTTTACTTGGTAATTTCCCCATTTTCCAGTTTACTTGGTAATTTCCCCATTTTCCAATTTACTTGGTAGTTTCGAAATTTGAAAATTTGAAAATTTGAAACTTGGAAAATTGGGAAATTGGGAAATTAGAAAGTTAGGAAATTGGAAAATTATGAAATTGGAAAATTGGAAAGTGGGAAAATAGAAAAATTGCAAAATTTGTAACTTGGTAATTTAGAAAAATCCAAATAACCTTCATAACCAATAATTAGAAATTCCTAAATATCCAAATAACCTTAATTTCCACTGACCAAAAATCCCCAAATATTCAAACAACCAATAACCAAAAATCCCCAAATATTCAAACAACCAATAACCAAAAATTACCAAATATCCAAATAACCTTAATAACAGTAAAATTCCATTACACCCCAAATCCCACATCCGTAAACAGCAGAATTCCCTCAAAACCCCATTTAAACTTATAAGTTACAAAAAACGTTCTTACACTCATGCATATCTCCATATCGTCATCCCTCACGCGGATAGTTTGATCAAAATGTAAATTTCCCCGCAATAAATATCCATCGTTCGCAACTTTGTCCGTCGAAAGTTCTCCCGAAACTTTCCCTTCATCCAGAATCCCGCTGATCCTCTCCGATGATTTACTCCGCCTTCGAATCACCACTTTGCCGGTGTCTGCTATCTCCCTTTTCTCAGACAAATTCGCCGATTTCCATGTAAATCCGCCTCACTGGACGCAGCTCACCCTCGGAGAACTGCGACGTTTCAGTTCATTGAAATACTGCTTTGAACCCTGAGATCCTTTTTCCATTTAAAATTTCTCTACACGTGTAGAAAGTAGAGAATAACTATTCACTAGTAAACAGTGAATCACTGTATCAATTATCACGGAGGAGAATTAAGTTCACCCTTTTAATTATAACTGGGTTCACAAGTGCGCTCGAACGCACCCCACAATTTACGTTCACATTTCACTCTGGTTACAATTAACACCGTAGAGTTTGAATTCATGGTGGGTTTTAACAGGTGTACAGTTAGGTGTGCTTATTTGACGCGTGTACGGTGTTCGCGGCACGAAAGTCGCGCGACAACTGCGAGCAGGAGCGATGTGGGTTCATCTCGCGCATCCTCGAAACACACTTGGCTCTCCTACCCGGTGGACATCCGAGGACCACACAGAAGATGCTTACCTAGCTTGTAGTGTCGCTTTTTCTATGTCGCTATTTTTGATTACTATTGTCCGATGTCCTTTATGTCGCTGGACAAGGACGAGGTTGAAGTGTGGACTGTGGGGAATACTTTTTGCTGCATGTGGAATTGTATCTTGATAGTTGGGGTATGTTAGGTGTTATTTATTTATAATTTTATTTTATTTTTATTTTAGTGGGTGTTGGTCATTTTATTTTTATTTAAAATTAGGTTTTAGTTATAATTGTGTTAAAGTTTGTAAGTTACCTAGGTATCAAGTTACCAATTTTACCAATGTTCAAATTTCCCAATTTTCCAATTTTCTAATTTTCCAATTTTCCAGTTTCCCAATTTTCCAATTTTCCAATTTTCCAATTTTCCAATTTCTCAATTTCTCAATTTCTAATTTCTCAATTTCCAATTTCTCAATTTCCTAATTTTCCAATTTCCAATTTTCCAATTTTCCAAGTTTCCCAATTTCCAAATTATTAAATTACCAAGTTACCATTTTGTCAAATTTCATAATTTCTCAGTTTTTCAATATCTCAACTTTCCAGTTTCCCAATTTTCCAATTTCCTAATTTCCTAATTTTCTAATATCCCAATTTCCAATTTTCCAAGTTTCCCAATTTCCAACTTATCAAGTTACCAAATTATCAATTTTTCAAATTACACAATTTCTCAATTTCCCAATTTCCCAACTTCCCAATTTTCCAAGTTTCCCAATTTTCAAATTATCAAGTTACTAATTTTTTAAATTTCCCAATTTCCAAATTATTAAGTTACCAAGTTATCAATTTTTAAATTTCCTAGTTAGAAATTTTCCAATTTCTCCACTTTTCAACTCTTGAATTTCCCAATTCCCTAATTTCTCAATTTCCAATTTTCCAATTTTCTAAGTTTCCTAATTTTCCTAATTTTCCAAATTTCTGAATTCCCAAGTTACCAGGTTACCAAGTGACCACATTATTAAGTTACTAACCCACTAGGTTTCCAAAGTATCAAATCACAAAATGTCTAGATTTCCAAGCACCCAAGCCTCCATTTTTCCCAACATCTAAATTCCTAAATTCTCAAATACCAAAATTGAACTTTCTCGTTTCAAAGTTCCACATTTCCTTAATTTTCAAATTTTCAAACTTCCAGTTTCTCAATTCACCAAGTCACCCATTTTCCAATTTCCCAAATCCCCAAGTTACCAATTCTCCGAATCCCCAAGTCACCTAACCTGTAAATCAACCCTGTATATTTGTATCCGGATTTTCGAATCAGATACGTTTATCACGTGTCGATTTCTTCCGCGGTTATCTGTCCTTTTATTATCGAAGAAAGCATCGAATCTATCCCAGAAGGATCATAACGCACGACCCCAGATTTTCCGGAAGAGCTTTCGAAGATAAGATGGCGTCGTAAGGTTGCGGTCCCCGTAAATTCGACGTGAAAGAATTCGATAAAATGCATTTTGTATTTATATCCGGTATTCTTCCATGGGATTTGCTATTAAATACTTCTATTTAAGGTGGTTCTATTTTTATTGACTGTAAAAAGTTTATGTGAAGTCAGTACTTTATAAATGAATATTGGACAGATTGAGGTTAGATCGATGTAAAAGTTGCATAAAATGGCGACGATTTCAAATGACACATCTGAACTTTTCTTTATTAAATTTTTCATGTATGCAGGGATTAACTGAAGTTAAAAATTTTTGATTCGTTAAGTATATATGGATCATTTATTTTGAAAGTGGTGTAAGTCAATTTTCACTTATTTTGAGGAAATTAAAGGGTAGCATATATGTCAGTAAAAAATATAGGTTAATTATATCAAGACTGGCAATTCAGCAATTTTTTTACTGATCAATATGTAATTTGAATATACAAATTTGTTTTAGGTGATTTAACTAAAATAATGCTAACTATAATGAAAAATAATAATGACACATGAGTGTTATTTAGTTTTTATTTTATAATAATAAACAGTAATGAATTTGAAAATTATGTTTGAATTGTTAAATTCAATTTTGTGCAAAATGTATTCAAAATAAAGTAAAAATTCAAAAGTAATATTAATGATGTATTTATATTTCAAATGTTTAATTATGTTTTCAGTTCAATTTTGTGTAAAATGCATTCAGAATAAAATAAAAATTAAATAAAAGTAATATTAATGATGTATTTATATTTCACATGTTTAATTATGTTTTCAGTAATTTAATCTTGCTGAGTATTTTCGAACAGCTGCAAATAGTCTCAAACATCTAATAAAATAAACATGCGAATAATATTATGTCGTTGTATCATATTAACAGAAGCATTTACTTTGAATTAATATTAATGAACCTAACCTCACACCGGGTGAGGTCATGGAATTAACGTAATCTCATAGAACTCCGTACGCATGTGTTGATATACATTGCAGCAGGATATCTCGTTAATTGTTAATTACACGACGGCAGAGAGCGAGTAATTAATGACGGAATTATGTAGAAATTTTCATTAGTCTTTGTTGAATAAGCTTTGTTTAATAAACGTTCGTTAAAAGGAAGCTTTGAAAAAGTTATAAAGGAATGTTTTATGTACTGGAAATCTTTGATTTAATGTTTCGTTTTGAAACAGAATCTTGAATAATTATTACTGCAATCAAAAGTTAATTGTACGTCATTAAAACCTTTAGAAATATGCGTAGTTTACAATACAGTTTTGTGTGAAACCTTTTGGCGGGAAAATGGGATTAATTTGAATAGGAATTTGAGAGTGTTTGGTTTAATGACTGAAATTTATTATTTTGTTTTGCATGAAATTATTAATAATTCATAATAACTGATTTTATGAAGTGTATACGCTTTTCTAATTTGTCAAAAAAAAATATATATAAAAATGTAGTATTAAGAGAATTTAATAATAATTAATAATGAGTGATTTTATGAAGTGCATACACTTTTCTAATTTGTCAAAAAAAAAAATATATATAAAAATGTAGTATTAAGAGAAATTAATAATAATTAATAATAAGTGATTTTATAATGTATATACAATTTTCGAACTTGTCAAAAAGAAGAAATAAATAAAAATAATATAAGAAGTATATTTGTTTCTTTTTATTGCAAAAATATTTTTCATACGTTTATTTTAATAAACTTCGTCCAAAACTGTTTCCTTTTTGTATAACCTAGTTTAAATAATTTTTTTATTTATCTGCATAATAATATTAATTTCTAAGTATCTAAATAAATGAAGGTATAAAACTATCTGATAAAAGAGAATGAACAAAAAGATAAGACGAAAGAGATACACTTAAGAGAATACCTACATTTTTACTGTTATATACGAGATAGTGTTTTACTACTCTCACACATGTGGCAGTAAAACAAAATCCCTTTTACAACCCTTTTGTTAGCAGCCATTCGTTCGATCAGATAAAAAACGAGACGATCGTAAAACAAATACGACGAAAGGAAAAGTTATGGAGCTCGATGAAAAACCTGTAAATCCTGAAACTGAGATGAAAATGTGGAGAAATGAACGTTTGTGACACCGATTATGTAACATTTAATAGTACTTGATAAGATATTTAGTATACTTAGGATTGAATAGAATTGAAAATCTCTATATTGTCAAATTACCACGCTTGTAAGTTTCTCTATTTGCACGTCCTTATATTCCCAAATTACTATATTACCAAATTTCCCACATTCCAAAATTTCTATACTCTCAAATACCATATTCCCAAATCCCCACATTCCCAAATCCCCATATTCACAAATTCCCATATTCCCAAATCCCCACATTTCCAAATCCCCATATTCCCAAATTCCCACATTCCAAAATTTCTATACTCTCAAATACCATATTCCCAAATCCCCACATTCCCAAATCCCCATATTCCCAAATTCCCACATTCCCAAATCCCCATATTCCCAAATCCCCACATTCCAAAATTTCTATACTCTCAAATACCATATTCCCAAATCCCCACATTCCCAAATCCCCATATTCCCAAATTCCCACATTCCCAAATCCCCATATTCCCAAATCCCCACATTCCAAAATTTCTATACTCTCAAATCCCCACATTCCCAAATCCCTATACTCTCAAATCCCCATATTTCCAAATCCCTACATTCTCAAATTCCCATACTCTCAAATCTCCATATTCCCAAATCCCAAATCTCCCAAATCCCAAATCTCCCAAATCCCAAATCTCCCAAATCCCAAATCTCCCAAATCCCAAATCTCCCAAATCCCAAATCTCCCAAATCCCAAATCTCCCAAATCCCAAATCTCCCAAATCCCAAATCTCCCAAATCCCAAATCTCCCAAATCCCAAATCTCCCACATCCCAAATCTCCCAAATCCCAAATCTCCCAAATCCCAAATCTCCCAAATCCCCATACTCTCAAATCTCCATACTCCCAAATCCCCATATCCCCAAATCCCCACATTCCCAACTCCCTATACTCTCAAATCCCCACCTTTCCAAATCCTCACATTCCCAAATTCCCACATCCACATATTCTTAAACCTCTCAATTCTCCCAAAACACCCCAAATCCCTAAATCCCCAAATTTCTCAACATAAAGAAAACTTTAAATTTCTAAATCTTCCCCACTGAATGTAAGATTTGTCAATCGAGTGATTAGCCATGTCTTTGTACAAAATATTCATTAATCACGCGAACAAATACTATTCAATCTCACGCAACGTATATTAAAGACGCATGAAACGAAATCTTCTCGATTCCTCTTCGAACCACGCCACTTTCACAAGTTTCTATTCATACGGCGCAACTGAAGGGAGCTTAATTCAGTCGTCATAACACGAAGCTTCTCTATGGCGATTTATGGATGAAAGGAACCAACCCCACAGTGGACAGTCGGACTTATACGAGGCAAACGTATCACTAGGAAGCTCGTAAATAACAGGGTTAACAACCCCTCGGAACGTTGTAACATCTTCAGGATCTCACTGTGACGACTTTTCCTTTGATGCCTTGAAGAAAACCTTCGTAAGCTTTTCTGAAGGAAAGCTTTTACTATTTTAGTCGAGAATATTATCGTCGGAGAAAATGACTAGATCCATCAAGTTTAAATTTATTTAAATCTTATTAATTTAATCTTAATCTTATTAAAAATCGTTATTAATGTTAGTAATATATTAACAATATATGTTTGTTATAATATATTAATATTATTAACAAAGGTTTATGAATGTAGTTGTGGGAAATAAATTGAAATGCACAGTTGAGGTTATGGTAACATAACCTCAAAACCTACCTGTTGCATAACCTTTTTTAATTCTAATTGTTCGCTGTAATTTTATGATGGTTCATTGTAAACCTACCTATAAGTAAATATTCATAAATAAATAGATATAAACACGTGACCAAATAAATAGATATAAATGCATGAACTAATAAATAGATATAAATGCATACAGGGTGTAATGCTACTCATAATTTTTCTCCCACTTGCAGCCACCTTACGAAAAAAAGTTTAGAACAATATTTGCAGGGTATGAAGTGTACAATAAATATTAGTAAAGCAAATTTTGAAAACAGTTTGTTCTCTTGGCAAAGTCAAGGTCACCTTGTGTTTTTAAATAGGAACATACATTTTTTTTATTCATAGCTTTAGAGGACATCGAGACGATTTCAAAACACGTGTTACATGATATTTTTATTAACATATTACTCGATTTACAGAAGAGGAAATGTGAAGTACTTAGCTATTGACTTTGGTAGTGTAACCATTAGTTGATACCGAAGAGATTACTAAATGTAAACACGCGACTAGAATGTTAGAAAAATACACTTTATTTAATTACATGTTCAAAATGTATGACGCCTTCTATCACGTAATATTCCGGTCTTTTACTTCATATTTCCTCTTCTGTAAATCGAGTAATATGTTAATAAAAATATCATGTAACATGTGTTTTGAATTCGTCTCCATGTCCTCTAAAGCTATGAATAAAAAAAATGTTCCTATTTAAAAAACCTAAGGACCTTGATTTTGCCAAGAGAACTGTTTCGAAAATTTGCTTTACTATCTATCGTGCACTTCATGCCCTGCAAATATTGTTCTAAACTTTCTTTCGTAATGTGGCTGCAAGTGGTAGAAATCGTGTTACAGGTAACACCCTGTATACAAGTAAATATAAATACATAAGCAAGTAAACTGTCACATATCTTCCGTTTATATTACAGTATCTACAAGAGCGTGCCTCGACTATCGATTCCCGATGCTAGTAACTTCGTTGTTTAAATGTTGATGGCCCGACAGGGTGAAACAAGGGAAAAAAGCTGACGCCAGAGCAATTTAAGGCACTCGAGACTTCTGTTCGAGTATCGATTCATCGGCAGAAACGTGTTTACCCTTATGTTCACTTTCTGCAATACAATTCCTCTTTTTCAACTTTTACAAGCCTCTTTTTATAGTCAGACACAATTCTTATTATAGTCAGTTTAATTATTATCGCGTTTTCACAGTCGATTACACGGCATCGATCCATGTCTGCTTTCGACCGGAAACTTAATTGCTGGAAACAGTTTCGTTTCTGACAAATGAACGTGGAGCTTAAAATTCGACTTTCGAAAGAAAGAAACTTTCGGAACTCTTCGTTTGCTTCTTATAAAGGCGGACGATAAGTAGTATGAAATAAAATGAAGTCGACGGATTTCAAACTTTCTTATTTATTTAACTGTTTAATACTTCTTGAAGAATTTTTTTACAGGATTATTTTCTGAGTTATTGAATGCACGTATAATTGTTCTGATGACATTTTTTATATTATTAATATGTTATTTAATTATAACATTAATATACTAGTTTCATAATACACTTATGTTACATTATACTAATGTATATTAATATATTATTAATATTAATTGTACTTACACATAATTATATTAATATGTATTATACATACGTTATATTATATTAATGACATATTGAATTATGTACTGTTTGAAGGATACAATTTTAAAATTCATTTTAAGGTTTATCATAAGAGGATTCATTAAAAATGAAAATTTATTTTTATTGCATTATAATAATATATTACATTACATTAATATTAATTGTATTTACACATAATTATATTAATGACATATTAATATTAATGTTAAATTATGTGCTGCTTAAAAAATACAATTTTGAAGTTTATTCTAATGTTTATCACAAAAAGATTCATTGAAAGTAGAAACTTATAATAACTTAGTTATTTATGTATTTTTTTTTATTCATTTATTTTTATGTACATGTCTGACAACAATTTTGCTACTTTATTTTAAAAATCATATAATGATATACTTGTTCTAATGAAATTTTTATTTTCATTTTTTAGTTATCAAGTTTTAGTTACTTTATTAACACAGATTTTCTAAATTGAGAAATTTGAAATTTTTAAATTCTGAACTTTATTTCAGAAATCTCCTTGTAAGAGAAAGAAGTCAATTTTTAAACTTCATCCTACATGAACCCTCCATCCTTCTGATATCGTTGACATTTCTCGAGCCAAGTTCCAATCACAGATTTTCCTGGACGAAATAAACAGCGATCGAAGAAAGTGCACTCGAACGACACCCTTAGCTTCTCCACCCTTCCGTGGCTCCAGGATTCCGAGACCACTCGGTGATATTCGACCCCAGAGAGATTTGCTCCTTTCGGGATGACTACATTCATAAAATAGAGTGACATGATTGCTCAACAAGCGAAAGAAAAAGAGGAAGGAAGATGGGGTGGTGCTCGTTAAATGAGTGACAAACGATGTTCGACGACAGAAAATTTCGCTGAACTCGGGGGATCGGGAAGAAGGTTCGATTGCCTCTATCGTTAGTTAATGTAACGTCCAATTAACGGACGGCAATCAGGAATTTTTGCTAAATGATGTTATTGTTGTTTATTTTTATTGTTTTAGCGTGGACAGGAAGTTTATTCAGTTGTGAGTTATACATTTATTAGAAAATTAAATTGACAGATCATTTTAAGTTATAGCTTTATTAAAAAATTAAATTGACAGATCATTTTAAGTTATAGCTTTATTAAAAAATTAAATTGACAGATCATTTTAAGTTATAGCTTTATTAAAAAATAAAATGGACAACTCATTTTAAGTCATACATTTATTAGAAAATAAAATAGACAAATCATTTTAAATCATAAATTTATTAGAAAATAAAATGGACAAATCATTTTCAGTCATGCATTTATTAGAAAATAAAATTAACAAATCATTTTAAGTCATACATTTATTAGAAAATAAAATGAACAAATCATTTTAAGTCATACATTTATTAGAAAATAAAATGGACAAATCATTTTAAATCATAAATTTATTAGAAAATAAAATGGACAAATCATTTTCAGTCATACATTTATTAGAAAATAAAATGGACAAATCATTTTCAGTCATAAATTTATTAGAAAATAAAGTTAACAAATCATTTTAAGTCACAAATTTATTAGAAAACAAAATGAACAAATCATTTTAAGTCACAAGTTTATTAGAGTAAATTTGAAATTCATTTATTAGTAGAATTTATTTTAAATTGTTTTATATTACTGTTTTATAAACTTTGGTTCAAAAGAGTCAACAAGTAATTTTCAGTTAATTACAAAACGCCATGTTCGTTCGAATTTCCCATGGTAGCGAACTTTTCAAGGACCGTAGGGACGCTTTAAATTTCATTTGAACGCCATTTTGTCTTCATTCCCTACATTTTAGATTATTTTAGTAGATACTGTTTGATCACAAACTTGTGATTTTATGGGAGTTATTAAACGTAGAAAAAATAGGAAATATTGAGAATATATTTTATGTAATATTTTCTCTGTAAATTTGTTTTATGACTTAATAAAAGCTGTATGATGTACTTTGCATGAAACTGTTGGAAATATTGAAAATATGAAACATTGGAAATATTGAGGATATGAAACATTGGAAATAATAAAAATTTTATATAATATTTTCTCTGCAAAATTTATTTCATTTTCATTTAATGAATTTAGCGTTCTAATATTGAGAGGTTTTGCGCCAAAAGTTCGACACCATGTTCGTAAAATGGAACCCTTTATATTTTCGTATTTCTAAATTTCTGACTAAATTTTTGAAACTTGGGAATTTGCAAATTTGGCGATTTGGGGATTTGGGGATTTGGGGATTTGGGGATTTGGGGATTTGGGGATTTGGGGATTTGGGGATTTGGGGATTTGGGGATTTGGGGATTTGGGGATTTGGGGATTTGGGGATTTGAGGATTTGGGGATTTGGGGATTTGGAAGCTTGGGAATTTAGAAACTTGGGGATTTGGAAGCTTGGGAATTTGGAAACTTTGGGATTTGGAAACTTGGGGATTTGGAAGCTTGGGAATTTGGAAGCTTGGGAATTTGGAAACTTGGGGATTTGGAAGCTTGGGAATTTGGAAACTTGGAGATTTGGAAGCTTGGGAATTTGGAAACTTTGGGATTTGGAAACTTGGGGATTTGGAAGCTTGGGAATTTGGAAGCTTGGGAATTTGGAAACTTGGGGATTTGGAAGCTTGGGAATTTGAAAGTTTGGGAATTTGGAAACTTGGGGATTTGGAAGCTTGGGAATTTGGAAACTTGGGGATTTGGAAGCTTGGGAATTTGGAAGCTTGGGAATTTGGAAGCTTGGGGATTTGAAAACTTGGGGATTTGGAAGCTTGGGAATTTGGAAGCTTGGGAATTCGGAAACTTGGGGATTTGGAAGCTTGGGGATTTGAAAGCTTGGGAATTTGGAAGCTTGGGAATTTGGAAGCTGGGGAATTTGGAAATTTGTGGATTTGGAAACTTGGGAATTTGGAAGCTTCGGAATTTAAAAGCTGGGAAATTTGGAAATTTGAACATTCAGAAATTCAAATAAAATCCATCTCGACTTTATTTCAAAAAGGTCTTAACAAAAACTCCAGAATTATCCGTATTTAATTTCCCACTTTCCAAGAACCGTTTCAAATTATCCACCTAAATAAGACGGTCAGAAGGAATTCATTTTCTCCCCATTTAAACAGCTACATTTCAACCTTCATTCCGTCATATCTTACTGAATTCACATGATAAAAAGGAAACAGATCTGTTATGTCTCTTTGAAGAAACTAATTGCGACAACTTTCGCAATCTCGCAAGTTTCATCGTGTTTATTGTTTCTACGTCGACGAAGCTGTCCTTGTTCGAGCTGTTCGATCGTCCGTGTTCAACAGGATATCGATCAGAAAATGTACGAAGTTTAATCTCCGACGTCGATTTTCTCAATCGGTGGTCAAAGCGTCTCTTAAAAGGCTTCTTAACTCGACGATCTCTTTCGTCAGTCGTTCTACTTCGTTTTCGGTTTCTTGTTTCTCCTTTTTACGGAAATAACGTTGCACCAGTTGTCCCATTACCATGTCGAACGCGTCGCTCGTTTCTTTCTCGGTGGTTTCCTGAAAGACGCGTCAGTGCCGCCATTTTGAGGACGCGAGGACTTGATGCAATTTTAACCTTGTGCGCTCGAAAGACTCGTTCAATTTTAATAGAATTTGGAATAAATTTTAAATAAATCCATTGTATTATTATTACATTATTTATTTATTATACTATATTTATTTATTTGTTATACTATATTGTATTATGTGAATTCAGTGGAACAGACGATAGTGATATTAATAATATAGTAATAGTAATTTTAAGAAAAAGGTCTTTTACCTTCAGCAAGGTTTTTAAATAACAAGCTCAAGGTTTTTAAATTTTTGAGTTTGGTGTCTGACAAGAGGAAAATACTTTCGAGCGCTGAAGGTTAATATTTAATAATTTGGTGAAATGGAAACTTTGTTTTGTTACATTTAGTTTGGAAGTTTTTTAACATTTAGTTGGTTAGTTTGGACATTTTGGTAATCACTTCCTCTCAAGATTAATTATGCATTTCAATACACATGCATTCTTAATTTAGTTCAATTTTCTTATAAACTCAACAAGTAAACCAGCCCTCACTAGACTAAAATTTCAACAAAAAATACATGTAGCTTTTTAATTTGATTAAACTCTCCTAAACTCCATAAATAAATTAAGCTTCACTAAACTAGAATTTTAATAAAAAAATACATGTAGCTTCTTAATTTGATTAAACTCTCCTAAACTCCACAAAGAAACCATACTTCACTGAATGAAAATTTAAACAAAAAGTAAATATGTATGAAGTTTAATTAAGTTTTCTTATTATTTGTACATCCACTTCAAAATAAATATCTTCAAAGAAATGTATCCTATAACATAAGAATTTCCTTTCGGACATTTTCGCATTCCGAAGGAAGTCATACATTTCAATGTTCTTTCTCGCAGTCCGTATGTACAATGTGAAATATTGCAGAGGGCGACAGCATTTCGCGTACAGTACAAACATGTCAGACCTCCGAATTTATTTCACGTGTACAGACGTCAACCCATGAGTTGGCGCGTGAACCAGATGTTTACAAGAATTAGAACTCCAATTGATCATATATGTAAATTTTTAAATTCCTAATATAGGTTTTCTACCTTTCTAAATATTTAAATTTTGAAATTTCCATGAGAAAAATTTCTACACTTCTAAATATCTAAATTTGTCCAGAAACTACCCTTCTATCGAAGTTTTCAAATTTCCACAACACCAAATTTCTACTCTTCCAAATATCCAAATTTCCAAATTTCCATAAACCCGTTCCACTTTTCTAAATATCCAACTTCAAATTTTCATCCGCTCAGATTTCTACATTTCTGAATACGCAAACATCCAAACTCCAACTTCAACGTTTCTAAACCCCAAACTGTCAAACCCCAAATTCCACATTCCCACATACCGATGTCAACCCACGAGTTGGCGCGTGGTGTTTAGAAGCGCCACTCCAATTGGTCAGAATAGAAAAATGGCCTCACACGTATTTTCGGCGGTATATTGGCTCTCGTGGTCGCCAATTAGGCGAAAAACAGGCAAACGTCTCTCAAGTGCTACTTGCGTTCAGCAGTTATTATTCTCATTTGCCGAAATGTAACTACAAATGTTCACGGTGGGCTTTTACTTTGGATCACCAACTCGTGGGTTGACATCGGTATGTATACTAACAATGAAACAACAGTGATTTATATCCCAGCGTGCTCGTTTGTTTGGCGGTGGACGCCACCATATTTTTAGATATTCGATCACTGGTTGCACACCGACGTAGGTTGGAACAATATTGAACGGAGGCGGAAGAGTTGTTGTCAGCATGTAATCCACGTAAGCCTGAAACATTTGTTAAGCATCTATCAATTTTTTGGTTCGATGAATGTTTAGGGCTTGGTGATTGAATTGAGTCTGTTAATTCTTCGACAGAGGACGGTTGCTGTGATGGCGGACATTTTGTAGAGGGCGCAGTCGTGCGCTGCAGTTGCTTTGGGACTTAACGTTTTGAGTATTGAGAAATTTTGGGACTTTTGGGACTTTGGGAGTTTGGGAGTTTGGGAGTTTGGGAGTTTGGGAATTTGGGAATTTGGGAATTTGAGAATTTGGGAACTTGGGAAATTTGGGAATTTGGGAATTTGGGAACTGGGAAATTTGGGAATTGGGAAATTTGGGAATTTGGGAACTGGGAAATTTGGGAACTGGGAAATTGGGGAATTGGGGAATTGGGGAATTGGGAAATTTGGGAATTTGGGAATTTGGGAATTGGGAAATTTGGGAACTGGGAAATTTGGGAATTGGGAAATTTGGGAATTGGGAAATTTGGGAATTGGGAAATTTGGGAATTGGGAAATTTGGGAATTGGGAAATTTGGGAATTGGGAAATTTGGGAATTGGGAAATTTGGGAATTTGGGAACTGGGAAATTTGGGAATTTGGAAACTGGGAAATTTGAGAATTTGGGAATTGGGAAATTTGGGAATTTGGGAATTTGGAAATTTAGAAATTGGGAAGTTTGGGAATTGGGGAATTGGGAAATTTGCGAATTTGGAAATTTAGGAATTGGGGAATTGGGAAATTTGGGAATTTGGGAATTTGGGAATTGGGAAATTTGGGAACTGGGAAATTTGGGAATTGGGAAATTTGGGAATTGGGAAATTTGGGAATTTGGGAACTGGGAAATTTGCGAATTTGGAAATTTAGTAATTGGGGAATTGGGAAATTTGGGAATTGGGAAATTTGGGAATTGGGAAATTTGGGAATTGGGAAATTTGGGAATTGGGAAATTTGGGAATTGGGAAATTTGGGAATTGGGAAATTTGGGAATTGGGAAATTTGGGAATTGGGAAATTTGGGAATTGGGAAATTTGGGAATTTGGGAACTGGGAAATTTGCGAATTTGGAAATTTAGTAATTGGGGAATTAGGAAATTTGCGAATTTGGAAATTTAGGAATTGGGGAATTGGGAAATTTGGGAATTAGGAAATTTGGGAATTGGGAAATTTGGGAATTCGGAAATTTGGGAATTTGGAAATTTAGAAATTGGGAAGTTTGGGAATTGGGAAGTTTGGGAATTGGGAGGTTTGGGAATTGGGAAATTTGGGAACTTGAGAATTTAGGAATTTGGGAAGTTGTGAGGTTTGAGAGTTTATAGGTCTTTGCAGGTGTTAATGACTAAAAACCATTGCTATATAAAATTGATTAAATTAGATATCAAACCTCTGTTCGTCCAAATATCCACTCAACGATGACATTTTCTGTCACTTTCGTCAACGTGTTTGACATACAGGCGATCAACATGTTCAGTATCAGTATCACTGAGATAAAGGTGAATGCTGAAACAAGAAATTATATATTATAACCACAATCGTGAATAAATAGACGAATCGATACCAACCATAATTTGTTTTTAACAAAAATTTAACTACCTCAAATATTAAATTTACAAATGTCAAATATTAATATGTGGTATGTAACATTTTTCTACGTAAGAAATACTGTAAAATTAGCTCCTTATATAAATCTTCAAGATATCGAATAACAACTCGTAAATGTGGAGCACGGAAATAGGGTGCTTTAAATGTCAACGTAAAACGGTACATGCTAAATAAATATAGTTTATGGATATTTATTTGAGGATGAAAAAGTACCTCGCATGTCTGAGGTACCTTATAAGGAGATGTTAAATTATTTTTATTTAGTACCTACTGTTATTATTATTATTTATTATTATTGTTATTATTTAGGGTTACTATTGTTATTGTCATTTAGTATTATTATTTAGGATTATTGTTGCTGTTATTGTCTAGTATTGTTATTGTTATTTAAGGCTATTGTTGTTATTATTGTTCAGTATTATTACTATTATTGAGCATTATTATTTATTATTATTGTTCTTACTATTGTCCAATATTTTTACTGTTGTTTGGTACTATAGTATTATTATTGCCATTGTCATTTAGTATTACTGTTATAGTTATTACTTTAGTATTAAATGTATGAATTACCAGCGAAAGATAAATAGCCTATAAACTCCGTGAACGTGTGTTGATTGATAACTGTCTCATTCTCAGAGTCACTAGGAAGGTTTTCGATTACCACGTCAGCGCTTTCTATAGGGCTCATGCAAAATAAAGCCCAGAATAAGGTCTTCAACGACGCTACGAAGTTCACGAACGAACTGGCTTGTTGAACTTTCATTTTCGACTGGTCGTCTGTTTGCACCATTTCGTCGTAATATTGATACAGTTTGCAAGTACCTGAAAAAATTATTATTAATAATAATTATTAATGTTGATTTTGGTTTTTGTTGATCTGATTGGTTTGATAATTTCGATTGATCAAATTGGTCAGATTAATTAGATTGATTAGATTGATCAAATTGATCAGATTGATCAGATTGATCAGATTGATCAGATTAATTAGATTGATCAGATTGATCAGATTAATTAGATTGATCAGATTGTTTAGATTGATTTCATTGATTTCATTGATTTCATTGATTTCATTGATTTCATTGATTTCATTGATTTCATTGATTTCATTGATTTCATTGATTTCATTGATTTCATTGATTTCATTGATTTCATTGATTTCATTGATTTCATTGATTTCATTGATTTCATTGATTTCATTGATTTCATTGATTTCATTGATTTCATTGATTTCATTGATTTCATTGATTTCATTGATTTCATTGATTTCATTGATTTCATTGATTTCATTGATTTCATTGATTTCATTGATTTCATTGATTTCATTGATTTCATTGATTTCATTGATTTCATTGATTTCATTGATTTCATTGATTTCATTGATTTCATTGATTTCATTGATTTCATTGATTTCATTGATTTCATTGATTTCATTGATTTCATTGATTTCATTGATTTCATTGATTTCATTGATTTCATTGATTTCATTGATTTCATTGATTTCATTGATTTCATTGATTTCATTGATTTCATTGATTTCATTGATTTCATTGATTTCATTGATTTCATTGATTTCATTGATTTCATTGATTTCATTGATTTCATTGATTTCATTGATTTCATTGATTTCATTGATTTCATTGATTTCATTGATTTCATGGATTTCATTGATTTCATTGATTTCATTGATTTCATTGATTTCATTGATTTCATTGATTTCATTGATTTCATTAATACCATTAATTTCATTGATTTCATTGATTTCATTGATTTCATTGATTTCATTGATTTCATTGCTTCCATCGACTTCATTGATTTAATAACTAAATAATTGATAGCCTACTGATTACACTACCAACTCAGACTATAATTACCAGCAGTAAAGGCAAGCATCATAATACTAAAGAGTACAGTAAACTTCCCAACGTCCTTAAACATTTTTCCAAGCGACAGTTGAAGAGGACCCAAGTTGTAATCTAGTTGGCAGATATGCATCAATTTCAGGAACGCCATTATTGTTGCCCAGCAGAAAATTCCTTCGGCAATCAATGTCGGATCGTATTTGTGCCAATATTTCCTCTCCAATTCCAGCTGTCCGTTTATCCTCACATCAATGGCGGCCGTTATCCAATACATGAACGTTAGAATGAAAAGGAATATCATTATCAAGTCGAACCTGCATCAAAATTAAATAGTTTCATTTAATAACAACATGTAACAATACTAAACTGTATTAAATAATTTGTAAGTTTACGTACAGATGAGTCTCGATATATTGCCGTAGAGTGATATATACAAGGTTTATAGAATTTTAGAAATCTGGGAATTTGGGGATTTGAAAATTTGGTGATTTGAATATTTGGGGATTTGGAAATTTAGGGATTTGGAAATTTGGGGGTTTGGAAATTTTGGATTTGGGAAATTTTGGAACTGGTAAATTTGGGAATTGGGGAATTTTGGAATTGGTGAATTCGGGAAATTGGGAAAGTTAGGAATTGGAAAATTTGGGAATTGGGGAATTTTGGAATTAGTGAATTTGGGAATTGCAAAATTTTGGAATTGATGAATTTGGAAATTGCAAAATTTTGGAATTGATGAATTTGAGAATTGAGAAATTTTGGAATTGATGAATTTGGGATTTGGGAAATTTTGGAATTGGTGAATTTGGGATTTGGGAAATTTTGGAATTGGTGAATTTGAGAATTGCAAAATTCAGAAATGCAGAAACTCAAAAATTTACAAAAGTACCAAAACCCCATAAATAAATGTAAAACCTCCCAAACAACCTTCACAAAGCCCCAAAACTCTCATACAAAATTTATCACCAAATTATTAAAACTATGTCAATAACTTTGTAATAAAATCTTACCAATTCCAAGCAGAAGTAAAGTACCTCTCCGGTCCATGAATCACACAAAGACGAATGGACGCCCAGGTATACGAAACGATGTAGAGAACCAAAATCCATACATATACTGAAGAGGTATCCCAACATCAAAAATCGAAGTTAAATCATTTGATCTTTCAACACATATCTTTCCAATCATTCGAATCGTTTGGTATACCAGTATTAGGAGGTCCTCGAAGTTGATTAGTTTTGTCGATATTGGATTGTAGAAAAACGACGAGCAAAAACACTAAGTAACTAGCGGTCGAGGAGATGAATTTGTTCACCGGCGACTGCCATCTTTTCGACCAACGAGAGTTTGGCGCGAAAAGAACCACAACTAACATCACTGGTAGGAGAACGATACGAAACGCTACGTGTATACATTTCATCCACATTGGCATGATCTTCCATTCGTACCAGCCCTCGACCCACTTGCTGCTCATTAACTGGAAAAACAAAAATTAGAGATAAAATATTTTAGGTGAATTTTGGGGGAATTTTGAAAAGGTTTATTTATTTAGTGATTTGAGTCGTTTGAGTGATTTGACTGACTTGAGTGACTGGAGTGACTTGAGTGAATCGAGTGATTTGACTGACTTGAGTGATTTGACTGACTTGAGTGATTTGACTGATTTGAGTGACTTGAGTGACTTGAGGGACTTGAGGGACTTGACTGGCTTAACTGACTTGAGTGACTTGAGTTACTTGAGTTACTTGAGTGATTTGACTGATTTCAGTGATTTGACTGACTTGAGTGACTTGGGTGACTTGAGGGACTTGAGGGACTTGACTGGCTTAACTGACTTGAGTGACTTGACTGACTGAAGTGACTGGAGTGACTCGAGTAACTTGAGTGACTCGAGTGAATTGAGTGACTTGAGTGACTTGAATGACTTGAGTGATTTGAGTGACTCGATTGACTCGAGTGACTTGAGTGACTCGAGTGATTCGAGTGATTTGAGTGACTTGAGTGATTTGAGTGATTTGAGTGATTTAATTATCTGGTAATAGTGGAATTTAAAAATTTGGTAACTTAAAAATTTAAAAAATTACACATTTAATAATTTAGAAAAAACTTTCAAAATTTAATAATTTACTTATTTAATAAAAGAAGAATTAAAAAATATGGTGAACTACAAGTTTGAAAATTTTTTAATTTTTAAATCCAAAAACTTGATATCCCATTAGTTCAATTATTCCAAATCTCCCAAATCTCAAATTCTGAAATTTCCTAAACCTCTCTAATCCCAAAAAGAACCACAAAATCGAAACCTGTTGAACATTAGGATGTGCCACAAACGTTCTCTGCTTAATACTCAGCGCGAACAGCAATCTCGGATACAAAAATTTCGACGAATGAGCGAATCCGGTCGACTGCTGAAGAATCACCTCCACTTCCTCGACGCTCCTCGCACAGGCAATAAGATCCGTCGCAAATTGCGCCACATTCTATAAAAAAGAGACGTTTTAATCGAGGATCTACGTGGTCGAAGAAGAAAAGAAGCAACCTCAGAGAGACGTTTGTACTCGTGATAAAATTCCCTGTCGAAGGAGGCCGCTTGTTTCAGCTCGTGCGCCAGATTGAATGCTTGTAGAATCGGGTCATCGACGGTCTGACAAATGTAAGCTGGATTGGTGATCGCTTTGTAGGCGAATAGTCGCATCCTTCCTATCGTCAGCAAGTCGGACTTTTCTCGTTCAATTCTGCGCTATCGAATTACAAATTCATTTGTTTTTGTTTTAAGGTTCTCTTTGAAGGTTTTTTTTAGTGGTGGTGATCATCTAGGGGTTATCGGAGAGATAAGGTTATTGGATAGGGGGTGGATTGTGTAGTTGGATATTTCGAATTTTGGAATTGCAAAATTCAGGAATTGGGGAATTTGGGAATGGGGAATTTGAGAATTGCAAAATATAGGAATTGGGAAATTTTCGAATTGAAGAATTTGGGAATTGGGAAGCTTTGGAATTGCAAAATCTTGAAATTGTGGAATTGGTGAATTTGGGAATTGGGAAATTTTGGAATTGCAAAATATAGGAATTGATGAACTTAGGAATTGCAAAATTTGAGAATTGGTGAATTTATGAATTGCAAATTTTGAGAATTGAGAACCTTCGGAATTGCAAAATTTGGGAATTGGTGGTTTTAGGAATTGCAATATTTGGGAATTGGGAAATTATGGAATTGGTGGATTTGGTAATTGCAAAATTTGGAAATTGGGAAGATTTGAAATAGGGAAATTTTGGATTTGGTGGATTTGGGAATTGCAAAACTTTGGAATTGGGAAGATTTGGAATTGCAAAACTTGGGAATTGGGAAGCTTTGGAATTACAAAATTTGGGAACTGAGAAATTTTGGAACAGGTGGATTTGGGAATTAGAAAGCATTGGAATTGCAAAGTTTGGTAATTGAGAAATTTTGGAATTGGTGGATTTGGGAATTGCAAAAATTTGGAATTGGGACGCTTTGGATAAGCAAAATTTGGGAATTGGTGATTTCGGGAATCGGTGACTTTGGGGATTGGGAAGCTTTGGAATTGCAAAATTTTGAAATTCGGAAATTTTGGGATTGGTGGATTTGGGAATTGCAAAATTTTGGAATTGGGAAGCTTTGGAATTGCAAAACTTGGGAATTGGCGACTTTGCGAATTGGGAAGCTTTGGAACTGCAAAATTTGGGAATTGAGAAATTTTTGAATTAGTGGATTTGGGAATTGGGAAACTTTGGAATTGCAAAGTTTTGGTAATTGAGTGAAATACCCAATGTCCAAATTCCAAATTCCAAATTCCCAAATTGTAAATTCCAAAATCTTGCAATTCCAATTTCCCAATTCCCAAATTTCTACACCAACCTTCCATAAAACTACACAAGTACCCAAAAATCCCATCGATCCCAAAGAAAAAATAAAAACCAAACGATTCTTATTATCATTAAAAAGAAAAAAGCTCGTACTTGCAAACCGCCTCACAGTTACAATAAGGTGGATGCGGTTTCGGTATACTGTGGCGCCTGTTCCTCAAAAAAGTGATCATGTCAAAATGGCCGCATTGTGCGGCCACCATCAACGGCGTAGTATCATCCGGAAAATCGGAGCTCTGCGTCACGCCAACGAACTCGAGGCCCATCGTCAACTCATTCAATTTGTCCAAAATAACAAGCGCGATCTTTTGTTCATTGTCTCTGATCGCGTGGAGGTGCGTGTCACCGGGATCGATGTCAGGATGGGACAGCAGATACTCCACCATCGGCAGGTTCCTGTCATGAACTGCGACGTGGAGTGCGGTGACGCCCTGAAAATAAACCAATTCATTGTTACCAAACCGAACAAATAATGTATTGATCCGATGAGTGGTGTGCGGACATTTTGGCTTGGTTAGATTTGTTAGGTTTATTTTGATTTTTGGTGATATTGGATGTAATGATGTTCAAGGAATAATTGTTTTAATTTATGTATGTGTGAGTTCATTTGTTGTTTAATATTTTAGTTAGGTAATGGTGAAAACATTGTTGATGAGGTTAGGTTAGGTTAGGTTGGTTGAAAAGTTTGTTGAGGTTAATTATTTGTAACTAGCATGGTGGGAAGTGGTGTGGGAGGGTTGTAATTTTCAAATTTTGCAATTCCCCATTTTCCCATTTTCCCATTTTCCGAGTTTTCCAATTTTTCCATTTTTCCATTTTCCCATTTTCCCATTTGCCCATTTCCTCATTTTGCTCAATTTTTCAATTTCCCATTTTCCCATTTGCCCATTTGCTCATTTTGCTCAATTTTTCAATTTCCCAATTTCCCAATTTCCCAATTTCTCAATTTCCTAATTTCCTAATTTTCCACTGTAACAATTTCCAAAATTCCCAATTTCTCAATTTTTCAATTTCTCAATTTCCCAATTTCCTAATTTCCCAATGTAACAATTTCCAAATTTCCCAATTTTCTAACTTCTCAATTTCCCCATTTCCCAATTTTCCAATTTTCTAACTTCTCAATTTCCCCATTTCCCAATTTCCCATTTTCCCACTTTCCCAATTTCCCAATTTCTCAATTTCCTAATTTCCTAATTTTCCAATGCAACAATTTCCAAATTTCTCGATTTCCCAATTTCCCAATTTCCCAATTTCTCAATTTCCCAATTTCTCAATTTCTCAATTTCTTAATTTTCCAATTTCCCAATTACAAATGCAAAAATTACTAGAGTTCTAATTTACCAATTTTGAAATTTCTAAATTTCCTAATTCTCAAATCTCCAAATCCCCAAATTTTCAGCCATCTGTTCTCCCACATACCCAAATTTCCAAATTCTGCACGTCAAACTTAACCTAACCACCCCTAAAAACGAACTACCCCAAACACTTCCAAATACCAAGTCCCACAATATCAATTTCACCCAAAACTCCCCACATCCCCGATCCCCAACATCCTCTCCCATCAATAACTCATCAAGCATCAATAACGTATCTCCTCTGGCATCCTCGCTCCAAGGTGTTAAACCAAAATTCCTTAATATAAAATCGAAAAGCCAATAAATAGCCGAGTACATCCTACACGCTTACCGGTCCCATCACAGACACGATCTAACCGCAATAACCCCGGCAGTTAATCAGTTAACAACGGTGTTTGGACCCCATGAAAAATTCCCAGGCGCGGTGCACGCGTCCCACAAGAAGGACGCCAGTCAGGCTTTCCGGGATCGTGGAATTCCTGTTTGTCCCTCGTGGCGCTTTCCGATTCTCGCAGCATCGACTTTCGAACTTATCTGTTTCCCTTTTTACTTATTCCTTTTTTCGGCCCTCTTTTTCGGCCGTGTCCCTTTTTGTCCGAAGAATGGGACGACGACGTTTGTCGCCCATCTGCGGCGCGTTTACAGAAGGCGGTCACCGACAATGGAGCCGATCCATTGTTGCCGCCGACACCGGTCACAATATTCCGTGATATCCTGGCTTTTCAGGATCGAGGACCCACGGGAACCTCTGTACGGCCACACGCACCGACACAATGCCACCTTGTGATATATGCTCGACTCTTTCTTTGCTAAATTCGACAGATGTCCTCGTGCGGATCAGGAGTAGGCATGCGACTTTGGGTGGAGAATTTTGGGGAATCGAGACGATGTTTCATGTTTAGATTTATGGACGTGTGGATTGTGTACTTTGAGAGATGGCTAATGTCTGACTCTGCATTTTTGTTGGACGAGTGCGAAATGGGGCGAGTTAGCTGATGTAGTTAGGATGATGTGAGTCTTTGTCGATCCTCCATTTTGATATTAACATGGAAACTTGAGATTTTGTTAAATATTCAAGTTGCGAATTGTAGAATTTTTTAATTTCTCATTGCATTTCAAATTTTCATTTTCTGGGTTTTTGAGTTACCAAATCAAATTTTTAAGCTTTTGGAGTTTTGAAGGTTTTGAGATCATTGAGATCCCAAATTACCAACTCATCAAATTGCAAAATTTTTAAATTTTCAAATTTACAAATTTCTAACTTACCAAATTCCTAAATTTCCAAATTCCTAAAACTCTTTATCTTTTAAATAGATTTTTTCTAAAATTTCCCTAGATCGCCTTAAGGTTCTTGTTAAGTTTCCCCTAGGAGTTACTGGATTCTTCTTAAAATTTCCCCAGGATCCAATTAGTTCTTCTTGAAATTTCCCTAGGATTCATTTGGTTTTTCCTAAAATTTCCCTAGGATCCAATTGGTTTTTCTTAAAATTTCCCTAGGATGCATTTGGTTCTCCTTAAAATTTTTCTAGGATCACATCGTTTTTTAAAATATCCCTAGTATCCCATAGGTTCTTCTTAAAATTTCTCTAAGACCCAATTGGTTCTTCTTAAAATTTCCCTAGGATTCCTATGGTTCTTCTTAAAATTTCCCTAGGATGCATTTGGTTCTCCTTAAAATTTCTCTAGGATCACATCGGTTTTTAAAATATCCCTAGTATCTCATAGGTTCTTCTTAAAATTTCCCTAGGATCCAATCGGTTCTTCTCCAAATTTCTCTACGATCACATCGTTTCTTAAAATATCCCTAGCATCCCATAGGTTCTTCTTAAAATTTCCCTAGGATCCCATGGGTCATCTTGAAAATTCCCCTAAGGTCCTGTGGTTTCTTCTTAGAATTCCAATAGGATTACACATATTTCTCCCATCTCATATTTAAAATTAAACTATATAATAATGCATATAAATGCAATTATATTATTATACTAAATTACATACAAATATGCAATATACGTAGATGTTCCTCTCCCCATATCGCACCACGTTACTCATCGTGAAGTCATATCTCCCCCACACTAATTTCCTTCTAATAACCAATTGCAGTCATTAATCCTCACAACTCCACAATATTAGTTCTATCGTCAAAAAACGAGAGCAAGCGGTGTCGCGCGAGCGCCCGGGGCATCTCTCGGGCAGCACGGTGGCAAGGGGATTCCCGGATGGAATTTACAGCGGGACCAGTCATTTGAATAATTTTTATCGGTCCTCGGCTGAAACCATTGTCTTGTAAAGGGCCGTCTGAAATATGGCCGTAGATACACGGAGGCAGCCAGCTTCTTTCGTTCCGTTTCACTCGCGCCCCTATCTGCCCTCACCTTCTTTTCCTCCTGTCATCCCTCTTTTTTCCTCTCGTTCTCCTCTCGTTTCCTCACATTCTGTCCTTTTCTCTCTCTCTTTCGTTCTGTCCTCACGAAGGCGGCCTCTGTTTCAAAGCGAAACGAGGGTTGGGCTTTTCGGTAAGAGAAGAGGACGACACGAGGGGGAGCTGGAGGGGGTAACATTCCACGGGGGGTACGTGTACCTCGACGGGGTGAAGATCGGAGATAACGAGACCTCGTCTTGCTCTCCGTTTCCTCCTTCGATTCTGCCGTTTCTGGAGCCCGGGTCGTCCTTTTTCTTCGTCGTCGCTGCCTCTTCCGTGACGGACGGCGCTGCTCTTTGAACCCGGCACCAACGGACAGCGTAAATCATCGGTCGGAAATGATCTCCGGGGAAAAAGGGGTTGACAACGTCGATTCGCCGCCGGGGAAAATGTTCTCCTTTTACCTGAATCGACACCACTTACGGTTATGTTGTGGGAAACCGATCGCAGATAAATCCGATCTTTACGAGCTGTCCTGGGCGCCTCTGAATACCTGAGATTTGGCCTGATGGTCTTTAATAGCTCTCGCTTTTGTTTTACCGTTATGTGGAAAATATGGTTAAGTTTGCGCTTTGGGTTAGTGGTTTCAGTGTGATAACTGGACTACGGGGTGAGTCTCATATTTTTAATTGGTATATCGTGTTTCAAGTTAGTATATCGTATTTCAAGTTAATCATGTTTCAAGTTTGTGTCATATATTTCAAGTTAGTGTCATATCATATTTCAAATTAGTAGCGTATCATGTTTCAAGTTAGTGTCATATCATATTTCAGGTTAGTATCATATCATGTTTCAAATAAGTATCAGATCATATTTCAAGTTTGTATCAGATTATATTTCAAGTTAGTGTCGTATCATATTTCAGGTTAGTATCATATCATGTTTCAAATAAGTACCAGATCATATTTCAAGTTTGTATCAGATTATATTTTAAGTTAGTGTCATATTATATTTCAAGTTAGTGTCGTATCATATTTCAAGTTAGTATCGTCTAATATTTCAAGCTAGTGTCATATGATGTTTTAAGTTTGTATCAGATGATATTTCAAGTTAGTGTCATATCATATTTCAAATAAGTACCAGATCATATTTCAAGTTTGTATCAGATTATATTTTAAGTTAGTGTCATATTATATTTCAAGTTAGTGTCGTATCATATTTCAAGTTAGTATCGTCTAATATTTCAAGCTAGTGTCATATGATGTTTTAAGTTTGTATCAGATGATATTTCAAGTTAGTGTCATATCATATTTCAAATTAGTAGCGTATCATGTTTCAAGTTAGTGTCATATCATATTTCAGGTTAGTATCATATCATGTTTCAAGTAAGTATCAGATCATATTTCAAGTTAGTATCGTCTCATATTTCAAGCTAGTATCAGATCATATTTCAAGTTAGTGTCATATTATATTTCAAGTTAGTGTCGTACCATATTTCAAGTTAGTGTCGTCTCATATTTCAAGCTAGTATCAGATCATATTTTAAGTTAGTGTAATATTATATTTAAAGTTAATATCATATTATATTTCAAGTTAGTATCGTCTCATATTTCAAATTAGAGTTATACACGTTAAATTTCAGTATTGTTTCGAGAAAAATATAAATTGTATTCGATGAATAATTCATGTCACTCGAATCTCACCTGAAAGTCGGAGACGTTGATATTGAAATCTGGTTGGCTCTCAAGAAATTGTCTCACATCGGCGACGTTTCCATTGGCGACTAAATCGAAGAATTCTTTTTCAATGTCTTGTAGGTATGGTACTGTGACGCTTTCTCGCTGAAAAATTGATGAATCAGTTAGTTAATTAATTAAAAATTGGTTACAGCGGAATTATTGATTATCTTGAGAAAAGAGTTAATTACTTGAGTATTTTGATAGAGAATATTTATATTAATAAAGTGTACCTTATTTATTGTAATAAAGAATACATTCATTGATTATTTTAATGAAGTATGAATTATTTAATTATTTTAATAAAGAATAAATTATTTCAATATTTTAATGAAGGAAAAATTATTTCATTATTTTAATGAAGAAGAAATTATTTTATTACTTCTATAAAGAATAAATTATTGTATCATTTTAATGAAGAAAAAATAAATTACTTAAATTTGCAATGAGAAATAAATTAATTACTTTAATTTCTATTATGAAAAAAAAATAATTATTGAACAGGAAACTAAATAATAAGATTTCTTGACAAAAAGATGAATGACCCATAACCTCAAAAATTTATATTACGAAAAACTCACCTTTTTTAGCCTATCGGCCAGTTGACCTGAAATATTAAACATGTTTCTACCTTAATTATACTTCAATTATGGAAAAAATTATTTATTCTACGTTTACTTAAAGAGAATCGAAATATCAGATATAGCTGTAAAATTTTGCAAAACGAAGCAACAAAGAAACATCGTCTGCTACGAATTTATTTGAATATCATTTCTTTTATCTTCACTGGGGTTTGAAAATTCTAATCGATATTGTGTTACGATTTTTTATTAACATTTTAACTTTTTAACTTTAACTAATTATTGCTTTAATTAAATATTAATGACACAATTCTATATTTTGTTCAGTTTCTTTGATTTAATTTTTGTAAAATTTATTTTTTACAAATTTGAACGATTTTGTAATTAATTTACTAATTTCTTTAATATTAATCAATTTTTACTTATAACATTTGAAATATTGTTAATAAATATTTGAAACTCGTGAAACTCTGTCTTATAAATATTGAAATTATATTTTTCATTATTCAAATCAATTAATGATTGAAACCATAATTTTCTTGCATAAAGAAAATAATAAAATAAAACATTAAACTTGTTGCTAACAATGTTACTAATATTAATTTTGATTAAAATGCTAATGTCTGAGATAAAAAAAAATATTTCAAGTCCTTCATATTAAATTATTAATAATAATAAAATTGTTGTATAACAAAATTCCATAATACTTAAATAATACTAATAATTAATAAAATACTTAAAATACTAATAATTGAAGGGCTATCAGTAAAAAGACCAATGGTTTCTGCTGTGTTTAATGATTTAATTCAATCTATCGACGTTATAATATATACATAATTTATAATTTGTTTTTGAGCTACGTACAAATAATAATAATATAATAATAATAATAATAAAATATAATATAATAATATTAATAATATAATAATAATTACTATAATATAATAATATATAATATATCAATTTCTGCAAAGATAATTTAGGTGTCAATGCAGCAATCGTCCTATCGCGAAGATCATCACCTAACATCATCGATC
Organism: Megachile rotundata; assembly: GCF_050947335.1. Taxonomy (NCBI): domain Eukaryota; kingdom Metazoa; phylum Arthropoda; class Insecta; order Hymenoptera; family Megachilidae; genus Megachile; species Megachile rotundata. The sequence continues at coordinate 8,440,070 of NC_134995.1, forward strand.
AGAAACAATTCAATCGAAATCAATATTTTGTCGCTACGATCACTGTACATCGAGGGGAAAATTTGTTATTTCATCTACGAATTATGTTAAAAATGCAGCAATGTATATGGTTAAAAACAAGAAAAAGATCGAGGAAACGCGGAGTTTCTCACGCGATTTTATCTGTATGTAATTCATTCAAATTACGTGAAAAATATTCGTTTATGTACTCTTGCGCAACCTAAGACTTCTTTCGGTTAAGAAAAATCGCTCTAGTCAGAATTTTCCCTAAGTTTCCACTAGACTCTTCTCAGAATTCCTTTAGATTTAGTTTCATTTCGATTTATTGCTGGTTTGTCAAGGTTTCTGAGAAAATTCTGAGAAATCTTCTGTTTTCTATAATGTGGACGACTATGGCGAGAGGTAGGATATTTCTTTTTCTGTATTTTGTGTAGTTTATGATTTATAGTTAGTTTAGAACTTAGGGAGATTCAAATGGAATTGTGGAACTTTCTGTTTTTGTGGATAAGTCATATGGTCAACTAAGGCGAGAGGTAGGATATTTTCTTTTGTGCATTTTGTCTAAGTTTTCTATGTTTAGTTTAGAATTTAAGGAGATTCAAATGTGGAACTTTCTGTTCTTGATGATAAGTCATATGGTCAACTAAGGCGAGAGGTAGGACATTTCCTCCTTTGCATTTTGTCTAGAATATTTATTTCTAATTTAGAACTTAAGGAGATTCACATGTGAAACTTTCTATTTTTGATGATAAGTCATATAGTCAACTAAGGCGAGAGGTAGAACATTTCCTTCTTTGCATTTTGTCCAGAATATTTATTTCTAATTTAGAACTTAAGGAGACTCACATGTGAAACTTACTGTTTTTGTGGATGAATTATATGGTCAACTAAGGCGGGAGGTAGGATATTTCCTTATTTGTATTTTGTTTAGGTTATCTATGTCTAAGTTAGAACTTGAGAAGATTCAAATGTGAAAATTCCTGTTTTTGATGATAAATTATGTGGACAACTAAGACGAGAGGTAGGACATTGATATAAACATTCTCTAAATTACTGTCCATGTTTCGTTCAGGTTAAGGAAATCTGAATGTAGATGTTGCTTTTGTAATTGTTTTTCTTTATATGTACAACTATGATGAAAGGAGATAATGTGGATAACTAATGCAAGAGTTAGGATATCCTACACTCCAAGCCACCTTAACTTCGAAAGAGCCTAAGTAGACCCTAACATTGAACCTCCTTCTGATAAATAATGTGTTCAGCTAATGCAAGATCCCCTTAATTTACCCAGGCCTCAGAAAAACCTAAGTAGACCATAACTCTTCTCTTCCCACATAAATAATGCAGTCTAATGGACCCGAAAGAAGTCAAAGTTCGCGAGAGTACACTTTCATCTATTTTTGCAAGTATCGATACAATAACGAATAGGTTTCACACTACATAGAACGCTGAAACACTTTTCAAGCATTTCGCCGGGCTACAATAAAAGGCCGCCTCACACAGTTCCATAAATAAACTCTACATAAACATGCTGTACATTCCGTCCGTCGATTTTCCTAATTATAGTCACATTTAACCGGGTTCCGTCGCAGATCCATCTCAGACAGCACAGTTCGCGTTCAAGGATCAGAACAACAAATTACATTAATATACTCGTATTGTACACACGTCGCCTATGTACCTAATATGCTACACGTCACTCGGAGGTCACACTGGCCAACAAACGATCAGCCCGAACGCGAGTACGTTCTTCAGGGTCCACGTTTCCTCCGGACTCTCCCCTCGAGGACCTGGTCCTGCGACCACGTGGGCTGGCGTTTTGGACGCGTTTCACGGTCCGTTTCACGCAACGAAGACTAAGGAATCCTCCAGGACCACCGGGAGGCCTCACTGGTACAGCATCCTCGTGGGAGTGACGAACGAGGACACCCAGAACAAGAAAGACGCGTACCAGTGCACGCCTTCCTGAGGCGTCCTCGTGTCCTGCCTGACCTCCGAGTACCTGGTGTCCTCCACGCCCAGCAGCCTCCTCGTGAAGAAGTACTTCACGCTAGTCCAGATCCTGTACGGCAGGAAGGCGAAGTGCGCCACCTCCTGGCTGTCCACGAAGGCGTAGCAGGACGCGACCACGTCGTCCACCAGAACGGTGCCCTCCGTCGTCAGAGGCGCATAAACGCCTTCTTCAAGGACCAGCCGCCTGTCCACCACCTTGTCCCATCGCAGACGATGCTCCACCTCGTTCTCGTCCGCTGGGTCCCTCACCAGGATCTTGTCACCGCGGTTCACTCTGCCGGCGAAGATCGACGACCTGCCCTCCACTGGCACCAAATGAGCAGGTGTCAGCGTCAGCACTCGACCGGACTCTGTCGTTAGCTGTACAAACTGCCTCCTCTCGGTTAACGAGCGATCCAGGAACGCGATCACCTCGCTGTAGACGATGTCCCCGCGGGAATCCAGGGCGGCGATGCGGTCGCCTAACTGAACCTGGTCCAGGCGCTTCGTGGAACCGTCCTGGGTGCGCACCAGGCTTCGGCCGGGGAAACATCCGCCTGATTTGCCGGCCGATGAGGACTCTGCAAAGAGATTCGGATTAGGTCAGATTAGGGTACAATAGTTAGATGGAGGCGATGGTGATCTAGAGAGTTGGAGGTTTGGCATTGGAAGATAGGAATTTGGGAAGATAGGTTTGGACAAGGATTGTGATTGGTTCTGGGTAATTAATTGGTTAGCTGTGACATTGAGGACGGTAATCATAAACAGCTGATTCGTTAAGTTTGAACATAGGAAATTGCGATGAGTGCAAATTTGCACAGTTGGAAATTTAGGTGTTAACCTAACAAAGCTATAAATATTAAAGCAGACGACTGCAAATAATATGAAGGAAGTCTATTTTAGAGATTCGAAGTACAATGTCTGAAATTTAGCGGATGAATTGAAATCGTGGTTATCATCAATCAACATTCCACCTGAGATACGGGTTCTGATTTCTAGCTACGTCACGGTTATTCCATCGATATTAGATTGAAATAACGCCGGCGTCGATCGAGTCACGTATCGATATTATCAACAATTGGCCACTTAATTTCTCTTTAAGTCATGTAGGATGTTTACAATTCGAAATGGATATCTTCTTATCGTTGACGAATTGTTGAGATAAAATCGAATTTTTGGGAACACTATCGACGGGTTTTCTACGTTTTGTATCTTTATTGACTTATCGGATTGTGGAATTAACGTTGAGATTAAACTTCATTCACTATGATGACATCGATATTTCATAACAGTAATTATTTGTAACCAAGTGTTTGAAATTTTATTATAATATTGTGATGAATTTAAATTTTTAGCACATTCTGTGTTGCCTGTAACCAACGACGCACCAGGTGCGTCATCAGTTTATTTCCCAATATTTAATTTTTAATAAATTACTGATGTAATATATGTAATGTATGGTGTATATAATATTCTAGAAAAAATGGCAATCATGTAAGAAATGAACGAGTGCAAAATCGATCGTAATTGGATTCGTGTGTTCCCTTTCTTATTACTTCCTCCGTAACCCATCCTATCTAATCCACTTCTACATTTATATTTCAATTAATGGCTTGTCCGGAACAGAGTTAAATGCGTCTGTGTGTACAATGTCGAAGCGACCGAAGGCAAATAACGAAACGTCGATTGGTTCCTGCAGCGTTATTGCATTGGTTGCCTCGATGGAAGCAAATTGTCTGCAGTCCTCGTAATTGAAATTTACGCGGAAATTAATCGAACACCCCGAATCGAAGGAGCGTAACGATAATATACCTACATCGATTATTGCCCTTCGATAACTTCATCCGTAATTACCTATTTACTCGACGGTTACTTAATACTCATCTAAATAATTCGGTCACTAATATCGTTGCAAGAATTTCGATAAAATTTACTACTTCATCTTGGATGATTAATTGGAACGTTATCGAAAATTAAATCATTTTTAATACACTGATATAATCGATGACGCACCAGGTGCGTCGCCAGTTAAATCCATATTTTAAGTAAAATAATTTCAGTGACTATTAAATTTACTATTTCATCTTGGAAGATTAACTCGAACGTTATCGAAAATTAAATCATTTTTAATACACTGATATAATCGATGACGCAACAGGTGCGTCACCAGTCAAATTTTTATTACATTTTCAAGTAAAATAATTTCAATGATTATTAACACTGTGCTTATGTTTAAAATTAATTTTTCTAAAACTTGTGTTATATTTTACACTAATATAATGGATGACGCACCAGGTGCGTCTCAAGTTAAATTCTTATTTTCAATAATGTTCAATAAAAAATTTCAATGAATTTTCAGTAAAAATAGTTCAATGAAAAGCTGACAGTAAATTAACTGTAAATATCTTCTGTGCAATCCAATGTAACCAATGACTCACCCGGTGCGTCATACATTAACTCTTCAATAAATTAACAAATTAAAAAACTAAGAATGTGCACCGTCAACAAGCAGTAAACTACTAAAAAAAAATATCGATACTATTTTCATAATCGATAGCATCCCTAACAAGTTTTAATAATAAAAATTTGTTATGACATAAAAAGTGAGATGTGACCGACACGTGTCACTCTGTTTTAAACGGAGAGGTTGTTCGAGGAAAATGATAAATAAAATACTCACCAGATTTGACGGAACAGTGGATGTGTGACCTGGACTCGTAGTAGACCCAATCGAAACCAGCTTCGACAGCGAGCCTCGCCAGCATTCCGTATTTCGAACGATCCCGATCGCTCGTCGTCACGTCGACGGCACGTCCCTCGTAATGCAACGAATCCGTCGCGTGTTTTCCCTCCTCGTCCCAACCCTCTGTCACCCGTAGTTTCACCCCTGGCCATTGATTCATTACCGAGATGGCGAGGGTGTTCAGCTTCTCCTTGCACCTCTGCAACATAACACTTTCGGGGTTACTGAATTGATTACGAGGATTATGCAGAACTTTTGACTTAATAATTGTGATAATTATGACGTTTTATGGGGTTTATGGGGCTTTTAGAGAAGTTTCGGAATATCTAATAATAGAATTCTAATTTTAATAATAGAATTTAGGAATAAGAGAGTCAAGGATGATTATATGATATAGATGATGGTAGGGTAAATTCTTGCTGCAGAAGTTTAAGTTTGCTGCAGAATATCAAGCTTCCAAATATACACCTCTGGAAATTTTAGAAAGTTTCAAAACATTTAAACACAAGATTGTAAAATTTCGAAATTGTCATTTTTAAAAAATATTGAATATCAAAGTACAAAAATATGAAAACCTTCTCAAATCTGTTACCAAAGCAACTCTCCATCGCTACAAGTATCAAAGATGCCCTCACAGTTGCCCGATTACACCCAATGCATACCCAAACAATTCACCCCCAATCCAAACAAACTTAAACCCGTCGAGTCACCCCAAACAAGCAATCTTTCTTTTCCCGAAAACTCGCGGTGTCTTTTCATCGCTTTTCCTCGAAGTTCCGCTTAACGCGATTTGGTGGAATCCGTCGATTTCACGCGGCCGGAAAAAGGGATCGTGTCCGAGTCTTTGGGTAACGAATGCGTGTTTTGACCGGTCAGGAGGACTTTTCAGGGGATTTTGAAGGGTCGAGCCCGTGGCGAATCAGGAGGCAAACAGGAGTATAAACACGACCGGTGTCGAGTATTCGGTCACGGCTCTGTCGCTCTCGCGCCTTCTTTTTCCCTGTCTACCTGGACGATACCGAACAACGGCCAATAGAGGGAAAAACGTGCACGGGAACAGGATACTGTGACATCGCGCGACGGGAAGCAACACGGATCCGTGTAAACCCCGTTTAATCCGGAACGCAGCGTATCGAGGACGCGAGAAGCCCAACACCGGCTACCCCATTGACCAGTTCCGGCCCATTGTCCCCTCGCTGTCCATTCTGACCCCTGTTCAAGTCGAGTCCCGAAGGGCTACGGCGCTTTATTCACGACGGAACGCCCGGAAGAAGCCAATTTCAACGATGCGAAAGTCCAGGGGGATTAACTCGGCTTCTTTGAGAAGCTTTGCAATTCCTTTATTTAGGGGATTGAACTTTTGTACTTGGTAATCTGTCGATCACTGGGTCGAGAGATTGGGAGTGGAGATATGAGACTTTTCGGGTTCAATTGTGTTCTGTATTTTGAGGAAATTAATTTTTATGATTGTTGATGTTTTTGGGTGATTTGTGTGCTTTGAATGTGGGGATCTGGGGATTTGAAGCTTGAGAGTTTAGAGATTTAGGATGGAGATATATTGAAATCTATACATACTGGTATAATAATATATTAATATATTCATAGAATTAATATATTTACAGAGAATACGTATTATTATAGTCTTGTAACCCTGAAAGATACAGTACATACATATAATACCTAGTATACTTTCGTACTATAACCCTAATGCTCATACGTTACATTAGTATCACATCAGTATAATAATTAACATAATAGTATACACGGTATTTCACAATTAGTGTAGGTCCCTGAACTGGGAGGTAGCTGACGTGATTCCGAATAAAATTTCCCTTTGCAAAAATTTGATTTGAAGCCTCGTTTTTGAATTATTAAGGAAAAACACGGACCAATCAGAGCGCGAGGGCGTGCGCAGGCGCGAGATAGCTTCGATCCTAGTGGCTGAGCGCGCGTCATCCTCGCGCTCTGATTGGTCCGTGTTTTTCCTTAATAACTCAAAAACGAAGCTTCAAATCAAATTTTTGTAAAGGGAAATCTTGTTCAGAATTACGTGCTCTATCACCCTAGGTCCCTACACTAGTTGTAAGATACCTTGTATAGTCTTGTAACCCTAGAAGACATAGTATGTGCATACTATATAGAATACATGCATAGAATACTTAGAAAACTTACTAATATTTGTACTATAACCTTCATACTCATATAGAGTGTTACATTCTAATCATATCAGCATACTAATTAACACAATGGCATATTAATCTATGCCTAAAGCACTGCTTGTCCCATATCCCTCAACTCCTAATCTCCCTTTAATATTTTAATAATAATTAGTGGAGTACTACATTAAACGTTAATAGATTTAACTTTCTATATTTACAATAACTCGCATCCATACGAATCAATGATCCTCCATTTCTATTCAAGAGATATTTGAACCCTGTCTATTTGACAGTACACTGCGACACGAACGCACAGACCGTGTCGTGTTGGCAGTGCAAATTATTAAGAGACGTTCAAACACGCGCTTTCGTCGGAAGCGATAAATCATCGGTATGAAAACACATTGTGTTTGCCCTGTGCACCTCTTCGTTATGCAAATTTACGCGGGATCGTGCCACGACCAGCTCCTCTGCGAATTCAATGGAAATCGTGGATAACGCTGGGAACCAAGTTAATTCCTGTCCTTCGGGGTGCGACTGTGAAATTGCGATTCACCGACGCTGACAAATCACACCCCTGGGCATTCGATCATAATAACAACCCCACATATCGATTATGCGACGATGATCGTGCGATTGTACGGAAATACGTTCGTCATTCTAACATATGGTAGCTGCGTCCCTTTCTTTGAAGGGGATTTTGTTGGATTTTGTTGATGGAAAAGTTTAACGCCTTTAAACTTAAGGCATTGTATTATTTATTTTAACATTTGACTAAATTAATGTTATTAAACAAGTCACATTTATATAAGTAAAGGATTTTCAGAGGACAACTTCAGCTCTGAACTTCGTAATCGAATGAATACTTGTGCCGCCATCTTTAATCGATTAACCTTCATTTGAATGGAATAGTTTAATTTTCACAAAATTCATTAAATATCTAAACAAGACAACTTCTGCAAGTCTCCCCAATTTAATATCAACAAGAAATTGAAAACATCCTAAGATATCATTAAATATTCCAACTATAAGATTTGAAGCGTAACTCGATAAGGAGGTTATGTGTCCCGCATAATCTTGTTTCGCGGTCTAAAATGGCGGGCGAGGAAATGCAACGGAATTAAGGGCGGCTATTGAACGGGCGATATCGTGACACCGTGGTTTACAAAGTCGAGGGCAGCCTGGTCGTTTTCATTGAGAGGCGGACCCGCGTACCTTAATGGGAATTCATCCGACAGACGATGGGCGTGCGGTGCGATCCGCTTGTGCTTGTGGCGATCGCGTGCACGTGGCGTGCCCGCAAGAGGGCACAGGGGCGAAGAAGGCGGGACCGGTCCCAAAGAGCTGTCGTGCACACCTCAATAGGGGCTAATTGCTGCAAGGAGAGCTGCAAATTCGTGCTATTGTATGGCCCGTTTCATTTTCGTGCCCGATGTCGAAACCCTTAAGCCGCCGTTCATGTGGAACCACGGATTCAAATTCGACGATGGACTTCGTGACGTTTCTGGTTATACGTCTCTAACTGAATCTATGTATTATAGATTTTTAGTTTATTGTAGATTACTAGGGTGTACTATAGTTTGGTACTGTTTCTGGTTATACTCTAACTAGATCTATATAGTTTATTATAGATTACTATGGTTTACTATAGTTTGGTACTGTTTCTGGTTGTACATCTCTAACTAGATCTATATAGTTCATTATAGATCACTATAATTTACTATACTAGTTTCGTGTCGTTTCTGGTCATATATCATTAACCAAATCAATATGTATAGTACATTAGAGATTACTATAGTTTACTATAGTTTGGTGCCGTTTCTGGTCATCTCTAACTAAATCTATATAGTTCATTATAGGTTACTATAGTTTACTTCAAGATCTAGGATATAAAAATCTAATATAAGACCTAGTTATTTTATAATTTAGGGACCTGGAAATCTAACAATCTAGGGACCCTAGAAATATGAAAATATAGAGATTTAAGGTTGTAAGGATTTAAGGATTTGGAGATCTAGGGATTTAGAAAACTTGAAATATGGGAATTTAGAAATATAGAAATTATAGAATTTAGGGATTTTGGAACTTTGAAATTTTGGAATTATGGAATTTTGGAATTTAAAAATTTAGCAATCTAGAAATGTAGGCGTTTGGAAATCTAGGGATTTAGCAATCTAGAAATCTAGGGATTTGGGAATCTGGGGATTTAGGAATTTAGGAATTTAAGAATTTAAGAATTTAGCAATCTACAAATCTGGGGATTTAGCAATCTAGAAATCTAGGGATTTGGGAATCTGGGGATTTAGGAATTTAGGAATTTAAGAATTTAAGAATTTAGCAATCTACAAATCTGGGGATTTAGCAATCTAGAAATCTAGGGATTTGGGAATCTAGAGATCTAGGAATCTAGAAAACTAGAAATTTAGGTATCTAGAAATATACAAATCTAGGGATCTAGGATTTTAGACCTACAAATCCAAGGTTCCGGAAGTTTAACCAGCTAGGGACCCTAGAAATCTACATATCTAGGTATTTAAGACTATAAAAATCTAGGAACCTAAAGATATAGGACCCAGAAATCCAGCTATTTAGAAATCTAGAAACATATGAGTTTTGGAACTCAAAAATTTAGGGATGTCCCAGAAATAATACCAGAAATCTGAGAAACTAAAAATCTAGAAATTTAGTGAAACCGTAATCCGTACACAAATCCTACAAATCTAGTAACATAAAAACTAATTTACCCTATAAAACACAAAAAAAGTTCCCATCAACCATAATCACAGCAACGTAAAAACCAATATCACAAGCTACAAGTCGTTCGCGAGGAAACAATTCGAGAGATCAAGATGACTAATAATAAAGAAGAAGAAGAAGAAGAAGAAGAAGCAGCAAGAGTACGAGTGGGAGTAGAAGAAAGAAGAAGAAGAAGGTGGAAGAAACACAAAAGGTGGCCGATGCAGTTTCTGGTATAAAGGGAGGGAAGAATGGTGAAGAGGCCGAGAAATGTACCGGCCGTGGTGCACGATGGGGTGCCTTGTTCACCCAGCAGGGAATCCCCTGAGCCCCTCCCAGACTTTACATCTATTTACAAACATTTTGGCGGAGTGCAGATAGAGTGGAACAGAGAATGCACGCGGTCAGCCAAAGCCGAGAATGTCGGGCCTTATGAAAATCCATTTCGAGTGAAAAATGGCCGGGACTGTAATCCATTAGCTGCACCGAGGGCTGAAGGGAGGCCAGACACACGGGGATGAAAAAAAGGCCGATCACAAAGAACAGCGCGAAATATCCTCGAAACGAATCGCGAGCCTTGGACGGCGCTCATGAGAAACGATCGAAAAACGTAAGACAAGCAGAAAAACAACCCCTAGGGTTTTGTTCAGTGGGTGCTGGAATGCTTTTTGGTCGAATGGAGGATGGAATGCGGTAATTGACTTTTAATGTGGAATTCTGGATTTCTGCTATTCGGATTTTAGGTGGGGATTTAGTGGTTTGGGAGTTTTGGGATTTTTAGGGAATTTAGGGATTCTTGGGATTTTGGGGATTCTTGGGATTCTTGGGATTCTTGGGATTTTTGGGATTTTAGGGATTTTGGGGATTTTTGGGGGTTTTGAGATTTTCGGGATTCTTGGGATTCTTGGGGTTCTTAGGATTTTTGGGATTTTTGGAATTTTTGGGATTCTGGGGATTCTTGAAAGATTCTTGAAATTTGGGGGATTTTGGGTATTCTTGGAATTTTGGGAATTTTAAGGATTTTTGGGGGTTTTGAGATTTTTGTGATTCTTGGGATTCTTGAGATTTTGGGGATTTTTGGGATTCTTGGGATTCTTGGGATTCTTGGAATTTTTGGGATTTTGGGAATTCTTGAAATTTGGGGGATTTTGGGAATTCTTAGAATTTTGGGGATTTTTGGAATTTTTGAGATATTGGGGATTTTGGGGATTCTTAGAATTTTGGGGATTTTAGGAATTCTTAGAATTTTGGGGGTTTTGGGGATTTTTGGGATTTGAAGGCAAGGATTTTCGAATTTCATTTGTGGATAGTGAAATTTTTCCAGGTTTTGTAATTTTCAAATTTTCAAGTTTTCACTTTTCCAAACTTTCAAATACTCAAATTTTTCACACCCCAAATTTCTCAATATTTAAATTTTCACTTTGCCAAATTTTTAACTAAATTTGCCCAGTGAATCAACTCTAAACGCAACTTTTGTGCTCTTCAATTTTGATCACCTCATCCTAAAATCATCCACAGTATCAGATCTCCCTGCAAAATTTCACGAAAATTCGAGATTTGTCCACAAGAAACGATAGAAGAGATGGTCTAGTCTTCCACCTAATTCGTGTATCGATATCCGGTTGATCGGTGACGTTAACATGGGTATAATATTCACAACAATGTTAGGATTTACCGTCAGTGAAGCGTAAATGACTGGCAAGCGTGTATCGAAGAGGAAATTTTTCACGGTGTGTCGAGCAAGAATTCGACTCGCGCACTGGACGTTACGAAAGGCGAATGAAAGGCAAAAAGCAAACCAGTTTCGTTGGATGATGGACTGGATGCGACAGGGATAATGTGCCCCTGCTCGAAACACCCTATCTCAGCCTCATCTCTCACCTCGATACCCGTTAATTATCGAGCGTCTATCACTTACACCTGGTTTACATGCATCCTATCTTATCTCGTTTCACCGAACGTCGTGTTAATTCTTGTGCAGCTGCCTAGTTAGCAAGTTCAATTCCGTATTTCCGAGTAGCGCCGTGTGGATTGGAAACCATTTTGTTATCAACGCGGACCGTTAGCTGCACTCGGAGATGGCGATATCGCCGTTAGTTCATGAATATTACTTTAGTTTAGAAATTTTCTATTTTAATAACGTTATTTACTTTATTTGTTCACTGTTTTATGTGTAGGGAAGTTTTTATTTTAATGTGGATTTTGGGGAAAAATTGAAATTCTGTCGATTTTAATGTCGCTAATGAAGGTTTATTAATCAAGAAGATTGATAATTATTTGTACTTTCGGTGCAATGTAAGTGGAAGACGCACCAGGTGCGTCATGTGTTAAATTTATCATTTTTTATAAGTTATTGGGTTGTAATAGTTTTTGGATTTTAGTATAGTTTGTTCTAGTTAAATGAGAAAATTTGAATTGACGTCTCTTTACGGTTTTATGAAACCAACGACGCACCTGGTGCGTCACGGACATATGTATGTTAAATTTTTAACGTTTCATTTTTAATAAGTTATTACGTTGTAATAGTCTTTGGACTTTAGTATAGTTTGCTCTAGTTAAATGAGAAAATTTGAATTGACGTCTTCTGTACTGTTTCATGAAAACAGCGACGCACCAGGTGCGTCATTGACATGTGTTAAATTCTTAATGTTTCATCTTTGATAAGTTATTAGCTTATAATAGTCTTTGGACTTTAGTATAGTTTGTTTTAGTTAAATGAGAAAATTTGAATTGTCTACTGTTTCATAAAACCAGCGACGCACCTGGTGCGTCCTGTACTTGCAAGTTATTACACTTAACATTTAATTCAGTTTGATTTAACATTTCATTCAGCCTTATTTAATAGTTGATTCAGTTTCATTTAACGTTTCATTCAATTTTATTTAACATTCAAATCAGACTTCCTCAACATTTCATTCAGACTCCAAACTTTCAAACTTCCTTATTTCACGTTTAATTTCTGTTGCACCAATTTTATCTCAGTTTATTAAACCCAAGAACATCAAGAATAACGCAAACGAGATCATTTATCAAATTCAAGAATCGAACATAGGTCATAATTATCACGACGCACCATATGCGTCCTGTCTGATGCGATCCGCCTGTAATCCAATCCTGGCAGGGTTAAAACGCAGCCAGACCCGTCCGCTCGGCGAAGAATGAACGAGCACGATCAAAGGTGAGACACCGAAGCAAAAAAGTCGCGAATAAACCCGAAGAAGAAGGCTAACACGAGTATGCAAGTAGAAGAATCAGCAAAAGAAGAAGGCAAAAGATGGGCCAGCTTTCGATGGGAAAGGGGGTTGGGTCCGAGATGAACGAAGATGGTGAAGGCTCCTTCACCATCCTGGCTCCATCCCAGCATCTAGACTCGGAGCCCCGCCCCCGCTGGTTTCTTCACGAGTCCTTCTCCTCCTCCAGCTTCACCTTCGCGGCCAGGCCAACCTTTTATTCCATTCTTCTTGTTTCAGCGTGCTCGTTCCTCTCTCATCTTCCCTTCTTCTCCGATTTCCCTCGTACCCCCACCGCCCGGACAACGTTCGTCACCTCCTCCACCTCCGGGGCCCGAATTCGGGGAGAGAGAGAGAGAGGCACCGATCTACTCTGCTCTCGATATTCCATTCACTAGGCCCCGATACGAAACGCCCAGGCGTCAGCTGATCCGCCAGGAAGTCACTTCCGCTCCGATGGAAATGGATCCCTCGACACCTCCGCGCCACTTGCCTTTTTTATCGAACCGCTCGTCCCGGAGAATTCGAATTCTCAGACAATGACATCGTAACTACTGTTCGCTCAGAAGAATGCTCACGACTTCGATTGGCACATAACGGCACAATCGATTCGTGTGATTGATCGACTGTCGCAACTACTTGGATCGCGTAACAGGAGTCTGGACAGGAAATGAGTCCTGACAGAATACTGTAGACGTGAACACTTTTTTGAATTGCTAGAATTTATGGCTAGAACTATACTTTAATTAAGCTAGAACTTAGGGTACATCTTCAAGAATTTGGAGGTGTAGCACATAGGGATGTGATATGTGATGATTTGATGTATGGAGTTGTTCCATGTACGTATGGACTGGGTGCTAATTTAATTCTTGGCGATATAACGAGGGAATTTTTGTCGACCCAATATACATCTACCTCTGATGAGCTATCATGTACGAATATTAATACCATCATGTGAAAGTAATATTGATACTATAACGTGTAGGTAGATTACAATAATCTAATGCATAGACACATCCACACATGGCCATATAGAGGGTAATGGTCATCTGACACGTAGGTGTGCCAATGATGATCTAACGTGTGAAAATTGAACGTGATCCAACGTGGTCGTATAAGAATGTGGTGATATAACGCGTAGATGTGTGGTCATATAACACATACTACATAGTAACCTAACGCTTGATAATTCAACTCGGGGTGACTCAACGTGGTAGTCCAACACGTAGGTATATCAACGCATGGATTACATTAACCCGAGGTGATCTAATGCGGTGTTATACACCTGGTGATCTAATGTCTAGATATATCTACGGGGCTATCTAGCGCGTAGATATATCAACGCGTGGCGATCTAACGCATAGATACACCAACGCGTGGCTGTTAGCATGTAATGCGAGGTTACTTAGTACGTGATAATATAACGCGTAGTTCCGCAATTCATAGATACATGTGTCGTTATCTAGTGCGTTGATATGGCAACGCGTGGGTATCGAACGCGTGATTATCTAGCGCAGACATACCAACGCATGAGGAGAGTCTTAGCGTTAGATGCAACGCATAGATGTCTAACGCGTAATTATTTAACATGTGTTTATATAGCGCGTGGTAATCCATCGGGTGGATGTACCAACGCGTGATTATTTAACGCGTAGATGTACCGATGCGTGGCTATCTAGCGAGTGGTTATCTAACGCGTAGATATACCAACGTGGAATTATTTAACGCGTAGATATATCAACGTGGGACTATCTAATGAGTAATTATCCAACGTGTAGATATACCAACGTGCAATTATTTAACGTGTAGATATACAAACGTGTGAATATCTAACGAGTGGTTACCTAACGCGTAGATATGCCAACGTGCAATTATTTAACGTGTAGATATACAAACGTGTGAATATCTAACGAGTGGTTGTCCAACGCGTAGATATACCAACGTGTGAATATCTAACGAGTGGTTATCTAACGCGTGGATATAACAACGTGCAATTATTTAACGTGTAGATATGCCAACGTGTGACTATCTAACGAGTGGTTATCTAACGCGTGGATATACCAACGTGCAATTATTTAACGTGTAGATATACCAACGTGTGATTATTTAACACATAAATCTACTAATGCATGACTATCTAACGCGTAGCTATCTGACATGTCGCTATCCAACGTTACTATCTAACGCGCGACTATGCAACATAAGTCCATGTGGCGCACAAACGCATCAACGTACAACTATCTAACCTACAAGTACATCACCGTGCAGTTATCTAACGCGTATCTATCTAACCTATAGTTATCCCAACGAACATCAATGACACCATACTGCAATATAACCGAAGTCAACTCAAGTTTAACCCCAAATTGCTGCACCATTTATACCTTTTGTCCCATCGCGTCTGAAGATCCAACGTTCACGTGTTTCCTTTTACCTCATCATTGTTCTTACCGCGCATTCAGCAAATGGCCGATCGATTGGAACGATTGGTACCTCGTGTACATGCATTAGGGTACAATGGCCCAGGGTCCGAAGAGATGACACGGCAACAATGGGGCCCCGTGTTTTGAAGAAGTCTCACGCGAGCCAGTTGGAGTGTTTGTCGAGCTCTCTAGACGGTCCCAGCGAGAACTGAAGAGTCCCGAAGCCGAACGACCCTATCTCACGCTTCTTCATCTCCATTCCGCCCCCCCTTGACTGGTTCCACGGTCATTCATTTGCTCGATGCATGATTACCTGGTACGTCGAGCAAACAGCATTCGACGAGGTGGACAACGATTAGAAGCTTGAGGATCGATGATTTCTTGGGGCCTTATGATTTTTGCGATACGATGTCCTAGGGTTTCGAAGAGAGCAATGTCTGAGGAAACGTGGTTTCGAAGTGAAACCACGGGGCCGGAAATGGTTAAGGATAACGCCCGAAAGAGCAGACTTCCTGGAAGCCTGTAGAATGCGAATTTCGAGGTACGCATGGAATTTGTGACTTTCGTCACATGGCTCAAGTTACAGCCTTGCATGCCTGAACATCTCGAGATTGCGGAATATTGAGAAAGAAATTGGGACTTGGGAGATTTGGAATTTGAGAGTTTTGGGACTTGGAAGTTTTGGGACTTGGGAGTTTTGGGACTTGGGAGTTTTGGGACTTGGGAGTTTTGGGACTTGGGAGTTTTGGGACTTGGGAGTTTTGGGACTTGGGAGTTTTGGGACTTGGGAGTTTTGGGACTTAGGAATTTTGGGACTTAGGAGTTATGGGATTTGGGAGTTTTGGGACTTAGGAATTTTGGGACTTGGGAGTTTTGGGACTTGGGAGTTTTGGGACTTAGGAATTTCGGGACTTAGAAGTTATGGGATTTGGGAGTTTTGGGACTTGGGAGTTTTGGGACTTGGGAGTTTTGGGACTTGGGAGTTTTGGGACTTGGGAGTTTTGGGACTTGGGAGTTTTGGGACTTGGGAGTTAGGAATTTTGGGACTTAGGAGTTATGGGATTTGGGAGTTTTGGGACTTGGGAGTTTTGGGACTTGGGAGTTTTGGGACTTGGGAGTTTTGGGACTTAGGAATTTTGGGACTTAGGAGTTATGGGATTTGGGAGTTTTGGGACTTGGGAGTTTTGGGACTTAGGAATTTCGGGACTTAGGAGTTATGGGATTTGGTAGAATTGAGATTTGAGAGATTTTGGATTTGAGTTTTGAGAATTGGGAGATTTTGGACTTGGGAGTTTTGGGACTTGGGAGTTTTGGGACTTACGAGTCTTATGATTTAAGATCTTTGGGATTATGTAATTTTGGGAATTTGGAAACTCTAGGACTTGTGAATTTCTAAGCATTAAAGACTTAAAAATTCCATTATATCGCCAACACTTCCAAAAGCCAGCACAAGTTAAAACTCTTCTCCGGTATCAATTACGGTTGGCCGTGAAGGAATACGATTTCACAAACCTCAGAATCCGGGATCAGATCGAGTGATCGATCAGCATCGATCCCGCTAATCCATGCGTTCTCGAAACTCGCGAAACACGAGAGGAGACCACGGCCAATTTCCATAGGTGGCTATTTTCGTGGGCCAGTGGTTTTCCTGGAACGGTCGATCGATCGATCGTCGTCCGATCAGCCTCGAACCCGTCTCGGTTGAACCGATCGTATCCCCGTGTATCCCGGGGAGCTCGGGTTACATCCTTATTACATACCTGCACGGTGGACACGATCACGGGGACTCGAGTCGAGGTGCTGTAAAGAAGATCGAAGCCGACGGACCGCGAGGCCCTTTTGTCTGTGGGAACGGATTACCGCGGCGTGGCATCGTGGCCAACAACGCGAAGAAACGCGTATAGTTGGCCAACCTGGTGGATCGACGTGAAGGGAGATGAACAGGGGCGTGTTGTTTTGGCCCCGGGGCACATCACGCCCGTCGTCGACAGGATCCACGAAGGCGACCACGGGTGATGAAGCCTCGTCCACCGCGATCAATGCACGCCTCGTCGCTTCCACTGCCTCGGCACTCAATCTCGCAGCTTCCTTCTTGCTCGACGCCCCTTTTCATTTATTTCTCGCCGGGCAACATCCGCTTCGAATAACCACGTGTACGGGATACCCTTCAACGATATCCATGGACTGATCGGGGCGAGTCACATTTTTCGACACTGGGTATATCGGTAGTTTACTGTCTAACTTATCAGTACGTACTCTTTATTTCAATGGAATTGTTTGTGTATGTATGTATGTATGTGTAAGTGTATGTATGTTTGTGTAAAGTAATAGTTTTAATTATTTTTCTATTTCTTCCATATCGTCTGTTTCTGTTGGGTCAATGTTTTAGGTATATTAAAGTGGGTATAAACTAGTGGTCTATGTATGATGATGTGTTATTAATTATTCTGCTGTTGGGTTAGTGCTTAGATATATCAAAATGAATGTATAAATCAGAGGTGTATTAATGAGGACCTGATTAATGTTGGGTTATGTAATGTGAGCATATTTAACGGATGGTTACTTAGCGAGCGGCTATCTAATCCATGTGTGTATCTACATGTGATAATATTAATACGTGGCTATATGTATAAGAATGTGTAGTAATATCACTGGATGACTATTTAACACACAAATATATCAATAAGACACGTCTAACAATTAGTTATGTAACGTGAGGATATTTAAAGCACGGTTACTTAGTGAGCGGTTATCTAATTCATGTGTGTATCAACGTATGATAATACAAGCATGTAGCTATTTAAACTATATGTATATCAACGTGTAGTAATATAAATGGCTGATTATTTAAAACGTAGGCATGTCTATTAGGGTTTATCTGACATTTAACTATGTAACGTGAGGATATTTAACGCACGGTTACTTAACGAGCGGGTATCTAATCTATACGTGTGATGTCTAACGTGCGATTATTTAACGCGTAAAAATCAAGCTTGTAGCTATCTGTCGTACAGATATAGTAACGTATGGTGATCCAACGCGAACACACATAAATAAGCTTGAAAATTATTTTATTCCAAAAATTTTCTACTTCCAATTTTTTTAATTTCCAACTCAGATATTATGTTGTATTCTTGAAAGTTTTGAAAGCTTTGAATTCTTGAAAGTTTTGAATGTCTTGAATTCTTGAAAATTCTGAAAGTTTTGAAAGTCTTGAAACTCTTGAAATTCTTGAAAGTCTTGAAAGTCTAAAAAATCTAAAAAGCATTAAAAGTCTTGAAACTCTTGAAAGTCTTGAAAGTCTCGAAACTCTTGAAATTCTTGAAAGTCTTGAAGGTTTAAAAACTCTAGAAAGTCTTGAAAGTCTAGAAAATCTTAAAAGTCTTGAAACTCTTGAAATTCTTGAAAGTGTAAAAAATCTTGAAAGTCTTGAAACTCTAGAAAGTCCAAAAAATCTTAAAAGTCTTAAAACTCTTGAAATTCTTGAAGTTCTTGAAAGTCTTAAAAGTACAGAAAATTTTGAGAATCTTGAAAGTTTAATAAGAATAGAAAACCTTAAAAGTGATGAAAGTCTTGAAAGTCTTAAAAATCTTAAAAACCTAGAAATTCCTGAATTTTTTTAAGGACATCAATTACCCATTCACCTCGTCTATCCACCTATTTTTCATGAAACGACAAATTACACCAATAACATGAAAATATATAACCCATCATTTTACCCCGTTTCACCGGACGATAAATGCAAAACTTCCACAGCTCTGTCAGCGGAAAGAGCAGTGTCATTATTCAAGTCCATTAATTGTCAACGGAACTCTCCAATTACCTCAAGTATTCTAGAAACGTCTCCAGCGTTTCACTGGTCTTCGACTTCGTCGTCGATAAATACAAGTCTTTTGCTTCGTTTGTCGAGTAAGTACTGCGCATCCTCCTCGAAATATTTTCACCACGGTGAAAGAGGCGAGAAGTGAAGAAACAAAAGCGTCGAGAAATTGTCGTGAAGTGGAATACACTTCGAGAGAGCAACTACTCGTTGCTGGAATATTCTATTCCAAATAGACAAGGAACAGGTCCGGGAAAGCAATAAAACAGAAACAGCCGGACACAGGAACACCATTAAAGACAGAACATTTTTCGCATTCCGCCGATGAAAGCCAAAGAATATTATTGACACACGTAACGGCACTGCTCAGGGTAAAGGTCGGAGGGTACCGAGCGCAAATATTACTACAGTATTCAGATTAAACAGGAAAGAATTATTTCTGTATATTGTTTCTATTTTTATTTTTAGGGAATAGTTTATGTTGTTGTATTTTTTTGAACTTTGGATATTTTGCAATGTAGTATGTATTTCTTTGGATAAAGGTGGATGTAGAGAGGGGGATGATATCCTTGATTATGGGGGTCGAATATGAAAGCTGGAAAATTTGATAATGTTATTAAATTTCTTAAAATTCACAAATTTTTTAAATTTCATAAATTTATAAAAATTCTCAAGATTCTCAAATTTCTCAAACTTTTCAAGTTTTTCAAAATTCTAAAAATTCACAAATTTTTCAAATTTCTCAAATTATTAAGTTTCTCAAAATTTTCAAATTTTCTAAATTTTTAAGTTTCTAAAAATTCTCAAATTTTTCAAGATTATCAAAATACTCAAATTTCTCAAATTCTTCAAGTTTCTCAAGTTTCTGAAAATTCTGAAATTTCTCAAATTCTCCAAGATCTTCAAATTTTTCAAAATTATCAAATTTCCCAAATTTCCTAATTCCTTAATTTCTCAACTCTCTAATTTCCCAATTCTATAATTTCCCAATTTCAAAATTCTCCAATTCCTTAATTTCCTAATTCCCTAATTTCCCAATCCCCTAATTTCCCAACTCCCTAATTTCCCAACTCCCTAATTTCCCAATGTAACAATTTCCAAATTTCCCAATTTTCTAACTTCTCAATTTCCCCATTTCCCCATTTTGACATTTCCCAATTTCCTAATTTCCCAATTTCCTAATTTCCCAATTTCCTAATTTCCCAATTTCCCAATTTCCCAATTTCTCAATTTCCTAATTTCCTAATTTTCCAATTCTCTAATTTCCAAGTTCCCTAATTTCCCAATTCCCTAATTTCCCAACTCATTAATTTCCCAATTACAAAATTCTCCAATTCCTTAATTCCCTAATTTCCCAACTCTCTAATTTCCCAGTTCCTTAATTTCCCAATCCCCTAATTTCCCATCTCATTAATTTCTCAATTCCCTAATTTCTCAATTACAAAATTCTCCAATTCCTTAATTTCCTAATTCCCTAATTTCCCAACTCTCTAATTTCCCAGTTCCTTAATTACCCAATCCCCTAATTTCCCATCTCATTAATTTCTTAATTCCCTAATTTCTCAATTACAAAATTCTCCAATTCCTTAATTTCCTAATTCCCTAATTTCCCAACTCTCTAATTTCCTAGTTGCTTAATTTCCCAATCCCTTAATTTCCCTACTCCCTAATGTCCCCAATCCCTTAATTTCCCTACTCCCTAATGTCCCCACTCCCTAATTTCCCAACTCCCTAATTCCCTAATTCCCTAATTTCCTAATTCTCTAATTTCCCAGTTCCCTAATTTCCCAATTCCCTAGTTCCTCAATTCCCTAATTTCCCAATTCCCTAACTTCCCAATTCCCAAATTTCCCAATTTCAAAATTCCCTAATACCAAAATTTTCTAATTTCCTAATTTCCCAATTCCAAAATTTCTTAATTCCCGAATACCAAATAATATTTCACTGTTCAAGACACGTATCACGTGAATTTTCGAACTGTTGTAACTATAAACTAATTATTCCATTCTCGAATGTATGAAGTAGCTAACTCGACGAATATCAGCTGCGTAACACTACAGAGTAAAGTTCATCCGTGCCTAAGAGGTTAAAAGCTCGCGGCGCAGCCAGGAAAGCAGAAGAAGGAGTAGGTTGAAATGGAAAGGATTAGAGGAGGCAAGCCGGCGAAAGACAGAAAAGAAAAGTAAAGGGCGGGTATACGTAGACGGGGAGGACGGATATCGTGTTCCAAATCGGGATCCGAGGGATCGGGTTATTAGGATCGAAATGAATGTAAATCCCCTTAACACGATCCCCGGGCAAAACACGGCTACCCGCGGCTCCGAAAGTGGCCAGATTAGATACCGTGGCCGAGGCTGGCTCGCCACAATCCTGTAGGATGTAGCGGCCTGATCCTATCTGAACCTTAGCGTCCTACCTTAGGGACCTACCATGTGGACGGGCCTTAAATCTCACGCGGACACCATCAGGAATGCCTGGTGCGCGTCCGACCTAACGAGCTTTTAATCGTCGCTCCGACGTCCACGTGACGACGGTGTCACGTGCCTCTAAATCACAAAATTATATCACCGTTTAGATGCACCTTTTTCTCCTCTTCTCGTGTTCTTTCGCGGACGTTTTTCTTCTGTTTTGGTCAATTTTTAACTTTTTGAACGGTGGTGTTTGTATGCGTATATAGTTAACACTTTAGTTGTCACGTGTGGTGCTTAAATTTTCATGAGGTATATATTAATTATATTATTTATGAATTGATTTGTATCCTATATCTAGATCCTCTGAATTCCCTAGATTCTATTACATTTCCTAGATTCTCTAAATTCCCTAGATTCTTTTTTCCTAGACCTTAAATTCTCCAAAATTCTAGAGAATCTGGGGAATTTAAGGAATTTAAAAAATCCATGAAATCTATAAAATATAGAAAAAGAACCTAGGGTTCTATAGGTTACCTATAGAATACCCATTTCATGGATTTTTTAAATTCCTTAAATTCCCCAGATTCTCTAGATCAAATAAATTCCCTACATTTCCTAGATTCTCTAAATTCTCTAGATTTCTTATATTCCCTAGATTTCTTAGACGTCTTAGAATTCTTAGAATTCTTAGTATTCTTAGATTTCTTAGATTTCTTAGATTTCTTAGATTTCCTAGATTTCCTAGATTTCCTAGATTTCCTAGATTTCTTAGATTTCTTAGATTCCTTAAATTCCTTAAATTCCCTAAATTCCTTAGATTCCTTAAATTCTCTAGATTTCTTAGATTCTCTAGATTCTTAAGATTTCCTGGATTTCTTAAATTCCTTAAATTCCTTAAATTCCTTAAATTCCCTAAATTCCTTAGATTCCTTAAATTCTCTAGATTTCTTAGATTCTCTAGATTCTTAAGATTTCCTGGATTTCTTAGATTTTTTAAATTCTCTAGATTTCCATAATTCCTTAGATTCTCTAAATTTCCTAGATTCCCATAATTCCTTAGATTCTTTAAATTTCCTGGATTCCCTAGATTCCCATGATTCCTTAGATTCTCTAAATTCCCCAGATTCCCATAATTCCTTAGATTCTCTAAATTCCTTAGATTTCCTAGATTCCCATGATTCCTTAGATTCTCTAAATTTCCTAGATGCCTTAGATTCTCTAAATTCCCTAGATTCCCTAAATTCCTTAAATTTCCCAGGTTTCCTAGATTTCCTAAATTCCCTAGAATTTCTAAGATCCCTAGATTCTCCAGATTCCAAAATTTCAAAACTTTCTCAAACTTCTAAATTCCAAATCTTGAATTTCCTAAAATTTTTCAATCTTTCAAATTTCCCAAATTTGAAAATCTGTAACCACTTAATCTCCTGAATCCCCCAAATTTCCCAAATCTTGCGAAGTCTCCAAATTAACATTTAAAATATTCCTATCGCTTCGAACAGCAAATTAAGAAAACAGTTCTCAGAACTAAATTCAATTAACGTATCTATCGCTCCATCTGCAATTATACTTATCCACTTCAACACTCCCCAATCGCAATCTCATCTATCCTCAATAATTTACCTATATCCTAAAAAATTCCAGCCTCCAATATCCGCTTTATCCACGAATTCTCGTAAAACCGTACGTAACTCAACTAGGAAATCAATTAAGGCACTATCGAAACGTTCGCGTATTCGAATCTAAGTAAACATAAATCTGAATACTTAATTTAATTTAAGCGTCCTGCACAAGGAGGCGAAACGCATGCGGAAAAAATCGCGTGGTCTTATAAAACGAGAAACGGGTGTAATTACGTATGGAAACTGACGTATCCACGTGTATCGATGCATTTCGCTGTATAAATTACATCGATCCTTTTCAGAGATAACAGGGCAAGGCTGCAAATTTCACGGGGCGACGTTTCAATGTGGACTCGCCATGCAAAGGAAATCAATGTTCCAGTGAAAGTCCACCGGTTGATATATCGACACGATCGTGCATCGACTGGTTGTTTAATCAACCGCCACGGAACGGCACCGATAAAAAACCGGCATTTACATCGATATTATCGATGCAAATCGATTCAAACGATTCAGCTCGCCGGCCAATTACACAGACGATCTACGACAATTTAATCGCTGAGAGTGTAAAAGGGAGCGTTCCGCAGTCGTGTTCGACGTTTAGCCGTCCGTCGATATCTTTGCAGTTAATTATCATAGAAACGTAACGTCGTCTATCAAAAGTTACGGCACTACGCGATATTCGGTCGTTATCGACCCGCCGGAAAAATGACACGCTTTATGGCGACGTTTCTCGTAAACGCCATGGAAAACGCCGGGGTTGAACGGAAATGGCGAGCCGGAGTTACCTTACAAGTTATGACAAATTGGTTTATGCAATGGGTGTTGCTGATTGTTAGATTGCGCCTGTTTACGATACGATCTATATTGTTACTTTTTCTTGTTAGTTAAATTATGGCTGCTGGCTCTTAGGCGATTCATGGTTTCAGGTAATAGGCGTTTACTTCGAGGAAATTGGTAGAGGTTATGTTTGGAGGTTAGAATTTTTAGGCGTTTGGTACTTGAGATTCTTATTTTGCTTTTGCTATTTGCAGTCATTTTGGATATTTTGGATTGTAGGCATTTTTTGGAGTCATAAATACTGCCTTGAGTAACAAAAAATTGAATTAAATATGTAATTAAGAAAATTGTTAAAATAAATTTTAAACTAAACTGCAAAATATATTGAGATAAATCTATAACCTTGACATCATCTAAATAAATTTTATAACAAACTTAATAACAAGTAAATATTAAAATAAAATTGGTATTAAAATAATAAAATTTAAATAAAATAAAATTAACAATATCTGAAGGAATTTTAAAATGAACTAAATAATATTTAAATAAATATTAAAACGAATTTAATAAAACTTGAGTGAATTAAAAAATAAATAGAATAACACTTAGATAAATTTAGATAAGCCAAATAATAAATAAAATAATAAATAAAATAAATAAAAATTGCCTAAATGAAATTTCCCTAAATTTTCAAAGAAACCCAAAAAAATATAATAAAAGTTGTATCAAACTCTGTACGCAGCATCATCTAACAATTACCCAGAATCCACTGCGTTCACCCGTTTCGAAAATCGTTATCGCCACCGCGAGAAATTGAATTAATCACTCGCCTCGATTAATTATAACGAGAAGCCTGTCGTATTATCGAGTAAACGGCAGCGTTAAACGCAGCTGGTGTTCTCGGTTACTACACGACATCGTTCTTTCGCAAACAACAATCTTTCCCAGTAATTAAGACGTCAAACATCCTATACCGATACTTGCCGTCGTTCTATCTGCAACACCGACACGGCTAATTGGATGACTAATTAATCCTCCAGATTAATTAGCCGTTAACTGTGCCGTTTAATCGTGTACTCAAGATTAGTAGTCCACGGATTACGATGGATTTTCAATGCTGTGATCGTTTGCGTTTAATACAAGGTTATTTCGTTTCATTTCTTTAATTAAGAAACTGATATTTAATTTAGGGCTGAATTAGTGACATTTTTATTTCTTTGTATACTCAGATTTTTGCTTTAAACAAGTTTCAATTTTTTAGCTTAAACTTTGAGAGGATTTCTTTTACTATATTTAGAGGTTTTATACTGTTATATGATTATTACAGATTTATTAAAAAATGACAAACTATTACAAGAAAATACAGATGTACGTGTTACAACGACATGACAAAATATTTGCTACATATTACTGGTAAATGTGGAGGTATAAACTATTCTTCGCTGTCCGCCATATTGGAACGTACGCGCATGCGCACACTGCGCCGAAGTCGTACCCTCACTTCGCTAATTATTATTACAATATCATTTCTAGCTTATTAATTACTGCTATGATATCAACACAAATATGAAGTTGAAAAGTGAGGCAAGTTCTATATTCAAGGATTCTTGATTTTGAAGACTATAATTAAAATAGAACCGAAAAATCAATTACGATGATACGAGTCTCGGTTGTCATATACATATGAACTGTAGTTACAAATGTGACACGATACTGTAGACCACGGTATTGTAAATGAATATTGTCATTTATCTGGTTAATAATAGATGGTTAAGATATTGCTAAGATACTGTTAAATGACTAATATTTGACCAATGGATTAAATTGTATCCTCCAAAAAGGTTTTCTCTGAAATCTCTCCAAAAACTGTCTCTCCAAAAAGCATCCTCTTCTCGTGTGTCCTTCACTATTCCTCACCAGTCCATTTGCTACTCCCATATTTCCCCATACCTCGCATAATTCCCATACAAGTAAAATTTCAATCAAAATCACCTCCCACATAAATTACCCGGTCCGGAAAGTCGATTACCGTCTAATGAACGTTTAGCCGAAGCCAGGACACGGATCCATCAGTACCTCACGAAGAGCGAAAAGAGTTTCCGTGAAGCCAGCGGTCAACAAATCACATGGCGTTTTATAGTTGCCAGCGGTATGATGCGAGTTCGTAGGCGGACGATTATTTATCTTGTCGTTCCTGTAATTACTTCGTGGCTATGGGGTCGGGCTTCTTCCACAGCACGTGACTGTGAATCACGTCGTGTTTCTTCAGCAGAACGCGGATCGACGCGAGAAGGCAACGAAGAATCGCGAGTTCGAGTGTCGTATTCGAAGCGAGGGCACGTCCACTAAATCAATCAGCCGTCTCACGGCCAGGCCATGCTAATTAACGCTAATTGACCGCTGGTCGAGGCTAATCTTCGGATATGTTCTGCCGCCTTGACGATACAACGTTCCTTCGCTCACGCGTGCGTTTCATCTCGCTTTCGCTGCCATTTTATCTTTCACAGCTTTTTAATTTTGTACTTTAGTGTTTACTGTTTTAGCACAGACTTTGCATTGTTTCGTTTCTTATTCTTGGTGTTGTTTGGGGGATTTGGAAAATTTACTGTGGAGAACTAGTTGTGGAGTTGTGGTTCTTTTAGCATAGACTTTGCATTGTTGCTTCTATTCCTTATTCTAGGTGTGTCTTATTTGGAGAATTTGGGGAATTTTAGTACTGTCAAGTTAGTAAAGTTTAATTGTGGAGTTGTGGTATGGGGATTGGTTGTAGAGGACATTTTACTATTGCTCCTTCATTTTGGAATAAACTGGATTACATTGGACAGTGTCTCCCTCTATTATCTACAAATGTGTATCCTGAACTTAGAATTATGTCTTCAAGTTTAAAGAAAGGTTTGAATTTTCCAATTTCAATTGACTCCCAAAATTTCCCAAATATGTAAAATATAACAAACTCAAATTTCAAATATTGAAAACATAAAAAATTTCAAATTAAAGTCATCCAAATAAAAAAGTATAAACTTGCAACATACTCAAAACACCAAAAGCTCCAAATTAAAAACATGAAGTTCCAAATACCAAAAATAATAAAAATGAAAAATTTCCAAACTACTTAAAAATCATAAAAAATTCAAATTACCAATTTTCAAATGTACTTGATATTCGAACTACCAATCTTCAAATGTGCAAAATATCCTTGAAAATAATTTATGGTACCAATTAAAGTAGTTAACCTATTTCCACGAGTTGCTGTTTAATATTTTCACTCCAGTAATTGGTAACGATTGTTACCTCTGGCAAATAGTGTTCAAACATGACCTGAAGGAGACAGATGGTTTCCTTGAAACGTTCCAACAATGCTCGACTCAAAGTTTCGCAGGGATTTGTTTGTTCTCTGTTGTTGAACAGTTTCTAAAGTGCATCGCCGGTGAGAAATAAATGAAATTCACCGTTTATCGCACGCTTTTGAATTGATTCCCTGGAAATAAATTACTCGACGTTCAAAAGGTCTGCAAATGCAATTGCGTGTAATTTGCAAGAGGGATACTTCCTCGAATAAAATCAGCGTTGAAATTATAATTTCAATTTGAGGAACTTGGTGATATTATGTTGATTGAATATTGGCTGTAAAAAGGGTGACATTGAAATGAGTTAAATTTATTTCGTTAATTAGTTTGAATGAGTTTATCTTCATTTAACACATTTAGTTTCAAACTCAATTTTAAAGTAATTATTTGTAAATTTGTTGTTGATTTTTACATTGGTTTACGTTGTTTTTTAAATTGCATAAATTTATCTGAAATTAAAATAATTTATTTAAAGAATTTTAAAAAATTAGTTTGATTTTTAAATTGCATACATTTACCAAAGTTTAAAACAATTAATTCAAAAAAACTTTAGACAATTATTTTGAAATTGCAGGTTGATTTTTAAAACAATTAGTTTTGTATTTAATAGTAAATTTCACAAAATTTATTGAAATATTTTAATCTAATTATGTCATTCATCAATATAAACTTTATGGATGAAAATATAATGATAGAAAATGTATATAAATAATATAAAAAAATTCTGTTGAGTGCTTGTATATCAATTTTTAGTTCTATAATCTAAAAATGACTTCGACGACTATAAATACTCCTGTAAGTATTATACACACAGTACTTATTAGATATGATTACTAAGATAAATTATTATCCACGTGGCGCCTATCTATTCTTTTCCTTACAAATTGAGTAACACGAATCGATTTGAGGTCAGATACGAAACATTTCTCCACGGTATGTCAGCGTTTCTCAACCATTTTGTAACATTACCCACTATATTTCTGTATGAAGCTATCAAGATTTAAATATTTATAATAAACAATTTGTTAAAACTTGACTATTGTACGTTAAATAAATACAATTATGTATATTTGAAAAAATCTCAAGTAACAATATTTGAGTGAGTCAATTTAATTTTTAAAATTAAATATTACTTATATTATATTATTCATATTATATTATATTATTATTCAGAATATATATAATTATAAATATTATTCATAATCACAAACAAAAATTTCAAATAAAATACAAGCATATTACGTTAATTTTTCAAATTTTGTCCGCCATATTAGATCAGCCATATTGGGTCAGCCATATTGAATTTCCTATTCGTAGCGACAGCAGAAAATTTGAAGTGAAACACAAGAATATTAATTTAATTTGTAAAATTATGTCCCCCATACTATTTTTGCCATATTGAATTTTATATTTTTTAATTTTAATTAATAATTAACGACTGCAGAAACTGTTAATCAGAACACAAATATGTCAGGTTAACTTTTGCAGCTACGTCCGCCATATTGGATCAGCCATATTGAATTTCGTATATTTAATCTCATATTTACGATTACAGAGAAACTCATAAGTAAAATTCATCAGATTAATTTTTAAAATTATATTAATCATAGTAAATAACATTTTTAATCTTTATAAATCGTAAAAGCACTCAAAATAGTAAAAAAAAATTGATGAAAAAAATTGAGAAACACTGACGTATAACTCATTCCTTTTTCCGATTCTATCACGTTCGATCATTTTCAGATCGACGATAAAATTTCTGCCATATTCTCGCAAAGCGCAGACAGCAAACTTAATCTATCGTCTAAACAGATTAAGTTATCGATTTATCGATCGTTGCTACGTGTAAGCTGTCCCGCCGTCAAGTAGATTGCAATCGAACATATTAACGAGCATCGTAACGAAAACTGAAATCGAGAGCCGCTGCAATCGATTCTACAAAGATTACAGCCGAATCAAGAAACAGAGTCGATATTTTTAATTCCGTCACGTATCGATTATCGCCGCGGGACGAGAACCCACCGTGAGTTTATGAAAGAACACCTGACAAGTTCAGATGTTGATGTTTTGAGAAATTAATTGATTCGTTTATTCGCTTTTTTATCGGAACTTGTTTTGTGCCGATGTTGAACCTTCTTGGTGTTGTATGAATCATAATGAGTTCACATTTTTGAGGACGTAAGGAAATATGAGTTCTTTAATATTTAGAAATGGTGTAATTTGTGATTTTTTAATTTGTATAGATTTAAGAAGAGTTTGAGTAGACTTTAGAGACTCAAATTTTCAAATTTTTAACTTTAACTTTCAAATTAAAAATTTTATAATTTTTGGATTCTCAAATTTTGTATTTCTCATGATTTATAACTCTCAAATTCTTAAACTTTCAAAACCCTAAAATACTCAAACTCTCAAACTCTAAAACTTTCAATTCTTTCAAACTTTCAAACTCTCAAACTCTCTAATTCTCTCAAACTTTCAATTCTTTCAAACTCTCAAACTCTCAAACTCTCAAACTTTCAATTCTCTCAAACTCTCAAATTCTCTCAAACTTTCAATTCTCTCAAACTCTCAAACTCTCAAGTCTTCTACTCCTTGCATCCTCAGTCCCTTAATTTCTCATAATAAAATAAACTTCTCCAGTACATTAAAAAATCTATACAACACAGATGACAAGTAAACAGAAAATAGAGTCAAGAAAATAATTGACAGGCTTTTATGAAGACCTCAAACCAACAAGACCTCATATATTCTTGGAACGATGTATTCCTAAAACGGTAAGGTGATCGATTCTACGTAATACAAACAGACAAATTTGTTACGAACAGAGAAATAATACGTTGTATCAATCATCCGTCGATTAGATCGCAGAATTCGAAGGGGAAGCCCCGGTTGAATCCTCATTAATCATAAAATCACGATCATGATATAGTGGAATTTATCGTAACAAATTAATCGTTCGACTAGATTAATCTAGCAATTAATAATGTACCAGCTTCCGACTATGTCTGACTTCAATTTATTTTGCCATTATGCATATGTGCATACATATGAACGATATATCGCTGTGGAACATTTTTTTTGGAAGAACCTGTATTCGAGTGACAAATATGAATTACTGTTTCTTGTGAAATAATGTTTGGAATTTGTATATTTGAGCTTGTGGGAATTTGTAAATTTTTGAGAATTTTGGTTGAGGTGGGTTGGAGAGAGTTTGAGAGTTTGAGAGTTTGAGAGTTTGAGAGGTTGAGAGTTTGAGAGCTTCAGAGTTTGAGAGTTTGAGAGCTTCAGGGTTTGAGAGTTTGATCATTTAAGAGTTTGATCATTTGAGAATTTGATCATTTGAGAGTTTGACCATTTGAGACTTTGGCAATTTGAGAATTTGATCGTTTGAGAGTTTGACCACTTGAGAGTTTGATCATTTGAGAGTTTGACCATTTGAGAGTTTGAA
Source organism: Megachile rotundata (assembly GCF_050947335.1). Taxonomy (NCBI): domain Eukaryota; kingdom Metazoa; phylum Arthropoda; class Insecta; order Hymenoptera; family Megachilidae; genus Megachile; species Megachile rotundata. Next base: position 8,470,778 of record NC_134995.1, read on the forward strand.
CATTTGAGAGTTTGATCAGTTAAGAGTTTGACCATTTGAGACTTTGAGAGACTTTTTAGATTTCTAGAATTTGATCTAATCCAGGTAGGATCCACATAGGATTAGGTCTTTATGAATTATTAAGTATTGCGATTTGGTCAAATCCTAAAGATCTCAGAGATCCATAAATCCACATTTGAAGGTTTTCTATACTGACATAATTCTGCAGCAACACTCATCTATTTTGCTACCTTGCTACGTACCAGGTCCCCAATTCTAACCCCAAAAATCGATAAACCCACATTTCAAGGTCTCCCCATGTTCCCACAATTCCACAAACTTCTCTTAGAAGCTCTCAAACCATTCCACCCATCAAATCCTAATAATCTCAAAAACCCACCTATCCACATATCCACATCTCCCAACTCCCCAAGCAAAATCCATAACCACAATACAAAAAATCCATAAACCCACATATCAAAGTCTCACAACTCCACCTCAACTCGACAATTTCCTCTCTACATTTCCACTTCAAAGTTCAAAGATCCTTCACAAAGTTAACCACCGATTTTTTCCGCAGCTGAGACCTGCAGGATCTAGCAGGACAATTCAAGCCCGGCCACAGACGCACCGGCATGGCGGACCGTATTAGCCATAAATTCAATTACGATCGAGATTAAACCGTGGCAGAACTCTCGGAACAGGGCAGCCGTGTTTAACCGTAAGTTACAATGTATCGGACATTTCTCCGGCGTATAGTTCCGACGGTATTTTATGGCTCATTGTGATGTCGGCCATTATTCACGTTGCAGTTATAACGAAGGATTAAATTATAATGGCCCGTTTCCACGGTTAACGGTACGACTATTATTGTAACAATAAATATGCATTCGTAATTGCCTTGTGGTTCGAGCCGCGTGAATGGAACTACGCATAAATATGTTAATTTTCGGTGCACAAAATGGCGGACGTACTATTCGTTCGATCTTCAACAGGTTCATTTTGTTTATAAGGTTCACTCTTTTATGAATCAGGTTCACTCTTTTATGAATCAGGTTCACTATTTATTTATGAAACTTTCATTTTTTAACGAATAATATTTTTTTAAAGGCTCTCTATAAAGCAAGTATACGATGTACAAAATATTCTCTCAAAGTTTGAGCTGTAAATTTAAATTCAAGATGGCGTCCAAATAAAGGTTACATAGAATTATGTAGGTAAAGTAGAATTTTTTTAACAATTTCTTTATTTATTTAAAACTATTTATGTGTCAATAATTGTTCTGTACATTAAGTCTTTAAGTAAAAGTTTAAATTTTAATTTTAGACCCCAAACTTTGAGAAGACATTTTGAAATAAAATAATAACCATTGTATACAAATTATGTATATACTATAAAGTAACTTGTAATATAATTTTTATGTGAATTTTATATAATTTATATATTTTGTATTATATTGAAAGTGAAAAGAAGATTTTATAAGCTATTTTAGAGTTCACGAACCTAGTAAATTCGCGTAGGAAAATAAAAGAACAAAAAAGAAAGAGAAGTAGCTGACGTCGTCGAAAATTTACGAAAACGAAAAGCTATAAGATCACGAGGAGATATCGATGATGGAGGACTTTAATTATGTCCGACCGTGATCATGTTACGACTGCCGACCTATCACTACACAAATCTGTCAGGATTTTCTTGACCGTTTTCAATAGATCGTCGGTAATCCTTGGACTTTTCGTTCCTGTTTTGGGTTGTCGTTTTCGGACCAGATACCGTGGGCTATTTTTGTGAGAACGTGTGGGCGAGATTTGGAAATGTCAAGGATAGGTTTTTCAGACTTTTGGGAGACGTAATGTAACTCCTTGAATGCAGGTGTATTTAAATTGTACATTTTAATTTGTGTTGGACGGTGTATGTGGTTTGTGGGATTTTAAGGTTGAATGAGGTGGAGGATGTTGGAGAGTGAAATTGGGAAATTCTGGAATTGTGGAATTACGAAATTATGGAATTGTGGAGTTGTGGAATTGTGGAATTATGGAATTGCGGAGTTGTGGAATTATGGAATTGTAGAGTTGTGAAATTATGCAGTTGTAGAATTATGAAATTATGGAATTGTGGAGTTGCGGAATTGTGGAATTATGGAATTATGGAATTATGGAATTATGGAAATGTGGAATTGTGGAATTGTCGAATTGTCGAATTGTGAAATTGTGAAATTATAAAATTGTAAGATTGCAAAATTTAGAAATTGTAAGATATGGTATATAAAGTACAAGACTTTGTGTTTGTGAAATTTCAAAGTATCAAGGTTTTGAAATTTAACAAAATTTGGGAATATAAGATTTTTATAGTCAATTTAGATGTTTTGAAATTCAAAAATTTTATAATCTTAAAAATGTAAGGCTTTAAAATTCCAAAATTCCAAAATCCTAAAACTCTCAAATCCCAAAACTCAAAAATTCCAAAATTCCAAAATTCCAAAATCCCAACTCTTCCAAAATTCCAACTCTCCTACAATTCCAATTCTCCCCAATCCCAACTCTCCCCAATCCCAGCTCTCCCAAATCCCAAATCTCCCAAACCCCAAGACTCCAAAATCTCAACTCTCCCAAATTCCAAAACTCCAAAATCCCAACTCTCCCAAAATCCCAACTCTCCCAAAATCCCAACTCTCCCAAAATCCCAACTCTTCCAAAATTCCAACTCTCCCAAAATCCCAACTCTCCTACAATTCCAATTCTCCCCAATCCCAGCTCTCCCAAATCCTAAATCTCCCAAACCCCAAAGCTCTAAAATCCCAACTCTTCCAAATTCCAAAACTCCAAAATCCCAACTCTCCCAAAATCCCAACTCTTTCAAAATTCCAACTCTCCCAAAATCCCAACTCTCCTACAATTCCAACACTTCCAAAATCCCAACTCTCCCTAATCCCAGCTCTCCCAAATCCCAAAACTCAAAAAATCCCCACTCTCCCAAAATTCCAACGCTCCCAAAATTCCAACTCTCCCAAATTCCAAAACTCCAAAAGCCCAACTCTCCCAAAATCCCAACTCTCCCCAATCCCAACTCTCCCAAACCCCAAACCTCCCAAATTTCCCAAATCCCCCAAATTTCCCACATCTCTCAAATTCCAAATCTCCAAACCCCCATAATTCAAGCCCTGCAAAATTCCAAAACCCCAAAACTCAAAAACCCTAAAACTCCAACCCCTTCCTAACTGCTACCTCTCCCAACGTCTTCCTACGAAAATTTCCCAATAAATCTCCCTCCTCTCCCCACCTATCGATATCTGATATTCGCGTAATGTCTACCGCACTCGTGCGTTGTTTGTCGATCGTTAAGTCCATTGTAAAGGTATTAGCGAAGGGTGCGCAACCTGTAAGGGACTCGAAGGTCGGCCAAGCAAGGAATTCGAGGGGTCGAGTGGGCCACGGATGTAGATTTGTATGTACGAGCTTCCCTTTCTCTCTTTCTCTCTCCGCTTCCATCGTCCACCGAGTCATGAATAAAACTGAATAGCTGAACCGGTAACCTAAACCCAAAGCCACTCACCACCTGTTGCTTTTGTATTTGTACAGCATGAACGAATGTTGCTTTCGGTAGAAATGAAACGTGGTTTCACTCCTAACCGTTCTCGCTGTTCCTTATTGTACGCTCGTATGCTTACTCGTAATGGATCATTGTTAACGATACTGGCCATGGCTTTGATCTTTCCCAACTCGAGAAATACAAATTTACTTCGCGCTATTTGTTTGCGGTTCCCGTTAACGTCTTTGACGTACTGCGAAATTTAAGAATGTGGAAAGATGTTTGGAGAAGGTGAGTCTGGATTTACTGCTGGATTTGCTTGGAATTTGGGATATTAATAGGTGTGATGTGCTTGAGCTAACTTTTGGGGTACGTTTTTATAAGGAATAGCGAGATTTGGTTGGTTTTGTACAAAGGTGCAGATTCATAAAATTTATAAACTGTGGATATAGCAAGATCTCAAGTTGCAAAGTTTGAGGATGTACAAATCCTCATATCTTCAAATTTACAAAGTATTCAAATCCTTAAATTCTACAATCTTAAAATAAAACTCCAAATTCTCAAATACCACAAAGTCTTCAAATTTCCAAACTCCCAAATCTTAAAATTAATCTTAAACTTCCGAATTCTAACTTTTGTCATTTTTTACTGAATCCAATCTTGATATGTCTGTAGGTGAATGCGGACGTACAAACTTAAGACGACAACAATTTTTAAAGGTGAATCAAAGTTTATTCTTAGAAGAGGCGATATATGTAGTTGGTCAAAAGTTTCTCTACCGTGACCACGTAATAACAGCACAACACGTAATAAGGCTATAAACCCGACTATTTATCAATTTAATTTAAACGTTTTTAGCGATACCGCTAATCATATTGACACGATGGGATACTGTTTACGCTTCAAAATTCTTGTCGTTCTTTCAGATACTATAATTTAAAGCACACCGCGAATTATTAACGTAAATATCGCTGTATAATTTGGTAAAGCGTTTGAAATAGTGGGGTCACTATTTTTCTGAGAAAATATTTAACCTTGTTAATGTGTACTGTTTATTCTCCTAAAATTGAATCATATTTATATTTCTATAATAAAAAATTAATTTTCTGTTACAAATAATGAATAATTGAAATGTAAGAATGTATAGAATGTTTTGATATTTTTATCTTGTCAAATTGATTACAAGTTATATTGCCACGCGTTATATTGCATAATGTTATATTTTTACGCCCTGTATTAACACGAGTTAAATTTCCACGCATTGTATTGCATTGTATTAAATTGCTACGCGTTATATTGCAATACGCTGGATTCCATCGCATTATATTGCAATTCGCTGGATTCCATCGCATTATATTGCCAAGCGCTAAATTTCCGCGTGTTATATTGCAATATACTGCATTCCATCGCGTTATATTGCCATGCACTAAATTTCCACGCGCTATATTTCCTCGCGTTATATTGCAACATACTATATTCCATCGCGTTATATTGCCATGCGCTAAATTTCTACGCGTTATATTTCCTCGCGTTATATTGCAATACACTGTATTTCATCGCGTTATATTGCCAGGCGCTAAATTTCTACGCGTTACATTTCTTCGCGTTATATTGCAATATACTGTATTTCATCGCGTTATATTGCCATGCGCTAAATTTCTACGCGTTATATTTCCCCGCGTTATATTGCAATATACTGTATTCCATCGCGTTATATTGCCACGCGCTAAATTTCTACGCGTTGTATTGCAATACGCTGGATTCCGTCGTATTGTATTGTCACGCGCTAAATTTCCGCATGTTATATTTCCTCGCGTTATATTGCAATATGCTGGAGTCCATCGCATTATATTGCAACGCGCTAAATTTCCACGCGTTATATTGCAATGTGCTGAACTTCATCGTATTATATCTACATGTCAAATTGCAATATGCTGAATTCCATCGCATTATATTGCAATGCGCTAAATTTCCACGCGTTATATTGCAATATGCTAGATTCCATCGCATTATATTGCTACGCACTAGATTTCCTCGTATTATATTGCCACGCGTTGTATTATCATGCATTGAATTGCCACGCGCTATATTGCAACGTACTAAATTATTGCGCGTTATATGGTCATGTTATAGTGCCATGCATTATATCGCCACACACTATGTTACCACACATTAAATTGCAAAGCGCTAAATTGCCATATGTTAAATGCACTAAAGTATCATATATTACGTATCCTCTCGTTATATCGCAATATGTTATATTGTCACCTGCTACATTAACCCGCGAAATATCGTTACGCTTCATGTCGCTACCCGTTACATCACCACGCATTATATTATCACGCGTTACATCATCGCGCGTAACATTGTCACACATTATATCACCTCACGTTATATCGTCACGCATAATAATCAGTACGTGTTAGATCCGTATTCGCAATTTGATAAATCTGCAGTTAATCTCGTATTAAAGAAAATGTCGACTGGTTTTTTCGCAACGCCGGCAGGTCAGCATCGAAGGCGAGCTTCGTTATAATTCCGCGGGGCCTGCACGAGCGGCATTAATTCAATTCTTCACACTTGTACGAGCAAGCAGGTAGCAGCGCATCTTGTCACGGGGAATTAAGATTAACATTCAGAAGCACCGTGTACTGGAGGTCGTTAGCGATATTTACAAGTATGTACGAGCAAGCAATAAACTCGTTGCTGCAGTTATCCTGGCCGACTGTAAAGCAATAATCGAGTCGTTATCCCGGTTGTAGGTGAACGTCTGCTTCGACGAGCATTCAACTCGAATGTTCGTCACGCTTTGCATTCAATGCTTTTATTAGATATCGATTTTATCGTTAACTGCTTAGACTGACAATCGATGATAAACGTTTTATCGTCGTATAGTTTATGAATTATTCAGTCGGCGTTGATACCTTACCGGTCATTAGGATTATTTAGGACCGCGGAATTGTTTCGCGGTAGGTAATGTTAGAACAATGTGAAAGGTTATTGTTTTACTGCCTGATCTCGTTTCGAGAGATCGGTTCTTTGGAATAGAGAAATTCCAAACAGCAACTTGAAATTTTCAAGTTGTTAAATTTTTTAGTAGTTTTCAAATTTATTTCTAAATCCCTAGACTTCATATTACTGGATCTCAAAATACAGAAATCCTCAACAACAAAGATGTTCAAATATCTAGTTCTAAATTTTGGAATCCTAGGGATTTTGAAATCTAGGGATTTAGATCTAGGATTTTCAGGGTATAGAAAAATTTGAAACTCTGGGGACTCAGGGATCTATCTAGGGATATATCTAGTTTTACATATATCTAATTTTAGATATATCCCTAGATAGATCCCTGAGTCTCCAGAATCCTAGGGATTTTTAAATCTAGTGATTTAGATCTAGAAATTTCAAGATATAGAAAAATTTGAAATTCTGGTGATTCAGGGATTTATCTAGGGATATATCTAAACTTATCTAAATTATCTCAATTCAGATATATCCCTAGATAGATCCCTGAATCCCCAGAATTTTAAATTTTTCTATACCATGAAATTCCTAGATCTAATTCACTAGATTAAAAAATTCCTAGGATTCTGGGGATTCAGGGGTCTATCTAGGGATATATCTAGTTTTAGATATATCCCTAGAGAGATCCCTGAGTCTCCAGAATTTCAAATTTTTCTATACCATGAAATTTCTAGATCTAAATCACTAGATTTGAAAATTACTAGAATTCCAAGTCTCCTAATCCCTAAATTCAAAAATAACTAACTCCTAAGTCCTCCTTAAATTTCTAAATCCCTAAATCTCTAGATTCCCATATCCCTAGATTCCTCGGTATAAAATTAAAATCAGTAAAAGACTACCAAACTTGTGACCTCAGAAACTTGACAATTCGAAAATTTACAAAATTGCAATCTGCCATTTGAAAATTCCAGAAATCCACCAAACCTAAAAATTTGAAATTAAAAATGAAAAAAAAAAATTAATTTACGTAGTCGAAAATTTGTGAAGCTCTCGAAAATTCGGAAAAGTACGAATTTCGAAAATCGGCGAAAAAAGCAGTACGGGGCCGGAATTCACGTGGAACGTAGGATCCTCTCGCCCGGTCCCGTTCTCTCCGCGCCGGATCCTCGAGCTTGATCCTCTCCATGAATCTCTTCGGGGTGTAGATGGTGAGCCAAGATAGGGGGGCTACTTAAACTTAACCCTTGCTCGAGCTCGTGCTCTCCGAGGCCAAGGGGACCGGTGAGACCGGAGGCCACACACCAAGAAAGACTAATAGCCGGGAAGATAACGCTCTTAAACACTTTGCCAGGCCAATGCTTCTTCTCCCCTGTTGCAACCTGCTTCTACCCGTCGTGCGTCCTTTGCTCCCATCGTGGTCCTTCGCTACCATCGTGCTACCCATTCACCACCGGATGGTAAAGCCCGGGATCGATCGGCTGCCAATAACATCGCGAAAAACACGCCAACAACACGCCACGGACGGGAATCCGAGTGCGGGACCCGAAAACACGCGGCGCGTGGAATATAAATGAGTTGCGTCCGTTTCAGATAAGTGGATTTCGACTGCCTAGTTCGATTTCGGATTCGTTTGATGTTAACGATTGGGAAAATCAAGTCCATTTACGGATTGAGTCGTAAAGAAACTGAACACTTGCATACGGATTCGATTTAAGGAGATCTAACGGAGGGGGATATGACCTTGGAAACTTTGATTTCTTTCAAACTTTGTACACTTATAAGAGACTGTAAGAGGAACCATTTTGCAAAACCACAACACGCAACTCTCTAAAACAAGTAAGAAAATTAAGTTCAAAGTTATCATAATTGTCTGGAAGTGATATGAAATGAATACGTCAATTTTTCTTGATTACAACCTTGTATCAGAGCTACTGAACCAAATGCTTCCATATTGATTCAATTTTAGTAAGTCTGAGGGAAGACAACATGACCTTGAAAACTCTGATTTCTTTCAAACTTCGTACACTTATAAGAGACTCTAAGAGGAACTATTTTGCAAAACTGCAACACGCAACTCTCTAAAACAAGTAAGCAAATTAAGTTCAAAATTATCATAATTGTCTGGAAGTGATATGAAGTGAAGTATGTCAATTTCTCTTGATTACAACCTTGTATCAGAGCTACTGAACCAATTGCTTCCATACTGATTCAATTTTAGTAAGCCTGAGGGAAGACAATATGGCCTTGGAAACTCTGATTTCTTTCAAACTTCGTACACTTATAAGAGACTCTAAGAGGAACCATTTTGCGAAACCACAACACGCAACTCTCCAAAACAAGTAAGAAAATTAAGTTCGAAGTTATAATTGCCTAGAAGTGATATGAAATGATGTCCATAAATTTTAGTGATTACAGCCTCATATCAGAGTTTACAAAAGAACTTTCATCGAAAGATGTGGACATTTAGGAAAGATGGATATTAAGACCTCTAAGGTCGATCACGCGAACAAATCAATGAGAGATCGATAGCGGCAGGAGTGATCGGTGGGCTGGGTGGTTCTAGAGGCGTTTAATAACCAACGGGCCATGTTTCTTTGTTAATACCGTGGTTTATTAATAGGTCCCCATTGTCGGGCCGGGTACCCATTCTCATACTAGCTCGGTGTGGGCCCATTGTCGAAGGGAACGTGCGGTGCGCGTAATTCCTACCAGATTGATGACCGACCATTACCAGGATTTATCACGCCTGCCAGACCGACCATTGTGACGTACGTGTAAATAAAAAAATGACGGTCGTGTGGCTGGATCGACGTGCACGGCCAGGAATTCGTTGTCCTGCGTGACCCTCTATCATCATTATGATCGAATCCTAGATCCTTCTTGACATCGGTGGCGTTACACTCTATTTATAGCTGTTATTGACCGACGTAAACGATTTGTTGGTTCTGACGATATAATAGACATTTGTCATTTTTGGGGAGAACCTGTGAGAGAACTTGCGAGTTTATGGAAAATGATGTTGCTAAGTTTTCATGATTCCAGTCTTTGTTTGTGAATTTTGATATTTGCAAATTTGAGAAATCTAAGAGATTTGAAAAATTTGAAGAATTTAAAAGATTTGGAAAATTTGAAGAATCTAAAAGATTTAGAAAATTTGAGGAATCTAAGAGATTTGAAAAATTTGAAGAATCTAAAAGATTTAGAAAATTTGAGGAATCTAAGAGATTTGGAAAATTTGAAGAATCTCAAAGATTTGCAAAATTTAAAGAATCTAAAAGATTTGGAAAATTTGAGGAATCTGAGAGATTTGAAAAATTTGAAGAATCTAAAAGATTTGAAAAATTTGATGAATCTGAGAGATTTGAAAAATTTGAAAAATCTAAAAGATTTGGAAAATCTGAGGAATCTAAGAGATTTGAAAAATTTGAAGAATCTAAAAGATTTGGAAAATTTGAGGAATCTGAGAGATTTGAAAAAATGTATAAATATAAAAAGTTTAAAAGAACTTTGAAATTGGAAGTTTATAAATCTAGCTATTTTAAAATAAATTTGTTTATTTAGAAAGTAAAATAAGATTAAAATTGATTCTCCATCCCATTAAATTCCACTTAAAATTAAATCGATAAATCATATCTGAAGCGAATTTGAATTTTCCCGCCAAAGGCCAACTCGTCCTTCGATTAAGATCAATACGGCGCCGGTCTCCAGCTAATTGTAAGCAAAAGAAAAAATCTTCACGGAAAAATCTTTGATCCGTGACGGACATGCCCCGTCACGGTGCCTCTTCACGCTCTTTCCGTTCGCATACATTTCTCAATGCGATTCCTCCTCTTCCTGCTGGCGTAGCTTTCCGGCTACGGAAACACAGCTCTGTCCAATGTCCGTTTCAGTTGGACGCGCGACTAATCGGCCCGTACAAATATTTAGGGCGACCCAACGTTAGGTCCCTCAACTTCTGTTTACCGTTTAACCGGCCCGTTGCACAGTAGTTGGCCCTTTTCATCCTGCACCGTGAAGAATCGCGAATCTGATTGCGTCCACTCTGAACGTGGACAGCCGTCTCGGGGCACGTCACGACTTCCCAATAAATTTACTCGACGGAACGACCGCTTCCGTCCGGCAGCCAGAATCCCTCGGATTCGTTTCACCTCGTCGCCAAGGATGCTTCCATGTCTTCTCGTCCTTGAGACTCTCACCGATCTCAATGCGATTCCACGCCGTGTCGCACAGCGGCTTTCGACCGGCGAAAGTGTGCAAAACAGGATTTTTTTTTTGGTGGTTGTAATCGGAGGAGCTTGCGGAATTTTTGTACCGGAGAAACTTCTTCGATGGTAACGTGGGGAAGTTGCACAATTCTGCGCAATTAATTTGGTAATGTTATAGGGATTATTGGAGACTCTTGTTATATTGCCGTTTCCGACAGTGATGATACTTGTAGATTGATCATTTTGTATATTACCATGGGAAGTTGAATAATTTTGCGCAACTAATTTAGTAATGTTATAGGGATTGTTGGAGACTCTTGTTATATTGCCGTTTGGACAGTAGTGATACTTGTAGATTGATCATTTCGAAATTACGTGGGTTTTTAAATTTTATTGGGTTATGGTGAGTGTGTTGCGTTACTATGAGTTATATTGCCGGTTATTTGAATCACCACGCGTTATATTGCCAAATCCTTGAATCCTTAAATTTTCCTTGAGGAAAATTTTTATCAAAATTAAATTTGAATCTTTGAATTTTCATATTTCGGAATTTTCCAAATTCTAAATTCGCAAATTTATACATCCCTAAATTTTAGAATATAAAAATGACCAAATTCGCCAAATTTTCAAAATTCCTGAATTTCCAAATTCTCCAAATCTCCAAATTTCCGAATTTCCAAATTTCCGAATTTCCAAATTTCCGAATTTCCAAATTTCCAAATTTCCAATTTCTCAAATTCTAAAAATCCCACCTTCCCAGTTTCCCAAAATCTGAAATTCCCAAATCCCTAATTTTCCAAATTTCCCAAATCCCTAATTTTCCAAATTTCCCAAATTTCTAAATACCCTAAATTTCAAAATTCCCTAAATTCTCAAATTTCTAAATTTCTCAAATTACCAAATTCCCCAAAATTCTCAAATTTCTCAAATTTCTCAAATATCCAAATTCCCCAAATTCCTAAATCCCCCAAATTTCCAAATTTCCAAATTTCCAAATTTCCAAATTTCCAAATTTCCAAATTTTCAAATTTCCAAATTTCCAAATTTCCAAATTCTCCAAATTCCCCAAATTTCCGAATTCTGAAAATTCCCGAATCCCTAAATTCTCGGATCCCTAAACCCCCGAATTCCCTATAAATTCCCCAGAAATCAATTTCATCATCATCAAACAACTTCCAAGAAATCACGTCACAACCCTATCGAACATCACCGAAAGCAACAAACATTTTCCCGGAAACGGCCGAAACATCCCATAACTGTCATCACCGTTCACGACTCCTAACGAATATCCCATAGGCAAGCTTCCCGTAATCCCGACCCCCATGATTCAAGAACAAAAAGGTCTTCCATCCTTCCTAACCAACTTCCTCTGTCCAACCCACAGTACGGACAGACGTGAAATAAAAAAAAAATAAACATTTTTATTTATCTTCGTCCAAGGTAATATTTGGCCAGTCGTGAGTAGATCTCTGCCTAACCAGGACTGAATTTACAGAGACCCGAGGACCCGGACGCAACCGTGAAGACAGGGCCTGCATAGTTTTTGCCAAGCTGTCCAACCAACAATAAAGCCCCCGGGGCCCGTTATGACCGCTGTAAAATCTTATGGCGATCATAACGCGATCATGATGTGCATAACAGCCTCGCCCATTCCGATAGCTGCCTTGATCCTGTTTAGACCTGGTTCTTTGTATTCGTCGTTAAACAACATTAGTTCATTTGTGATTCGGGGACGGTCAGATTTGGGTATTTAAGGATTTATTGCTGTTTAGATGGGATTTTGGTGTGTGAGGAACTGGTGTTCGTTTATGGCTTGGGTATGTTGAGATTTGGGTATTTGGGGATGTAGTGTTTAGTTGTGATTTGAGTATTTTGGGGTGTAATAGAGTGCATTTGTCATTTGGGTGCATTCAGATTTGGACAGTTGGGGGTTGGGAGACACTTGGGTATCTAGGGATAAACTAATGTCCTTTATGGGTTGGACACATTGAGATTTGGTTATTTAGGGATGTACTAGCGTTCATATGTGATTTAGGTACATTCAGATTTGAACATTTGGAGGTTAACTGGAGTTTGCTTCTGATTTGGACACACTTTGGTATCTAGGGATGAATTAATGTCCTTTATGAGTTGGGTACATTGAGATTTGGTTACTTAGGGATGTACTAATGTTCGTATGTGATTTGATGTATTTTGGAATGTAATAGTGTTCATTTGTGATTTGTGTACATTCATATTTGGACATTTAGGGATTAACTGTAGTTCACCTGTTATTTGGAGACACTTTGGTATCTGGGAATGAACTAATGTTCTTTGTGATTTGATGATATTGAAGGACATATGTGAGCGACATATGTGAGAGATATATGTGAGGGACATATGTGTATCTAGAGATGTAAACGTCTAAAAAATTAGAAGTCTAAGAAAACTTCAAATTAGGTAATTAACAAATTTCCCATATGAGTCCACATACGTCCACATTCAAAAGAAGTGTCACACCCGCATTCCTCGAAACTCGATCTCGCCATAAAACTCCCTAACCTTTCACATCACGCTATTATTATCTCCCGTTAAACAACTCACCGATCCTAAACAATCACAGTCCGCTAAGGTATCGATGATTGAATTATTCATAAATCGTGCGACGATAAAGCGTATATCATAGATTGTCAACCTAAGTAGCTAACGATAAAATCGATATCTAATAAGAGCATTGAATGCAAAGCGTGACAAACGTTCGAGTCGAATGCACGTCGAAGCAGACGTTCACCTACAAACGGTCATATTAGTTCAACCGTAACAGCTACACGACATACGGTTGCTTGATTAATCATTAAAAAGTGTTTCATCGGACAGCTGGCTTTCGAATTTACATCTCAATGAGACAATCTGGGGTTATGATTACGCTTTGATTAATCTCTTACCACCTGGCCCTTGTCTCTAAATTAAATCTAAATCAATTCGTTGTTTGGTCTATTTTTGTATATTGCATTTATATGCGAGTTTCATTTTTAAGCAGACTTGTTGAAAGCTTGTTCAATGTTTTTTTATGTGAAATGAGGTTTGTGGAGGCATATGGACGTTCATGGAGGCAAGTGGAGGTTCATGCTTAGGTTAGGTTATGTCTTTTGCAATAATTGTGTGGACGCTGTATCTTGATGTAGTAAATATTTTGTTCTAATTATTTTATTTGGTTTAATGTATCTTAGAATATACTGAGATATATAAAAATTAGTGTAAATAATAGATAGTGTAAAACTAGATATGTAACCTGTATTGACGCCATTTTCTCGAGGACGTTTAAACAAAATGGCGGTCACGACAGTATTAATTATGTATGTATATAACTTATGGCAATCTTTTAGTGTCAATCTTACCAAATTACCTCCGGATTCAAATTATTATTAAAAAAATAAACATTCTCTAAACTCTTTCAAAATGTAAAATTATTTTTTCTATAAAATAACGTATAAAAAATAATAAAAATGACTGACTATGTTTTCATCAAAATTCTTCCTAAATAATGAATTCACACTTTTTTGCACTAGAATAAAATTTCTAACAATTCTAAATTTCTAACTTTGTACTTTAACTAGATATTTAAACTGCTTTCTCCGCGAGTGCATGGTCGAAGTAGGTATTAAAAATTTGCATGACATTCAAGTGAAAATCTCTTTTGTCCTCTCGCAGAGCTTTCAACTACCCTTATTATTCTACTACTGTTTACCGTGACAAATCGCTCTGACAGATCCACTAACGGGTGATTTATGCTCGTTTTTCAACGAGCAAGTGAAAATCCAATTGAAGACGGAAGCTCGACCTGGCGCCCCTTTCTGCCACCAAGTGGCACGAATCTTATTTTGCAAACTGAGACCGGTGGAATTACTGGGAAACTTCAAAGAGAAAAGGAACGGAAATGACCTTCGAATGTCGGTCAGTTTCGTGCCACAGTCAAGGATGAAACGGTCTTTGGAACGGTATTGAAAGGATTCTTTTTAAAAGACGATGGTAAAAGTTCTTTGACTTTTTGGGGAAAAGTGCGATGGTTTGAGACTTTAAAGAGACTGTAAAGAGACTGTAAAAGTATGACGGTCAATAAAACTGTAAAATATAAAAGTAATACTAGTACCGCCCAATAAAATATACAAATATAAAAATTAAAATTTCCACTTAATTATATTCTAATCTCAAGATACAAAATCGCCTACAAAAATACACAGTATGGCGGAAAACTGACATAACCTATTAAATTTAAGGAAAACCACTAGCGCCATCTTTCTTGAATTTTTAGCAAATCTGTCTGCTCAGATAGACTTTTAATTCTGGCAAAATGACTTGACAAAAAAAATTAATTCAGGCAAAATAACAAATTCTTTTCTTTTTATTCAAAATGTTATTTTTCCGACATACTTATCAGCAAATGCAAGAGTCAAGATATAAAGGATATCCGCAAGTGTCCGAAAGTTTCGCGAAAATATTCTCCATTACCCAGAAGAGGCCTGGACTCCATATCGCGGTATCCCTTCGGAGACCTTCACCTTCGAGCAGGGAGAGGGCCAAAGGCGGCCGGTAAATAGCTGCGTGTGCAACGTCCGCTCTGGCCGCGAGGCGTTAACGAGGCGGGCAAACATGAAGAGTACGAGGCGAAGAAGTGGCGGAGGATGGTCGAGTCGAACGAAGAAAGAAAATCGTGGAACGGAACGACGAAGAAAGAGAGGAACAGGAATGGAACAAGGCACGAAGGCGCCTTTTCAAGGCAAGGTGTGAACTCTGCCGCCCTTCGGCTCCCTCTATCGGTCTCCTCTTCGTGCATCCACATCCACCGGCACGAAAGCGCCTCTTTCCACCTTATTAAGACCCCCGACCCTGCCAGCATACAACAACCGGACTCTCTCACGGTTCTCTCTCGCTTTTCTCCTCTCCTTGGTTTCTCCTTTCTTTCTGCCTCGCGTTCCTTTGAGACTACACGCGCGCCGACTCGCTTGTTGCACGTATATCGGGTACCGATACCCGGTCAACGTTTGCTTTTTAACGATCGACCCGCTAGAACCACTTTGTGCAAACGCACAGAACGCGATCCAAGGAAATTTCGGGGCTTTTTACGGAACCCTTCACGCTATCGGATACGTTTAAATAGGCGAACATGTTTTTACTCGCTAGGTTTCTTAACGCGAAGGAATTAGCGGGAGAAGATGAAAGGAAGGATGCTTTCTCGAGTAAACGCTATTTATTGGAGGAATCTTTGGTCGAACGTTTAAATATGTTCAATATTTGGGGAAGAAATTTTTCTTTCGAATGTTGAGAAATGTGGGCCTTTTTGTGAGGTTAGGTTAGGTGTCTGAGATAAGGATGATGAAATTTGGTTATCTATGTTGTATGAAATTTTGAAGTTCTATGTTCAATTCTACCACATCATGAATATGTTTTAACCATCATATAGGGACAACATAATATAACCTTTTAACCTTGTCATTTTCCCTAGGAAATAAAAAAAAACAGTTGCTCCCAACTTTCCACGTCATACACAATAGAAATGCATAATCGTCAGACCTACCAGGTCTCAAAATTTACAAAATTCTATTTATACAAACCTACTGACTAAAAGTTGGGGAATAAAGTCTTACATTGATCCAATGTGTAGCAGCCTTGTAACTCAATGTTCTAACCTTGTCATATTGTCCCTAAGAAATGGTAGGACATATTTTGCTCCTAAGAGGTCCCCATCATACAATTATCAGACCTATCAGGTCCAAAATTATCAAAGTCGTATATTCACAAATTTAGCAATTAAAGTTAGGAAATAAAATCTTCCAGTCATTCAATGTGGAACAACCTTCTAACTCAACCTTCTAAACTTGTTAGAATGTCCCTAGGAAATGACAGAACACATTTGATCCTAACAATCTTCCAACATGAAAGATCATCAGACCTACCAGGTCCAAAAATTGAAAATATTCTACATTCACAAACCTTACAACTAAAAGTTAGGGAATGAAATCTCTTAATCACCTAACATGGAGGAACCTTCTAACTTAACCTCCTAACCTTATCAAACTTTCCTTAGAAAATGAAACATACATGAGCTCCCAACAGTTCTCCACTATAAAAGATCATCAGAGCTACCACGTCTCCAAATCGCCACGTCCCCAAGTCTCCACATCCACGAATCACCACATCCCCAAAATCCTCACGTCCTCAAATCTCCACATTCTCAGAATCCTTACGTCCCCAAATTTCCACATTCCCAAAATCCTCACGTCCCCAAATTCTCACGTCCCTATATCCACACGTCCTCAAATCTCCACATTCCCAAAAACTTCACGTCCCCAAATTTCCACATTCCCAAAACTCTCACGTCCCCAAATCTCCACGTCCCCAAATTCTCACGTCCCTATATCCCCACGTCCTCAAATCTCCACATTCTCAAAATCCTCACGTTCCCAAATTTCCACATTCCCAAAATCCTCACGTCCCCAAATTTCCACGTCCCCAAATCTCCACGTCCCCAAATCCTTACATTCCCAAATCCTCACGTCCCCAAATCCTCACGTCCCCAAATCCTCACGTCCCAAAATCCTCACGTCCCCAAATCTCCACATTCCCAAAATCCTCACGTCCCCAAATTCTCACGTCCCTATATCCACACGTCCTCAAATCTCCACATTCCCAAAAACTTCACGTCCCCAAATTTCCACATTCCCAAAACTCTCACGTCCCCAAATCTCCACGTCCCCAAATTCTCACGTCCCTATATCCCCACGTCCTCAAATCTCCACATTCTCAAAATCCTCACGTTCCCAAATTTCCACATTCCCAAAATCCTCACGTCCCCAAATTTCCACGTCCCCAAATCTCCACGTCCCCAAATCCTTACATTCCCAAATCCTCACGTCCCCAAATCCTCACGTCCCCAAATCCTCACGTCCCAAAATCCTCACGTCCCCAAATCTCCACATTCCCAAAATCCTCACGTCCCCAAATTCTCACGTCCCTATATCCCCACGTCCTCAAATCTCCACATTCCCAAAATCCTCACGTCCCAAAATCTCCACATTCCCAAATTCCTCACGTCCCCAAATCTCTACACTCCCAAAATCCCTACGTCCCAAATCCCCATGTCTGAGCTGCCTAAGCCCAACCTACCAAGTCCAAAAATTAAAACATACACCTAACCAAAAATCATCATGCTTCCAAATTCTCGCGTCCCCATATCCCCAAGTCCCTAAATCTCCACATCCCCAAATCACCATCCAGTTTTCCCCAGGTAGGGAAGAGAAAACGCTCATTTGCCCTCATAAAAATACCCGATTACCAAGGAAGAGTACGTAAGAAAGAGAGGAATATAAAAAAGAAAGGAAGGAAGAAATTGAACGTGGCGAACGAACGCGAAAGGCCTCGTGCTTCCGGCCGATCGGCTCGTTAGCATCGTCGTGTTTCCAGTTGGTGAACGATAACCGCTCGTTAACGGCGATTAAACGGCGAGCTAAACATCGTGGTGCCGCGAGACGAAACAATCTCGAAGGCACGTTGAGGCTCGATTAAAATAAACAAGGTGCTGCACACCGCCTCTCTCGTACCTCTAATGCCGACTTGCTTTCGTTTTGCTCCTCGGGCATGGGCAAACGTGTTCTTTGCGCGCGACAATCGGATCGATCGAATTTTTATTTTGACTACTTGAGGTAGTAAGTTGTATTTCGACTCTGATTTAATATTATACAAGGTCGAGTTAGTATGACGCAATATTTGTGAGTCGTAGTTCGGGTGTTTTTAATGTCTTTGTAAATGTAAGAAGGTTTATGTTCATGAAGGTGTTGATATGTAAACTTCAAGATTTGCAAATATGAAATTTGCAAAATTATTCTTCAATCACTGATGTTCTCAAATTTTTACGTTTTTAGATGCACAGGTTTATAACTTGCATTTATGAAAATATCTATGTTATAAATTTATAGATTTCGATGTACTCAGACTGCAGAATTCATGGGTGTCCACATACTATGTTCTGAATTGCTATTTCAACTTATGCTAACTCCTACGTTCACGCATGTTCATATCTGCAGATGTCTACATGTCCAAATACCTACATTAGCAAAACCTAACATTCTCAAATCCTAATATTCTCAAATCTCCACATGACCAAATCTCCACATCTTCATATCGCCACGTTTTAAACATTTCCACGTCTGTATATCCCCTCGACACCAAATCCTCACATCTTCAATTCTCTACATCCCCAAATTCCTATATTCCCAAATTCCCACGTCTCCAAATCTCCACATCCCCAAATTCCTCACGTCCCCAAATTTCCACATTCTCAAAATCCTCATGTCTCCAAATTTTCACATTTTCAATATCCTCACGTCCTCAAATCTCCACGTCCACATATTCCCATGTCCCCAAATCTCCACATCTCCAAAATTCTCACGTCCCCAAATCTCTACATCCCCACAATCCTCACGTCCCCAAATCCCCACGTCCCCAAATCCCCACGTCCCCAAATCCCCACGTCCCCAAATCCTCACATCCCCCAAATCCCCACGTCCCCAAATCCCCACGTCTCCAAATTCTCACGTCCCCAAATCCTCACATCCCCCAAATCCCCACGTCCCCAAATCCCCACGTCCCCAAATCCCCACGTCCCCAAATCGCCACGTCCCCAAATCCCCACGTCCCCAAATCCCCACGTCCCCAAATCCCCACGTCCCCAAATCCCCACGTCCCCAAATCCCCACGTCCCCAAATTCTTACGTCCCTATATCCCCACGTCCCCAAATCCCCACGTTCCTAAATCTCCATGTCCTCAAATTCCCACGTCCCCAAATTCTCACGTCCCTATATCCCCACGTCCCCAAATCGCCATCTCTCCAAATTCTCACGTCCCCAAATCGCTACGTCCCCAAATCCCCACGTCCCCAAATCCCCACGTCCCCAAATCCCGACGTCCCCAAATCCCCATGTCCCTAAATCACCACCTCCCCAACTCCCCACGTTCCCAAATTCCTACGTCCCCAAATTCCCACGTCTCCAAATCCCTACGTCCCTAAATCCCAAATCTCCCAAATCCCAAATCTCCCAAATCCCAAATCTCCCAAATCCCAAATCTCCCAAATCCCAAATCTCCCAAATCCCAAATCTCCCAAATCCCAAATTCCCATCTCTCCAAATCTCCCCACCCCAAATCCCTAAACTCCCAAATACCATCTCCAAACCCCCTCCCCCAAATCCCCATAATCACCCACCAATTTCCCAAAAAGCCCCATTCGATATAAACGCATCCGCATACATCCGACCCTAAGGCACATCCTATCATAAAGATTAATCGAACGCAGCAAGGAATGAATCGAGGCACTTCCGTTATTCCCGAAGGACGATCAAGAAACGTCCTTGGTTCGATGGAAAGCCGCGGTATACGAAGAGCAATTACGAAGCGATCGTCTAGTAAATTCCAGTGGGAGGTGAACGGCTGTCGGTGGTTGGCTTACACGAGACAGGACGCGTCCCATCGGCACGCGGGAGTCAAATAAATAACGTTCTTTAAGGGGAAGCATAAAGGTGCGCCGAAAGAATCTCGAATAGCCTCTTACTTCTGTTTACGTCATTTCCGTCGGACCTCGAACGGCCATTACCACGACCGTCCAGCTGGATCGTGTTACGACTAAACGCCACCACTAATTACCCTTGATCGGTCACCTCCTTGGAATTATGATCCTCCGATAACGGTGGACGGAAGTATCGAACCTGTCGATTTAGCATCTTCACACTTTTCACTAGATTCACTAGATTAATACTTCGTTGAACTTCATTTTTAATTGTATACGCTGTTTAAAATGGTCATCTTTAACGCCGTCTCTTGATAATCAATACTGTGACATTTTCAAATTTTCTAAAAAATTCTTGAATTTTCAACTTTACGTTCACAAGTTTTTTTATAAGATGTGTAGAAAGTACCTAAAAATGTAGTCAATAAAGAGTTCATAAAACAAAATACAATTTTCATTAATAATTTTCTAAACATTGCACCAAAAAGCTGCCTTAGGATAAAGCGACCAATATCAACAATGATGATGCGAAAGAAAATGTGCATACATGAAAGAACTAAATAACAATGATCAAACGATCACATTATCTGTCTAATAACGGTGCCCGCAGGAAGCAAAAGGTTTAAAAAGTTCACCGTTTCATCAAAATGGCAGATACAATAAATTCCGCGAGGTCCTGGTACACGATGGACGATCAAAGGGCGGTGAGTAAAAAAGGAGTTCGATGCGAGCCGTATAGCAATTTGTCCCCCGTTTCTCCATAAATACCGGAGCCGATCCATGGAAGATCGGTGGGTCGATTTCACACTGCAACGACAATGTTGCCACGGAATCCCGGGGGAAAATCGGGTCCGCAGATATCGGTGGTCCGTCGCGTTCCCCGAGTTTCTGGATCGCTCGCGTCTTTCTAAAAACCAGCCGTATTTTTCGCGGTAAGGACACGATACACGGTCCTGGAATTCCACGATGTGAAGCCGCCGGGTCCCGTGGGGCGGTTTTTCCTCGGTCCCCGGGGGCCACCTTTTATTCGTGTCGTCCTAATTCGAAGCGAGTCATCGGGCGCGGACGGCACTGGAATGCTCCGCGGCATGCGGTGCCTTCGAAGCTTCTCCTTGTCGTTGTCCGTCGTGCTGTCTCCAGGTGGACAGCCTGCCTTGGAACCCCGGTAATTAATTTAACTTCTTGCCCCGACGATGGCGGCTGCTAATGGTTTTCTTGTACCCTGCGCGAAACTCGCCGCGTCTTCGCTTCGCCTTGCTACGCCGGCCACCGGTCGCGCTACTACTTCAAATATTATTCCTCAAGATACTTTACTAATCGGGACTTATTATTACTTATAAATTTCAGTTATTAGTTCAATTTTAGATATTAGATATAAATTTTAGATGCTATTATTACTTAATATTTAGTGTTTTAGAACAATGATGTGTGACTTTGTGGACCACCGGTCACTCAAATATTCCACGTATGAACATACTCAAATATTCTTCGAGATGCTTTGACCTATAGCAAAATTGGGACAATTAGTTGTAAATTTTACAAGTCTTCATTGTTTTGTAGTAAGGGTTTTAGTGTATGACATATATTGCTACGCAAGCCACCATGTGCTACTGCTTCAGTCCACATCATATTCCACATATGAATATACTCAAACATTCCACATATGAACATACTCGAATATTCCTTATCACAAGACACTACATTGACCAATAGCATGAATTGGGACAATTAGTTATAGAGGTTTGAAGTAATCATAGATTAATATTCAACTCTTCTAATGTGGAGTGACGATGTATCATTAGCTGAAGGTTGCATTACTTCTTCAAATACTCAACACTTCATCGACTAATAGCTTCTCCAAGAAACTATGTCAATTAGGTGTACATTGAAGCTAATCTAATTTAACTGACTTGACTAAACAAATTTAACCTAAAAACTTCGTGAGTCCTAATTATGACGGTGTCAAGGTTTGACCTCACATATGGTAGACCACATATGTCGCATATGTCACATATGTGATCTACCTTCCTCAACTAAGAATTTACTTCAACATAACTCTAATATAATTAAAACATTGTATAATTAAGTCAATCTAACCTAAAAACTCCATGAGTGTTCTAATAACAAACGGTGTCAAGGTTGACCTCACATATGGTAGACCACATATGTCACATATGTCACATATGTGATCTACCTTCCTCAACTAAGAATTTACTTCAACATAACTCTAATATAATTAAAGCATTGTATAATTAAGTCAATCTAACCTAAAAACTCCATGAGTGTTCTAATAACAAACGGCGCCAAGGTTGATCTCACATATGGTAGACCACATATGTAATCTACCTTAACTAAGAACCTACTTCAACGTAACTCTAATATAATTAAAAAATGTTATAATTAAGCAAATCTAACTTGAAAACTCCGTGAGTGTCTTAATAACAAACTGTGTAAAGCTTGATCTGACATACGGTAGATCACATATGTCACATATGTCACATATGTGATCTACCTCAGCTAAGAATTTAATCTAATCAAACCTAAAATCTGCTCACTGCTCATAGCTGCTTATAATAAGTATTATAATAATATCAAGTGTAATCAGGTATCTAATAAAAGATTATTATTCAATCAACGACTTGTCAAACAGTGATCAATAATCGAACAATCAATGAACGATCACCATTCAAGATCCTCGTTAGATAAGTGGCTGTAATCCGGCACTTGCTCGTAAGATGTATCAAGAACACATTTCCCACGTGATACCTAACCCTGGAATGCTTCTATCCGGCATCATCGGACTCCTCTAGATCGTCGATAACATCACAGGAATCCAATGCACGGCAATTTGTTCGAAGTCCATCGTTCTCGGTTATCAAATTCCTTCCGAACCCGTGGAATCTGTTAAATTTACATTCTTCCAAGCAAACGGACACTTTCAACGGAACCGTGGAAGATTTATTAAACGGTTTCCCTCGATGACCCTCTATTAACCGTTCCCCGAAGAAACAGATCAAATATTGATATTTGCGCACGAACCTTTTCTCATTCCCCCGTTTTCACTGATAATAAGCTGGACGATAGATAAGAAATTAGCCAAATTCTTTGAAATCGTGTAACTAATCTGTTGTCGAATTTTTGTGGATTTTTCGGGGAACTGGCGCGAGCTTTTTGTTTGCGCGGATATGGTACAGTAGGCTCTCGTTATATTGCCAACCAGAATTCTTTAGTCCAATGATTTATGTGGGTCTCATTATTTTTCTAATACTGCAATTTTTTTTATTTTTCTGTTATTTTTTATAGTTATCTTGTTAGATGAGTTTGGCACAAGATTAGGTTTAGGTTAGATTAAGTTAAACTTACTGTTATTAGGTTAGGTGATATTAGCACAGAATTGCAATGAGGTTAGATTAAGTTAAGATTACTATTATTAAGTTAGGTGAAATTAGCATAAAACTAGAGTTAGGTTAGGTTAATTTAAGGCCACTATTATTAAGTTAGGTCACATTAGCACAAAACTGCAATTGGGTTAGATTAAGTTAAGAATATTATTATTAAGTTAGATGATATTAGCACAGAGCTGCAATTAGGTTAGATCAAGTTAAGATTACTGTTATTAGGTTAGGTGAAATTAGAATAAAACTAGAGTTAGGTTAGGTTAATTTAAGGCCACTATTATTAAGTTAGGTCACATTAGCACAAAACTGCAATTAGGTTAGATTAAGTTAAGAATATTATTATTAGGTTAGATGGTATTAGCACAGAGCTGCAATTAGGTTAGATTAAGTTAAGATTATTGCTATTAGGTTAGGTGAAATTAGAATAAAACTAGAGTTAGGTTAGATTAATTTAAGTCTACTATTATTAGGTTAGGTTACATTAGTACAAAATTGCAATTAGATTAGATTAATTTAAGCCTGCTATTATTAGGTTAGCTGAAATTAGCATAAAACTAGAGTTAGGCTATGTCAAATTAAGTCTGCTATTGTAAGGTTAGGTGACATTAGCATGAAATCAAACTTATATTAAGTTAGATAAAATTCAATGCACCAGGTTACGTGAGAATAAGTTCATTCCTATGTCACGTCAGAATAAGTTCATCAAGCACAAATAAACCTAGCTTAACTCAATCTAAACATACTCCAATTTAACTTAACAGGAATCTAACCTATAAAAACACGATACACATATTAACTTCGTAGATTGAATAATATACCACAATGATTCCCAAACACATATCTCATTAACAGAATAGTAATTTAATAACAATTATTACGAGGTACATCCCTGTCGAACAATATTCAACATAAATCAAAGTATCCATAGCAAGTGAAATTATACGCTCGAACAAGTGGGATCTTCTTACGTGTAATTACCAACCGTTGAAGAAATGAATGAACGTAGGACACGGAACAAAGCAGCAATTACAGTACACAAAGACAAGAAAGTACATATCGAAAGAAGGATCCTTCGATTTAATATCGTTTGTCTACGATGAGTAATCGGTGTATCTTCAAAGACAAATAACCACGTTGCGTCGTCAGCGTAGGCGTCGCGTCGGCTCGGAGGGTAGCACGAAGAAGAAAACGAAATGGAAGACAAGCCACGAAAGTGACGGAAAATACGAGACGAGGAGCACAAGAGGAAAGATTTAATACCCTTAATCATCGACTGTTACCACGATCTCGCTGTGAACGCCGGCTAACTATACAGCGCCGTATACCTGAAAGCGATCCCGGCCAAAGAAGAAAAGAACAAATCGAACTTCGTGAAAAAGATGATGGCGAGATTCAACCGTTCATCGAGTGATATTACTTCGTGAAATTTTTCAGAATCAAATTTACTGTTCAAATTATTCTTACAGCCTGTGACTATTTTTATGACTGTTTTCATTTTTATTGATGCATCTGCTTTCAGACTTTTAGGTATAACCTTTGTCTTTTATATTAATTATGTTCATATTTTACTATTAGCTAATTATGATAAATATATATTAAACATATGTTAAATAAATATATTCTTATTTTTTTACATTGCGTTAATTCATGTCACATATTCATATTAAGTTCGTCCATATTGAATATGTTGTACCAGCTCATATGAGAGACTCATTCATAGAGTCATATTAAATGTCTAAATGATTAGACAATAATCATACAAATTACCTACTCAAAATTTTTAAATGATCATACAATAAATATGAGAGCATACAAATTGCCCAAACAATATAGCAAGTATCACGCAAGAATTAATTTAAAAAAAAATAATAAAATTTCGACTGATTTAAGTTCAGACCTAAATATGAAACAGCATACAATACGTCGCTTAAGCTTGATGCAACATACAAATAAAAGTGAAATCCCTTAATACCAGGAACAGGTAATTTCACGGAAGGCCAAAGGCAGAAATTCGGCGTTGCAATGGCGAGCGTCGACGGCATCATGGAGGCGGAAGATTAGAGGACGAAAATCGTGGCCGTAGAAAAAATATGAACTAATCGAAAAAGGGAGGAACAGAGCAGAGAGAATGCGAAGGTATACAAGTGGAAGAAGAAGTGTATAGAAGCGAAGGGAAGTGGTCGGTTGCCGCCCCATTAATTAACCGCCCCTCTTATGCTTCCCCTCCCGTGGCTTCTTTCCGTTCCATCAAGGGCGCAGCCATTCACAGCTTGCTACGCCGATATTCTCTGCCCCTCTTTCATTCTTTTCTCTCTGTCCTCGCCTTTGGCTTTCCATCCGTGTCTAACCTCCGCTGCTGGAATACCAGCGGGATACTTCGAACGAGCGATTAATTATATCGAACGAGCCCAACCGGAGAAAAAGGGATTTAATTACGAATTACCCGCAATTACGCGGCTAATCGACGTGTCGACTGTGAAACGGGACACATCGGGAATCGTTTCACGGTAAAACTGGTCCCACGATTTTGATACCCGATCGGTGATTTAATCGTTCATTCGCCAAAAACAGACGGGGGAGCGGAGTGAAAAATGTTCTATGGAATTTTCAGGAAAAAGTTGACTGACCGGCATAATGGAAATTCTGTGTGGGTTTCATTGGGGACTCTTATGACTCTTTGAGACTTTACGATAGAATTAGGGACATTTCGATCTCAAGATTTCTACTACGCTTTTTACCTTGATAGCTAGTTCCATGGTCGACATTGTAACACACTTCCCAATTTTAAGTTATAATTTTAAATAACAAAATTTTTCCCAAAATTTATTTTTTTCCGTACCTTCACTTTGATATAATTTATCCTACTTGACCATACAAAATTTATTTTGGTCCTCATACTTCGAAGAGTCTTTATGAAAGCATATAAAATTTCGAAAATTAAAATCAGGTTATCAATTACAGAAGAGGTCAGTTACCAAAGCAGGTCCTCTAAAAGATGAATGAACCACATGAAATATAACCTAACCTAAAATCCTAACATAACGAACCAATTTCTCTCAAATCCATCCTCCATAAAAATCCACCTACAAATCAACGCAGTAATTTACACCAAAAAAAAGGAAGGCAACCCTCGAGATTTACCAGATAAGAGAAGGTAAAAATTAAAAATATGCACGTCATACAGAATTATAAACGACGCGCACACATAGGGTCTGGTGGTTTATTGACGAAAGCGGTGGATAATATTTCGCGAACAGATTCGAGATAAGTAAAGACGGTGAAGATTTAATGCCGTTACGTACAGTCCCACGAAACGTAGGCATATACATGTATACCGGGCCGAGCCATATCGGCGAGGACGATTACACGGCGTGGAAGCCATTGTTGTCTTCCTATGGAAATTAATTGAATGTATTTGAATAAGCGCGTTGTTCGCCGCTTGTTCCTACTTGCCCACCTACGCCGAACACGCGCGAGACATAAACTGAGACCGTGATCGAATCTCTACAGGACGATTCAAGCGGTGGTTAACCCATTTACCGCTGTGAAGGGAATTTGAATATCGCGCGCTCCGTGGCGCCAGTCGTGTGGCCCGTTCATGGGCCGCAAGTGTTGATGGGACGCAGCGTAAGAGCAATGTAATCATAAACGAATATGCAACAAATATAAATAAAAATGTATATAGATAGGTACATAAATGATAAATAAATAAATGAATACATATGTGAACAGATAAATACAAATTTGTACATGATTTTAATTTATAATGAAAACTTAAAGGGTGGAAGAGGTTGGAGAAGTTAAGAGGATGTTTCTAAATTAATTCACTTTAATAAGTGAATAACTATGCTGAAATTTATCATTGTAATTATTGAAAATAAGTTAGTAATAAATTTTAAAGTATATCGTGGATAAAGTTATGAGATTAACGTATGGAGTGAGATGGAATAACAAATTTTGTTGTGCACAGTGTTTCAATAAAATCTAAGATGAATTTAATTATTTATATTAATTGAAGTTGAATTAAATTAAATAAGTAATCAAGTTAAATTGTATTAAGTCACAAACGATTATCTTTGTCATCATTTTTATATTTAATACTAATATTTAATGTTTATATATTTATACATTATTAGAACACTTTGCACATAAATATATTTTATACATGTTATAAATTGTTATATAAATTTAGACAAATTTGCTTTGTTATGTGTAAAAACTTGATAAAATAATAAACTACATAAACTTTTATATTCTCAATCATATTAATATGAATTAAAGTATGTTTAGATTAATAATTTCGAAATTGACTTATAAATTATTTATAACCGCCATTTATAAATCAAGTACTTCTCTAAATCTCTGAAACTTGAGTTTCTGATTAAATTAATGCAAATTAAAAAATATGTAATTTAAGAATTTCTAATAACAACAATTCTGAATTCAAATCGCGCGCCAATAAAAAGGCGCCATTTACAAATCAACCTACCAAAATTCCACAAAAATTTCAGCAACAAAGTTACTCCCAAAATTATGCAAAAACATTGTAAAGAATAAAAATGGCAGTTTAATCCCGAGTAGATTGAACGTTTCGCGTAAATGTGTATAATTAAGGTGATCGTACAGAACGTTTGGAAAACCGCTCCACGTTCAGCAGATTATACTTTCTCGAGCCCGTTGTATAACGATCTTATAATGCAAATACTTCTGTGCGTACCTGTAGAGCTACGTGTAATACGCATACTTGGTCCAGGACCCTCGGGCCATAATGCATTGCAACAGATAGGACATTGTGTTACTTCAAGGGCCGCTGCTTCCAACGGGTAGAACTACCTTCTCGGTACAATGCACAATAGGCTTGTACCGCTTATTATACAGTTATTTGTTTATTTATTAACCGCGGTTCCAAGCTTTATGCCACTAACAAGATCCATTGATCGAGTTACCTTCATTATTGCATTCTTTCAATCTTTCACGTTCACATTATTTTTAAAAATATTTAATCTCATTGACGATTATTCAGTTTTTCACTGAAACTGAGATACAATTATTATGTTCTTTAATTATGCTTTGTATAAAATTATTCAATTTTTTTTACTGTCTTATATAAAATTATTCAATTTTGTTATTAAGTCTCATATAAAATTATTAAATTTTGTTATTAAGTCTCATATAAAATTATTCCGTTTTGTTATTAAGTCTCATATAAAATTATTCAATTTTTTAATTAAGTCTTATATAAAATTAATGAGGTTTTCACTAAATTTTATATAAAATTATTAAATTGTTGATTAAGTCTTATATAAAGTTATTCAATTTTTAAATACATCTTATGTAAAATTATTTAATTTATCATTAAGTATTTTCGCAAAAATCTTTGTCTATGTAATTTCAAAGATATATTTATCTTTCCATCCTTAACAAAATGTATTAATTCTTTTTATACGTCTTTAAAAATTAATTTATTAATACTTCTTTAAAAATCAGTATATTTATACATTTTTCAAAATCAATGTATTTATTCATTTTTAAAACTTAATTTATTAATACTTCTTTAAAAATCAATATATTTATACATTTTTCAAAATCAATGTATTTATACGTCTTTAAAAATTAATTTATTAATACTTCTTTAAAAATCAATATATTTATACATTTTTATAAATCAATGTATTTATACGTCTTTAAAAATTAATTTATTAATACTTCTTTAAAAATCAATATATTTATACATTTTTAAAAATCAATGTATTTATACATTTTTAAAAATTCACATATTTATACATTTTTAATAACCAACTTATCTATGCATTTGCAGTAAATGTATGCAACTACAATGGTATTGCAAACTCATGACACATGATTTGTGTTTTCCCTTTTCGTTTCGATTAGTTTTCCCAGTATAGCTTATATCTTCATTATTTTGTTAAATATCAGCACTTTTGATATATAGCAGTCGATGATGAATAGAGGAGTGATTTAAGTAGGTTCCAAACATTTTCCATGGCATTCTAGCCGGGTAATAAATCAATAGCATTTAACAGTAAGATATATGATAGCGATAAATCAGTGCGTATATATGATCGTCTACGTGTTAGCCAATGATTTGAAATGCTTGAGCGATTTTTAATAACAAAGTTTAGCTGGTAATTTGCTGATTTCTATGCTGTATTTGAGGTAATTTGAGGTATTTGGGGGGAATATATTTTGAAATTTTCTAGTTTCAAATTTTTAAATTTAAGAACTGAGGTTTTCAGATTATTGAATTTTTTAATTTTGACTGAATTTTTCTTACACTTGCAAATTTTCTAGTTCCTAATTTCTTAAATATTCAACTTGTTAAATTGTCACAAACTTTCAAAATTTATGGTAAATTTCTATAACCTAAAAAGTACCAACTTCTCCAATTACCAAATTTCCATATTTGTGCACCCTAACCTCCAAATTTCCACAAATCTAAAATCCCCCATTCCTAACTACCCAAAGTCCCGAATTCTTCCAAAGTCCCAAATTCCCCGAAAAGTCCCAAATTACCCCAAAGTACCATCTCTTCAAAAGTGCCACTCTCCAAAATCTTCCCAAAATGAGTTCTTTCCTGCCACAGTTCGGCCATCTTTGTTCCGGACTGTACGCGCGAAAAGTAAAGAAGTGTCGGCATCTCACGCGACAACATCGAGCATATGAATACAAAATTTGCAGGTTGGTGTAATTTGCGAGTGTTAAGTTCGCAAAATAAAGCAAACGGAGCCCGGAGCAAATTGCTCGGAGTAGGATCGTTCCCTGGGGGGTGATCGAGAACATCCTCGCGAACCAAGTCAGCCATAACTCGTCGGATGATCAGTATCACCGGCAACCCATCCTTCTCGACACCGTCGAATTAATAATTCCCCACAGTGGTCGGCGATTTACGAAATTCTCGCGGAATTCATCTCGATGATCAATTTTTTATGAGCGCACCACGTAGCCGGTTATTACCTCGATCACAACTTGATCCTCCCGTCAACTCCTGGAATCGAATGATCTTTCTCGTCGATCGATAACCTAACAACGGAGATCCTTTACGGTGCCGTATAATGATATTACGTACATAAATATCGATTAAAGGAGCGATCGATGTGGGGATTCGGGTGTAACGAATTTGTGAAATTAACGGGGGTGACGATAAGTGATGGGCAATTGGAAACTATAGTTGCTGTTCATGTACATTGAATATTTTTGTGTTCGGGTTTTAGTTCGGGTTGTAACAAAACTAAATGAATACCATGAAGTAGACATAACTTAAAATAAATGGCACCCAACATGAAATACATTAAACCTAACCTATAAAAACAATATAAATTAGACATAACACAAGACAAATTCCTCTTAACACAATACAAATCACACCTAACGTAAAATACACAACTGAAGCTTCACCTAACATAAAATACATAAAATAAATTACACCTCACCTGACATATACAACAAAAATTTCACATAACACAAAATACATGAAAATAATTATATCTAACCTAAAATACACAACAGAAATCTCAAATAACACTAAATAAATAAACTAAATCACACCTAACCTGAAATGGACAACATAAATTTCACCTAACACTAAATAAATAAACTAAATTACACCTAACCTAACATACATAACACAAATTTCACCTAACAGTAAATAAATAAACTAAATCACACCTAACCTAACATGCACAACACAAATTTCACCTAACAGTAAATAAATAAACTAAATCACACCTAACCTAAAATGCACAACATAAATTTCACCTAACACTAAATAAATAAACTAAATCACACCTAACCTAACATACATAACACAAATTTCACCTAACAGTAAATAAATAAACTAAATCACACCTAACCTAACATACATAACACAAATTTCACCTAACAGTAAATAAATAAACTAAATCACACCTAACCTAACATACATAACACAAATTTCACCTAACAGTAAATAAATAAACTAAATCACACCTAACCTAAAATGCACAACATAAATTTCATCTAACACTAAATAAATAAACTAAATCACACCTAACCTGAAATGCACAACATAAATTTCACCTAACACTAAATAAATAAACTAAATCACACCTAACCTAACATACAGAATACAAATTTCACCTAACAGTAAATAAATAAACTAAATCACACCTAACCTAACATACAGAATACAAATTTCACCTAACAGTAAATAAATAAACTAAATCATACCTAACCTAAAATGCACAACATAAATTTCACCTAACATTAAATAAATAAACTAAATCACACCTAACCTAACATACATAACACAAATTTCACCTAACACAAAATATACAAAATAAAATCCACCTAACCTAACATAAAATCCTCAAAATAAACTACACCTAACCTAAAATACCCAATACAAGTTTCACTTAACACAAAATACTTAAAATAAATCTATCCTCACTAAATAAATAAACTAAATAAACCTAACCTAACAAAGCTCCAAATCTATCAAAAAATTCCAAACTATGTCGTATCTCAAAGAGTTCAAATGTGCCCAAAGATGAAATATCCCCTAAACGAATCGAACTTCTGAACAAATAAATCCGAATATCGAAGAATGCCCATAATCGGCGTGCACAAAGTGTCCTGTCGAAGAAACGACATCGATGAGTCGATCGTGTCGGTAGAGGAAGAAGAGGAGAAACAATAAGAAGGATAAAAAAGAAGAAGAAGAAGAAGCAAAAGCACGAGGGCTAAAAGGAAGACCAGGCAGTGACGATCCTTTCCCACGTCGGTCATCGTCGACCTCAAACTGGTCATCGGATCCCCGCTCGCTTCGGGAGGAAGGAAGTGGTCGGGAAGATCGTTTTACAACGAGGACCGTCCCATATTTTGCAAAACTTTCTTCTCCGCGGTCTACCCCATTCACGACAATGACCTCGTGTCCGCGTAGCCAGCTTCGATCGCCACGAACACCAGGAACGCGTGGAACGTCGTTCTCCAGCACGTTTGACAAATCGTTAGCTAGAGTTCCTGCGTCTTCCACTGGAAATGTGGTTCTTGTTCGTGGGTGGCTCGTACCGATGACGTTTCGAAATGCACGATCTACACTTTGTAGACCTTGTATATTATGTGGAATGGACACTTGTACATTATGCACGCTATGTGAATTATTATGCGCTTGACAAATTTCATAGGGTGAACTTTAGGGAGATACAGGGTGGAACATAGGGTGAACTTTCGTAATTTGTACTTTTGTGGGGTGAACTTTCAAGGTTTGTATTTTTATAGGGTCAGATTTCATAGTTTGTATTTTTATAGGGTGAGATTTCATAGTTTGTATTTTTATAGGGTGAAATTTCATAGTTTGTATTTTTATAGGGTGAAATTTCATAATTTGTATTTTTATAGGGTGAAATTTCATCATTTTTACATTTATAGGGCGAATGGTAACTTTGGGAAGACGTGTGGTCTTACGGGGGATTTTGGGCGGGAAATTTGAAAATTAATGAATGCTTTGATAAGTGTGGAGAGGTAGTCCAGGTTTGAATGTGAAATTTGGATATTTGGAAATTTGACAATTTTGGGATTTGAGTATTTGGGGGTTTGAGATGTTTGAAAAGTTAGGCATATGGCAATCTAGAGAATTTACAAGATTGGGAATATAAAAATTTGAGAATTTTGGGGGTATGCAGAATTTGGGGAATTTGAGAGATTTATGCCTTTAAACTATTAGTGAATTTAGAGAATTTGGAGAATTTTAGAAATTCGGGCTATTAAGTTATTTGTGAATTTACTGACTTTGGGGAATTTGAAGAATTTGATTTAAATTATAGAAATTTGAAAAATTTAGAGCTTTTATAAAATTTGAAGAATTTAGAGCTTTTAGGAAATTTGAAGAATTTAGAGCTTTTATAAAATTTGAAGAATTTAGAGCTTTTAGGAAATTTGAAGAATTTAGAGCTTTTAGGAAATTTGAAGAATTTAGAGCTTTTATAAAATTTGAAGAATTTAGAGCTTTTATAAAATTTGAAGAATTTAGAGCTTTTATAAAATTTGAAGAATTTAGAACTTTTATAAAATTTGAAGAATTTAGAGCTCTTACAAAATTTGTAAAATTTGAAAATTTTTTAAACCTTGCAAAATTTAGAGAATTTAAAAAATTTGATAAATTTAAGCAGTCTGGACAATATAAGAAATTTAGATAATTTATAAAAATTCATAAGTGCATCTCATTCTACTAATTTACAAAATTTAAAGAATTTATAAATTTGAAAAAGTAGAAATTTACAAATTCATAAGTATAAAAATATTTAATCCTTGATTATAGTGTTCCAACAAATCACCCTAAACACCAAAGTAGCCTAAGGAGAACCTTCACTCTCTAATACATAGGACTCTACGTTAGAAACCATGAAATCTGTTCGCCAGTGCATCACGCGAACAGAGAGAAATCGTTCTCTCGACGTGACAGCCAACGACTGATGACGGTCTTTTGGAACCGCTTAAAAATACCGCGAACCATCGCCATTTTATAACGCAGAGACTCGTTGCAGCAACTGGCCGAACTGTTCCTGGCATCATTCAACTAGAGCGGTCAGGCTGTAACTATAACAACTATTGACACGCTATGGGTGCATTACTAAATTCGAATATATTATATAATATTGGTAATGAGAACTTTATGTTGCAATTATAATATAAGCAAAGAGAGGGAGAATATAATATAAGCAAAACATGGCGGAAATTAGGTTAGGTTTTTATTGCAAAATAGTCTCTATTGGAGAATAGTGTTTGGTTTATATTTTTATGTTTGTAGGGTTCTATTTATTTTTATATGGAGACTATATAGCGAATATATAGAGAGAATACTGTATTTCTTGATATATTACCCCATATATTATTCTATACTTGAGAGATGCAGTAATTGGTGAATATAGAAATTTGGAGAAATGTATATTTAGGATATCAAAGATTTGGACTATGAAGAGTTAAGAATTTTGGACCTGCAGAAATATAGAAATTGAAAATATTGAAATTTTGGAAATTTAGACATTGAACATAGGTTAGCAACCTAGAGACCTAGTCATTTAGAAATGTTGACAACATAGAAATTTGCAAATATAAATAATTGAAATTAGAATTTTCTACTCTCCCAAACTAGAAGCTATAAAATTACATATTATAGTTAACTCAGTAAACCCCCATAAAGTTCCTAGGACCTAAATGCAACAGGCACCATGGTATATCCACCGATCCAAAATGAATGTATGACCTATACATCCCTACCCAAAGTGTAGTACCTAAAAGTGTTAAAGCACATCAAAGGGTGTCATCCCCCAGCAAAACGAAAGTGCCCGACCATTTTTACGATTGTTACGCAACAGCGATGAAGTCGTACGATTCGACTGGATCTATGGGGTTTCATCCGAAGTTTGGAGCGGCCATAGGGACGAGCAGCGCCATGACGTTCTTTTGACCCGTTTGACCCCATGCACACTTCTCACGATGCATTATGGCGGCCGCCTCGAGGCCCTCGGCCCTTCCTTCATCCTTTCCCCGTTGAAACTCCATGGACCAACCAGATTACGTCCCTCTCTTTCTCTCTCTTCTTTTCGCCCGTTCTCTGCGTCCTCCTCCGTCCTCTTTCCATCGGTGGCCTCTTTATCCCTCTTGTTCTCACCGTATTATCCCACATATAATCGAACATGCTGCCAGAGGAAGAAACGACCAGACGAAGCAGGTAAAGAACCTACGAGAGACGGAGACAGAGATACGACGGCTTTCGCTTCGTGCTCCTTTGGTGTCTATACGCATCCTGGTCTGCGGTTTCTGGCCTTAAGCACCGTGCACATCGACGCGAAACGGAGTCGACGGAAATTGTGCATTTGGTGCACGTTTTGACGAGGTGGGTAGTTGGGATTTTTTGTTAGCTATGGCTTTGCACTTTTGGGATTTTGGGATTTTAGGATTTTGGGATTTAAAGATTTTGGGATTTTAGGATTTTGGGATTTTAGGATTTTAGGATTTTAGGATTTTAGGATTTTAGGATTTCAGGATTTCAGGATTTCAGGATTTCAGGATTTCAGGATTTTGGGATTTTGGGATTTTGGCATTTTGGGATTTTGGCATTTCGGGATTTTCGAATTTTTTAAGGGGGAATGAGGAATTGGAGGTGGGGAGATTTTTGGAAGCTTTGGAGATATGCAGTTTGGGGATTTTGGAAATTTTGAAATAAGTAGTTTTGGAACTTTTGAGTTTCAGGAATTTGAGAGTTTGATACATGTGAATTTTGG
Source organism: Megachile rotundata (assembly GCF_050947335.1). Classification (NCBI taxonomy): domain Eukaryota; kingdom Metazoa; phylum Arthropoda; class Insecta; order Hymenoptera; family Megachilidae; genus Megachile; species Megachile rotundata. Next base: position 8,506,669 of record NC_134995.1, read on the forward strand.
AAGGTGGGTGTTTTGTATTTGGAGAAGATGGATTCTTTAATTTTGGGACTGCAAGTTTGGGATTTTTTAGTGGAAGTGTAGAGTAGGAGAATTTTTGGGAAGTCTGGAAATGTGCAGTTTGGGGATTTTGGAAATTTTGGAAGAGGTAGTTTTGGAACTTTTGAGGTTCAGGAATTTGAGAGTTTGATACATATGAATTTTGGAAGGTGGGTGTTTTGTATTTGGAGAAGATGAATTCTTTAATTTTGGGACTGCAAGTTTGGGATTTTTTAGTGGAAGTATAAAGTAGGGGAATTTTTGGAAGGTGTGGAGATGTGCAGTTTGGGGATTTTGGGAATTTTGGAAGAGGTAGTTTTGGAACTTTTAAGTTTAAGGAGTTTGAGAGTTTCATATATGTGAATTTTGGAGGGTGAGTGTTTTGTATTTGGAGAAGATGGGTTCTTTAATTTTGTGAGTGCAATTTTGAAGGCATGAAATTTGGGATTTTAAGGAATTCTAAATCCTTAAATATTCTTCACTATGAAATTTTTAAATTCACTTCTCAAATTTAAAAATTATTAAATTGTGTCATTTACAACATTCCAAACTTCATAACCTCAAACCAGAATAAAATTTTCAAATTTCCCAAAATCATATGTTCCAAAAAAATTACAACTCCACAAAAACCATAACCTTACAAAAATCTCCATTTCCTTCCATTTTGATCTACCAATTCCACAAAGTATTACAAAATGTCTTCCCCATAACCATCATCCAATTAAATTCAATTTTATTCAATAAACCACGAACCAGTAACCTCAACAATAAAATCACCCAAGAAAAAAGATATCCAAAATCACCCAAGAAAAAATATATCCAAACCTAACTCGAAGCAAGAAAATTTCAAAATTGAGAAACATTCTATCTAGCAGCGCGCAAGCAGCAACCGATCGTTTTTTCGATAAATCGAGAATAACAACATGATTCACTAAGTATATAATTCTTTTATCGTCGTTTCTTTATCCCGTGACAGCGGTCGGCTTTTAATTAAAGCGGCTCCTCCGGAATTTCACGACGAAAACAGTTTTACACCACATTTAGAAGCAATTATACGGTGGTACCCGTTGAACGATGCGATCCTTTAATGGCGACTGTGTTCAGACTATGCCTCAGACGAGCATTTCTATGTATGTTCTCTCCGATCGGATATTGTATTTCGTTGTTTGGTCGTAATGCTTTTCCAGACAGATTCATTTGTCACGACGTGTTTGATGCATCAGGTGAAACTTGTCTGGGGTCATTGATCGATTGAAATGTACTATGATATCATGAGTATAGAGGACAGTTAATCAACGATTCGTTGTATATTTCGTTTTTATTATTTTTTGCTATCTTCTAGGTTTTCAAATTTCTAGATTACAAAATCCCTAGATTTCAAGATTTGGTGGTTTCGAATTCCCTAGATTTCTAGTTTCAGTGATTTCCAAATCCCTAGGTTTCCAGATTCAGTGATTTCCAAATCCCTAGGTTTTCAGATTCAGTGATTTCCAAATCCCTAGGTTTTCAGATTCAGTGATTTCAAAATTCCTAGAATTCCAGATTCAGTGATTTCCAAATCCCTAGAATTCCGAATACTTACATTTCCAATTTCCTATTTTCTCAAATCTTCACATTCCCAAATCCCCACATTCCCAAATCCCCACATTCCCAAATCCCCATATTCCCAAATCCCCACATTCCCAAATCCCCACATTCCCAAATCCCCAAATCCCCAAATCCCCAAATTCCCAAATCCCCAAATTCCCAAATCCCCAAATTCCCAAATTCCCAAATTCCCAAATTCCCAAATTCCCAAATTCCCAAATTTCAATATTCCCGAATCCTCGAATGCCTAGATCCCCAAATCCCCAAATTCCCAAGTCCCCAAGTCCCCAAATTCACAAATCCACAAATCCACAAATCCCCAAATTCCTAAGTTTCCAAATTCCCAAATCCCCCCATTCCCGAATCCCTGAATCCCCAAATCCCCAAATCCCCAAATCCCCAAATCCCCAAATCCCCAAATCCCCAAATCCCCAAATCCCCAAATCCCCAAATCCCCAAATTCCCAAGTCCCCAAATTCACAAATCCACAAATCCCCAAATTCCTAAGTTTCCAAATTCCCAAATTCTCAAATCCCCCCATTCCCGAATCCCTGAATCCCCAAATCCCCAAATCCCTAAATCCCCAAATCCCCAAATTCCCAAGTCCCCAAATCCACAAATCCCCAAATTCCTAAGTTTCCAAATCCCCCCATTCCCAAATCTCCAAAATCCACAAGTGCTCAAATTCCTCAAATTCTCCAACCCCAAATCCCCAAAAGAATCTCCAAACGTCCAAATCCGTCCCCACCCCAAAGTCCACTCCAACCAATACTCCATCCCATCCCGAAACCCCCGTATCCACCATCAACCTTCATCGACCCCATCACCGAGCCCCCGTATCAAAACCTCGATCGAGCGTTTAACATATTATCCCCGCAGTACTCAACCCCTAACGGCAATCACGTCGACAAGGGTCACGCGAGATCCAGGATCGAAAGACAAAAGACGAAGGCGGACAAGAATCGTCCGCAGAGAGAGAAGTCACGAGGAGGCAGCGATTTGTCGCTGTAAACGCATGAACGATGCGATCGGGGTTAACGGAGGTAACCTCGACGTCCGGCCAGCGGGAAACAAATGCCCGTGGATTTACGAGGTTATGGCTGTGCGAGATAACGGCGCGGCGGAGAACAACCGATGCCAGTATGGCAGCAATGGTAGCCGGGCATTTTAAGACGGACGCTAATCCACCGGGGGCATTAGTAAAACCCGCCACGGACGAACGGGGCAATAAGTTAGCCGTCGAACTGTACGTACGCGAAACCAACCGGCGTTTTCAGGATACAACGATATTTATCGAGGTATTGACTCTTTTCAGCGGACCGGTTCTCTTGATAGATCGCCGGACGGCGGAAACCGTGACCCGAATATAACACCGGTCTTGAAATTTTTCTTCAATTATTTAATTATTTAATTCACTTGTTGAGATGGAAAATGTTGTACTTTGGGTCTCACATTTAAATAACGCACCTGACGCACTTGATATGTAAATCATGAGGTTAAGAGTTAGGTTAGGTTCATTGGTGTTTATAGTATAGAAACTGCAATTTGTTTGATCTTCAAGTTTTATGCGTTATGACAATAAATAAATTAGTTAAAATACTAGTTAATTTATATATACATATAATTATATGGAATGTATAAAAATATATAAATGTTTCATTTATATGCAATATATGACATAGCATAAATATTCAAAGCTGTATGTTTTTATAGTTGTAAAATTTTTATTAAAAATGGTCTGTGTACAAAAATATGCAACTATTTGCTGCAGAATAATTGTTGCAACTATTTTCCACGTAAAAGTAATCCAACTAATTTTATCATAAAAATAATGCAACTATTTTTTATATAAAAATAGTGCAATTAATTTTGTCATAAAAGCAATGCAACTATGTATTTATATATAAAATGTGCAACTATTTTTTACATAAAAATAATGCAACTAATTTTGTCATAAAAACAATGCAACTATTTATTCATATATAAAATGTGCAACTATTTTTCACATAAAAATAATGCAACTATTTTTCACAAAAAAACAATGCAACTATATTTCATATAAAAATAGTGCAATTAATTTTGTCATAAAAACAATGCAACTATGTATTCATATAGAAAATGTGCAATTATTTTTTACATAAAAATAATGCACCTATTTTTCACATAAAAACAATGCAACTATTTATTCATATAAAAAATGTGCAATTATTTTTTACATAAAAATAGTGCAACTATTTTTCACATACAAACAATGCAACTATTTATGCATATAAAAAACGTGCAACTATTTTTCACATAGAGACTGTGTAACTATTTTTTACATAAAAATAATGCAACTATTTTGCACACAAAAAATATGCACCTAAAATGATTTGCATCAACAAGTGAATAATTTATGTTTCACTGGAAGTCATGATTGAAGGGATATGCTATATATGGCAGAGTATCGTACAATGGCCATATATCTGGATGTAACTAGAATTGTCACGTAGACGGCAAAGTACAGTGACTTACAACGGTGTCTGATGACGGGCAGTGACCAACCAGGTAACCCGATAGGCGCACGTGGCGCCACGTGATACGTTTCTGACCCCGTGGTGATATAGTTAGCGATCGTAGCACGTCGTCGACAACGTTATCGTCCCCCGACGAAGCGCTGAGAAACGATAGAAGCAAAGTCAAGGTAAATGTCAACCAGACGGAATCCGAAACTCGCGGATAGCCGTTCCCCGGCTGTTGATCCTTGAAAACGTTTCGAATTATCGTTAACCGAGAGAGAAAGTAATGGGGAAAGGCGCGTTTACCGTGTTAATCCGCCATTTGAATTATTGCTACTTGAATATCCTTCGGGTATCCGTGGGATTCCCGTTTCTGCGGGCTTATGGGAGAATCGAGGATAAATTTAGCGAGGTATCTTGGGGAGAAACGTGGGACTTGCGTATATTTAGTAGTAATGCGGTTCTTTTTAGTGGACACAGGAAAATTCATTGTGCGATTATCGGTGGTTAACAGGTATGTTAAATTAGATTAACACGTTGCCATGTTGGGAAGATGGCGGTCTGCGGATGTGAGGGATTTTATTTTGGGGGTTTTGAGATTTGGGTGTTTGGGAAGTTGGGGATTTTGGGATAGGGAAATTTAGGGATTTTGGAACAGAGAAATTGAAGGATTTTGGGGATTTGGGGATTTGGGGATTTTAGGATTTCAGGACTTGGGGATTGGGGAATTTGAGAATTTGGGGGATTTGGAGACTTAAGGATTTGGGAATTTGGGAATTTTCAGATTTTGGGATTTGGGGATTTGGAGATTTAGGGATTTGGGAATTTGGGAATTTGGGGATTTGGGGATTTGGAAATTTGGGAATTTTCAGATTTTGGGATTTGGGGATTTAGGGATTTGGGAATTTTGGGATTTAGGGATTTTGGGATTTGAGGATTTAGGAATTTGGGGATGTGGGATTTGGGGATTTGGGGATTTGGGAATTTGGGGATTTGGGGATTGGTGGATTTAGGAATTTTGGGACACAGAAATTTAGGGATTTTGGGATAGAGAAATTTGTGGGTTTGGGGATAGAGAAATTTAGAGATTTTGGGACAGTGAAATTTAGGGATTTGAGGATTTGGAAATTGAGGGATCTAGAAATTTAAAACTCTGGAACTCTAAAACTCTAAAACTCCAAAACTCCAAAACATCAAAACACCAAAATTCCAAAACTTTTAAACTCTAAAAATATAGTGATTTGAAATTCTAAAAATCTAGGGACCTAACAATTTAAAAATCTTGAAATCTCCAAATCTCCAAATCTCCAAATCTCCAAATCTCCAAATCTTCAAATCTCCAAATATCCAAATATCCAACTCTCCAAATCTAGTACTCTCGTAATCTAGTAATCTAGTAATCTAAAAATCCAGTAACCTGTAAATCTAACAACCTAAAAATCAAGACCTCCTCCAATAACACTCAATAAACAAACAAAATTCCCGCCAATCATCAATCCAAACAAAATGAGAGCCACATCGAATACTATGTTTATCCCCTCATACAGCATAAAACCACTAATTTCTAAATGATATTTAACTGGCTGTGTACACAGCCATCAAAGCGTGAAGCAATTGAACATTTTTCCTTGTTCGTACATCAATTAGTTATCGTTAAACGTAGCCAATAATATTTTTATGATATCGGATATCGTGTTATTTAGATATCCCGCGTCGTAAAGCAGCGTATATAGATTTAATGCCGCAACTATCGAAAACTGGTTCCAGCTTACGGTAAAATGTCAGCCGATCGGGACACTGTCTCGCGTTTCCCACAATTATTGCAAAATATCCTAAGTATCCCTGCATTAAGCCGCGTTTCAAAACATTATTTACCGCGGATGCCTTCATTTGTCAATATTTTCTGGTCCCCTCCGGTCTGTTTGCAAGCGAAACGTATTTCAACGGACACCAACATCGCTCGAATGAATCATAAGTTTCACAAAAGCGGCGACAATTAACCTTTACGAGCTTAGGGTATTTAAACGATCGTTTTAGACGCGCGGATCAGGAATATTAGGATTTAGATACTCGAGGACGCCATGTTGGAATATTCTCGCGGACGATCATTTCACTTTTACAACGTAGCCGTGGAAATTGAGCATCTATTCGGATGTAACCACCGTAAAATACATTTGCCGAGGCAAAAACTTGATACATTGAATTGCCTCTTATATTACCGCGTGATTTATGGCGAATGATACGGTGTGTACGTTAATTTTTAACGAGGGGAAATAAATTGACGATCGGTTTGGAGAAGCAATTTTCAATGGGTTTTGGTTTGTTTTCAGTTATGTGATTTTTAATTATGAGACTGAGATTTTTTATTAGGGGAATTAGACTATTAATTAACAATTACGGAATATTTATTAGTTAATCTTTAATAAAATTAAAAATTTTAATGATAAACTTTGCGACTATATTCTACTGTGACTGACTACTGTAATAAACTACATATCTTTTAAAATCTGTACAAACATAAGTATTATATATCCATTAAAAATTGTAAATCATTTATAATATATTCTATCAACAATTATCACTTAAAATATCATTTAAACTTTCAAAAAAAAAATATTTAAACTTTTTTAAAAAAATTAACGCAGTTTATTAAATTTTTATATAAACTTTCATCAGTAAAAAATTAAAAAATTGTCACAATATAAAACCGCAACTCATAAAACCTTCAAAATGAAATCCCACTTATAAAATTGTTCTCACACAATTAACTCGCGATAAAACAAGATGACAATCGATAATCATATATGTATATCGAATGATTATCATTGATCGGCTCTTTTGATCTTCAGCCGACGATTTTGACGATTCTTTTTATTAAAGCATTGTTGGAGGATTAATAAGATGCATTTCGATGATAGCTCGATCGATATCGAGAAATCGAAAGATCCTCAGGCACCGAGTCCCGCGAAGAAAAGAAAGAGAAAGAGAACGGGAAGAACGAGTAGCACGGCCATTAGGTTTATTTGCCGTAATTGGGGGAGCTTTAACGTGCCAAACCAAACACCGGTTATGGCAACCATAAACCTACCCACAATCACTTAAAGCCGGCGCACGGTACGCGCTTTTTCCCCTATTTATTCCGCGCGAACGACGATCCTAGTGCCGCGATCATGAGGACCGATGTGATGAAGAAAAGAATCGTGCTTCGGACTTGTATGACGGTTGTTTCCTTTCTTTTTACCGTGTTTCAGTGAAATGGTAGAGAACGTAGATGAAGGAATCTAATTTTTAATTTAAGCAATGATTCACTACTAAAAATTAGCTGATATACTTTAAGTGAAAATTAATTAAGTGAAAATGATTTTTTAATTTCTTCAAATTTTTAATTATTTGACTTGCTATTAAAGTCTTTAATAATCTTAAATTTTATGTGTATTATAATAATATTTTATAAGAATATTCTATAATAATATATTATAATAATATTTTGATTAATAATAAATATTACTTCATTAATAATATATTAGTCCCTTACTTTGTCTAAATTTAAAAACGACGTCATATTTTAACCATCATTATTAAAAATTAAAAATAATACTAACAGAGAAAAGGTCTATTAATAATTTAAAACAGGTAGCGTCATGTTTAAGTCTCAAATAAAAATTTCAAACAATTCAAGAGAAAAAAATGAATCCATTAACAAATTTGCAGATGGCGTCATCTTTAAAACTCAAGTACTAGTCCAACAATCCAAGACAATCTTGATAGGAAATTACATAAATATTTTAATCATTTTAAACAGATAACGTCATTTTTAAGTAACAAGTACTAGTTCTGAACATAACAAGATAATCTCGACGGAAAATGCGCAAATATATTAATAATTAAAAACACATGACGCGATGTTTAAGCCACAAGTACCAGTCCTTAACATTCCGAGATAATCTCTACAGATAAAAGAATAAATATAATAATAATTTAAAACAGGTGATCTTTAAACCACAAGTCTTTGATAATTCAACGTAATTTCGGTAGAAGAACACGTTAATTTATAAATAATTAAAAAAATATATGATATCGTTTCTGAGATAAATTATAAATATTCAAGGTTAGAATTAATTGTACAAATAATTAAATAAGAATTGTATAAGCATACGAGGTTTGCGGGATATTTAATATGAACAAGATGGCGGCTAAAATAAAGCAATGTTGCAAGATTACCCAGAATACTACTTAAATGTCTTACCAAGATAATGTAAAATAATCTCGACAGAAGAATATATGAATTAATCAATAATTAAAAAAAATATGATGCCATTTTTAAAATAAATTATAAATATTCAAGTTCAGAATTAGATTTGTAAATAATTAAATAAATTAGTATAAAGACACGAGGTATGCATGGTATATAATACGAACAAGATGGCGACGAAGACAGAGCAATGTTGTCAAATTACCCAGAATGTTAATTAGATGTCTTACCAAGAAAATACAAAATAGTCTCAATGCATGAATCTATATTAATAGATTAAATTAGATAATTATTAAATTTGAAAAACACGACACCGTTTCCAACACAAATTATAAATATCTAAGTTCAAAATTAGATATAAAAATGGTATAAACCAGGTGTTAGGATATTTAATACGAACAAGATGGCGAAGATAAAACAATGTACTAAGATTACCCAGAATCCTAGATAAACGTATTACCATAAAGTAACCTAACACCGCTATAAAATACGATCATATTTCAAGCCGTAGGTTAAGGACCATAAAGTAATCCGCAGTCGTTGCAACGATAACTCAGCCGCATAAATCAATCTAAGAACAAAGCCGTGTGCAATCGAAGATTACAGTAATATCGGGTAATATACAAGTCTGAAGTAAGAACATTTGGTTAGAAAAAGAGGTATGAAACGAGCCGCGATCGGATCTTTGTTTGGTCGGAAAAAAAAGAAGTCGTTCGCCTGGGGCAACAATTAACACTTATTCGAGACGGAGGTAAAGGTATCGAAGGAAACGAATGTGGCGTTAGGCACTAATTACCAGGGGTAAACGGTACTTGTCTCGCGATATTTCACAGTTCAACGGTCATAAGTCAGTGCGCAACAATGAGAGCTGGCGATCGATTCGAAAGCAATAGGGTTTATTACCGGTGACGTCATTCGGTACGGTTCAGGGTGGATTTGGTTCGTTTAACGGATTAGATGGTATCTGTACTATCTATAGTATTAATACTATATAGTTTTTATGTACTATTTATATAGACTATATTATGGCTAAGATTAAATTATATAACTGCATTATTATTTATATTATATTGTATGTACGTTATTTGTACTATCTATGTATCTAGATTATCTATACCATCTATACTATCTGTGCAATCTGTACTATTTGTGCTATATTACATATACGTTATTTACACTATCTTTGTTATCTACTACGAATTATCTATACTACCTACATTTTCTACATCATCTATATTATTTATATTATCTGTGTTATCTATATTAATTATATTATGTTATCTGTACTGTCTATACTATGCATATTATTCATATTATCTTGTATATTATATATACTATCTATGTTATCTATATTATCTATACTACCTAAACTATCTAGACTATCTATGCTATCTGTACTATCTATATTATTTATGCTATCTGTACTGTCTATACTGTATATATTGTTCATATTATCTTGAATATTATATATACTATCTAGATTATCTAGACTATATATGTTATCTATACTATCTATATTATTTATGCTATTTGTACAGTCTATACTATGTATACTGTTCATATTACGTTAGATATTATACTACCTATGTTATCTATACTAACTATATGTACTATCTGGACTATCTAGACTATATAGACTATCTGGACTATCCAGACTGTCTGGACTACCTGTATTATCTAAACTACCTATATTATCTAGACTATCTATGCTATCTATGCTATCTAGACTGTCTAGACTATCTAAACTACCTATACTATCTAGGCTATCTATACCATCTAGACTACCTATACTATCCACACTATCTACACTATCTACATATTATCTAATATTATCTATTATTAAATATTAGTAACTAAAACAGTAGTCAACCATCAATTGTGTAATTATAAATAATATTATTACGAGGGGTTAATTGCACCGAGCGTACATATGTGATCGATCGACGCGGATAAGTGGGTTGCTCAAGCGGAGAGTAAAAAACGAGCGTGCATCAGCTCGACTCGAGCCTCGAGATGACGACTCGCGGGTCGGTCGCGTGAAAATTTATGACGTCCGTTTAATACAAGCGATTGCGCGATCCAACAATATTTATTTTCTGCCCTCGGTTAGGTGTACGCTGCGCGGTTATTCGCCGGACAATCTCGTTCCACGATTTATCAGAGTGGCGTAACTCGCGGTGGAAACGGGACCGCGAGATTTCTAGTGTTGAGAGTTAAAATCTCAAATTTATAAATTTGTAAATTGTTAAATTTCAAAACTTGTAAATTGTCAAATATTAAAATTTATAAATTGTTAAATTTCAAAATTTGTAAATGTATTAAAATTTGATAATCTCTATCATTTCAAGTTATCAAATTCTTCAGTCAAATTCAAATCTCAAAACCAAAAATATTCGAAAAATACAAAATCGATAATTATACAAATCTTTAAATCTCGAAATTACTAGATACATAAATGTACGAACACAGAAATCTAAAAATTCTTTAATCTCTAAATTTCAAAATCATTAAATCGCCAAATTCATAAATTTCAAAAAGTACAAATTTCCAAATCCTTATATCTCTAAATTCCTGAAGGTACAAATCCACAAGTCTCCAAATACCTAAATCTCCAAATTCTTAAATCCCTAAATCTCCAAATTCATAAATCTCCAAATCCATAAATCACTAAATCCATAAATCTCCAAATCCTTAAAAGTGCAAATCGACAAATCTCCATATACCTAAATCTCCAAATCCTTAAATCTCTAAATCTCTAAATCCATAAATCTCCAAATCCATAAATCTCCAAATCCATAAATCTCCAAATCCATAAATCTCCAAATCCTTAAATCTCCAAGTCCCCAAATCCCCAAAACTACAAATCCACAAATCTCCAAATACCAAAATCTCCAAATCCTCAAATCTTTAAATCCCTAAATCTCCAAATACCTAAACCTCCAAATTCTCAAATCTCCAAATCCCAAAATTCGTCAATCTCTAAATTTCCAAAAAATAAGACAATTCAATTACAAAATATTATCCTAAATATCGTCTGAGAATGTCAGTAATCGTTACATCGATTTGCAGCCATGTTGAACAAAGTAGACAAATCGAACGATGCGTCTCCGTGCATCGATGTCTCCGGAGCGAAAAGGGATCCGTCGCTGAGTTGCTGGCGTGCTCGTTAACGCCGTGTTTTGCGAGCATGAATCTCGTGTCGGACGAGAATATACGCTTCTTCGAGGCGATCGTAAAATGACGGTACCTCGACCAATTAGCAACGTTCACTGACAAATTTAAGTACAATGAATAATGCAACATTCTTGCGACTTTTCGACCGCCGACGTAAAAACGTCTGTTTTAAGGTCCTTTCTGAAAACTGAATGCGTTTCGACGCCATTTTTCTTCCGTTGCTTTACGCGCGCTATTCGAATGTATTTAACGAGGAAGATTTAAGAATGAGACGTTTTGTTAATTAAAGAGAAATTAAGGATGACATGCGTATTATATAAATTTAATTCTTTATGTTATTATGTATAATTTTTAATTATATCTTGTAAATTGTTCAATATTTTTTTTCTTGAAATTTCTTGGAAGTTGCTGAGTAAATTTTTTGGTTTTGAAATTAAGTTTATTTTATTATATAATTCTTTATTATTATATTTTGCAAATTGTTAAATTTCTTGGGTTTGAAATTTGACTTTATGCAATTGTATAATTTTTAATTATGACATTTTGCAAATTGTTAAATTTCTCGGGTTTGAAATTTGACTTTATGCAATTGTATAATTTTTAATTATGACATTTTGCAGATTGTTAAATTTCTTCGATTTCTTTTTCCTCGAAATTCCTTGAAATTAGTAAATTATTAAATCTCAAACTCAACAAATTAATCAATGATTAATCAGCGATACAAAAATTTTGCAAAATACAGAAACAAAAATAAAACAGTGTAGATAAGCTTGAAACCTAATTAAAACGTTCGACCATCAATCATCGATTGAAGTATCGTTACATCATTTTTACATGAAATATTAAATATTGTGAATGTATTAGTATGAAAAATGTTAATTAATAATTGCAGAATATCGAGATTGATAGCGGAGTATATTATGTGCTTTGTTAGGATAATCTTGAACCGTTGTTGTCACAAAGAACAGCAAATCTTGGAATAATATTTAAACGAGTGAAACTAAAGTCGCGAACGATAGATTCGGCGCCAGTTCAATGTCCATTTGATTGTATCTATGGAACTCGCAACTTTTGCAAGAAGTGAGTTAATTCTTCAAAGCTGTCATTTTAACGATAAAATATGAACACAGTGAATATAAATAAGTTTCATAGTGAACGAATATCCACAAAAACGTATAATTTCTTATGTCACAGAGAAATAAATAATCTATAAATAAAAATGCAAAATAAAATTTCTTTTATTTGTTAAAAAAAGAAAAACAAATTTGATAAAAGAATGTCTTTTAAGAAAATTGTCAACGAAAATTAAGTATAAATAGTAAAGTTTCTTTTTTAAGGGAAATTGTTAATATTTGATCAATTTGACAATAAGTGATGATTCATTTCGCAGAATGCAATGTAGATATTATTTATGTACTACTCTATCGTTTCTAAAACACTTTGTGAATATTGAAATTGATAACAAATTGGATACAAGCATTCAGGTACTATTTATGATACAGAGAGACAGACTTATGATGCAGTAGTATACGATCAGTAGTTTTATTCAGACATTCTCAGACGTCGCGCCATTAGATTTTCTTTTACGACGGTACAAGTTTCAGTCGATGTTTGAAATTTATTTTGTGATTTTCGAGATGTATAAACCTTAGAGTTATCAAGTTTCTAAATGTATAATTTGTTAAAATCTCAATATATCTAAATTTTTACATTCTTAAACCAAGAAATGCACAAACCATTAAACTCTAAATTATAGTCATCTCCAAATTCTCAAATTCCTAAATCAACGAATCTTTAAAAAAGTTCAAATTGCCAGACTTCTGAGATCCATAAATCACTGAGTCCATAAATTTCTGATTCTGAAATTCCAAATCTAAAATCCATTAAAATCCCAAGATGCCCTAATCTCTAAATTGTCAATGTCCCAAATTTCGAAATTTCCAAATTCACAAATTTTATAGATTCGTAAATTCCAAATCCCCCAAATCCCAACTCTTCCAAATTCCAACTCTTCGAAATTCCAACTTTTCCAAATTCCAACTCTTCCAAATTCCAACTCTTTCAAATCCCAAATCCCCCAAATTCCAACTCTCCCAAGTTCTAAATCTCCCAAGTTCCAAATCTCTCAAGTTCCAAATCTCCCAAGTTCCAAATCTCCCAAGTTCCAAATCTCCCAAGTTCCAAATCTCCCAAGTTCCAAATCTCCCAAGTTCCAAATCTCCCAAGTTCCAAATCTCTCAAATCCCAAATCTCCCAAGTTCCAAATCTCCCAAATCCCAAATCTCTCAAATCCCAAATCTCCCAAGTTCCAAATCTCTCAAATCCCAAATCTCCCAAGTTCCAAATCTCTCAAATCCCAAATCTCCCAAGTTCCAAATCTCCCAAATCCCAAATCTCTCAAATACCAAATCTCCCAAGTTCCAAATCTCCCAAATCCCAAATCTCTCAAATCCCAAATCTCCCAAGTTCCAAATTTCCCAAGTTCCAAATCTCTCAAATCCCAAATGTCCCAAATTCCAAATCTCCCAAGTTCCAAATCTCCCAAATCCCAAATCTCTCAAATCCCAAATCTCCCAAGTTCCAAATCTCCCAAATCCCAAATCTCCCAAATCCCAAATCTCCCAAATCCCAAATCTCCCAAATCCCAAATCCCAAATCTCCCAAATCCCAAATCTCCCAAATCCCAAATCTCCCAAATCCCAAATCTCCCAAATCCCAAATCTCCCAAATTCCAAATCTCCCAAATCCCAAATCTCCCAAGTTCCAAATCTCCCAAGTTCCAAATCTCCCAAGTTCCAAATCTCCCAAATCCCAAATCTCCCAAATCCCAAATCTCCCAAATCCCAAATCTCCCAAATCCCAAATCTCCCAAATCCCAAATCTCCCAAATCCCAAATCTCCCAAATCCCAAATCTCCCAAATCCCAAATCTCCCAAATCCCAAATTTCCCAAAAACCCCAAAACCCCCAAATGCCCAAATCCTTAAACACCCCAATCCCCAAAACCCCCAAACCCCTAAATCCCCAAATCCCAATAACATCCACCTCTATCACCACCACCCTTCAACTACCCAAAACGTTTGTTTTAACCATACCCATCACGTTCACCAAAAGTATACCTAAAATTTGTCCCGAATCATTTTCTCCTTTTATTGTCTCACCGGTTGTAATATAGAATCGTAAGCAGCGCGAAATGGTCGAACAGGGATGGTTTACGATCGGAAACCGGCATGGCACCGCGCCGCCCTTTTGTTCGCCGCATCACGAAACGTGGGACTTACAAATTGGAATACAACGGGCCAAGAGTTAGGAGAATCGTTTCACGCTTCGCGGGGGCGCCAAGTGGAAGGCAAACACCGATAAAAACTGCATGAATAAAGCACTAATGGAAGTTCTATGGACGGGGAATAAACATCGAAGAAGAAGACTACGGTCTGCGAACAAGAGTGTGGAGAGGCACAGGTGGTGACAACGTGGATCCCTGTTTTTCCTGCTCCTTTATTCTTTTTGACTTATACTAATCGTTCATACCCTTTTGCTGTTCTTCAAACAGATTTTTTTCGATACTACTTCTGATTTTGAATGGGTAAAATCTTTTTTAAAAATCAATTTTCTGTAAACAGGAATTAAATGGACCTCTCTGATGAGTATGATGTTTGAATTTATTTCAATTTTGTGGACGTTCATTTTTCAAAAATCAATTTTCTTTAAAAATAAACTAAATGAACCTCTTTGATGAGTATGATGTTTGAATTTATTTCAATTTTGTAGACGTTCATTTTTCAAAAATCAATTTTCTGTAAAAATAAACTAAATGAACCTCTTTGATGACTATGATATTTGAATTTATTTCAATTTTGTAGACGTTGATTTTTCAAAAATCAATTTTCTGTAAACAGGAAGTAAATGGACCTCTCTGATGAGTATGATGTTTGAATTTATTTCAATTTTGTGGACGTTCATTTTTCAAAAATCAATTTTCTTTAAAAATAAACTTAATGAACCTCTTTGATGAGTATGATGTTTGAATTTATTTCAATTTTGTAGACGTTCATTTTTCAAAAATCAATTTTCTGTAAAAATAAACTAAATGAACCTCTTTGATGACTATGATATTTGAATTTATTTCAATTTTGTAGACGTTGATTTTTCAGAAACCAATTTTCTTTAAACACAAACTAACTGCACCTTTTTGATGACTATGATATTTGAATTCATTTCAACCTTATGGACGTTGATTTTTTAAAAATCAATTTTCTTTAAACACAAACTAAATGAACCTCTTTGATGACTATGATATTTGAATTCATTTCAACATGGTAGACGTTGATTTTTCAGAAACCAATTTTCTTTAAACACAAACTAACTGCACCTCTTTGATGACTATGATATTTGAATTCATTTCAACCTTGTGGACGTTGATTTTTCACAAATCGAGTTTCTTTAAACACAAACTAAATGGACCTCTTCGATGACTATGATATTTAAGTACATTTCAACATTGTAGACGTCCATTTTTCAAAAATCAATTTTCTGTAAAAATAAACTAAATGTATCTCTTTCATGAGTATAATATTTTAATTCATTTCAACCTTATAGACACTGACTTTCCAAATTTAAGATTAATCTAAATTTCACATAAAATCAATATTCTGAGTTACCTAAATAAATTCTTGATACATTTACTACTTGAATTAATTTGAACTCTAAAAACGTTTCACCCTTAAAATTTCCATAAGCCTAAATTTTAAAAACCACGTAGCACATTTGCAATAAATAAATTTGCATAAAACACTTCGTTAAAACCTTGCAGATCTTCAATTAACCGCATAATAAATCGCAGTTTACTCAACTTCAACCTCTCAGAATCGTAAAGCATTCTCGTATAATAAACACGAAGAGAAAATGAGTATTTGCATGCGAGAAAAAATTGTAATAAATAACCGACGCGCAGGAGCCAGTTAGGCGTCGTATCGCGTGAAATCGTACGATGTGATTCGAGTTTCAGGTATTGATCCCGTGCACGCGAAACGTATTCAGAAGCGATCGAGGCTCTTATCGGGTGGATAGCGTTTCACGTGAATCACCTGCAGACGTTTAACGAGCTGCAGTAGCTAATTTGTCATACGGCCGTGGAGCGAGGTGACACCCGTTGAAGTAATAACACGCGTAGCTGCAGTTAACGCGCCCGTCAGCCCTGCGCTTTGAAACGAGAAATGCAATCAATCTCCCGTGAATCGGGGATCCTATGCGCCTTCTAAACATACTAATTTGCCGTGAATCCTGTCGAAGGTTCTTGCAAATCATGCCGCTCGAAAATGTCGTCGGCGAATTGTCTCAATCGCTGAACAGCGCATAGTCGGTTCGGTGCTCGCGAACATTACTTCCAAGTTCTACTTCCGCATACTGCGAAATATTCAC
Source organism: Megachile rotundata (assembly GCF_050947335.1). NCBI lineage: Eukaryota > Metazoa > Arthropoda > Insecta > Hymenoptera > Megachilidae > Megachile > Megachile rotundata. The sequence continues at coordinate 8,523,636 of NC_134995.1, forward strand.
AAGTTATGAAGAATATTCATAATTAACATCTATATTTGCCTTCAATATACAGATTCAGATCATAAATTTATCTGATGCTTATTGCGAGAAACACATATGTCCGAGAATATATAAGAAAATGCAAGATTAAGAGATAATCACTGCAGCATTTCACCATCATTTATAAATCCCTAACTGAAAGTACCAAATTTCATTGATAACTCGATCCTTGACCATGACGTTCCTACCAGATCGTCATGATGGCCCAAACGGCGGTATCCAAGCACGCGATCCATCAACCGACTGAATAACCAAACTCCGTGTCATTTCTATTCCGGCTATGTTCCATTCGCGTATTGTTCACGTGTGAATCACTCTACTATTATCGGAACCGAGACGTAAAGGTCACTGACTTCTTCTAGAATCCTCTAGGAAAGTTTCCTTGCGTCTGGCGTCGAAATCGACAAAACGATCGATACCGTGTCGCCCTGCGATGATTCATCGACGGTTCCTTCAAGGACATCTTTATCGCACTTCGGTAGTTATCGGTGACAACCTCCGACGAAAACACCCTTCGCGAACGATGACTCGTCCTGTGGGCTCCGTATCGCAACGTCCGCTTTACTGGATACGGCTATATATCTAGCTTACGTATAAATGGAACCTATACCGAATTGACACTGATATCATCTCAACAAGGTATTTGGACTACTAATGACTCAGAAATCTCACTGAACTGCCAATGATAAGTTCACTAAGACGTATTTACACTAGGTTACAGATAACAAGTATACCTGTCAAACCATAACGTACAAGATCTATTAATCTAGCTCACTTATCTAGTATAAATGTGCTTAAGACTCATTTACATTCGGTAAATAAGTTAGGTAAAGATCAAACGAAATTTGAAAACCTGTCAAACGTCATAGGCTTTGTGGGTTTCATAAGCAAGGTCTAGCTACTAGTCTAGCTTTCTTGCCTATTGTAAATGTATCTTGAGACTCATTTACATTCAGCAAGTAAGCCAAGCAGGTGCCCAGACGAGTACCACAAGAGGAAGGCTAACCTGCTTGATCTTGTAGGCTATCTTCCTTGTGGGTTTCTTAACTGGGCGAGTCTGATCGGGTCTAGCTTACTTGTCCAATGTAAACTGAGACTCATTTACATGAGGCAAGTAATTCTAACTCCGCCCAAGTATCGGAGAATCGAGATAGGTCTGGCAAATTGTCGTTCTTACTTGCTGAAGCACTTGTCTGAATTACTTGTCTAACATGGTATTAAATCACATTTACATTAGACAAGTAGCCAAAATACAGCGAAGAGAATGCTGGGTTTCATTTTTCTACCTCCTACTGAACGTTCTCGATAAATAGTTACTGCATTTCTTTCGTGTGGACATATGGTCTTTGCGAACATTATCTTTAAGAAATGATTGTAACAGACAAATAAGACCAGGTCAGATCACAAGTAGTAACAAGAGCAAATAGCAAGTGGTACAAGATAACCTGCGGACCTCATAGGATGTTTAATCCTCGAAAGGTACACAACGGAAATAAAATTTGAAAGTTGCATCACCTGTGTCATCAGTCGATCGGCTCCGGTGCCCTCCTCATCCTTGAAGATGATGTCGGCGTTGTAGTTGGGCACAAGGTCCCGGAACCTGGAGTCGTGACGTGACACGCGTCCCTCGCTGAGTCCGCTCGCCGGTAACGTGTTTTCACTGACGTTCGGCACATGTTGTTTGAACACCAAGGGCGTGAGTTTCCTCAGGATCGGTCGTCGTCCGCCGCCCCTGCCCGGTCCGCAGGCGAGGACGAGACCACTATTATCCAAGACCGGTAGCCAGAGACAGAGTATCAGTAGGAATACTTGAAGAAGCGAGGGTGTCGTTCCTCGCCTCCTGATCGCGCAATGATGGCTCGCCTGAAGGCCGCGACGACGATGATGATGGTGCACCATAATCACGTGGCTGTGACTCGAGGACGACCCTGGCTGCTGTGGTCACTGGTCGGTGATCCTCGTGCACGCGGACGTTGCTGAGCAGCCCGTCGTTGTCGAGCACGTCGACGGTACCACCGAGTTCTCACCACCACCACCACCGCCGCCGGCGATCCTCCTCCTCCACGGCTGACAGAACGACGATGACCTAGACGACGGCGACGCGGACGACGAGCTGCCTCTGCCTCTGCCGGTCCTTCTCCTCCTCTTGCCACTGACCTCACTCACGCTTAACCATAACCAGGGCATCACACACCCCCCCTTCACGCACTCTTATCACCGTTGCGAGCGTCGTAGCTGCGTCTAATCACCACCCGCGAGAGCTAGCTGATATATCGCCGTATCAATCGGGAGATCAGCACGAAACGACCGGCATCGAACGCCTACTTTATCACTGCGCGGAGCCTCCGAGGAGAATCCTCTCTCCTGTCCGTTATCCCTTCCTAGTTCGCGTCTTATCAGAGTCGTTAGGTCAGGATACAGATACGGACTAGGGTTCGCCGAGGTGTTTCCGTACGATCTCACGCTACCGATTCGTGCATGCTTAACAACGGACCATCACTGGAAACCATTAACGGCGAATAACCGAACCGTCGACGCTTCACCCACGTCCAAAATCGTGATTCACCGATCGCGCGTTCTCCAAAGATCCGTAGAACCGGCGTCGTCGGCGAACTTCGGACCGTGCGTATGATCGACTGTTTTCGTGAGGTACACCCGATCGACCTGATCTCACTTGACTGAACTCGATATGCGAGCACCAGTCCGGAAGCTCTGTGGCGCACGTTTTCCGGACGAGTAAGTGGTGGGAAATGCGGGATGGGTTTCGGTGGGTACTCCGCGTTGTTCCTTTGGCCTGGTCGGGGTCCAGGGTGCCCCTCTTCCTGCCCCCACCAACGTGGCCAACGGCCGGCCGGGCCGCCGGTGCTGGTTACAGCTAAGCCGCTGGCCCCCGTGGAGCTCTCACGGCCTCCGAAGGTGGTGGTGGATGATCCTGTCCCCCACCACTCTGGCCCTCCTGGTTCACCTTTGCTGACGTCACCGGGCCCGTCGAGACACCATTGGTCGGGGCGGGGCGTGCGCGAGCCGAACGAGGACAGGTGCACGGGGCCAGACAGGGACGCCAGACCAAGGGACTCAGAGGGCGAAGGGAGAGGGCAGAGAACCTTTTTAGCTTTCTCCTCGTTCGATTCGGTTTGATCGAGGTCGTACCCTCTCTTTCGGATCTTTTCCGTTTCTTCGGCTTCTTTGCCGCAGCCTGTCCTCCTTCCTTTTACGTGGCCGACGTTTCCCCCTCTCTGCCCTCGATTGATCCTTCCTCTTCGTCCTTTTCGTTGTCGTCGTCGGCGTTGCAACAACGTTTTACCTTGTTACGAGCTTCCCCCTCGAAAATACCCCCTTGTCCCACCTCAAGTACCGCCACGATTCTCAATGACCGTCTCTACCCCCGAGGAGGGCGCCCGAGCACCCTCTGCACGTCCGAGCGTGGGGTGGGTTGACCTTGACTTCGCTACCCGTCAAGTTTCGCTCTTCTTTACGATTTCTACCTCGCTCCACCTTTGCTCGATTACCGCTTTTGTCGCATTCCTACGCCGTGTCGGCTGCCTCGGTTTTATTGAACGCTGCGTCTCTCGGGCCTCCTCGAGCGTTTCTCCGCGGTGAACCTTCTTGTCCCATCTTCGGGTTAACGGATTCGTTGTAGTCGAAAACCAGCTCACAACACAGGAATTAGAGCGGTAGTACCTGAACGAACCGGGTTATCAGTTCGGATTTTTAAGCCACGTTCGTTTTGATTCATAATCTCGCACCTGACGCGATCGCGCCGATAAGTGATGGCACACCGTTGGGAGTTTGAAGGCGAAGAACGCGACGCCGAGCTGCCGATGAAACGTCACCAGCCACAGCTATGAGCCAACTGATACGAAAGTCGAAGTCTACCGAAGGACAAGGCGGGGAGAGACGAGCAACGGTCTACCAAACTGTTCGGTTTACCGATAATAAACATCTTTTGTGAATAAGGGGCCCCCACCACTCGCCGGCCTACGGCAATCTATCAGCGACGCCACCGAATTTACACGGCATAAACAAAATGGGTCCTTGAAATTCTGCTAGCGATTCGTATTGTGGGAAAAGCATTTCTTCTCGCACGTACGATCGTTTCACCGTTCCAGTTCCACTGTTTGCCGATATTTATGTAACGCGCTGAATGAAACGAGAAAGTCATTCACAGATGTTTCGCGTTGCAGCCTTTTGTTCTATTTTTTCAACCAGGAGAATGACGCTCTTATCTTTGTGACGAAACGACACTTGAAACTCTGTGTTTGAAGCGGTACACTCTTGCCGTGCGTTTACTCAGCTTCTTTAAGACATTTTAACTCCTTCGAGACGGTTATGTCATTTTCAAAAGAATATCTTAACGTTTGGTTAGGTTCCCTGAAGTCAATTTTCTTATCGCCGTTAAAAGCTTCGCTAAATTTCCGGTAAACTTCTTTGTACGCTTCGGAGAATTGTACTTAGAAGTTTTCTGTTTTTGTTTGGTATTTTCAAGAAATTTCGTGGAAAAATTATGTTGGTCTTTGTGATTTCAAATTCGGCGCGCAAAAATAGTTCCACGACCGCTACAAAGTTGCACAAAAAATAAAAAAATAAAAACTGTAATTATTTTTGCACTTACTGTACGTTGCATATGAAGTAATAAAAAAGAAATTAAGTCATTCAAAAGTACACATGTGTCAGTTTATTTTGTTTGCAAATTCAAGCAAAGGTTACACAGGTGGATGTTACCGATATTACAAACTTTTTCAGAAGACTTGTACAATAATTACCGACGTAAGACGAGTAAAAATTAAACCTTAAAATCATCTTTGAACATGAACCTAAAAGCTTATCTAGTGACCAATGGTTCCGACATTAAGAAACACAAAAACAGTATCAACTTTCAAAATAACCAAGTAAGAGAAGAGCAACAGAGGCCAGAGATTAGTCTAGCTGACCTGCGTAGATAAAAGCTGTTCGCCAAACAATCGATGTTTACAATTCGAGTAGCCCTGTCGATAGAACGTGACACGTATCGGGTTCACGGATCCTACAGGATCCATGGGATTCCCGCTAGGTGAAGAAACAATGGTAATATTACGGTTTGCGTAGCGTGGTACACGAAAAGCGGAGAATTACGATCCGAAGAGGAAAGTATAAACGGCGCTCGTTAACGAAGCCGATGCCAGAATCGCTGAAACTCGCCAGCAATAAAAGGCGACGAGTATTTGCGGGCTGTAAACATCCGTGGAACGCTACTCCGGAACATTTCATAATCCTGTTACGAGGCACTTGGACTTTTGTGGCGGCTGTGGTGGCTCGTAGCGGAAATAAAATTTGAGGTGCGAGTAATAGCGCGGTGTTGCCGCGTTACACCGGCCGCCATGATAAACTTAACCTCAAAAGATGGGAATTCGTTGAACGCCTGAATAAAGTTCATTAAGTTACGTTTGATGATTTATGTGGAATCTAGACTGTTATTTGAAACGTTGCTAGTTGCAATTTTATTATGATTACAATTTGAGACAAATATTATTCTATTTGACTGATCAAACTGAACTTAACCTCAAAGCTTTGGAATTCTAAAATGGTTAGGTGAAGATTAAGCTCAAGTTGATGTATAGGACATCTGCACTGTTATTTGAAAGGCTAGTTAAAATTTTACTATAATTAAAACCTGAGAGAAATATTCTATTTTAGTGACTGATGAACTTTACCTCAAAACTTTGGACTTCTAAAACGGTTAAGTAAAGATGAAGCTCAAGTGGATGTATAGAACATCTGTACTGTTATTTGAAACACTGCTACTTATAATTTTACTATGATCAAAACTTAAGAGGAATATTTTAACAACCGATAAACTTAACCTCAAAACTTTGGAATTCGTAAAACGGCTGAATAAAGATAATTAAGCTACAGCATGTATGTGGCATCTGCACTGTTATTTGAAAAGCTGGTTGCAATTTTTATGTATGAAATTTGTGAAATTTTGTTATTTCATTTAGCGACAACCGTCATGATAAGAATAACCTCAAAACTTGAGGAATTTGTCAAATAAATAAACAAATGTTGTTACGTTATTGAAATTGATATTGCAGTATTATTTGAGGTTTAAATATTTGTAATTCTGGCATATTATTATATGAAACTATACAATTATATATCTACTCATCTATCTACACATCCATACATTATCTGTATATTCATATCGTATTACGGATATATTGTATTGTTGCATATTGTAATATTAATTCTCTATATATATGATGAAGAAATTTGATCAGCTGCATTGTAATCAATCTGCCATCTCAGCCATACAAGAATCCATCCCTCATATCTCTATCTGCAAGAATGTATCAGATCCGACGACAGTAATTGTGAAAGAATTAACGCGATAGAAAGACAGAATACGCCATCGTCCGCTCAGAGTGTCCCTTTTACAAAGTAACACGATCCAACGTCGGAGCTCGGTCGGCTCAAGAAGGTAACACCGGTCGGACCTCTGTCCGAGTGGCCCTTTCGCGTAATGGACGGCTCAAATATTTATCATCGGCCGCGTAATTTAAGGTGCGTTTAGCAAACGGAAGACGACGCGAGGGAAAACAAACAAGTCAGGGGCGGTAGGATCGGCAGCGAGGTGGAGAATGGGACGCGAAGGGAGGGAGGGCCCGGAGTCAAAGGGTGAGGAGGAGGTGGAGGACAAGGAGAAGGAGGCAGTGGTTAGGATAAGACAGCGGAGGAGCAAGGTAGGGAGCCCTGAGAGAGTAGAAACAGTGGAGGCGCGAGAGAGACGATAACGGAAAACGAGAGAGGTGGACAGAGTAGCTCAAAGGGGCCGCCGCGGGCCCCAGAGGGCTCTGTGAGAAGGCACAAACCCCAATAATAGCACCAGAATTTATATACCTGCACGAACTCGGTGGAACGGTCCCGGGGCTGCGGGTCCTCGGGCTCAGGGACGGCTTGTTGCAATAACCGAACAGAAGGACTATTCTTCGGGGAATCGTTCTCTTCGTCATCCTCCGTTCTACCGATTCCACCTCGAAACCGTCGTTATCGTGCTCACCGAACTGACACCCGTACACGCGTGTACCGCGACGAGTCGAAGAGTTAACGTGGAAGAGTGAACGAGGTCCAGAGCGGCCGAAACTCTGGACGCAAGATCGACCGATCTCGACAAGGGACTTCACGTGTATACACCTTAGAACTGACCGGCCCTGGACCCCGGCAGCGGCGGTCTAGCATCCTCTGCAGAGGGAGGAAGAGCCAGCCAAGGGGCATGTGAAGAGAACGAGACGAGCAAACGGTGGATGAAAAAGGAGCACGGCAGAGAGAGAGCGAGAGGGAGGACGAGTAGGAGCAGCAATTCGTGGCGGGCTGGAGAGCGAACCATCCATCACCGAGGGCTCAAAGCCGTATCTTCTGGTGACCAGTACCCGCCGCGACCGGTGCTGGATGCCAAAGCACGGCCAAATATTGTGAAAGGTCCAGAAAAGGCAGGAACGTGAAATAAATTTGCTCTGCCGGCAGGGCAGAGGAGGAGAGCCGAGGTGCCGAGAGTAACAGCGACCCACGGAGATGAAGGGAGAAAGGTAGAAGGATGATACTCTTCTGGGTAGCTCGAAAGGTTGCGCCTTGTACTTGTGCGTGTCGAGGTGGAGAGAGGAAGAAGGCTCTTTAACCACTGTCGGCTCTTTGAACCCTGCTTGCGTCGTCCTTTTCTATCTGGCCCGTTTCTCTCTCTTACGTGCTTTCTTTCTCTGACACACTCAACTGCAAACTGGCCAGCCTCGGAACACTGAACAGCGCCATTTACATTTTACGCGCGAAAATACGCTTGACGGGCCGGAGCCAATCATCGCACCCCAACCTAACAGTTTGCCCGCGTTGTGGGTGCGCGATGGAATGCTTGAAACCGTGTACATCGATCTTCACTTGGTGTCTCCATCATGTTCTTTGGTAGAACCCAGAAAAATATAAGAAAAACCTAAGGGAAGCTTAGGCAGGAACCAAACACCACATCCTTAGGCTACCTATGAATCCTCTCTGCGTTATCCATTTGTTTAAGTGCCATATGTCTAAGTGCTGGGTTGCCTTAAGTATTCTTATTAGATCATTTATGAGTTTCCATCCACTCCAAAGTGTTTATGTAATCTAGAACCTAAAGGAACATATGGAGAATCCAGGAGCCCAGGAAGGACGTTCACATTACTTAGCAGCTTGGTCCCCATAGTCTACAATCTACAGTTTAGAGTCCAGAGTAAGAAACACAAGGAAACTTGAAGAACCTACGAGCTTAGAAGAAGCTGTAGAACTTAATCTAGATCTCATATATTTTGTTCTACCTTAAGAGAGATGGTACTCACTATGAAAACAGTAAAAAATATATAAATTGTTTTGATATGATGCACGCAAATATTTACCAAAATGTCCCAAAAAATTTGGTAAAGTCCCAGTTATGGTTTCTGAAAGGTATCCGAGTTACTCCCGCATGGTTAAGGAGGTATCACACAGGTAAAGGACACAGCGAAGCGCGATCTTTCATCCTGAGAATCACGTTTTACGATCCCCGATCCCTCTTCGTCCCGGCGGCCTATTGATGCTTGTTAACGTAGCAGCACCTTGATCGTGCTCTCGGCCCATAATCTCCGCGAACGCCACGGATCCTCTCTCGTCAGTGGATTAATAATCCGAGGAGAACTCGAGGGGAGCGAAAAAGGGAGACGACGCAGCGCCGGCTCGGCCGAAGCGGAGGAGAGACAGAAAAAGGCAAACAGAGATAAAAAACCGGGAGGGAAGCGGCGGAGAAGCAACAGGGGAGAGGGACAAGAAACGGGACGGCGAGACCGGTGGATGAAGAAGGAGAGAGAAGTGGAAGGGTACAGAGATCGTAGCTCGTAAGTTAGCACGTGGTCGAGGCGAGCCGTGTGAAGGAAACCGAGAAGCGGGAAAGAAGAGGTGGAAGCGTAGTCGAGTGGGCTTACCACCTCGTCTCCTTTCTTTGCCCACTGACGCAGATAAAATTCTACATGGCCCTTGTGAACGTGACACGTGAAACTGTTTCCCGCGACGAATAGTAATATAACCGCGGTGCGCGGGGAGCCACGGCTCCTTTGAAGTTAGGCCCGTCTTTCGTGGATCATTTCTGGCCGCGCAGTGTTTTGCATCAAAGAGGCCTACGTGAAAAAACGACAAAAGGGCCCGAGCAAGTCGAGAGAACCCCTTTTCATTCTCACCTACTCAACGCGTACAATGGAAAGCCGTACAATGAGCCGATGCCCGCGTACAAATTGCCCTGTCGTTTAAGCGTCCTACCGTGGCCGTCCCGTTCCTCGGCCGGGTAACGAGACGGCTACCTAATTAGAATTCCATTTCGCGCTCCTGTCGGCGGCAATATCGCGCGATCTACACGATCCTTCGTTACTTACGCCACTGTCAGCGCCTCCACCTTTAGCTGTACCTCTTCGGGGGCCTCCTCATCTTCGCGGCCCGTCCAGGAGACAGCGTGTGGACCCGGGAGGGAGAGGGGCCGGGAGAAAGGAGAGACGGGCACGTAGCCCCGGTCTCGAGCCGGCGAACTCCCGGCTGGGAAGAAGAGCGAAGTCAAGCAAGAATTTCCCGTGGTGGAAACGAGTCGGGGCCCGAGGAGGCGAAAAAAAAACGAGAAAAACGCGGGAAAAGAGGAGAAAAAGAAGCGCGGGAGGAAACGAGACGGAGACCCGTGCGCGGAGAGAGACAGACGATAGAAAGAATGGGACGAAAGCGGAACGGAGATGGAAGAACGGGCAAGGAAGAATAGGAAGAGCGAAGAAGCGAGCGCAAGACCACACAGGACGCGGCACGCGCGCGCTCTACCGGGTGGGCCAGCGCACGACGGCTTCGGGCCTGCTCGTGTTAAGTCGGGCCCGTTCGTGCGTCCTCGGCTGGGCCCGGTGGTCGAGTACAGCCGAGGCCACACAGATCGCGCACGCGCGAACGCTTCCTGGGTGGCATTCGCCTGCCGGCCGGCAGGCCGAGCGTAAGGTACTTCTTCTTTCCGTTCCACCGTGGGCCGTACAACCTGTTAGTGTCGTGCCATCCACGCATTATGCCCCTCGTTCTCTCCTCGTCTTTCACAGCTACTCTCGCTACCTGTCTCCTGCTCTCTCTTCACGCTCGCTCTTTCTCTCGCCCAGCCAAGGGAGCGCCTCGAGGCCTCCTCCTGCCTCGGGTACCTCCGGCATCACGAGCTTCTAATAAGATTCCAATTTGTCAATTAGGGGGAGGACGGGATCCGGGCGCATCTTCTCTTTTCTCCTTCACCGCCACCTTCTCTTCTCCTCCCCTGTCTTCTCTTTCTCGCCGCGTTAGCACCTGCCTCGCATTAACGACGTGCAACTGCGACACTTGAGCGGCTGCCGTACCAGACGTAATCTCCGTGCGATCTCGCGAGAGACCGGACCGAACGCTCCCAGCTACCTTTATCGCTTAACGATACGACGGTGATTTTTTTTTCTTTTTTCTTCCTTTTGTTTGATTTCGCGAATGTCGAGATGCCTCGTTCGATTTGTCGATGATTGATGAGCGTCAACGCGAGTTTTTTGCCGAGAAAGAGAACAACGTCGGGAGAAAAATTTCTCACCGACATGATGACCCGTGGCTGCGTGAGACCTCGACGCGTCAGTTTCACCGCCGCAGTGCCGCGATTACATCGCGTGTACGAAGTTCTTACGCACACGCCAACGTAATGAGGTTCGCCGCTGCGAGCTGCATTCTCGTGACGCGAGCCACCCGCTGGGCTTTCGCTCGAGACCGTGTTGGAAACCGAGAACGATTTCGGAGAAAATAATCGTCAGATTTCTCGGTAAGCTTCACTCTTGTAATTCGAACACCTACAGACTTTCGTTTCGTTGCTCACTCGCGACAAATTCACTGTCTTCCAATTCTGATAACGAAATTTACAAACTAAAGTATTCTAAATTGGCGATATAGCGAGAGTCACTATATCTATAGATTCATGCTATATAGGGCAAAATTTATTTTAAGATAAATTGAAATATTTCATTATCCTATCCGACTGTTTAATTTTTACTACCCACTTTATAATTTTATTATTTCGCCATTTTATCATTCTCACTATATTGCCATTCTTATATTTCACCATTCTGCTTTCTGTTTACCTATTTTACTGTTTATCTATTTATTATATTATTCCATTTTACCACTTGTATCATTGTTGCTATTCCTGCAACTATTTTACTGCAGCCATTTTACCATCCCGCTTCCTATAATCTTACTATTTTACCACTTTACCATTTTACACGTTTTACTCCCACGACCGTTCATTGACACTTATTGTTCCAAACCTAAACAAAGTTATTTCAAAACATGATCAGTATTTTGCTCATAAATATTTACTGTTCATATCCAATGACTGGTTACGCAAAATCCTTAATTAGACTTTCAAATATGAGTAACAATCAGTGTCGACAAAGAGTATACAATAAAAAGAGAGCGTTGCTTTCGTCCTTGTCTACTACGCATGCGTACTAACGCAATAACCGCGTTAAACTCTTGACGACATATTTGTTACGTTAACGCGCATGCGTGCGCCAGACAAGGACGCTAGGGTGCACTATGCAGCGTCCTCTGTTTATCTGGTGCACGTGCTGTTCACGCTTGTCCCTTCCATCACTGTTATAAGATTCTATCTAGATTATAAACCTTAAGTTTGTCATCGTTACAATTAATAACGTTTCAATCTCATAAAATTAATAATAAGAAAATCGCTACGCAAAAATTCGTTGGACGAAGCGTCACACGTGAATAAGGACCTCTCAAGGTTCGGTAAGTGATCGACGCAGGCATTTGTCGTGTCAGGAGCGTATCGAAGGGGCCCAGGTTTCCCGTTGTATCACATCTCCCACGTATGTTCGGTGACGCGGTGGTCCCCTCCCCCCGTTCCTGCGGGACGGACTATAAAATTTCATTTCTGCCGGGCGAATGTCTTCGAATTAGCAATAAACCAGTGATTCTCTTCCCCTCGCAACGGGCAACGAGGCCGCGCCGCGGCGTTGGCTCCTTCTCGTTTTTTGTTTACTCACCAGCGAACTGGTTTTGCGGTATACACGCTCCTCTCCGGTATCCCGTCCCTCGTCCACCTCTTGAGCGTCCTCGTCCTCATCCTCTCGCTGTCTGACGAAGCCAGAGAGAAGGGTACGGGCTATTTCGGGGTACGCAAATACGCGGAGCGTGTGTTAGCGAGGAGGGTGCCCGGGGAGCACCCGCGGCGAGAAGCCAGCAGTACTGTCATCGACAAAAATCATCGTGCGTCCAGGTAGCCGATTTTTCCTGATAAAAAGGAACTGGCCGGAGATCCCGCGGCGTGCAACGATCGATCGATCTTCCAGAAACAAGTAGCGTAAAACCAGCCTCGGATCCGGGTCCATTTCGCTGAGCTGCGTGGGGTTCCAACTCCCTCTGGCTTCCTCCTGCCAGGAATGCCCACGAGCTGGCACACGTGTGCGGTATTGTGATCGCCGGTACACCTCGCTTCTGGACAATGTAAACGCAACTTACGTCATGCACTTCGTAGCGCATTTTTACGGCCAGCGAATGGGACTTCTGGCAGCTGGAAATTATTCTCGGGCCGCAGGAAACGTCGTTTTTTTCTTGCAACGGGATTATTTATTTAAAGCCTTCGTTCGCTGAAATGGACGATTCAATCGCAACGGAATACCGTGCCTTCCGTCTGGACAGGTTTGTAGTTACAGATAACAAAGTGCCATATGGAATTCGCTAAGGCGGTGGACTCCGGCTCGGATCTTTAGAGCGCGCTCTGAATGTAGGCACGCGCGATTGCGGCCACATTTGTCCCTGTATCGTTGCACATTATACAGGTTTGTATATACTATATGATCTAGGGTCCGTGCGCGCAGAGACAAAGGAATGCTTCCTCCCCCGTCCCCCCGGCGTCCTTCCACCTACCGATCCACCTCGGTACCCCGTCCGAAGGGGGTACAAGGAGCTACGAAGGACGGCGCGAGGCAAGGGAGACATGGTAGAAGAGCAAGGGTATGGGAGGAGAAGAGGCACGCGGGAAGAAAGAAGAATAAGAGGAGCGAACCAGAGGAGGAATAGGCCATTCCACTTATACGCTGCTCGGATTCAATTAACTCTCCACCTTTTTCCCTCCTTCTTCTTCTCATCTCGCGGACCAGCGTGCCTCTGCGCCCTGCCTTATACAGGGTGTTCCTCTGGATGTGCATGTTGTCTTATGACCCTTGTCTTAAATGTTCATTGCACATTTGCTGGTTGAGGAGATGGCTGTTGGATGTGACTAGATTATTCTTACATGGCTGAGGAATGCGTTTCCTTAGTTGGTTAAACGAGTGGTGTGGATGTGGATGGTATTAGGGAAGATAGGTAGGTTGATTAAAATACTAAGTCCTAAATTGAAGTATTAAAGTCCTAATATTCCCAGTACCAAGTTACATGGTATAAGTCTCAAGTCTCGAGTCTCAAGTCTCAAGTCTCAAATCTCAAGTCTGAAGTATCAGATATCAGGTGTCAGGTATCAAGTATCAAGTATCAAGTATCAAGTGTCAAATATCAAGTGTCAAGTCTCAAGTCTCAAGTATCAAGTTTCAAGTATCAAGTCTAAGGCATCAGGTATCAAGTATCAAGTGTCAAATCTCTCTAGTCTCAGGTATCAGGTATCAGGTATCAGGTATCAGGTATCAGGTATCAGGTATCAGGTATCAGGTGTCAGGTATCAAGTACCAAGTGTCAAATATCAAGTGTTAAGTCTCTAATCTCAAGTCTCAGATATCAGGTATCAAATATCAAGTGTCAAGTATCAATTATCAAGTCTCAAGTTTCAAGTTCCAAGTCTCAAGTTTCATGTTGGAAGTCTCAGACCCTAAGTTTGAAGTTTCAAGTTCCAAGTCCTAAGTCCCAAATTCAAGTCATAAGACCCAAATTTCAAAGTATAAAAAATTCTTAAAATCCTAAAGTTTCAAATACCAAAACGATTAATCTCCCAAAGTCCCAAGTAAGTCCCAAATCCAAGTCATAAGACCCGAGTTGCAAAATAGAAAAAACTCTTAAATCCTAAAGTCCCAAATCCCAAAAGTATTAATCTTCCAAAGTCCCAAGTCCTAAGTCTCAAATGCAAGTCATAAATTCCAAGTTCCAAAGTATAAAAAGCTCTTAAATCCTTCAGTCCCAAATCAGAAAAGTATTAATCTCCCAAAGTCCCGAATCTTAAGTCCCAAATGCAAGTCATAAGTTCCAAGTTCCAAAGTATAAAAAGCTCTTAAATCCTCCAGTCCCAAATAAGAAAAGTATTAATCTCCCAAAGTCCCAAATCCTAAGACCCAAGTTCCAAAGAATAAAAAGCTCTTAACTCCTAAAGTCCCAAAAGTGCCAAAAGTCCCAAAACCTCCAAAGACCACAAGTCCCAATATTCCAAACTCCCACTCCCAAAATCCTAAACAACCCCAAATTTCCAAACTCCCACTTCCAAAATCCTAAACAACTCCAAATTTCCAACTTCCCAAGGCCCATAAGTCCCAAAAATTCGCAAGTCCCTACGAATTAAAATATACCAAGAACTATAAAAACAGTATATCTAAAATAACTAGAACATATCAGAAAGAAGACATCCAATATAGCCTCCTATTAAGACACACATCTTAGCCAGTAACGTTTATTGCGGTTACAAGAATATTACTAACGACTCCAATTTTAAGCAATGATCTCCTCCGTGGGGTATTTATTGGAAACTCGAGTAACGGTCGACAAGAGCAAGGATCAAGGCTCCGGGATACGGTAGTGCGTCGTCAGCGGTCAGAGAAATGGATACAATCCCGGCCGGGTGGATCCGTGTTGAGTTTCTGAACGCCATTTAGTTGGACGTTATCCTCTCGCGTAATCAAGCGCGTGCATGTCGTTCGCCCGATACCGATGCACGCTGACCGATTATCGTGTTATAACGACGCGCATTCGGACGCCTTCTTTGACTTACGACGGCAATAACAATAACGAGCACCGTTTATTGCCACCGTACACCATGCTACGACCACGATGACAACCAGTTGTCATTGCGCCGGAGGAGAATTGTACCGTGTCTTTCATACTTGATGTCATTTGACGTTCCTTGAAAATTCTACATACTTTTATTATATTATAAATATTTATAATATATTAATAGCACGATTGTTTGCTATTGGTAGGATCTGGTTTAGGTACTCTAGTCAGTAGGGTTGATGTTGTATTTATGGTGACTATCGGGTTTATTCAGAACAGCGTGGCGTCGAGTGTGAATGTCACTATACGTGAGATAAGGAGACTGTTACTCGAAATGTCCTGGCTACCTGCTGCTCGAGGTACCAACATTTTAAGTACCTAATTAACGCACTATGTGAGACATTTACCGAGTGATCAAGAGTTTTGTTGATGGACTGACTGGACCGTGCGATTTATAGGTTAGGTGGAGTGCATGGTGGGTTGCCTAGGGAAAATGGCGGGAAGTGGTATTTTGGGGAATATGATTGGTGAATCAAGGGGGAATTAGACAGGTTTTTATCGATGAATCAAGGAGAAGAAAGGAGAAATTAAAAAACTTTAAATATCAAAATCTAAAAATCAAAAATTCCTAAATACCAAAATCTAACAATTAAAATTTCCTAAATACCAAAATCCAAAAATTCAAACTTCCTAAATATAAAAATCTAAAAATTAAAAATCCCTAAATATCAAACTCTCAAAGTTAAAAATCCCTAAATACCAAAATCCAGAAACTCAAACTCCCTAAATATAAAAATCTAAAAGTTAAAAATCCCTAAATATCATACTCTAAAAATTCAAAATCCCTAGATACTAATATCTAAAAATTAAAACTCCCTAAAAATCATCACCTAAAAATTGAATTTCCCAAAATACCAAAATCTAAAAATACAAAATTTCCAAAGCCTCAAACTTGCAAATTAAAATTCTCTAAATTGAAACTCCCTACATTGAAATTCCCTGAACTGAAATTCCCTAAACTGAAATTCCCTGAATTGAAATTCCCTAAATTGAAATTCCCTAAATTAAAATTCCCTAAATTAACATTCTCCTAAACTAAAATTCTCCCAAATAAAAATTCTTCGACTAAAAATTCCCAAAGCCTCCAACACCCCAACTAAAACCTCCCTAATTAGCTCCCTACGAACACTCACACGATAAGGAAATAAGATTACACTCCTTTCCTCGCCGAGCGAATTTATCGTTCCGTTATCGAAACGCCGTGTATGGGAAATTGGATACAGCATTATTCAGTGTTTCGAACTGGTCGAACATTTACAAGCACGCTTGATATATTAGTAACAATAAATGCATGCATTGCACTCTTTTGTTTACTCTCGTTGCATCAACTAATGCATTATTCTTTCTCATGATAAAGCCACGAGAGTGCTCGGCTTCACCGAGTAACATGATCACCCACGCCATGACGAAGGTGGGTTAACGATAAAGAATCTAAATGTGGCAGATGGAAAGACAATGAATGGTTAAAAATTATTAGAAGAAATTTCGGCGTATGATATAACTAAACGTTACTCATATTAGATACTCATATTATAGAAATTATAGTAACGTTGTAATTTATCATTTTGAGTCACTGTTTTATATTTTGTTTATCTATGAGTACATGGGGTAGTACGAAATTACATAAAACCAACCTAACCTAACCTAACCTTGTATACGATCATTTTAAGTCACTTTGTTATATTTTACATATACTCCATGATGAAGTGGGACAATACAAAATTAAATAAAACTAACCTAACCAAATCCAAGATCTAACCTAATTTAACTTAACCTAACCTAACTTTGCATATTATCATTTTGAGTCACTTTTTTATATTTTATGTATGCTCTAAGAGGACATGAATAATACAAAATTGCCTAAAACTAACCTAACCTAACTTAACCTAATCTTGTAACTTATCTTTTTGAGTCACTTTTTTATATTTTACATACCCTCCATGAGGAAATGGAGTAGTACAAAACCAACCTAACATAACATAACCTTGTAATTTATCATTTTGAGTCACTATTTTATATTTTATACATCTCCCATGAAGACATAAGGTTGTACAAAATTACCTAAGACCAACCAAACCTAACTTAACCTAATCTTGTAATTTATCATTTTGAGTTACTCTTTTATATTTTATATATTCCCCATGAGAACATGGAGTAATACAAAATTGTCCAAAACCACCCTAACTAAAACCCAACTCTAACCTAATCTAACCTAACCCTTTGCACTCGAAGTACTCACAAATACCACCAAAGTTTGACGTTGTACCCATTGTGGTATTATTCAAAAATTTGAGTAAAATCACAGCGGAAGTATTAGTGCGTCATGAGTGCGTCACGAGTCAAACTCATGGAAATGCCGGAAGGGGTTAATCGAGCTCTAACCTAGCCTAACCTTTTGCACTCGAAGTACTAACAAATACCACCAAAGTTTGACGTTGTACCCATAGTGATGTATTCAAAATTCTAGTGAAATCACAGCTGAAGTACTAGTGCGTCACAAATCAAACTCATGGAAATGGCGGAAGGGGTTAATCGAACTCTAACCTAACCTAACCCTTTGCACTCGAAGTACTCACAAATACCACCAAATTTTGGCGTTGCACCCATAATGGTGTATTCAAAATTTGAGTAAAATCACAGCTGAAGTACTAGTGCGTCACGAGTGCGTCACGAATCAAATTCAAGGAAATGGCGGAAGGGGTTAATCGAGCTCTAACCTAGCCTAACCTTTTGCACTCGAAGTACTCACAAATACCACCAAATTTTGACGTTGCACCCATAATGGTGTATTCAAAATTTGAGTAAAATCACAGCTGAAGTACTAGTGCGTCATGAGTGCGTCACGAATCAAATTCAAGGAAATGGCGGAAGGGATTAACCTAATCTCTTGACATACCGAATGAATTACGATCGCGATAATTATCTAGAACTATGAAGAATAAAAGGTAATGATATGGTTGAGAATAAAATAGCGAAAGGGGATGGTATCGTTAATTTTTCAAGCACCCTGTATAGATCCGTGACGTCACCTTTTTCCCCAGCGCGAGGGAATTCTCCCGACGATCCTGATCCCGAGCCCAGGAGTCTCTCCGCGGTGTTGTCGCGCGTCCGTAGATGAGAACGGTGCCTTAAGTCTCGCAACCTCTCCTCGAGACGAGATCTCTCTCCTCTGTCTCTCTTTGGTTTCCCACGAGAACCACCGCCGCCGCCGCCTTCTGGAATGTCGCTCTCCCCCTCTCCTCCTCCTCCACCTCCACCTCCTCCTTCGATACGGCCACCACCTCCTCTTACCTTTTGCTGCACACCGTTCCACCACGATCCTCCATCTCGTTCGCTCCGCTCGATGCAACCCCTTCTCTCTCTCTCTTGATCCCCTCGCGAGATTTAACGGGGTGCACATCGTGGTACACGCTATATCTGCCGATGCGATTCGTGATTAGGAGTGCATATGGGAAAAGAAGAACCCGCGAAGGCCCCGGGCTTTAAAATATTGCACCGCTGAGCGCCGACTGAGCATTGTTGCGTTTACTCTGCTCCTTTTCGATCGACGGTCCTGGGAATTGCTCAAACTGCACTTGTAGAGTTTTTAAGGGGACTTTCTGGGGAGACTAATTGGGAGCGATTGATTTCTGGGGGATAACGGGTATTGCGAATTGTGAGTAATTTCAGGTGGTGTTTGGGGAGGTTAGGGGTGGAGAAAATGGCGAGTGGAAGGGATGGATTATGTAAGATTATATGAATTTGTACTTTTTTATTTTGTTGCCAATTTTTATTTTATTGTAAGGTGAGGTACTGTTTCAAGGGTGGATGGATTCGATGGTGAAGATGGCGACTAGAGAAGGGGTGAATTCTTTAAATTATTAAATTTCTCAAACTCTGCAAGTCCTTTAAATCTACCAATTCTTAAAATTTTCAAAATTTTCAAATTTCTTGAAATACCTGAAATTCTCAAAATTCTCAAAAATCTCAAAATTCTCAAAATTCTCAACATTCTTAAAATTCTTAAAATTTTTAAAATTCTTAAAATTCTTAAAATTCTTAAAATTCTTAAAATTCTTAAAATTCTTAAAATTCTTAAAATTCTTAAAATTCTTAAAATTCTTAAAATTCTTAAAATTCTTAAAATTTTCAAAATTCTCAAAATTCTCAAAATTCTTAAAATTCTCAAAATTCTCAAAATTCTCAAAATTCTACAAATTCTCAAAATTCTCAAAATTCTAAAAATTCTACAAATTTTACAAATTCTGCAAATTCTGCAAATTCGCAAAATTCGCAAAATTCGCAAAATTCTCATAATTTCCAAAATTCTCATAATTTCCAAAATTCGCAAAATTCTACAAATTCTACAAATTCTACAATTTCTCAAAATTCTACAAATTCTCAAAATTCTCCAAATTCTCCAAATTCTCCAAATTCTCAAAATTCTACAAATTCTACAAATTCTACAAATTCTACAAATTCTACAAATTCTACAAATTCTACAAATTCTACAATTTCTCAAAATTCTACAAATTCTACAAATTTCAAAATTTACCAATTTCAAATTTAAAAGTACAACAACGTAAAAAGTCTCCAATTTCAAATTTGAAAATTAGCACTTGCTGAAAGGGATGTCCGAGCCTACAAATACACAGCGACGATATCCTCGATCACCTTAAACCAATATTAACAAAATAACGTTACAATCGAGTGAAAACTCTTTGTCATGTAAAGTGATATAATCAGTAAGCTATAAAGAATTCGCGGTCGTAAACCATTGTACGTATCTTACTCAACGTTAAACTCTCAGCCGTGATTCACGCGTAGTTTCTTGTTTATGGATCAATAAATCTGACGGAGGGAAGAGGAATGAAGGAATAAATGGAATCTAACATCGACCGTGACATTTAATGAAGTCACACATTAGGGGCTATCGTTGCAATTATGAACCTATTACCTTTTATCGTATTGATTTATCGAAGTTTGTTTAGGGGACACTCAAATTATAATTAAAATGATTAATAACTTTGTCAACGCCGTTAAATGTGTATATACATCACTTTCTAGCTTAATCTGCAATTTATGTTGTGTAAAAACTGTAGGATTCTGTGTTTTGTAGGAAGCTCTCGTTATATTGCCGTATAATCGAAGGCTCCAGTAGCTTTGTCAGCAACGTTAAATATACTTATACATCACTTTCTATCTTAATCTGCAATTTATGTTATGTAAAATGTATAGGATTCTGTGTTTTGTAGGAAATTCTCGTTATATTGCCGTATAATCAACGACCACTTCAGTAACTTTGTCACCATCGTTAAATATACATATACATCACTTTCTATCTTAATCTACAATTTATGTTATGTAAAAACTATAGGACAATGTATGTTGTAGGAAACTCTCGTTATATTGCCGCATAGTCAGCGACAGTCCCAGTAGTAAAAAATTATTTCAACTAGCAATATGTTATTCATATTTCAAATTTAACACATAATTATAATATATAAAAGGTTTGGAAATGTGGCAATATAACGAGAGCGTCCCTGTGTACCGTTTGAAATCGATTGAAATTAAACTACATGATATATTTTAAAATTTGTAAATGAATATGTATCATAACAAGCATTTTATTTGAAATTAAAATGTAAAATAAATATATATTAATTTAAGTTAATTATCACTTTGTATATTTCTTAAGAAATAAAAGAGACGAATAATTGAGTACAATGAAATATAACAAACTTGTCCTAAGCCTCTGATAATGTACCTAAAATTTAGCACGCTGTCACAAGCGTTAAATTGGTATTTAATTAATTTCATCACAAATTGCTACCACGAACAATAGTTTCATTTTCTGGTCGGGTGATTAGCAGTTCTCGCAAGATGTTTCGCTTTTACTCGGCCGGCAGGTTGTTCGTGTTTCGCTTCGTAATTTTATCGTGTTCCGTTCTATTGGGATCAAATCGACGTCCCGGGGAAACAATCGGCTATCGAGCAGATTACTTGCCTTTGTTAGGGTACAACATCGTGCCAGGATCTAATTGCCGTTTCGACGTCGACGAAAAAATATTATTGTTCGCGGTGCGCTGCAAAATCTCCCACTCCCCCTATTGTGTCTCAGTTCTCTTTCTGAAACTCGCCAACAGAGACTCTTATTACACGGCCGGCTAATAATAGCGCTGGTTTACACTTAGCTACCAATGTTTGCATCGCGTACAGGTAATAAGATGGTCGACGCCGCGTGATTGAACGAAGGTGTGCGTCGATTTCGTGATACAACGGGTGACGCGTTCCAATTTCCCGCCAAAATTAATCGACGCTATATAATTTTATGTCAAAATCAATCGCCGTTATCGGTTTAGTGTTGTAATGAATTTATATCTTCAAATTTCCTGTCAAATAAGTTAACGCGTTTAAATTTCCCGCCAGAGTTATTCGACGCTATATAATTTTATGTCAAAATCAATCACCGTTATCGAATTAGTGTTATAATGAATTTATATCTTCAAATTTCCTGTCAAATAAGTTAACGCGTTTAAATTTCCCGCCAGAATTATTCGACGCTATATAATTTTATGTCAAAATCAATCACCGTTATCGAATTAGTGTTATAATGAATTTATATCTTCAAATTTCCTGTCAAATAAGTTAACGCGTTTAAATTTCCCGCCAGAATTATTCGACGCAGTATAATTTCATATTAATATCAATCGCCGTTATCGAATCAGTGTTATAATGAATTTATATCTTCAAATTTCCTGTCAAATAAGTTAACGCGTTTAAATTTCCCGCCAAAATTATTCGACGCAGTATAATTTCATATTAATATCAATCACCGTTATCGAATCAGTGTTATAATGAATTTATATCTTCAAATTTCCTGTCAAACAAATTTACGAGTTTAAATTTCCCGCCAACTTAAATCGATGCATTTAAATTTCCCGCCATAAGGGATTGAGATGTTTAAATTTCCCGCCAAAATGTATTATCGAGACCGCCGCTTCAGTAACACTTAAATTCTGTAAAATAACATATCTTTCTGTTTAAATTAGACTTATAATAAAATTTTAAGACTATGAAACGTTGAAATAGTACAATTTTGAAAATTTTTAAAACTAGAATTTTTTTATTAAAAGGGTTGTTTGAGCTTTGCTAAATAATAAGTAGTCAATAAATATCTATATGCATCTTATATTGATCTTGACATAACAAGATTGTTCAATTAAATATTTAAATTTGATAGAAGACATTTTGAGTCAAATCAAAATACTATCTTTTGAGAAGTTATATTTTTAGAAAAAAGAACAATGTACCGTTTACCTTAAAGTGTGTCACCCGATGTATGGTGTGTTGTCGCTCAAGTTAGCTCAGACGTAATACGAGACTGACCATACGAGGCGGCCACTTATGACGCTCGATATAAACCATGTCTACTAATACCAATAAAAAAAGAACCAATACTAACACCATTTTTTCCGCCGTCACTCTCTTGGTTTCATCGAGTTTAGCTTCACTTGTTGCTTTTGACAGTGTATCAAATAGTCGTACAAGTAATGGTTTCAGAATAGATTTATTAGTTTATTAATAATGACTACTTAAAGGATAAATAAAAAATTGTGAAGACTCCAGTTTTGATGCACTTGTCAATTGCGAAAAAATTTTGAGTGGATTATGTTAAATATTTAAATACAAATTTGAAGGTGCACATGTGTGATATGAGCGTCGATAATAATGTATGATGTGAAATAAATATATGACGTAATAATAAATATAATTTATAATATATGAAATATTATATTTATAATAATGAAATCAAACAAAAAAGTTCAAAAACGAAACTCAGTTTAAAATACTATTTTTTTTTTATTATAAAAGCATATCTCTGCATTGGAAAAATCATATATGCATTTAAAAATTAATATTTTCGCGCGCGCGGGTTTTAGCAGTACTACTATCACTACCTAGCTTGCAAGTGTGGAACTAAAGAAATAAAAAATTTCATATATTTCGACAAATAAGGCATTTTTAAGATTTTCTGTGAGTCGCAAATTGTTTTATGGACATGATAGAGTCAGAAAAATGGGATTACAATGGTCTCGAAGCTTTATATTTAAAAATTAAGCAAATAGTGGACCGTAAAAAGCCTAGCCATCTAGCGGTGGAAGGTAGGAACTAAAGGAATTATATAAAAAATACAATTTTAGCATTTATTACTATTTAACAGTTCTAAGACGTTCTAAAACTAATTAATGTTGCCTTGTGTTGACTTTTATTGTATGTCATTGCTTATTTAGGTACAAAAATTATTATTAATCAAGTTTAATAAAAAAATGGTACTTGCGGCGCCATCTCCTCGGCGAAACGGGTGAACTAAACCTAAAAGATGAGGGCCCGAACACGCATATAAGGAAAATAGAAAAATGAATATTTCGGCACTTTGGCGACGTAGTATGGTTCCTGAGGCATTTAGAAACAAATTTCTATTCGGGTTTGATGCGTTTTGATGCCTAATAAAGCTAGAAATTCAATTTTTGTCGAATTCGGTTCAAAACGGCACAGGTGGCGCCATCTAGCGGCGAGCGGCGGAACTACAGAAAACTAAAATTTCTATTTTCTCCGAAATTAGGCAATTTTACGTATTTCTGAGGGTCAGAAATTGTTTTGTGACCTCTCTAGAACCTACATATTGCCACAAGAGCCTCGTCGGAGCGCTAGAAAAGAAAATGAAAAAATAAGTCAAAACATGGACTAAAAAATTGGCGTCCATCTAGCGGTGAAAGGTGGAACTACAAAAATATAAAAATGCGATTTTCTCGAAAATTAGCAAACTTTGAGTACTTCTGAAGCTCAGAAAGTGTTATGTGATCGCAGTAGAAGCATAATAAAGCAATAAAAGTTTCCTGAAAGCTTTAATAAAGAAAATAAAAAAAATGTTATTTCATGGATGTGGTGATCATCAGAGTCATCGTCGATCAAGAAGAATTTCATTTTCAAGCCATCGATAAAGAAGATTTCTATTTATATTTGACATTCAATTTTATTGTTCAATTGTATATTTTAAAAAGAAAAACGTTCGCTATTCATTCCTTAATCAAATTTAAATTCAGCAACACGCATTTCAAAATCAATATCAATAAATCAGTTATTTTTGAAGTTTTAATCTATTAACTAATTTTAAATATAGAGACGCATTCTCTATATGGAGAAAATTTGTGGAGCCATCTAGCGGCGAAACTGCGAACTAAACTGAAAAAACGTATGCCCGTACACGCGTTAAGGAAAAATATAAAAAGTAATATTTCGCAACTTTGACGACGTAGTATGCTTCTTTAGACATTTTAGAGCAATTTTTGTTGAATAAGTTATTCATTTTTTGGCCTATTAAGCCCAGAAAATCAATTTTTATTTAACCCCGTTACTGCGTGTTCGGACATACGTTTTTTCAGTTTAGTTCGCAGTTTCGCCGTTAGATGGCGCCACAAATTTTCTCCATAAAATGACATTTTTTTTATTTTCTTTATTAAAGCTTTCAGGAAACTTTTAGTGCTTTATTATGCTTCTACTGCGATCACATAATACTTTCTGAGCTTCAAAAGTACTCAAAGTTCGCTAATTTTCGAGAAAATCGAATTTTTATATTTTTGTAGTTCCAACTTTCACCGCTAGATGGACGCCAATTTTTTAGTCCATGTTTTGACCAATTTTTTTATTTTCTTTTCTAGAGCTCTGAGGAGGTTCTTGTGGCATTATATAGGTTCTAGATAGGTCACAGCACAATTTCTGGCCCTCAGAAATACGTAAAATAGCCTAATTTTGAAGAAAATCGAAATTTTAGTTTTTCGTAGTTCCACCGCTAGATGGCGCCACTTGTACCGTTTTGGACCGAATTCGACAAAAATTGATTTTCTAGCTTTATTAGACATCAAAACGCATCAAATCCTAATAGAAATTTGTTTCTATATGCCTCAGGAACCATACTACGTCGTCAAAGTGCCGAAATATTCATTTTTCTATTTTCCTTATGTGCGTGTTCGAACCCTCATCTTTTAGGTTTAGTTCACCCGCTTCGCCGCTAGATGGACGTCAATTTTTTAGTCCATAAACTGCACGTTTAAATTTAAATGGAATATGTACTTACCTTCTGATGTACTTCATAGTTTCTCCATCTTGAAACATAAAGCGCTGAATAAAATGCAATGTTCTCGATTTTAGCAATAATCATGAACCAACAGAATTACTATTATCACAACATAATATAAAAGATTAGTAATAATTTTAGTACTTAATTCAATAATTCAGTACATGTTGTATATTCAAATTGTATATTTGAACGATGACATGTATATCTACATATAATTACAAAGAATTCCATCGAACCAGCGTGACAGTTACACGTTTCGAATTTACAAAACATAAATTATTACCATTTGTTTCATAAAAACAATTATACAGAAGAGCGATGGCGATCTTCGCAAATTAATTAATTAAGTTATAAAAATCGCGGATACTCTAACGTGGAGGGAGATTCGTATACAAATTAAACTATTCTACGCCTTTTTTTTTGTTTTCTTCGTATTTTTCGGGCTTTTCACGGTCTTCGCGGGCGTGGCTTTCTTTTTCGTCGTTTTCTCCGCTTTCTTCGCGTATTTGTCGATCAACGAGTCGAAAAATTTATCGGATTGACTCGCTCTCGCTTCGTTGCGACTCTGAATGGCCAAAGCTAGATTATTTGCAGCTGCGTTTTCCTCGTTCTCGATCTTCAGCATCTTTTCAAGACGTTCAGCTTCTTCAGCTTCCTTGGCCCACTAAAAATAAACAAATCTGATATAAATATTTTTTATACTAATAAACTTCTATTGTATAAATAAAGACTCTGAAATTTCAAGGCAGTCAATTTTTATATTTAGGAACTTCTTTTCTAAATATAAAAATATTTTACATTGCAGGTTTTCATCAATGTTTTAAATTTATAAAATTTGCAGGGGTTGGAAATTTTTGTGTTTAACTATTCAGAAATTTGGCAAGTTGGAAATTTGGAAACTTGACAATTTTATTTAGAAGATTTTCAATTCGGTAATTAGTGAATTTGGAAGCTTGACAATTTTGTTATTTAATTATTCAGTAATTAGTACATTTGCTTTGGGAAATTCTAAAGATATGGAAACTAAAAATTTGTAATTTTGAACTTGATAATTTAATAATTTTGGTGCTTGAGATTTTTCCATATTATTGACCACAAACTGTAATATTTCAGAATTGAATAAATTTGAAATTTGTAATATTCTTTGCAGTATTTACAAATGGAATTCAAAATGGCAGACAAGTAGTTCAAGATCTCTCCCTATTTTAACCCTCCATAAAAATATGAATGCATCAATAATTTTAATTAGACAGTTTCTGCTTTCTCGTCCACTTGACCCAGATTAATAAGCATCTGGATTAACGAGCAACAGATAATACCAGAGACATATAAATCACAGGTTGATCGGGTGCATCTTGTAGGCGTCCTTATTAACGAAATTAATTGCTACCACTTCAACGATAGGGCTGGCTCTATTTTCAAAGTTAGCCATGTGTCTATACTCGAGATTGTATGTATTATTTTAACCTATTTTATCGTTAATACTATCATCAGTAGTAGACACTTCCTTTCTTAATTAAGAAAATAATAATTGCTATATGTATCCATATGTGATTATTATATGTATGCTACACATATGTGGTGTATATGTGTTGTATATAATTATGTATGTGTTATGTATAGTTAGTATGGTTAATTATTAGACATATATCATACATGTGTAATATTGCACATATGTCACACATGTACATATATGATGTTTAAATTATTTTACATATGTAATATGGAGGTACATGTGAAATATGTAACATATATGTATAATACAAGATGCTTAGTTATTACATATATGTTATACATGTGTAATTATAGCACATATGTCACACATGTACATATATGATGTTTAAATTATTTCACATATGTAATATGGAGGTACATGTGAAATATGTAACATATATGTATAATACAAGGTGCTTAGTTATTACATATATGTTATACATGTGTAATTATAGCACATATGTCACACATGTACATATATCATATTTGAATTATTTCACATATGTGATATATGTAGAGGTACATGTGTAATATGTAACACATATGTATAATATAGAGGTTTTTAGTCATTACCTATATGTCACATATGTATAACTGTGTCACATATGATAAATATTATACTTAAATTATTACACATGTGTGATGCATAAGTATTCTGTTCAACTATTATGTGTGTCTGTCATATATAGTTATTATGCTTAATTATTGCACATATGTCACACATGTATGAGTATCAGACATAAATTACTACATACATGCTATATGCAATATAATCACACGTAATATGATTATTATGCATAATTATTACACATATGTCATATACGCTCATTATACTCATACGTGATATATAGGTATTATATTTAATTTTGTATGTGTTATGTACAGTTACTATAATAAATTATTACACATATATCATACATGTATAATTATTACATATGTGTCATATAATCATCATCCGCAAATATTACACACACATCATACATAATAATTTCCTATAAATCAGCATTTTAACTTCATTTCAAATTTATTATCAGTTTTAATGAATTTTTCAATTACCCTAAATTGTTAAAGTCTCATACATAATTTGAACTGTACCTCAACTACATACAATGTTTCAGTTATACAATAGATGAAAATTTGCCCAAGCATCATGTATTTTTGCATCGGATGTGATGTATTTTCGCGAATATAAAAATAGAATCAGATGAGGTGAGCGTTTCGTTGGGAGTTGTTGAAACAACGAGTCATACGCTTTATTACCTTTCACTGTTGATTGAAAAACCATATTGCTGGCACGTTGCCTTTCTGTTTCTTTAAACAATACGTCAAAGCGACGGCATCCGACATTATTGAACACCATCCGTTAAAATTAACTTTCTTTTAGCTGAACGGTTCTTGGAAAGCGGTTTCAAGACGGTTGGGCAACTGTGCCCCGAGGGCAAGGGCATAATGTATCCTCAGGTGTGTTGGTAAACGTAATTAATTTTACTATTTCAGAATTTTTAATTTTTGTGTTGACAGTATTTTAGTATTTTTTGTTTAAGTATTTTAGTTAGTATTTTTCTAAATTTTTAAATTTTGAATTTAAGAATTTATTTTTGTATTGACAGATTTTTCTAAATTTTTCAATCTGAAAATTTGCGATTTTTGTATTTACAGAATAACATTTTTTAAATTTTTTAATTTGAAAATTTGGGGGTTGGAAAATTAAAAAATTAAAAATTTTGAAAATATGTCTACATTTCTAAATTTTTAAATTCTCTAGTTTCCAAATTTTCAAATTCTTAAATTGCTAAAGTTCTACTTTCACAAATTTCCATATTTGCAAATTGTGAAATTCAAAAGCTCAAAAATTCAAAAATTCAAAAATTTCAAAATCTTTTGAACATGTGAGAGTACATAAATTAGTAAGTTACAGAATACATAAATTTAAAAATATGTAAAATCTACTATTTCATGAGTAATAACCATTCCTCTCCTTATATCGCCATATTTGCCCTACAGTACCAGTTTCCATTAACTCCCGCCTCTATATTGTACAAGACCTACTCTAACCCCAATAACTGTCATGATAACATCCACAATGAAACATTACAAAAATAATAAACAAAACTTGCAAAAATAAAATGTTCAGTACCTTATTAAATACAGTCATGAAATAATTTTTCATTCAAGCAGAAAATATAGATACACCGATATATTCGTGGAAGCCTTGAAGTAGTGTTAATCATCGCTCATCAGGACCAGATGCGAATGTTTATAGTTCATACTTGTCGATGATGTTCCATATTCCCAGTGACCTACTCCATAATTCGCCGCTGAGGAAATTCCGTTATTTATAATTTCTGGCAAGTACATCCGAGAGACATCCTAATGTTAGTCCATTACACAACGCATCACGAAATTCTGAATGCTACGATTATCGGAATGGCATTTGACAAAGACCTACAAAACTTGAAAGTCGTCTATTACAAACGCGATACATTCATCTTCCGATTTACCATGCTTTCATCTATTCGCCGAAGAATCCTCAACTTTGAAATTCGAACGGGGCATTTGTTTCCAATGAAGCCTCGGAATTTATTTTCGCGATGTTTACATCATTGTTATTCGCGAGCAAACAGTTAAATAAATAAACTGACGCAGTATTTCATGCTAAATGACGCTTGTGAAACAGTGGCCCTCACGGAGCAAACGTGATTTATGATGGTACAAATGAGAATTTGTTTCTATTTTCATTTTATTGGAATGTGCGTGATTCATGCGAGAGAAAATGTTTTGTTGAAATAAGTCGGTTTTAATTTTAAACTTGCGATTATTTGATATCTGGGATGTTTTTTAATAAGACTTATCACGCTTATTGAAGACACTTTCGTTGATAGTTAAGTTGTAACTAACGATTTAATATCAACACGGTCATTGAAAGTCGTTTCAATAATACTGACACGCCTACGGACGATTTTCCTACTAATGACACGCCCAGTAATGGTCCGCCTACTACTGGACAGCCAATAACGCACTTTCACCACGCCCGCTGAAGGTCGTTTCACTATTAGCGACACGCCCACTATCAGTTCTCCTATTAGCGACACGCTCACAAACGGTCCGCCTACTGCTAGCACAGCCAATACTGGACCTAGTATTCTCAGTACGCCCACTTATGGTCCACCCACAACTGACACGCCCATTAATGCTCCGCCCACTAATGGTCCGTTTTCTACCAACACCTTCTAGGTGTTTTGTATACATTTTCTAGGTTCTCTAGGTTCTTCTAAGGCCTTTCTTAGACCTTCTCGTTAAATTATCCGAATTTTACTGATATTACAGAATTAGAAACACCAACTTTATACTACCATTCGAGTACCACTTGTGATTCCAAAACTTATACGTTACAAAAATATTTAAATTCTATCGATTTTTGAAATATCCAAGTTCTATTAAATTCACATGCAAATATTCGAAATATACAAATCCTTTTGATATGTAAAAATTCAAATACTCTAAATTCTACTCACATTTCATTCTTCAACTTAAGCAAATTACCCTCATAATTCAATGATTGATTTACCCACATCAAACACATATTCGAATATTACAATTGTTAAAATAAACCTCAATATTCGAATATAGTATTTGGGAAATAAATCATGTATGAATACAGAGAATTGTTAGACAATGAAGAGAAATAAACGTATACGTTACAAATCGAAACGAGACTAGTAAATTAATGATGTATATACTCCTGAGCCAAAGCGATCAACTCTATGAGTCAGAAATAATATGAATTCGACTATAATGTATCTGACTGTCATGGAGGATTTGCTGTTCTTACAGAAGCATCGTCGATCGATCGATACCGTCTTTCTAAGCTATTTGTGAATCGAAGAGCTGCCAAAATATCCAAAATAGCTTTTCCTAACATGTATACACGTGCATTCACGTGCATGTCGGTTGTTCGACACAGGGTCTCACTTCCGCAACCTTGAATTACCTTGCCTCTGATCGTCTAGGTCTAAAGTCTAGTGCAGTGATTCTCAAACAATTGAAAGTATACTAATCACTGTTAGTGCAAGAGAGCCACGTGGAGCCATATGCAAATTTTTTTGCAAATTTGCAAATTCTTAAATTTTTAATTTTTAAATATTTAGGTTATCAAATTTCTGGTTTCTGGTTTCAAACTTTTTAAATTTTGTAATTTCTAATTTCTACAAATTGGCTAATTCTCATACTTCTAAGTCACTCAAATCAAATTCAAGTTCTCAAATCTTTATAATTGAAAAATCTGCAATCTTGAATACTCTAAATTTCTAAATCTCAAGATCCTTATATCTTTACAACTCCCTACTTCTCAAGTTTTTGAAAATCTCCAAATACCTAAATTCCCAAATCTCCGAACTCTTAAACTATTAATTGTCAAACTTCTCAAATTTTCCAAAATCCCCAAATGCCTAAGTTCTCAAATCCCCAAACTATCAACTCTCAACTTTCACAAATTTTGAAATCTCCAAATACCTAAATTGTCAAATACCTACATTCCCAAACTTTCAAAAACCCCCAAATACCTAAATTCCCAAGTCCTTACATCCCCAAACTGTCACCTCCCAAATTTCTCAAATTTCCAAAAATCCCCAAATACCTAAATTCCCAAGTTCGTACATCCCCAAACTATCATCTCCCAAATGTCTCAAATTTCCAAAAATCCCCAAATACCTAAATTCCCAAGTTCTTACATTCCCAAACTATCACCTCCAAAATTTCTCAAATTTCCAAAAATCCCCAAATACCTAAATTCCCAAGTTCGTACATCCCCAAACTATCATCTCCCAAATTTCTCAAATTTCCAAAAATCCCCAAATACCTAAATTCCCAAGTCCTTACATCCCCAAACTATTAACTCTCAAACTCCTCAAATTTCCAAAAATCCCCAAATACCTAAATTCCCAAATTCTTACATCCCCAAACTCCCCAAATTTTCCAAAATCCTCAAATACCTAAATTCCCAAACCTTCAAACCCTCAAACTATCAACTTCCCAAACTTCTCAAATCCCCCCAAAAAATCCCAAATTCCTAAAAGTTTGAGAATCGCTGCCCACAATCGAACATTACATCTGGCCACGAGCCCGTCAGTCCGGAAATCATCAGAATCACGAAATAATTGAAAATAGTCATTGGGTTCGAGGCAACGACAGCGTTGCGCAACGAATTCCCTTCACGGTGGGTCATCATTGTGGAATCTCGCGCGAATTAACCCTAGAACACCGCGATGTTACTGAATCTAACTGGTTTATCTCCGACGGAGAATCTCTTTGTTGATGAACTACGCTCGATGATTCGTTAACTTGTTCGATGCCGAGATAACAAACGCAGTTCGACCGCGAACAAATAAACGCGTGGAAAGCATTTACAAATTTACGAAATTGATCTCTGTATGGCCTTGACCTGACACGTTAGCTGCTTGACGCCTCCATATCTTCTGATTTCGCTTATTTTTATATTTGGCTGATTTTACGGTCTTTCAGAAATCATTGTCCTTGAACGGTGTGTTTTGAAACATTTTCAGTACCGATTGTGTTTTAATATATGTTCAAACAAGATTTTGCTTTAAAACATGTTCGGTACCAAATTGTGTTTTAAAACATGTTGAAACCCAGCTTTATTTTAAAACGTGTCTGGTATCCATTGTGTATTAAAACACCTTAAAACACCTTCATGTTTTTTTTTTTAAACATGTTCGATAGCAACTATATTTTAAAACACAGTCAGGTTTGAAGAAGTTAACAACAAGATTTGACCTTCATTCGCAGAAGACGAATTCTGAGTCTGAATCTGTACTCCATAGTTTCGGTAATAAAAGATATGAACTCGAGGATAAAATAAACTTTCTTTAGCCGCTGTCCAGTTAAAATTGTCCGGCAGAGAAAATAAGTTCAACGTCGAACATGATGTCGAACATTCTGACAGTAGCTGTTTATACATGACGTAAACTTTGTCTTCTGACAACTATAACTTCACAACGGGGTTGTAATAAAAATAGGTTTTTTAAATGCCAGCGTTCTGTTGGTGGAAACGATATAAATGCAATCATAAATCGTACGGATATAGAACGGGGAATATTAAAATGTACGTTCGAGAGACTGTGAATGTTGAAGATGTGGAAAAATACGAACATTTTATGTTAAGGTGAATTTAACATTTTTTTAATTTTCTTAAATTGTATTTTAAAATGTTAAATTTGTTAAAATTGTGAGAATATTAATTTCATGTCAAGTATTATTTGTAAAAATGATTTTGTCTGAATTATTATTTGTAGAAATGTTAATTTAATTTTATGTAATTTATTTCAAATTTGTGTTTGTAGATTATTAATTTCGATGTAGATAATTAAAATATATGTACTCTACAAAATTGCATACTTCTAATATTACAAACAGTTAATAAAATGAACAATTGATATATGGCCCCTATTAAAAAATAATAAAATAAAATGATCTTTGACTAAGGAGAACAGTATCGTGTTAAGCAAACACCAACTGCTGCTTCTCTAAACTGCAATGAACCGAAAGTAAGCACATTACACCCCCCGTTTTACGATCGCATTAAATCGTTTCCATCAAACGTCCAAGTGGCATTTAAGCACCAGGGAGTTATTGCAATGCGAACGCATTAAGGATGCACGTATGCGCACGTGTTTCTGTCGACAACGGGCCCCTTCAATGGATTGATGCTCTTCGAGACTTCCGGCAAGGCCACTCAACGTGGCTGTCTACTATTTAGAGCTGGCATGGTTGCAGCAAACAGTGGGTATACACCTGTTGCTGCGAGAGCAATCGTTTCTCAGCGAGACAGAGGACGCTTTGTAATCGCGTGCCGTTCAGCTGACAAAACGCGAAACGCAGTATCCGAATCGGATACCTCAGTCAAGGCCGTTACATAACAGTATTTGATTGGACGATGACATTAGTAATTATTTCATTAGCACACCGGATACATTGCACTGGCCCTCGTCGCTCGTTCGTTTCAATTGATATTCACCATTGCACCGCCACGGAAATCGTATTTGGCGAAACGCCTTGGGACAATATTGCACAATCCAGTGATGCCTCATCGATTGCGAAACCTAAGTTAACACGTTACTTATTTTATAACCAGAAAAATACTAACTTGATAAGCTAGGTCATATAAAAAGGTAACCTCTGATTTTTGGCCTCAATTACCACTCTGATAAAGGCTTATGCAGTTTGATAAGGCTCGCCATTTTGAGTAAATCCCAGTAAATCAGACGAGTACGTACACTGTGGATCTGTTGGCTCCTCGGCGCTTCTGAACAACCGGACGGTTGGTTCGCAAGCTTTGTTCATGGCCTTCAGTCTTCGAGAAAACGACGAGTACAGTGATGGGCGAAGATGACTGGTTAATTCAAAAGTACCTCTAAATTTCTAAACCTCCAACTTTCCAAATTAAGAAAAATCCTAAACATCACTTGCCCACGGGGCTCAGCACCATCACTGCTAAATCTACACTCTCCACATAAACCCAGTTAATCACTCCATACCCGCACTTTCGATCATCGTTGCTACAGTTCGCTTACTCGTACAAATTAACGTTAGTTCGTACAAAGGTGAGGTTAAACGGTTTTAGCTAAAATCCCTCCACGAGGACGCGGCTGATCGTGACGACCAGAAGAGACACAACGATCGTTCCTAGAGTGCTCTGTTTCGCCCAGGATACGCTCCTGTTCGGGCAATTGGGCAAGGGCTTATCGGTGGTGGTTTCCATCGGTATCATTGACGGAGTGATTTCTTCTTGCGCCGGCAGATTGCCTACCAATGGCGGCGAATGAACGGTGATCGTGTGCTCGTAATAGGGTGCTTGAAAGGTGTTATCTGGCGAGGGCGGGTGGACCATTTCTGGCGCCGTAGGCGGCAAAGATTGGACAACGTTATTCGGAACCGGACTGTTTGTCGGTGGGACGTTATATTCTGGCGGTCCTTCGTTGACGGATGAAACGGTGTTCCTTTCATACCAGTCGGTCCTATATGGGCCAGTCGCGCGGCCCACATCAGATTCCACGAAAGGCGGTGTTTCGTGACGATCGACTGGGCCGGGTGCCAAAGGGAACGTGGCTTCGCTCGAGTAATATTGTTCCTCGAAACGTCTGTCCTCGTTCTCATGGGGTGGATAAAATGGGTATTCGGATCTGGCACTGGTGGTCTCCGGGACTATTGGCCAAGATCTGAAGGTGTCCTGAACGTTAGACTGAGTTGTCTCGTCAGGTTCTATAGGTGCTATGGTTGCTGGAGGAACGTAAGGCCTTATAACGTTCTCGCGGTACGGACTGGGAGAGCTAGGCTCTACCCTTTCCTCGTAGGACTCCGTCGTTGGCGCTGGAGTTGTTCTCCAGTTAGGAGTGTACATTGGACGGTAGATCACTTCTTCGGTAGTGTAGAACCTGGGTGGTGTATACGACGGCGTTGACTCCATAGGCGGAGGAGGTGGTGTGGCCGGTGTCGGATGCAGTCGCTCGCGATGCATGGGCATCGGAGTGCTCGGTTCCTCCGAAGTGATATCCTCGTCGATGTAGTAATCGTCCGGCACTTCCACAGCGATCAAGTCGTTGGGGATCCTATCCCATTCTGGATCCCTGTCGAAAAGTACTCCTCGGTTCTCGAGGAACGTGCTGATGGCGTTGGGACACTTAAACTCAGAATTCTCTGTAAGGAATATCCTCTTCAAGTCTGACAGGTTCGTCAGGTCTTCCAGGTTTAGGCATTCTAGTCGATTACCGGCCAGCCTTAAGTCGATCAGGCTGGGCAGGTTCCTGAATACTCCTTCCTCGATGGTCTCTATGTAATTGAAATTCAAGTCCAGGTAAGTTAAATAATCGAGACCTCTGAACCAGGCTTCCTTGACGGTCGTTAAGTAGTTATTGTCGAGACTTAGCTGCTGGAGGTAGTTCAATCGCTGAAAGGCATTCGGATCGATGTCCCGGATCTGACACTCCGAACAGCTGAGTACCCACAGGTCTTCGCCGAATCTGGAGAAAGTATCTGCGGTTATCCTTGTCATCGGCATGTTCCTGATTCGAATCTTTCCAGTTGACGCAGGGAGATCGTTCAGATCGGTGACTTGTCCACCCTCGCAGGAGTACTCGATCATGTCCTGGTTCTCCACATGTCTGCACTCGCCATGCACTTCACCGACACTTGTACATAAAACAGCTAACAGAAACAGTTCGACGATGGCACCCATTTTAACGAAAACAGCGGACTGTTTTAAAAATACCGTTTGACGAATTTGTCGTGACAGAACGAACGTATCATTATTACGTTCCGACGACTCAGAGATAGGCAGTCATCGTGGAAGGGATTTTAGCCGAAAACTGTAGCGCATCTAGCAGTGAGCCAGAATCGATCTAATTGTTCTGTAGACTGAATCCTCTCATGCGTTCCCTCTTTACTTATTTACTAGAGCTCCCCCTCTCATTCCTTGTACTAGTAGCTCACCTCCTACTACTCCCGATCATGAAGCAGTACTATGTACTGGTAAAAATAGAAAAGCTAGAAAATAGCGCGCTGCACTTGCTCATCGGATCTCTAAGGTGATCTACAACAGAAACACTGGCTATGGCGGGGGTCACGATCAAATTTACGAGCACGTCGCCATCTGCTCGCATACTGACATCTTTCAATACGCTTGACACCGCAACCTTGCGAGTAAACAATACATGGCGCAAGAATGTTTGATCTGATTATGGAGTTTGCATATAAAAATTGTGTGTGCTATTTTTCTACCTGTCCTTCTTCACCTATACTTTTCATTATAATTCATAGCATTTTCATGTCCTTCCAATTTATGTTAATTGCATTAAATAAAATTATTTCATTATCTCTCATATAATCATAAATATAAAGCAACTGGAGGTGAAGAGTTATAAATATTATAGAACACAGTTACCTTGGAAGAAAACTGGCATAATTTAGAAATCCGAGATTTCCTGTTTATGTAACCATGTATGATGTATGTGGTATATTTTTATGTGAATGAGATAAAAGTTAAATATAAAGGTAATGTTAAGTACAAAGGTGTAAACTTAAATATAAAGGTTACAAGTTAAATATAAATATAAACTTTCACAAGACTTAGTATAATTTACTTGAAGCACCTGTGAACTTTGAAAAAAAAATGGTGTAATTTTTTAAGAGTGATACTGAATTAAAAATGATAACTCCTTCAAAGATATTTATTCTAAATTGATATCTTGTGAGTTGCACTACTTTTCTTCCTAGATAATCATGTATATAATACTTTGCAACCTACCTTACGTTTTCTACGCTGTTTCTTCTTATCATTTTCTTCCGTGAAGGCTTTATACTCTGGTACTTCACCTTTCTCTATAAGACCTTGGATAATATTGTGTAATCTCGGTTCATCATCACAGTTGGTAAAAGGAACGGTCTCTAAGATATAGTCCATATCTCCTTTGCCTAAAGATAATAAAACAAGATAAGAACAGTTATATTCATAGTTAATGTTATATTGGAAATAGAAATTACTTACTGTCCATATAAGCACGTTTCAGATCCTTGATCTCAATTTCTGACCCTTTGTAATTCTTCTCATAATTATTAATATCTTCAACTGTGATTTTCTTGAAAAGAGACCTCCAGTAGTCTGCCCAGTTACGCATCATAACCTCTTCACTTTCTTCATCATATTCTCCAGATTGATCATAAATCTTGCGTTTTTCACTGTCACTGAGGATTGAATGAATACGTCCAAGTACTTTGAATTTCTCGGTTGCTTCTGCCTTGACATCGTCCTCAACGCGATCAGGATGTACGAGTAAAGATAACTGATGATATGCTTTTTTCACTAAGAGAACATGGAAAACAATGATCGATTAGTAATGAAGTAAAAAAATATATTCTTCTTCGTGTATTAAATTAAAGTTTAAGGCAATAAAAGAAAATATGCATAGACAGGTTATGTTCACATACCTTGTTTATCATTGGCAGTTCTTGAAATTTTTAAAACCTCATAGAAATCACGAGCACCGAAGTACTGTTCACAAAGATCTAACAAACTTGCCATAATTTTGATATTTAACTAAATGTTGTTGAATGTTTGATGGTTGCTTAAAGTGACAAGACGGTGGCTTGTTGTTTTCGCGCTTATTTTCAGTACAGTACGTTCAAACAGAAATACAGTAAGCGACATCTATAACTCGTATAAATATCTGTATTATCGGCACTCAATAATATTTTGTAAAAATTGAAATCATAATTTTAAACTAAACTTCATACTTTATATTTTCTATTATATTTATTATTTTGTGCGTTGATTTTTTAAGGGTTGAAGTGAAGGGATCCGAATAATTATTTTTTTGAAGTATTTGAATTTTCCCTCCAATTTTAAACAGTACACTAATAAAAAATAAAACCAAGTGATAATGTTGAACTCTCCATTTATTTGATCTATAAATTTTTGTCACAAAAAGAGAGGAAATTCCGTTTTCACTTTTTTCTATTTCAAACGATAAATGTAATTTTACGTCAATAAAAAGAAGTACGTCATCGTAAGGTTTATACTCGTACAATAGCAGAGAAAATAAGTGTGTTGGCACAACAATATAATTTATCCATTTATTTATCTCCGTAAAAATTAAATTTGATCGTAATTTGTTAGTGTTGTTTGTTTTTTTTATCAGAAATAACAGTTTACATTATCAATAATATAAATTGTACAAAAATTTTAAGTTCCGCTGAGATACTGAACTGGAAATAAGTTTTGTCAAATGTTTTCGAGTTCAATATCTCGCGTAATTATCTTAAAAGGAATAAGATACGTTTTGAGTTTGTAATATAACATTTATATTAAAAAGAAATTATATAATATGGATTTAGTGTTCCCAACACAACAAACAAAATGAAACCTACCAGTTTACAATGCAGTAATAATGAAGCTAATCGATCGGAGTTACTCAACCGTTATACTAGAATTCGATAAATTTCCCCTATTATAGACATTCGAAAAATTCACATATTTACATGTACTTTACATGTAAAAAATATTACATTCTTTCACCGTATTTATACATTACGTTACTGTATACACCATTAAAAGTCGCAACAAAAATTTGTATAAAACGCCAAATAAATGAAATATAAACAATAATTTAAGTATGTAGATCGAGTGCTTCATTCGTTCTTTTTCTCTCTGTACCAATAGAGTATCCTTACTCTAACACGTATCCGTTTGATCGTAATTACATTTTTGCATCATTTTTTTGTTCGTTTTATTAACAATCTTACAGCGGTGTTTTGTGTTACCTTACAGAGCAATTATATACATTAATTCATGTTATAAATATAAGTTATTATACATTTATTCCTATATGTTCAGTTATGTAGTAAATAATATTTTGAGCAGCTTCTCTTTTCAAGAATATGAAAGGAAGATGGTAATTCGCTTTCATTTTCTTTGTTTTTTAAATTATGAAGATATAAAAGTCTAACAATTCCAATGATTTGTAATTTGCAGTAATAGATAACACTTGTTACATTTGACAAGTTAAAAAAAATATTTCTCAAACAAGTGGAAGAATCAAGACCATTTACATAGCCTTCTTTGGCAGGTATTCTTCGCACGCTTTAAACGAGATTTTAAATTATGCTGTCAATTAGTATTGGTACCCTTGCGATTGTTGTTCTTTAAAATACCAGATATGTAATTTTATGAATTCAAATTTTAGTTCATTTATCAGTTGTATAATACATAACCTCATATTAAAGGAAGAAATTATTTGGCTGATTATCATTATCGCGTTGAAGTACTATGTCCGCATTAATCAAGATATTTCTAAAAATAAAATTGATTAAACCAATCAATTATAATACTGTCGTGAAGCATTTTTCTCTTTTCTCTTTCCATTTGATGCGCTGTATAATACTATAAAATAGAACAATTAAAAGAACAATCAAAAAGGAGTCACCAATCCTAATGCAATATAACTACTTCTACAAGTCATTTTATTTACACTTATGATTGGCTAACGACAATACCGATAAAAATCAGGTAATATGTGCACTATAGAGCGAAGTAAACGTTATCGTTTGTCTTTTTACAGTATTCTGCGTGATTCGTCTCTCCCTTTGCAAGATGTATCCAGGCACTTGCTAAGCGATTTCTCGCTTATTACACTTATACAGTAGTCTCGCTATATGGCATCTATTTAATTGACTAACCTCCATAGAACGCTTCTGAATTTAAAAATTCTAAAATTTTCAGATCTACAAATTTTTAATTTCGAATCACTAAATTTAAAATTTGCAATGTCTATCATGCATATGACGTCAGAATATTGATGATGAAATTGGTGGACGCTACTTCAGCGTCGTGCGGGGCCATATAGCGAGACTCCACCGTATTTCATTAGTTTAAACTTGCACGTAGACAGAGAAACGTTATGATAACGTTACTCGTACCTCGATATTGCCTTACAGACAATCATTAACATGATAATTCTCTTCTTTCTTTCCGTGTGAAATTTATAAAAATAATTTCCCGCTAATCATTCGTTATCCATCGAATTAACAATATCGCGATAATATTAACATCGTAAACTTTTATGTTACAAACATACAAGTTTAAATAAAACTACGAGTACCCTCGTTTAACAATTAATCGAACACATAGTCAACTTCACAGTTATTCTAACCTTCACGATCGGTGCAATCTGTTGCATTAGAGGTACCATTATGCTTTGTTCGATGCTATTTGATTAGTTGGCGTGTCTCGGGGCCAACGTTTATTAATTCTTCGCGACTACCACTTTTCGCTCAACACGTTTGGTCTCTTGCTTCTCTCTTTCATACCAATATCGTCGTAACTTCTTGCAATGCTACTTCATACGATTCAACACTAAATCGCATACCACCTGCAGACCTTTCTGGTACGGACTGTCGGCTAAAGATTGTGCGAGCTTCACAGCTTCCACGCAATGTTTTCGAGCTAAGAATTTTGTCTGATCGAGACCTTGGGATTTGTGCACTAACTCGAATGCCCTTTCTGGATCTCCTGGCTCTTGAAACCGACGCATGATCATTGCATTCAATTCTGGGTACTGTAACAGAAATTACACTATTATTAGTACAAGAAGTTAGTAGTTATTTATTAGTATTTAGTTAGTAGTTATTTATTAGTATTCTCTAGTGTTCTTTAAATGTCTAAGAACTAAGATAGATTTCAAAAGTGAAGATGTTGACACAACTTCAGAAATATATAAGCTACACACATTGATAAGATAGCGAATGCAGACTAAAGTACAACTTAACAATCACTGTGATTCTAAATTAACCTATAGATTAAAGTCTGTTGTTGCTTTACTGATCTTATCACACTTATTATTTTCATTCAACAGAAGGTTTTCAGAAGCCATACAGTGGTACGTAAGAAGTGCTGCATATGTGAATTAGTATAACTTGATGAATCATACAATTTGTTATCACTTGACAAAATTAGATCAAGGTTTTAAATTCTCATCCATCATTGCAATATATTGGATGCTAATTAAATGAACAAGTATTTTGAATACTGTACCAAAGTGGCATGATTCAGCACTATGGTTATTGTCATTGACCAAAGGATTTTTGTCTGAGATGGATCAAATTTTTATAGTGTTAAGTGACTAACAGTGTTTAATATTAACATAGGTTGTACTGAATTTCATAGAATTAGAAGTTTTATATTTAACATTAATTGTATTTTCTATATTTAGCTGCATCACTTGCGTTCAGACTTAATCTTTACTTCTTTTAATATAAGAGTTCATGATTGTCTTTGTACTTAATCTATCATATAAGATAGAACATTTCATAATAAAAAAGTCTACAACTTCTACTTATTTCATTATGTAAGACATAGTATTATTTTATAATGTAAAAATCTATAAGCATGTGTTATCACAGTAAATTCTAGTGAACATTAGTGTAACAACAAAACTCAAAATCCTAGTTAATTACTAGAGAATGCTAGTTACTAACCAATGCTAATAAATAGTATCAGCATATTTTGAAGGACTCTGACCCTTATTTAACAATGTTTGTCGCTCAAATAAATGCTAATTAGAATCATCCAGTTTCCCAAATTTACCAACAGTAGATACGCTAATTCCATGACTATTTCATGAATCTCACATATCCTTACCCGTTCACACGCAAAGAGAACCGGAGCGGTAGCAAGACCAAGCTTAAGATCCGCTGCGGTAGGTTTACCCATTGTTGGCAGGGAAGAAACAAAATCCAGAAGATCGTCTACTAATTG
Organism: Megachile rotundata; assembly: GCF_050947335.1. Lineage (NCBI taxonomy): Eukaryota > Metazoa > Arthropoda > Insecta > Hymenoptera > Megachilidae > Megachile > Megachile rotundata. Next base: position 8,565,650 of record NC_134995.1, read on the forward strand.
AAACGCCAAACCGATGTTTCTACCATACTGGAACGCCAATTCCGCCATCTGCTCATCAGCACCCCCTAGTATGGCTACCTACAATAAAAATCTGGAATGTGAATCTTGCTCTTATATTATGTTTTCAAATATCGTAAATATATTTGACTCACAGCTTTCAAGGAATTCGAGATCAAACTGGCTGTCTTGCGGTAAGTTTTCGTGAGGTAATGCGCGAATCTCTCGTTTTCCGTCTCCTTCGAACCGAGCTGCATAAATTCACCCTGCACCAGGTCCGCTACGACCTGGAAAGCACCTGGACTTGTCAATACTTATCATCAGGATTATATCTGGATCCTAGGATTACAGATGTTACGAGTTGGCGCGTGAGCTCTATCCTCACCAGCGAAAGGTGCGCGTGACTGATTCTACCGCCAAAAATACGTGTGGGGCGTCCATTTTGTTATTTCGACCTATTGGAGATGTAGGTCTGGACATGTGGGTCTCACGCGCCAGCTCGTGAGTTGGTATCGGTAGATATACTTGTAGCCGTTCGATTATTACAGAAAATTAATTTGTACAAATATGAGATTATTAAATAGGAATGATTTGTGATTTTTTAAGGAATAAGAGATATGTATGTGTACGAGTATAACATATATTAATAAATATGAATAAGTTTGGGAATTTATTTTGACATTTTCATGTGTTTATATGAAGAAAGGCTTACACCAAAGAGTATGGAAAGAAAATTCATAAAATTCTTTCTTATGTCTTGCAATTATACATATAATTTGAAATATGATTTCTGTAAGTTATACCTGACTAAGGGTGAGGGTAACATCGTCATTTCGTAGTTGAGAAATCATAATGGACGCGACTGCCAGGACATAGTCTCCCGCCATTGTAACCTGAAACAAAAACAGAACAATTTGTTGATAACATTTTAATAAATAAACATAATAATTTTTTTATATTCGTAATCGACTTCTTTATGGAAATCAGCAAAGTGTAATACGAAGGTGCAACAAATATTACGTACATTTTGAAAGCAACTTACGACCCAGAACCTTATTTCAAAATCTGCAAAAAACTTCAATGAATCATTTTCTCTGCAAACTCTTTCCAACACTCCTCATTTCTTACAAACTGAGACTAATACATTAGGCACTATACAAGTTAAGTCTCAGGATAATTAATTACGTTAATAATTAATAATTTAATAACACAAAATTCATACTTGGTTTGAATGTCTCCATAGGTCAAATCTTATGAATGCGGTTTGCTTGGAGGATGAAGAAAATGAAAAGAATTTAATCAAGACAAATAAATTGCGATAGTAGGATTGGCAAGCATAATAAAACGGCCATGTAGAATTTAGGTGCGCGTTTCCTTTCACTGAACATCTTTCGAAACAGAATCGGTGAAGTTGAAGCTGGTGAATGTTCGACATCCAAAGATGACTCGTGCATTTGTTTTTATAATTCCTTTTTACTTCGTTTCAACATACAGAGTAATTGGGGTCTTTATCTGCGATGAGTTCTTTCGCAGAAGGTCGCTTTAATAAATGTGACACGTTATAGCTAACTCTACTAATATAGATACTTCTGATTTGCTGTTTGCAATTTCATGTAATGGAAACACTTAGCAGTTTATCTATACTTATCCAAAAATAAATGAAAATAGCTTATTTAAACCTGTGCAAAAAATAAATAAAGACAGTTTATCTAAATCTATGCAAAAATAAACAAAAATAATTTGTGTAAACATATACAAGATATAAATAAGAACAGTTTATCTAAGTCTATGCAAAAGTAAAAAATAATTTATCTAAACCTATACAAGAAATAAACAACACTTTATCTAAATTTACACAAAAATAAATAACACTTATTTATTTGAGTCCATACAAAAAATAAACAAAGACAATAAATAAATAAAAATGACCATTTACAGGATTGAACCGTCGCGCGTGTAAAAGTGTTCACTAGATGTTCCTAGTACTTAGAACAGGTTGCACGCGAGACTCAATTTAAATAGATTGAATGTCACAATGAATCAGCCGCAGTGAAATTCAGATGCAACTTGCACGCTAATTAATGCATTACGATAAAGATCTTCTTTGATTGCATTCCGAGTATTTAACTGGGGATCACGACTGCTTAGCAATGCGAGAGGTGTCTACTTTCTTTCATTCATCAATTCGGCCTCCGATTACAGTAAAAGCGGATACAGAAAGCGTAAAATGAAGAAATGTAGTAAAAAATAGAAGCATTTTTTTCTTAAGATTCCACTGTACTGTACTACTATTCTACTATTTTATTATTCCACTATACGACTATACCACTATTCTACTATTTTACTATTCCACTCTTCCTAATATTAGTATTCCACGAACTTTACTATACATATAACTATGCTATAATAGCACTATTCAACTATTTCATTATTCCACTATACAACCATACCACTATTCTACTATTTTACTATTCCACTCTTCCTAGAATTAGTATTCCACGAACTTTACTATACAACTATGCTACAATAGCACTATTCAACTATTTCATTATGCCACTATACAACCATACCACTATTCTACTATTTTACTATTCCACTCTTCCTAATATTAGTATTCCACGAATTTTACTATATAACTATGCTACAATAGCACTATTCAACTATTTCATTATTCCACTATACAACCATATCACAATTCTACTATTTTACTATTCCACTCTTCCAAATATTAGTATTCTACGAATTTTACTATATAACTATGCTACAATAGCACTATTCAACTATTTCATTATTCCACTATACAACCATATCACAATTCTACTATTTTACTATTCCACTCTTCCAAATATTAGTATTCTACGAATTTTACTATATAACTATGCTACAATACCACTATTCTAATATTCGTTTGTTCCACTACACAACTATACTAAGCTATTACTATTCTCATATTGTATTATTTCATTAATTCTACCTGAACAACTAGACTACTATATCATTACTCTGCTATATAATTATGCCACTATACTACTGCATTAATACTCTACTATTACTCTACTCCTATAACTACTATACCTCTAATACAATTATGTTACTATATCATTACTATAATATTTTATTGTTCCATTAATAACTATATTGTTTCATTGATTCACCACATAACTATTCTACTATTTCATTGTTACACCATATATAACTATACTATTTCATCGTTCCACTATATAGTTATACTACTATTTCACTGTTCAACTATTTTGCTCTTTCATGAAGCAACTATACTGCAATATCAATATCGTATTAACAGCACTAAGCAACTCAGCATTAAGCAACTATAATAGAATATCAATATTGAATTAATTGCACTATAAAACTATACAACCACTATTTTCGTATTTCACTATATTGATATTTTACTATACAATTATAATTCTACGTTCCTATTTTAAATTTCTATTAAAGTAACTTCATCATGAAGCAACTACACTACAATATCAATATTGAATTGATTGCACTATACAACTATACAACCATTACTTTACTATTTCACTATACCACCGTTTCACTATATAACTATACTTCTACATTCCTATTGTAACTTTCTACTAAAGCAATTCCTTCACGAAGCAACTATACTACAATATCAATATTGAATTAATTGCACCATACAACTACACAACTATTATGTTACTATTTCACTATATAACTATACTTCTACATCCCTATTTTAACTTTCTACTAAAGTAACTCCTTCATGAAGCAACTATACTACAATATCAATATTGAATTAATTGCACTATACAACTACACAACCATTACTTTACTATTTCACTATACCACCGTTCCACTATATAATTATACTTCTACATCCCTATTGTAACTTTCTACTAAAGTAATTCCTTCATGAAGCAACTATACTACAATATCAATATTGAATTAATTGCACCATACAACTATACAACCATTATCTTACTATTTCACTATACAACTATACTCTTACATCGCTATTTTAACTTTCCACCAAACCACCGCCAATTACTTTAAAAAATTGTCCGCGTCTAAGCAACAGCCGCGCATAAAAACAGAAATACCATTGCGAAAAAGCAACGGAGACCTAACGTTGATTAGATGTTAAGTGTATAATGCGTTTAGAATACAGGATACAATGTCTCGCTTGAAAATAGTCATCACAGGCCTGGCTATGTTAAAAGCCATCAAGAAAGTGTGGTTTCAACGCGTTGCATTTCGCATGTAACGTGTCCATCAACGATTCCTTTTTGCCGGTTTATCGCAAGAAAACCGCAGCCACACGAATCGGCACGGAACACACGGTAGCCGTCTTCGACTATCTGTTAGAGCTCTCGATAATTCAACTTGCTATTCTGACCCTTATTTGCATTGCAACGACTTTCTAACTGTAATTGCATACAAAGCTTCATTTAATTTATGGGTGCCCAAATGGGACGTGAAAATAAATATGAAAAGTTGCGAAACTGCTATCCTTTTCAAGTTCAGTAAATTTTCTATTACTGACATTTTGGAAATTCTAAATTATTAAACTTGTCTTATGATAACAGGTAAAATTCGAAGATTAATTTGTCAAAAAATTATCGACTAATTATCGAAGATCCAAATTTTTAAAATTGCAGACCCACGTTACCTTCATCATTTTGAAGCAACGATTTAACACGGGTGTCAGCAGTTAGGTTTTTAATTATCTCCATTGTAATAACTGAGTTAATATTTGACAGCACTTTCAGTGTCCTTCGTTGTTCAATTTCGTGTTAGGATTTAACGTACGACACGTGTCGAATATCTTGTACACGATGTTCCTAGAACATTTGGTTCCGGCATAACTAATGAACTCTTGTCTCGTTTTCTTTCCCGATTGCGAAACTGTCAAGGTAAAATGCGGCGACAGAAAAATTGCCCATTTCGATTCGCTCCGAGCTCCAGCTAGAAAGCAGACGAAAATAGCAATCGTATTGGTCGAAAATAGTATTGGCGATGAATTGTGCTATGAATTTTAATTGGGACTTTTTACAGCTTGGTATGATTTACGGTTAACTTATCTTCGTAGTTATTAATTAACCGTTTCAGTTTTAGTATTATGTATGGTGCGCTGTTATTCTACCGCGTTGATAGAAATGCGCTGTTATTTTATAATTTTGACGAGGGTGCGCTGTTATTTTGTAGTGTGACAAGGTTGCGCTGTTATTTTATAATGTTGACGAGGATACGCTGTTATTTTGCAGTGAGACAAGGTTGCGTTGTAATTTCATAGCGTAGACGTGGATGCGCTATTATTTTGTAGTGATTACAGGTTTGCGCTGTTATTTTGTAGCGGTGGCAAGGTTGCGCTGTTATTACGTGGCGACGACAAAGTTTGCGCTGTTCTTTTGTAGTGGCTACAGGTTTGCGCTGTTATTTTGTAGTGACGACAGATTTGCGTTGCTATTTTATAATATTAACAAGGTTGCGCTGTTATTTTGTAGAGATGACAAAGTTGCGTTGTTATTTCGTAGAGATGACAAGGTTGTGCTGTTATTTTGTAATGGCGACAAGTTTGCGCTGTTATTCCGTACAATCGACAAAAATGCGCTGTTATTATATAGCTACGGATGTGTTGTCATTTGATAGCGTTCATAAAGATGCGTTGTTAATTGATAGCGTTGATAAAAATGCGCTGTTATTTTATAGTGTTAACTTTGTCAAAGTATAATATTATGACGTTTAACACTTTCTAATAGAATTTGCAAGTTGAAGCGTTCTGTCTTTAATCACAAAGCGCTGTAATTTCCCGCCACATATCACGTGATTTTCCTATGCTGGCTACACGCGTCATTCGCCATTAATCACCGATATCAGAAGAACATTTCAAACGTGGAATTTTCGCGCGAAAGATTTCCATTTTTCATCATTCAGACATCTCGGCAACCACGAAGGCAAACAGTCGCGACGCTTTCACTACACCAGTTTTCCTCGCGAGGAAGAGTTAAAAGGAGCCTTACGAGTGAAACTTTTATCGTCCGCTCGAGGCAGTTCGCAAGGTAAAAAAAAACACAGGTATTCGGTTGTTATGTCGAACAAATAGACGGATGGTTCGAAGGAATTCGTCTTCGTTGTTTCCCGCGACAATGGCGCGAGATGAGCCGTCGTGGACAGGTCGTAATTTTTCGAGTTTCACATCCGCTACAGTCACGTTTTCACGCAGCGCCGATCATGGGTTTCCATTCGAAAATATCGTGTTTTCGTGAGCAACGATGCTTGCGAAAATCAGAAACTTTCACAAAAGCGATTGCCACCTGAAGGAGCGTTGTTTTGACCGTTAACCTTTGGGTAATACCTTTCATGATACGGATCATTAAGTGGGTGATTTATCGCGAGCTGAACTTGCGAGTCAATTAGAACGGTATAATAAGACAGATACGAATGGTTATGCAAGGGACGAAAGTTTCTGAAACAGGGAAAATGCAATTGTTTAATGAGCTGTTTCAGAAGAACTAATTATTTTCCCAAATCTGAGTAAAAATATTGCTTCGATCAGTGAACCTCTGATCAGTAAAACGAGTGCTTTGTGTTTCATAGAAAAATGGCAACAGTGACAGAAATCGGTTTGAAAATAAAAATGCTCACACTTCCGAAGGGTAATCGATTCATCCGATCACGGATCGTCTACGACCTCGTTGTTCGCGTGTAATTCAGCGATAACTATTATACATACATACGCAACAGTCCATTCAATTAGTATCCCGTTAATACGGCACTGTTACACAATTTGTTAACCCAGTGCACGGGCTCGATCGTCCAGCACGGGACTTTCGTGGCCATTTGTCGGCTTTCCATTTCTTTGTGACTTGCTAATTCGTTGCTCAAGGCCGTCACAGTTTTCAGTCCGCTCGGTAAATTGCATATTTACGCGGGGAATGCGTTTCGTGGATCGAATTGATTGCGTTTACTTTGATTGGTCGACTCGAGTTGTTGTTAATTAACGAGTTGATTATTGTTGTAGTAGAAAATTGCGTTGACGTAATTGGTAGTTTTGTATGTGGGAATAAAGCTTCGTATGCGATTTATCGCCGCGCGCTATATGGCCACTTTTAGCTGTGCGTTAGATTCACAGGTGTTATGTAGTTACTGTATTACGGTTTCATTTTTGTAGCTACTATATTAGGTTAATATTCAACGATATTAATAATCTATTCTTTTATAATATTACTATACTACTATACTACTATACTACTGTACTACTGTACTACTATACTACTATACTACTGTACTACTGTACTACTATACTATTGTACTACTGTACTACTGTACTACTATACTACTATACTACTATACTACTATACTACTACACTACTGCACTATTATACTACTATACCACTATACTACTATACTGCTGGACCACTATACCACTACAGTATTATTACATTATATTTACCTATTAATTTATTACTACACCATAAAATTATACTACTATTCAACTTCATCCTGGTAATACTACTATTCTACTATACAGCACTATATTATTACATTCTACTATACATTACTTCATTACACAATTATACTACTGTTGCGTTTCGTCATGGTAGCACTATTATTCTACTATAACATCTACAGTTGAAATCTTCTACTGACCTACTATACTACTATTCTACTGTTCTACAACTGGATATAGTGTAGTACTCTATAGTACTACTACTCGAATAACACTGAGCAGGCTTTAGTGTAACACAGTATTTTATTACAGTATAGTATTTATTTCTTATAGTATACTATAATACTTATTTCTAGCAATAGAGTACCATAGTAGTAGGCTACTATACCATAAGACAAAAATGCTTTACTGTAATAAAATACTGTGTTATACTAAAATTTACTCATTACACTTGGGTGATAGTATTACATGCTATAGTACCATAGTACTATAGAATAGTAATACTATAAAATAGTACTGTGTGTCGAATAGTAGTACTATAAAATAGTACTGTGTGTAGAATAGTAGTATTATAAAATAGTATTAGATGTAGAATACTAGTACAATAAAATAGTACTCTATGTAGAATAGTAGTACAATAAAATAGTACTATATGCAGAATAGTAGTACTATAAAATAGCACTATATGTAGAATAGTAGTACTATAAAGTACTACTTTGTGTAGAATAGTAGTCCTATAAAATACTACTGTACGTAGAATAGTAGCACTATAAAATATTACTATGTGTAGATTAGTATTACTATAAAATACTACTATGTGTAGAATAGTATTACTATTAAATACTACTATGTGTAGAATAGTATTACTATTAAATACTACTATGTGTAGAATAGTAGTACTATAAAATACTGCTATGCGTAGAATAGTACTACTAGAAAATAGTACTATATGTACAATAGTAGTACTATACTATAGTTTACACTACATCCGTATACATCAACGGAAATTGTACCAGTTTCTCGAGTTCCGAATGAAATTGCAATTGGCATAAAAGAATGGAGAAAATGTAGTTTAACGCTACAATTTAGGTCACCAGACACCGTTTAGTATTAAAGTTCAAGAAGAACTCTCTGTTTCTTCTTTCAACGGTGATCTTGAACGACTTTACCGTTCATAGATTTTTGCATTCATAATTTCTGAAAGAATACGCATTCTTTATCGCACAACGCCGAGAAAATGTGTCATTCCACTTAGAAAAAAAAAGGTGAAGGTGACCTTCGTATCTCTTCAGTGACATCACTCCCAAGAAAAAAGATGTTATCACGATGTAACTGTTGCTCCTTTGCAACTTCTTTCGTACAAATGTTTCTACGATAGGAAAGGCCGCGGGCAACCTCTTTTGTACAAAGGTACGCAACCTTGAAACCTGGAAATTACATTAATAGCTTCAATGTACACTTTTCTTAATTGTCATTTACATAATTTGATCGATGGCGATGTAAGGTCGGATGCAGCATACAGTTACGATAAATCATACGAGTAATTATTTAAATTATACTTCTCACATGATTCACTCGGAAGCTAATTTAAGCTCCATCGTATTTACATAGTTCCTCAATATTTAATATTTGAAAAGATTTCAATTCTCTTTAGATTTGAACGTTCGAAGTCCGCCATTTTGGTACAGCGTTAAAATAATTATTTCGTATGTTCGTCATGCTCACAGAACCGAAACTATGGTGAACTATAACGACCGCTAATGATCATTACCACAATCAAAATTCCATTACACGAAAGTTTCAGCTAATCAAATCGTTTCGACACCGAATGCTCGAAATTGCATCGAGCGCCGATGAAATCCATGGCAGCGAGGTAAATAATAGTTTCCGACCAACTTACGGAGATTAGTATTCATTCTCCGTTCGCATACTCACATATTTTGCATAATCACATGCAATATTATGACCCCGATGGGATCGGTGTGTTTAAAAATTGTTCGAGTATACGCAAGTTTCGTAACGGAACCATCAGAGTTGGATGTTCTAGCAAAAATTAATTCTCCTGTAGCAGATGTTCGAATTAATTTTATTTTATTAGTGTTTGGTTTATGTATGTTTTGTTATATGTTATTAGTGTTGAACGGGGATTTAACATAACCTATATTCTATAAGATATAATTTGTATGACCTATAATGTATGACGTGTGATATATAATGTATAACATATGAGCTTTAACATATGACATATAATGTATAGCATATGAGTTTTAATATGTGACATATAATGTATAACATATGAGCTTTAATATGTGACATATAATGTATAACATATGAGCTTTAATATGTGACATATAATGTATAACATGTGAGCTTGAACATGTGACATATAATATGTAACATATGAGCCATAACATGTGGCATATAATGTATAACATGTGAGCTTTAACATGTGACATATAATATGTAACATATGAGCCATAACATGTGGCATATAATGTATAACATGTGAGCTTTAACATGTGACATATAATGTATAACATATGAGCCTTAACATGTGGCATATAATGTATAACATATGAACCATAACCTATAAACTAGAACAATCAAAGTATTGATAAATTTCAAAATTTGCAAAAACGAATACAAAAATATAATTTTATAAATTTTACAAACTTCATAAAAATCTGATCCAAGTCTTCATCTTTAATTTTCAAATAAATTTATCTTCTACAAATTATAATAATTATTTTATACACTACAGATGATTTCGAACAAAGTTATTTTTAATCAGTCTTTAATCTTCACCAGATTAAACACCTTACTACATAATCTTTCACTACACAGAAATGATCACATCCTCAAGTAATTTCTCTTGATTTAAGTTTTTTTACTAAAATTGACAATGAATCATGTTTCCAAGGAATCGGATATAATTTTGAAAGGAGCTATAACAGCAAACAATGCCAACGAGAAATCTAATTGGGAAAATCATCGACTTTCGAGCTAATTTCACGCTGTTCGTTCCAACGGGTCGTTAATCGCGCCACCGATTTTCAGTGATTCTATACGTCGAAGTATCGCCAGGTGAACAGACAAAATGGACGAGGTCCGTTTCCGGTTCCAGGCCAAGAAAGCGTGCACGGTCAGTATGATAGAGTCATGAATCGCATTAGCCTCCTTCCTCTCTGTGGTATTTCAGAGAGAGTTTCGGTTTTCATCGATCAACGCGTTCGACGACCGATGGAAGAAAATATCGAAATTCTTGGTGGATCTTTGGAAATGGTGGAACGTTCTTGGAAAATGGGAATTTCAGGATTTTGGTGGTTTGAACGATGATGGCGTGGGTGCTATAACTTTGGTTATTGATAGATATTGATAGGTATTGATAGGTATTAATAGATACTGATTAGATATTGATTAGATATTGTGATAGATACTGGTAGATATTGATAGATATTGATAGATATTGGTAGATATTGATAAATACTGATAAATATTGATAGACATTGATAAATATTAACAGATATTGATAGATATTGATAGATATTGATAGATATTGATAGATACTGACAAATATTGATTCGATATTGAAAGATATTGATAAATATTGATAGATATTAGTAGATATTCATAAACATTGATAGACATTGATAAATATTGAGTAGATATTGATAAATATTGGTAGGCATGGATAAATATTGATAGATATTAATAGATATTGATAAATATTGATAGATACTTACAAATATTTATTCGATATTGAAAGATATTGATAAATATTGATAGATATTAATAGATATTCATAAACATTGATAGGCACTGATAAATATTGATTAGATATTGATAAATATTGATAGATACTGACAAATATTAATTAGATATTGATGGATATGGATAGATATTAATATATATTACTAAGTATTGATAGATATTGATACATATGTATTAATAATTTAGTTAAGATGAATTCATTTACCACATCTATCAATAGTGATCTACCAATAGGTATTGATAAGCATTTTTAATCTTAATTCATTAAGACGAAGACTTACCAATTTCCAAATTTACAAATTCTCTTCTAAAATTGATAAATTCTACAAAATTAGGAACTTGAAAATTTAGTAATTTGGGGTCTTGAGGTATAAATTTACGAATTAGGAAACTTGGAAATTTATTAATGCAAAATTTAGAAATTTGGAAATTTAAAATATTGCAAATGTAATAATATGAAAATATAGAAATTTCCAAACTATCCAAACGTGGAAATATAAAAATTTGAAAATTTAGCAACTTGGAAATTTCGAAATTTGGGAAACACTGCTCCATTAAATAAATATGAAAATATCTCTTACCTTCTTTTGACTCCAAACGACGTTGACCGAAGGTTTACCCCGGCGAAAGTCTGGCTGATCGATTACGTCATCGTGTATCAAAGAAGCATTGTGGATCATCTCGGAAATCATCGCCACCTGTCGTTGCGATGCTAAGAGATCGCTAAAACCAAACAATTACTTAATTATTCACTACCAATTCATTACTAGCTATGTAAAAACTAGTAATACTTGTAAAAACGTGTTAATTCGCATCAAGCAAAACTAGCAAATACATCACGTTCCATCGTTCATCCTTCCATCATTTCAAAATCAGATTACAAGCAATTAAATTACAAAGCCGCGAAGAAATTGATAGAATTCGCAGATACAAGGAGATAATATTCATTACACGAAGCTAACACGCTTTCGAGTGCTTATGCGAAGTCAGTTACAATGATCGAGCTGAAGATGAAGAAATCGATGAGACAGATAGGTATTCAATAGCTGACACGTTCGCTGACAAGGAAACTCGTTTGTTACCAGAACGATTATATTCGTTGAGTTTCATACATCTGAAAGTCATGTTCATCGGTATTTACCCGAGCACGTGCGATTGTGTGTGTTACACTAGTTCTCATTCACGGGACATCTCATTCATATTCATCGTCGCCTAACCCGACGACCACGAATGTAATAATTGCTTTCGAGCCGATTTATGAATTAGAAAGACACCGCTCGCATTCTTTCTTTGCTTTCTAATCGGTGTCGTCTTTAACGCCGCGTTTGACAAATAAATTATTGATGTTTGGATAAATTATGCTGGATTATTGATAAATTTTGTTGAACGATTTATGGTAATAGATATCTGATAAAATATTATTGCAATTGTTCTGCAAAGAACGAATGTCAACTTCACATAAAAATGTGGGAAAATTTATTATGATTTTGAAAATTTTTCGCTTGAAAAGTAATCAATTTTAAATTGATGTAAAATTAATCAATTTTAAATTGACGTAAAATTAATTATTTTTAAATTGACGTTAAAGTAATCAATGTTAAATTGATGTAAAATTAATCAATTTTAAATTAACGTAAAAGTAATTAATTTTAAATTGATGTTAAATTAATTAATTTTAAATTGATGTTAAATTAACCAATTTTAAATTGATGTTAAACTAATCAATTTTAAATTGCTGCAAAATTAATCAATTTTAAATTGATGCAAAATTAATCAATTTTAAATTGACGTAAAATTAATCAATTTCAAATTGACGTAAAATTAATCAATTTTAAGTTGACATTAAATTAATCAATTTTAAATTGATCAAACAATGTTAAAACAATTAATCAACTTTGAATTAATCAATTGACATTCAATTAATCAAACGACATCAAATTAATCAATTAACATTAACATGATTAACCAATATTAAATTAATTAATATTAATTCCTGAGCTCAAAAATTAACACAGATTTTAAAGAAACCTCTCCAACAATCTCTACAATTTAAAAATGCTTAGACGACCATTGTACCCATTCATTTTAGCATTTTCAAGCATCAAAATGAAAGTGTAAATAATAAAAGTGCACATAGTAAAAGTGTAAACAAAAAGCGTACAAGTTAAAATTGTAAACAACAAAGTGCACCTTAACATAGCAAATAATAAAAGTACACATAGTAAAATTTATCTAAAAGTGTACACAATAAAAATTCCACAAATAAAATTATACAAATAAAAATTCCATTATCAAACATCACCCAATTATCATCCAACAAAAATATAACCAACATCATGAAAATAACTATAATATGACAGTATCAAGAATAGTCGTCGACATCATCACAAATGGTCCCAATTAATCACAATCCCACAATAAAAGTTTATTAACGTCGAACTTGAAGGAATCCTCAGGGGCGTGTCCCTCGCAAACTCACTTTCTTTCCTTGTGGTAATTGATAGCCCGTGCCATGAGAATTGCTACCATTGGCCGCACAGCCTTTCCCTTGCCGTCGAAGTAGTACGTCGCTATAGTTTGCAGCTCCTTCTGCGTCGTGTTCCTGATGAGTGCCTGGAACAATAGCAAACGTAACCTTGACTTAGACCGGTGAAACGTAGTTCCCGTAGGCCGTTAGAAACGACCGCGACGTCGCGACGGTTACTCGTTTTTTTCGTGAACCCGTTCACCGACCCGGCACTACAATCGACATTCGATAAGTCATGCGATGAAATGGACGGTCTGACACTGGAGACGCGGGCGATCTAGCGACATTTTTCGAAATACTTTAATTGCAAGGATGTTTGGCATCAAAAGTGTCTTTGAATCTTAAGCAACTCTATGGGTATACAATCTAGGGATATTTGAGGTTTTCATAATAGGAAGAAATTCAGGGACATGGGAATATAGGGATATTGGGATTTGGGGATATTGGAATTTAGGGAGATTGGGATTTAGCAATATTGGGATTTAGGGATATTGGAATTTAAGGATTTTGGGATTTAGGGATATTAGAATCTAAGAATTTTAGGGTTTAGGGATATTGGAATCTAAGAATTTTGGGATCTAGGGATATTGGAATCTAAGGATTTTGGGATTTAGGGATATTGGAATCTAAGGATTTTAGGATCTAGGGATATTGGAATCTAAGGATTTTCGGATTTAGGGATTTAGGGATTTAGGGATTTAGAAATTTAGGGATTTTGGGATCTAAGGATTTTTGGATCTAGAGATATTAGAATCTAAGAATTTTGGGGTTTAGAGATCTTGGAATCTAAGGATTTTAGGATCTAGGGATATTGGAATCTAAGGATTTTGGGATTTAGGGATTTAGGAATTTTGGGATTTAGGGATTTAGAGATTTAGGGATTTAGGGATTTTAGGATCTAAGGATTTTTGAATCTAGGGATATTGGGATGTAGGAATATTGGGATCTGGGGATATTGGAATATTGGAATACTGAAATCTAGGGATCTAGGGATCTAGGAATATTGGAATAATGGGATCTAAGGATTTTGGGATCTAGAGATATTGGGATGTAGGAATATTGGGATCTGGGGATATTGGAATATTGGAATACTGAAATCTAGGGATCTAGGGATCTAGGAATATTGGAATTATGGGATCTAAGGATTTTGGGATCTAGAGATATTGGGATGTAGGAATATTGGGATCTGGGGATATTGGAATATTGGAATACTGAAATCTAGGGATCTAGGGATCTAGGAATATTGGAATTATGGGATCTAAGGATTTTGGGATCTAGGGATATTGGGATGTAGGAATATTGGGATCTGGGGATATTGGAATATTGGAATACTGAAATCTAGGGATCTAGGGATCTAGGAATATTGGAATAATGGGATCTAAGGATTTTGGGATCTAGGGATATTGGAATCTAGTGATACTTGGAATCTGGGGATATCTGGGACGTACGGATATTGGAATCTAGGGATAATTGGATCTAAGAATATTGGAATTTAAGGATATTGAAATCGAGGGATACTGGGATCTAGGGATATTTGGATCTAAGGATATTGAGATCTAGGAATATTTGGATGTAAAGATATTGAGATCCAGGAATATCAAAATCGAGAGATATTGGGATACCTGCGATCTATGGATCAAGGGATATAAAAACATAGGGATGTAGAGATCTAGGGATATCTACGATCTGATAACATTGATTGAAACGTTCAATAATCGTTTCTTATTGAGAACAAAAATAACTGCAAGCTTTGATACCTAATTCACAATAAAACTATAAAAGTATCACAAGTGTGTGTAGGCAGCAAAAGTGTGTGTTACTATAACAGCATATCTAAAAGCATTATATAAAATTAACAAGCAAAAGCATGTAAACGTCGATAGAAAGTATTTGATATTGTTAAACTGGAAGTAATTGCGTATGTTTAGACAGTAAGGCTGAGTAGCTCGAGAATGCAATGGATCAGAAAGTTAGATGATTGATATTCAAAAGGCGCGTAACTAAGTATTGATCTAAAACCGTTCCTAAATTCTGATTTCTCTCCTACAGGTATTCTCCGAGTGTTGTAGACAAAGTGAGGGTGTGAGAATTTCAATGAGCACTCTTTGGGCGTTGCACCCGAACGAGAAATCACATTCCTGTAATCCTATTTTTAACTACGGTAGCTGATTTTAGACATTCTAAAGACCCAATTTAAATATTACGTTAGTTATATGCATGGAGAAGTTTGAACTACAAACGAGGAACGTTTAATTAATGATCGTGCGGTTTAATTTGCGTTCGTACCGGTACACGTTCATTATCGAGGAAATCTGTAATTAGTACGTCGAAGGAGAATCCAGTTATTTTCAGTATGAAGGATGACTTATTGAACGAAGTATAACTTATGCATTTCTTACTTGTCAATATCAATGTCGTATCGGTTATTAATTAAGATGTTAAACGTTTTATTCCTGTGTAGTCTCCGGAAATAAAAATATCAAAGCGGAATAAAAAATGGTGGATCTTCACCATTTTTAACAGTGAAAATGGATTTAGTTATAATTAGGGTATTTCCAGTATAGTTATAAAGTTTTAACATTTGGAATATCCAAGCTCGGGATTCCCCTTGTTAGTACTACGTAAGCGAAATTAGCACTTTGACCAACATAATGTGAACGATCATATTTAGAACCATAGTATAATGAGAATTATAAACAAAAAATTGTTGCAACTCATCTAGCTACATTGTTAATGTACTATCTACTCAATACTTTTTATCTATTAATTTTTTTAAACTATCAGATTTGCAAACTTTTAATTTTTCACATTTTTAAATTTTCAATCTTTCACATCATTAATTTTTAATCCTTTACATCATTAAATTTGCACATTTTTAAATTTAAAAAATGAAATTTTTATTGATGGAACACTGATGAAAAAGTTCCCTGTATATGGTCTCCCCGTCCACGGCAATATAACGAGACTACCCTATAAATTTCCACCGAACGAAACCTCTGAAGCTATAAAACATAAAAAGACTTCTCTAATCATCCTATTATCAATATTTATTGAAAGTAAATTATCTCCAGCAATAAACCGAACGAAAAAGCGAGTATCAGAACTGGTTGCAGTCCAGTTACTCGAACTTCATTCAATAAAATGGCGGCGGCATTAGAACAGCGAGCCCAGATACCGTTTCACCTGCCACATACCGAATCCAGCACGCATATTGTTCGAATTCAATGCAGGCGTTACATATTTTATTCCCGAGCAGCTGATCAAGAGCAATTTCTATAGGCAATGGATGCCCATAATGACGATGACGATTCGCATACGTGACGATGGAAACCGTTCGTTGCAAGAGCGATAGAAAAAGAGGAGAGCAATGGCGTTATAGGCAGCACGCTTTGAATTCCAGCCGTGACATCGGCTGAAAGTTCGTCCTGGAATTTGGCCAAAGTCGAAAGGAACACTTTGTTACTAGCTCGTTTCGCAAGCTTACGTCAGAGACACTTTCTGGACGTCTGGCCGCGACCACGTGATCGGAAGCCACGATACCAAAGCGATGCATCAGGAAACGCTTAATTGTACGTCCTTCTAACTGTAAACGGGAACGCTAGTACGCTTCTCGAAATAATTACAGAATCACCTGCTCGAATGATTTTATTAATTCGTTATAGAGAATGCGTGCTTGGTATTTCCTTCTTACCGTTAACACTTGATTAATGGCTCGGAGATTAAAGCTCTAGTTATTTTGCCATTAAGTGTTTTTTTTTTTTGTCATATTTACTGTTATATCATTCTACGATTTTTTTTATTAATTTACACTTTTATAATTTACTTAGTTATCTACGATTTTGCTGTTGTGCTATTATAACTGTTCTGTAGAGTTGTCTTAGGTTTCCATATCGTGCTGTATGGTGCAGTATTATATTACCGCGTGATATATTGCAATATGTGATACTGTCACATGATACATTCCAATGCAATATATTTCTACATATTATTGCGCATTAAATCTTCATGCCGTGTAGTGATATGCGTTAGACTATTACACATTATATAACAACGCGTTATATTGCCACTTGTTATATTGCCACAAGTTACAATTCTATTCACTACATCTAAATTGTATCTCCACACGATAAATCTTCATGCATCTCCACACGATAAATATTCATGCACCTCCACACATTGAATCACTATGTGTTATATTGCCACGCATTATATTGCCGCATGCTATATTACCACGTACTACATTTACACTCGTCAAATTCGTACACATTAATTCGTTACGTTCTCGTCTATTATTCGCTGCATGATTGCATGTTATTTTACCACGCGTTATATTACCGCCCGTTATATCGCCACGAATTACATTTACACGTGTTAGATGTGCATATATTAAATCACGACGCGTTAATCCATTATGCAAATATTAATCCATTCGTCTGAATGCATGTTATTTTGCCACGCGTTATATTGCTGCCCGTTATATCGCCACGAATTACATTTACACGTGTTAGATGTGCATATATGAAATCATGACGCGTTAATGTATCATGCAAACATTAATCCATCCGTCTGAATGCATGTTATTTTGCCTCGCGTTATATTGCTGCCCGTTATATCGCCACGAATTACATTTACACGTGTTAGATGTGCATATATGAAATCATGACGCGTTAATGTATCATGCAAACATTAATCCATCCGTCTGAATGCATCTTATTTTGCCTCGCGTTATATTGCCGCCCGTTATATCGCCACGAATTACATTTACACGTGTTAGATGTGCATATATGAAATCATGACGCGTTAATGTATCATGCAAACATTAATCCATCCGTCTGAATGCATGTTATTTTACCACGCGTTATATTACCGCGTGTTATATTGCCACCTGCCAGACGATCATACATAACACCTCAAGACTCAGCAATAAATCTCTTCCGTATCTAGTTACATCAAGCATCATCATCACCAGTGTCATAAGTGTCGTCATTACGAGATATCGATACTAAACTCGACAGACTCGCAGCCGTCAGAATTCTTCCCTCGTTTACACGTTGTCTAAGCTAAACGGTCGTGTCTAGTCGCGTAATTATCAATATTTATGGCGCGGAATTCCGTTTTCACGACGAAGCGACGCGTCCCGAGGTGGTTCACGCGCTAGCGAAAGCAGCCGGGACTTCACGGTCTGCATATATGGCCGAGAGTAGAACTTTTACTCACCGTGGTTAGTTACTATTGTATTTGCGTATGCGCGTGCAAACGCGTTTAGAAAGCACTTTTTCTCATCGCGCCTTGAAACACGATAACGTTGGATCCGCAATGCGATTACGCGGACGCGTGTGCTCGATTAACCCCAACATGGCCGACACGATGCTTTAATACCGATTTGCAGGTATAATCTAATTTGGAGTCTGTTTGCAGCGTCGCTTTCTAAATTCTTTATTATTTATTTTTATAGAAACGCCTTCTTTTAATGAATCTTTCAGTCTGATCGTTTGAATGTTCAGAACTTTGCAAATTAAGAAATTGTGGAAAGTGGAAGGTTGAGAAATTAAAATTTTTAATGGAAGATTGAGATTAAGAAATTTTGTAGATTCAAAAATTGTGCAAGTTTAAAAATTGTCTAAATACAGAAAACTTATCGAAAAATAAATTTTGTAAATTTAAAAATCTTGTAAATTAAGAAATTTTATTAATTCAGAAATCTTGTAAATTAGAAAATTTTTAAGATTAAGAAACTGTAAAGTAAAGTATCCATCTGATGGTAAATCTGATATATGGCAATATAATGCGAGGTAACCGCACAGCGATACAATAAGGTCAGATCTTCAGACAAATATCTCAATTACTCAGATTACAATAACTTGTAATAACGAGAATTAAAAAATTTGTTTAATCGCAGCATAATGCATAATTTTCTTCCGGATCTCAATTGCCACTTCCTGTTAAAACGTTGCGGCGGAAGTAGTTGCTGATTCGAGTCGAATCGGTGCGCTTTGCACCGAAAATGGCAGCAGGAAATCGACATCAACGAGGCACTGGACTCGCCTCGAAGAAACGTGAGAGTTTCGTGTTATGGTTCTAGTGACTTCAGGGAAATTATCGCTTTTGCAATCACATGATACGACTGGTTGTACGGGGATACCAATTAGAAACTTTGTTTCAAGAAACGGACGTGCTCGAAACTATTTTAATAGTCATTGTTCTTAACAATCAAAATTATAATGGGATTCATAATTATAATTTTCCGTTTGTTTATTTTTTGATTTTGGAAATTTAGAATTGTGTTAAAAATAGCTGGTAATTATTTAATATAATATTAGAAAAGTTAAAATTTATAAAAATTAGAAATGTGGAAGTCTACAATTTTTAAATACAAAAATTTGGAAATTTTCAAATTTAATAACTTGGAAATTTGATAATGTCATAATTTACTAATTTAACAACTTTAAAAATTAAAAAATTGAGAAGTACCAAATTTGCAAATTTGCAAATTTACCAATTTAGAAATTGGAGAGTACCAAATTTGCAAATTTGCAAATTTTCAAATTTACTAATTTTGAAATTTAAAAGTACAAATTTACAAATTTTTAAACTTTCAAATATTCAAATTTACCAATTTACCAATTTAGAAATTTACAAATCTACAAATCCACAAATTTAGAAATTTACAAATTTTCAAACGTAAAAATTTGGAACTTGAATTATCCAACAAATCACAAATCTATTATAAAAAATAAATCCCTAAATCCTTCAAATCCTCCAACACACCTTAAAATTACACATAGTCATTAACGACGCAACTTCCCACCGTGTACTTTTCCCAAATACACAATTTCTCACAGCAATTCTCGCTAGAGGCAACGTGAAAAGAATATTACTCTTCCGTTTAAGGAATCCGACTACCACGTTTTTGCACCTTGCCTCGCGAGTGTGCGAAAGGAGAAACAACCGTATGGAGAAAGTGCACGTACAAAACGCAACAACAAAAAGGTACATGTGTACTGGCTAATGCGACGACGTTATATCATCGCGGTTAAAATAGATCGTTGGATCATGAAAATCTACTGACCTCTCGTATATCGTCGTAGATATCTTTCAGGTCGTCTTCTAGGAGTCGGTAAGGATCGACTTGATAATCCTGCAACGAGCCGGGCAATTGTGTTTGCATCGAACTCATCATTCTCGCGACGTTCGTCCCGCAATCTCGCGTGCTCGTACTACTCTGCAAGGAGTAAAAAAGAATTCATTAATTATTTATCGTTTTGCTGTTAAAATCTTGCATTTACTTTCGCTATGTAAGTTACTTCGTTTGTTAAAATGAACATTGTCATTGTTCGTCATATTTCGAATTTAAAGAAAGAGCGGGAAAATGTTCAGATTCAAAATTGTAGGGAGAAGATGAGAACATTAAATTAATTTGTTTATAAGAATAAATATGACGTGTATAAAAAATACAATGATAGACGACATTTTTATAACTTCGTTTGTTAAAATGAACATCGTCATTGTTCATTATATTTCGAATTTGAAGAAATGGCGGGAAAATGTTGAGATTTAAAATTGTACAATGAAGGTGAAGACATTAAATTAATTTGTTTATAAGAATAAATAAGACGTGTATAAAAAATACAATAATAAGGAACATTTTTATAATTTCGTTTGTCAAAATAAACATTATTGTTGTGGATGGTTTTTCGAATTTGAAGAAATGGCGGGAAAATGTTGAGATTCCAAATTGTAGGGAAAAGGTAAAGACATTGAATTAATTGTATGTATAAAAAATACAATAATAAAAGAAATGTTTATAACAGAAGTAACATAAGATGTGTATAAAAACACACAACAGTAAATAAAAATAAAATTTGTAAATTTAAATAACAATAAAATAATGTTAATAAAATGTAAATTTAATAGTAAAAAAAAATAAGAACAAAAATTGTATAATAATAAATAAAATGTACATAAGAAAAGTATAACAATAAATGAAATATTTTAAAAAATTAAATAAAAATTTTAGATTATTAAATAGTTATTTAAGAAGGATTAAGTAATATATTAAATTGAAAAATAACATATTAATACAACATGTTTAATATATTAAAATAACATATTAAAGTTACTTTATACATTAATAATTGGTTTAATAATCACTCACAGATGTACATACATATAGAATATGTTTAAATATTTAACAAAATATTTAAATTGATCAACGTAGTATTATAAATGATTAACGTATGTTTCATAAGTGAATAAGTGCGCCGCTAAGTAATTCCGTCTGATAATACATGGATATATACTACTTGTCGCGCCTGGTCTGACAGATCAATGACTATACTACTAGCGGCAAATGAGGTAAATCGAACGGCCACGGTTTTCTTTAATGAACGGCATGACATTTAACTATAAAACGTAGCTTCATTCACTACTTGTGAAAATCAAATACTGAAAGATTAAATACTTCACTTTTTTATGTATGAAACAATACAGATACAATGAATAATATTTGAATATTCAAATTCTGATGCGTGACATTTCAAGTTTGTAGAAAAATATATTTTAAAAAGTTTTCAAACTTATCAAATTTTTAAATTATTAGGTTTTCAATGTTAGAGGCTCAAAATTTTTAAATTTTCAAATTTTCCAAATTCTAATATTTGGGACTGCAAATTTCCCAATTCTCAAATTTTCCAAATTCTAATATTTGGAACCCCGAATTTCCCAATTCTCAAATTTTCCAAATTCTAATATTTGAGACTCCAAATTTCCCAATTCTCAAATTTTCCAAATTCTAATATTTGAGACTCCAAATTTCCCAATTCTCAAATTTTCCAAATTCTAATATTTGAGTTTCCAAATTTCCCAATTCTCAAATTTTCCAAATTCTAATATTTGAGGCTCCAAATTTCCAAATTCCAATATTTTCGTTTCCAAATTTTCCAATTCTCAAATTTTCCAAATTCTAATATTTGAGACTCCAAATTTTCAAATTCCAATATTTTCGTTTCCAAATTTTCCAATTCTCAAATTTTCCAAATTCTAATATTTGAGGCTCCAAATTTTCAAATTCCAATATTTGAGTTTCCAAATTTTCCAATTCCCAAATTTTCCAAATTCTAATATTTGAGTTTCCAAATTTCCCAATTCCCAAATCTTCCAAATTCTAATATTTGAGTCTCCAAATCTCCAAATTTCCAAACCCCCAAATTTCCCAATTTCTCAAATGATCAAATCCTCAATTATCAACTCCCCAACTCCCAAAATTCCCAAATCCTCAAATTTCTCATCCCACCAAATTCCCGAATCCCCAATATCCGAGTACATCAAAATTTCCAAATCCCCTCTCACCGATCAAAAACACAAAAAAACCAATCCCGACAAGATATTGATTCAACTCCTAATAGAAAGGACACACAGAACGTAACACTTAGCGTGTTTCACAAAATGGCAACAGTTATTTACAAAATCCATCACTTGGATGACTGTTTACGTTCGGTAAGCACGTAATGAGTTACCGGCTCGTCTTTCTCGGTTTTCTTCGTTACTTAATCGACCATGTGTCAGGACGACATTCTTTCGTTCACGATGCATACACGAACGATGCCTACTTTCGTCATCGAGGCTCGATTCCGATTCCCTGTGATTTCTTAGCATTCAGATTTCTTGGGGACACCATTTTGTTGGGGACATTCATTCGACAGGGTCGGATTTAGAGATTTAGGGACCCTACGTTTGTTGAATATTTTTTGGAATTTTTGTGGAAATTTGTAAGTTTATAAATTTAATCATTTGAGACTTGATAAAATTTAACAATTTTCAAACTTGATAAAATTGAACAATTTTCAAACTTGATAAAATTTAATTATTTTCAAACTTGCTACAATTTAACAATTTTCAAATTTGATAGAATTTAACAATCTTCAAATTTGATAAAATATAATTATTTTCAAACTTGATAGAATTTAACAATTTTCAAACTTGATAAAATTTAACAATTTTCAAACTTGATAAAATTTAACAATTTTCAAACTTGATAAAATTTAATTATTTTCAAACTTGCTACAATTTGACAATTTTCAAGCTTATTAAAATTTAACAATTTTTAAACTTGATAAACGTCCCAAAGTACAAGATTGTACTACAACTGAGAAACAAATGAAAATATATTCAAATTTTATACATTATATCAACCATTTGAATAATTTCTACAATAAACATCTTTGAAGGCAATAACATACTTGTTCTACATTTATTTCTTGTGTATATGACCGCCAACAGCAACAATGTAGATCAAGTACGTTTGAAAGGATTTTTCCTCGTTAAATGCAAATGACAAGACATAACCGTAGATTTAATTAGTGCAACATGTTAAGCTAGTAAATTTTGATTAGTATAACATGTGAAGTTAAAAAATTTACAAATTTATTATATATGAAACTGAGGAATTAGGGAAGTTAGAATCTGCTCAATTATTAATAAGTGAGAAACTTTCAATTATTAAAATTTAGAAATTTGGAAATATGAGAATGTAGAAATTGTGTAATTTGCAAATGTAGGAATTCAGAAACGAATTTACAAATTTCCCGGAGGCACTCTCTGTCGGCACCTTTGATCTCTCGAAAACGCTATCCCTTTAAATTAGTTGTACAAACAAGCGGGAAATTTAAATCGAGCAAATCTACTTTCGTGTCAACCCCTAATAATTTGGAATATATTCGTAATAAATTTTCTGTATATAATATTGTCTTTCGAGGTACTTTTATCAATTTTACGGCGTTGAAAAGTTTAAAAAGAAAAGAATAAAAATGATTGCCCTACAAAATATATTTGAAGAATACGTATTACTCAATGATTATTACAAATAACTTCTAAGAAAATGAAAAACTATATATCACAAGAAATTACTGATGAATGTGTTACAGAGATATGACAAAATATTTATTACAAATAAATTACTGGTGAATATGCAGGTTTAAACTATTCTTTTTCGACCGCCATACTTCTACACTATGCGCATGCGCACCCCCGATTCTTTTGATTTAGGCATTTAAATTGGTCCTCTTCTCTCTAGGAGGTTGGTTTCCTTGTCTAGTGTCGTCTCTTGTTATATCTACTCTTTGTTTAAAATTCATTTTTACGGATGACCGCCTTCTAATGACAGGAAAGACTTATCATAGATCTAGATCTCATTTCTTTTGAATCAAATATCATTTCTAATTTTATACAGAGAAAACCGAGGGCTGAGTCACCAAGGATATGAAATGAAATCGCATCCTTGAGGATTAATGAGCCCTCTGCATAAAATTATAAATGGAAAATATTTGATTATGTGTCACAAATGACATGAAATGAAATCGCATCCTTGGTGCAATATTGCTTTACCAACATCGAGTATAGTCATCGACGTAAACATGTGGGTAGATCAACCTAAAATAAAACGGTCCGTATGTTTATAGGAGGACATGGCACATTGAGCAATGACCGTGTTCAATGTGTGTCCATGCGTGTCATATGATTTCCACGGCACCGGTATATCTGCTTATTACATTCTTGGATAACTAGTTTCGTGGCAACAGGCAAGTTCACTACCCCACTTTTACCTCTTGCATATTACTTATTGACTCAAGGCCAACGTCCACGAGAACAACAAAATGATCGAAAAACATGCACCTACTTGCCGTTTTCCCGTTACGATTTTCTTCTTTTATTTGCTGGTAAACGTTCCGCGTAAGTGCTGCGTAACGCGCGCAGGGAAGATGGCGGCCTTGTACGTAATCTTTGTTTATATATGCTTACTGATACTTTAGTACTTTACTATTAATTATTATTGTATGTAGTTGCTGATTATTGTTAGATGCGGTAGTTAATTATTCTTATTTATAGTAAATTATTATTGGTATATATAGTTGCTAGTTATAGTTAAATATAGTAGTTCATTACTGTTTTAGTAGTTAAGTAGTTAAGTTTAGAATAGTTGATTACTATTAGATGTGATAGTTAATTATTATGGTATATAGTGAATTATAGTTGTGTAATAGTTAATTATTCTTATTTATAGTAATTATTATTGGTATATATAGTTGCTAGTTATAGTTAAATACAGTAGTTCATCACTGTTTTAGTAATTAAGTAGTTAAGTTTAGAATAGTTGATTATTGTTAGACGTGGTAGTTAATTATTATGGTATATAGTGAATTATAGTTGTGTAATAGTTAATTATTCTTATTCATAGTAAATAATTATTGGTATATATAGATGCTAGTTATAGTTAAATATAGCAGTTCATTACTGTTTTAGTAATTAAGTAGTTAAGTTTAGAATAGTTGATTATTGTTAGATGTGACAGTTAATCATTATGATATATAGTGAATTGTAGTTGTGTAATAATTAATTATTCTTATTCATAGTAAATAATTATTGGTATATATAGTTGTTAGTTATAGTTGAAAATAGTAGTCCATTACTGTTTGCGGGCTAATGACCATAGTAGTCGATGCCCACAACAATAATCAATCAATCAATCCATTACTGTTTTATGTACTATTGTTTTAGTAGTTAAGAATTGTTATACAGACATGTCTTAATTTGATTAAAAAATCAATAAAGTTTGTTAAAGTTCATTAAAGAGTTTTGACTTTATGTAAAACAACAAAACGGAAGAAGAGTAAAAGGCAAAGGAGCAAATAGTAGTATATAAAAAATGATAAAAATAATGAAATAGTAAAGCATATAGTAGATGTAAAGCATATAGTAGCGTATAATAGATGAAAGGATTGCAGAATGGTAAAATAGTAATATAGTAGAATAGTCAAATAGTAGAACTGTAGAGTGGTAGAAAAGAAAAATAGTAAATATAGTAAAATGGTAGAGCAGTCTAATTTAGAATAGTAGAATAGTAGAATAGTGGAATAGTAGAATAGTAGAATAGTAGAATAGTAGAATAGTAGAATAGTAGAATAGTAGAATAGTAGAATAGTAGAATAGTAGAATAGTAGAATAGTAGAATAGTAGAATAGTAGAATAGTAGAATAGTAGAATAGTAGAATAGTAGAATAGTAGAATAGTAGAATAGTAGAATAGTAGAATAGTAGAATAGTAGAGCAATAAAACTGTAAAATAGTACAATGATGGAATACTAAAGTAGATAATATAGTACAACACTAAAACAGTAAAAAGTAGAACACCACAATAATAAAACAGCGAAAGTAATAAAATAATAGAGAACCAAAGTAGTATATCAATAAACCAAAAATGATCAGAACATAATCATCCACATAAATCATCCAAACCGAAACTAAATGAATATTACTCAAAATATAAAACAGAAACTACTATACTTAATACTCTATACTCAATCATATGATGGTAGCCTTTTAACATTGAACCCGTAACATCTTCACTTTATACGACAAAATTCTTGTTTCACAAATTCCACGCATAAGAACGCATGTTTTTCCTCGATCATCTAATTATTGCTCCTCAAGCGATCAATAATCGCCGTACTTTCACCGTGAAGAGAGATCATTATTCCCCGTTGTCGTTCGAAATCCCCATGTCTTTTTCACGACGAAAGGAAATGTGTTGGGTAATCTCGAAATTATAACCGGTAGAAATTTCGGCACCTGAGACCATTCGATAACCAGTCCGAAAGTTGGTGCCCAAGAATGTGAAAGTACCCGAAACGTCCTCCAGCTATCAGAATCGATCCTCGTATGAAATATCACGTACTTAAGCAGATTTTTAAGATAGAACCTAGGACATACCAAGATGTCGTAAATTACCGTTAAAATTGTGAAGAACCGGAATTCTTAGAAGAAGAATGTAAAATATTCGTTGACAGTTAATTGTCGGATCTATGGAAGTTTCGGAGGAAACGTGAGAGTCGTGAAACCATTACGAAATTCCCATGGAGTGTATCGATGTCAACCCACGAGTTGGTGACACAAAGTAAAAGCACCGTGAACATTTGTAGTTACATTTCGGCAAATGAGAATGACAACTGCTGAACGCAAGTACCACTTGAGAGAAGTTTGCCTGTTTTTCGGCTAATTGACGACCGCGAGAGCCAATATACCGCCGAAAATACGTGTGAGGCCATTTTTCTATTCTGACCAATTGGAGTGGCTCTTCTGAACACCACGCGCCAACTCGTGGGTTGACATCGGTATGTGGGAATGTGGAATTTGGGGTTTGACAGTTTGGGGTTTAGAAACGTTGAAGTTGGAGTTTGAATGTTTGCGTATTCAGAAATGTAGAAATTTGAGGGGATGAAAATTTGAAGTTGGATATTTAGAAAAGTGGAACGGGTTTATGGAAATTTGGAAATTTGAATATTTAGGAGGGTAGAAATTTGGGGTTGTGGAGATTTGAAAATTTGGATGGAAAGGTAGTTTCTTGACAAATTTAGATACTTAAGAGTAGAAATTTGGTCATCATAGGCATTTGGCAAGCTGGATAATTGTAAGCTTGATAACTGGAAGTCTGATAAATGTAAGCTTGATTTTGCAAGGTTCCCAAATTCCTATGTTGTCCAATTCTCACATCTCAAATTGTATAGCACCCCAAATCCCTAAATCACCAAAGTTCTATGTCTTTAAGTCTTTATATTCTCAAATTCCAATACCTTCAACTACCTACATCCCCAAATTACAAAATTTCCAAATTCTATGTCTCCCAAGTCTCAGATCTCAAATTATGTAACTCCCTAAATTTCTGTATTCCCAGATCCCGAAATTCCCAAATCACTACGTCTCCAAATCTCTATATTCCCAAACTCAGTATTCAGAAATGTAGAAATGTAGAAATTTGAGGGGATGAAAATTTGAAGTTGGATATTTAGAAAAGTGGAACGGGTTTATGGAAATTTGGAAATTTGGATATTTAGGAGGGTAGAAATTTGGGGTTGTGGAAATTTGAAAATTTGGATAGAAGGGTAGAAGTTTCTTGACAAATTTAGATAAGTGTAGAAATTTGGATCTTGGAAATTGCAATATTTAAATATTCAGAAACGTAGAAAACCTATTAGAAATTGAGAAGGAAAGAACAATTGCTCTTCTGAACACCTGTGTCACGCGCCAACTCGTGAGTTGACATCGGTAACTCCTTAGTCAATGATAATGATGCTCGAGAACTTTCTTAAATCCTCTCAATAAAATTCTCCTCATTCCTGAATGGAAAACTTGCATGCAAATTAACTCTATTTCGCATCCGCGTTACAGTCTATGAATTCCAAATAGTGCGTGCAATTTAATCATTTCTGGAATACGTTTGATTAACATCGATCGATTGCGGAACATGTTTACCACTGAACAAATCCATTGCTTAAAAATCATCTATAAACGATAAGAAACTTTTATTCCATTATACATCAAATTATATCGTTATGTATCAAGTTAAATTAAAATTTTCAAGTTTGAACTAAAAATTTCATTTTGATCTTCAATTTGATAGGTTTGATCTAAAAATTTCATTTTGATCTTTAATTTAATTATTTTCAATTCAAAATGCAAAGGTATTGGTATTAGCAGAAAATGTCAATATTATTATAGAAAATTGATGTTTATGTTGGTACTGTCACTCACATGTATTGGTATAATAATAAAAAGAATGTAATTTTGAATAGTATTATATTACATTGATTTAGAATTCAAGATTTCTTTGAGGACTTTAATTTAAGTCTCAATCAGAATTATCAAATTTTCAAATATTATTAAATGTCCAAACTTGAAAATTAATCAGTAAAATTCTAATTTTATTATCCTACTAATATTACTAATATCCTCATATTATTTGAATCACCATATGAATATAAAAATTATACTTGTACATTTAAAATGTTAACTTTGAATTTTTCTAATGAATCTAAATTTTCCAATAATTTTTTTAAATAAATCTAAATAATGTTAAAAGTGGTTTCTATCATTTATCTAGTATCATATCGCTTGCATATTACTAATAGCTTCCACCACTATATTCAACTATCATAAAACAAACACACAGAATTCTTCGATCCTGTTTCATATCTCAAAAACGCACATACTCGAACGTAATAGCTGAACACGTAATACGTTCAGTATGTTTAATTGCCGACCGGTCTTGTTTAAACTCAGCCTGAAACGAGCAAGCTATACTTACTATTGAACGTAAAGAACATTTTACGATACACAATGTGCACGGTTTTGCTCTTTCCCATATCCTTCATTAGCTGATTATTCCTTTCCTTGCTCCATAAATGCACGCAGTGTCACAACGGCGGTTCTTAACGGTTCAGAAAATCATTTCTAGCAAAAAAATAGAAGGGCAATCCGGTGAATTCCTTGCCCACTCGATTCACCTTTTTACCAATAATTTATTCCGCGTGTAAAAGTCAAGGATCACACACGAGTCCGGGATTTCGAGGACTAGCCTTATGAATTAATCGTGATTTTCGCGATTTTTGATCCGGTTCGACGCTTTAAGGAATGTTTGATCATTCTTGTGTCGGTAGGAGGGATTTGAATTTTATTACTGTTAATGGAGGTTTTTTTTAATTTCATTGTGAGAAGCAGAGTATTAAAATTATTTTTTTTTTGTGGGGAGAAGCAAGGTTTCAAAATTTTTTATTTTTTTCAATGGAATAATTATTTTTTAGTTCCTATGTGAGAAGCAAGGTTTTAAAATTTTTTACTTTCCAAATGGAATAATTTTTTTTTCAATTCAAATGTGAGAAGCAAAGTTTTAAGATTTTTTACTTTTTCAATGGAATAATTTTTTTTTAATTCCTATGTGAGAAGCAAGGTTTTAAAATTTTTTACTTTCCAAATGGAATAATTTTTTTTTCAATTCAAATGTGAGAAGCAAGGTTTTAAGATTTTTTACTTTTTCAATGGAATAATTATTTTTTAATTCCTATGTGAGAAGCAAGTCTTTAAGACTTTTTACTTTTTCAATGGAATAATTTTTTTTTAGTTCCTGTGTGAGAAGCAAGGTTTTGAAATTTTGTACTTTTTCAGTGGAATAATTATTTTTTAATTCCTATGTGAGACGCAAGGTTTTAAGATTTTTTACTTTTTCAATGGAATAATTTTTTTTGAATTCCTATGTGAGAAGCAAGGTTTTGAAATTTTGTACTTTTTCAATGGAATAATTATTTTTTAATTCCTATGTGAAAAGCAAAGTTTTGAAATTTCTAATTATCTCGAACGATTTCTTTTTAATTTCTATGTGGGAAGAAGAATTTTTAAATTTGCTATTGTTTCAGTCGAGCAATTTTTTCTCCGTGAGAAACAGAGTTTAGAAATTTTCAATTATCTGAAGTGATTTCTTTATAATTCCTGTGTGGGAAGCAGAGTTTTGTCATTTTTCATTGTTTCTGTCAAACAAGTAAAATTATGAATAATTTTATAAATAAGTTTGGGATTAAGTAGTTATTTTTAATTAGAGTTTATTAAATTAGATATCAAAATTTAATTTTTTAGCAGAATTTATCAAATTACAGAATTTTACTTTTTATTAAAAATTACTAAATTACAGCATTTAATTTTTTATTAGAAAATACCAAATTATAGATCCAAATTTAATTACCAAAATTTTTAATTTAACTTCACAAATTAAAGATTCAAATTAATTCCCAATTTGATTACCCAAATCAAGATCTCATTTTTAATTTCAGTGTATCAAGATAAATTTCTGATTAAAATCAAGAATTCAGAATTATAAAATCAGAGATCGAAGTCTAATTATTTTCCTTAACTGTAATAATTAAGCCTAATTAAGAGATTTCAATCATTGATTAAATCACTCCGATTTTATTTCTTTGTCTCGATATTCTATTTCTTACTTCAACAACAAAGAAACAAACCACTAACGATGTTGTAATTAAAGCGTAATATAGAATCTTAATCGCGTTAATTTTATTCCGGATGCACTTGATTAACATTCGTCAATATTCATTGTTGTTTCGAGGAAGAAACGAGACGTTAATGACAATTAACCTGCTTCAACAAAGCGGTGTTAAAAATAGACGAAAACAAAAATAAGGAGAGATGAGAAAATTTATTAGAAAAATTCTGTGATTCACTTATTCATCATTTAATTACTATTAGTAGAAACCTTAAAATTGAACTTAAATTTTTATACACAAGATTCATTTGTGTGTTAACTATTTAAAGACCATGGTGTTTCTAAAGGAGAAAGAACGACGATGATCTAAAGAAATGCGTAGCTCAGGTGGCGTAATATCGCATACCTAGTGGAAGTGCTTTTGACGCAATACACTTAAGTCGCAGCTGTGTATGCTGTTTCAAAGAAACTACATAATTATACGAAAAAATCGCATCCACGTTATTAGAAACTTCAATTAATCGCTGCTGTTCGAATTTAAATAATTCAGAATTCTGATTGCTTTTAGTGTATTAGTTGGATTTATGAAAATCTGGGTGCAGTGTGGATTGTGTGGGCAGTGCTTGTGTAGGTTTGAGAAAAGGTATTTATAAATTTGGAGATTTGGAGATTTAGGGATTTGGGGATTTGGAGATTTAAGAATTCGGGATTTGGAGAATTTGGAGATTCGGAGATTTAGGAATTCTGGAATTAGGGGATTTTGTAATTTAAAAGTTGTAACTTAGGGATTTGGAGATTTGGAGATTTAGGGATTTGGGGATTTGGAGATTTAAGGATTCGGGATTTGGAGAATTTGGGGATTCGGAAATTTAGGAATTCTGGAATTAGGGGATTTTGTAATTTAAAAGTTGTAACTTAGGGATTTGGAGATTTAAGAATTCGGGATTTGGAGAATTTGGGGATTCGGAAATTTAGGAATTCTGGAATTAGGGGATTTTGTAATTTAAAAGTTGTAATTTAGGGATTTGGAGATTTGGGGATTTGAGGATTTGGGGATTTGGAGATTTAAGAATTCGGGATTTGGAGAATTTGGGGATTCGGAAATTTAGGAATTCTGGAATTAGGGGATTTTGTAATTTAAAAGTTGTAACTTAGGGATTTGGAGATTTGGAGATTTAGGGATTTGGGGATTTGGAGATTTAAGGATTCGGGATTTGGAGAATTTGGGGATTCGGAAATTTAGGAATTCTGGAGTTAGGGGATTTTGTAATTTAAAAGTTGTAACTTAGGGATTTAGAGATTTAGGGATTTGGGAGTTTGGAAATAAACTAATTTAGGGATTCGAAGATATAGGAATTCTGAAATTAGGGGATTTAGGAATTTGGAAATTGGAATTAAGAAATTTAGAGATTTGGAGATTTGGGTATTTGGAAGTTGAAAGTTGGAATTGGAAGATTCGGAGGTTTGGACTTTTGGAAGTTTCGCTAATTTGAAAGTTCAGATTTTGGAAGTTTGAAAATTTGAATTCAGAGATTTAGAGATTTAAGAATTTGTAAATTTAAAGATTTGGAAGTTGTAATTCTGAGATTTAAACATTCAGCTTTGAAACTTTACAATTCAAGATCCATAGATCAAATGATTTCTAAATTTGACAAATCAACAATTCCTCTAATTGAAGATTTATCTAACTGAAGATTTAATTGAAGATAAATAATCAGAAAAATAAAAAAAATTGAAAAATACTCAATTATGTGAATTAAAAAATCTCCATACTAAAAAAGTGAACGTCCCATCACCTGTCCACCATAGGTTAAATCACACTTCTACCAAACCCGCGATTATTGCCTCACTTTTTCGCCATTACGCACCTAAATTCATTCGATTGACCGGTAAAAAAGTAGAAAGCGATTTCGTAATTCTCGCATGACTTAATGACCGACCGACTGAAACAGTGTGACTAATGGTGACTAACATAAAATGTTAATAAATATATAACAGAGAAAGAAGGTCACATATGCAAAACACGGTAATTTTAGAATACGATCGTACAATTATTTACGAGACCTTTAAAGAATTTCCTTCACCTTTAGAAAAAACTTGTCCTTGTTTCGATCAATTAGAAGGAACTTAAATAAGTGTAGTACCTGCAGATCATACGACAAATTATATGTATATGAAGGTGCAATTTACTTAACTATTCAACTCTAACTTCGACTAATTATGGTTCATAGTTGCGTGGTATGAGATTATATATTTTCAAGTATTTCCTTTCGAGTATTTACGTTAATTGAATTAATTGAAAGTTGGGAACGGTGAATGTAATAGTTCTGTGCGTTGTCTAGGCGCTTTTTTAATTTTGATGTTTAATTCAGAAGCAAATTTTGTATTTTCAATTGATGAGTGCTGAATCAGTTATGTGATATGATGTGATTTACGACTTGGAGGTTGTGTTAGAAAGTTAGGAATTTTTGAAGATGACTGATTTGGAAACTTTCAAATCTTTAGATGTCAATTTTCAAGTAGACAAATCTGCAAAATCTGCAAATCTTTATTTCAAAATTTGTAAATATGCAAATACCAATTTTCAAATTACAAAATTACCTAATTCTAGAATTTATGAATTTCTAAATCTCCAAATCTCTAGTTTAAAATTTCCAAACATTCAAATGCCAACTTTCAAATTTCCAAATTACCTAATTTCAGAAATGCAGAATTCCTAAATCTACAAATCCCTAGTTACAAATTTCCAAATCTCCAAATTCCAACTTTCAAATTCCCAAATTACTTAATTACAGAATTTTTGAACTTCTAAATCTCTAGTTACAAATTTCCAAATCTCTAAATCTCAAGTTTGAAATTCCCAAATTACCGAATTCAAGAATTTTAGAATTTCTAAATCTCCAAATCCCTAATTACAAATTTCCAAATTACCTAATTCCAGAAATGCAGAATTCCTAAATCTGCAAATCATTAGTTACAAATTTCCAAGTCTCCAAATTCCAACTTTCAAATTCCCAAATTACTTAATTACAGAATTTTAGAATTTCTAAATCTCCAAATCTCTAGTTACAAATTTCCAAATCTCTAAATCTCAAGTTTGAAATTCCCAAATTACCGAATTCAAGAATTTTAGAATTTCTAAATCTCCAAATCCCTAGTTACAAATTTCCAAGTCTCCAAATTCCAACTTTCAAATTCCCAAATTACTTAATTACAGAATTTTAGAATTTCTAAATCTCCAAATCCCTAGTTACAAATTTCCAAGTCTCCAAATCCCAACTTTCAAATTCCCAAATCTCAAAAGCTCCTAATCTCCAAATCTTCAAACCCTAAGTCTCAAATTTCCAAATCCCTTAATCTCAAAAACTCCTAATCTTCAAATCTTCATATCCTAAGTTCCAAATTCCCAAATCCCCAAATCTCCAAATCTCCAAATCTCCAAATCTCTAAATCTCTAAATCTCCAAACCTTCATATCCTAAGTCCCAAATTCCCAAATCCCCAAATCTCCAAATCTCCAAACCTTCATATCCTGAGTTTCAAATCTCCAAGTCCCTAAATCTCCAAACCTTCATATCCTAAGTTCCAAATCTCCAAATCCCTAAACCTCCAAACCTTCATATCCTAAGTCCCAAATTCCCAAATCCCTAAATCTCCAAACCTTCATATCCTAAGTCCCAAATTCCCAAATTCCCAAATCTCCAAACCTTCATATTCTAAGTTCCAAATTTCCAAATCCCTAAATCCCCAAACCTTCATATCCTAAGTCCCAAATTCCCAAATCCCCAAATCTCAAAAGTTCCTAACCTCCAAATCTTCAAAACCTTAGTCTCAAATTTCAAAATCCCTCAAACTCAAAATTTCCAAATCCCAAAATCTCAAAACCTCCGAATCTCCCCATTTCAAAATTCATCCCCAAAATCACTCCACAAACAAAATACCCAGCAATACCACAAAAACAGCATACCAAACCCAGGCAAACAAAGACTCTCGTTACGCCAGCATGTTTATCTTTCTTTCTCGATCCTCATTTCACCGTGTTTGCCGGTCGTAACAGACCGCTAAATGTTACTTTTTCTCCTAGGCTATTTAGTTACATCACCAGAACTTGTCGATAAACTCGCGATACGTCCATGTACGTATTATCGAACGCAGAAGAAGAAAAAAAAAGCCTGAGTCGTCCAGAAACTGGGTGGAGCTGACCGGGATCGTCCTAAATCGAATAGAGCCAGTTCGGTCTTTCTGTAAAAGGAGAAAGTGGGGTTATGTGGCTGAACAGATCGTCGCCGCGAGCTGGATTGGGTCAAAAGCAACTTAGCTGATTGACAATGTTGCAAAATTTGCGGAGAAACCGTGTCACCTCCTTTGGAAGCCTAGATGTACGAAATCTTCGACCGAAATCGCGTTTTTGATTAATTTTGAATGAAATATTAATTTATGGTAATTGCAATGAATTGTGACATGTTTAGTGCCAGGTTGAAGCTGTTGGAATGGTTAGGTACTGCATTTATTTGCAATAAATCAAATATTTTTAAATATTTTCAAAATAGTTGTGTTTGTTATTTATAGTTTGAATAGTTTATATTTCTAGCAAGGTTAGTGAATAAATTTTTTACATTTTACATTATATAAAAATCTAAACATTACTCACATGTGGATTAGATTACTTAAACAGTAAAATAAAAGTGTTAAAAATTGTCAAAAAATAAATTTTAATGATTGTTATGTTAAAGAACTATAACATGAATGTTTGAGCTGACCAGTATCCATTTTTTTTCTTATAAAAATTATAAAAGTTAAGGACCGAAAAAGGATATTCTTCGAGAAATATCTTGAATGTGATTATACAACAACGGACATTGTGTAATAACGAAAATGAGTTTCATTATAAAGTATAATTACGAAATAATGAACCAGCATGTTCCTTTAAATATTTGGTCATTTTTTACGTCCATTGATTTAGAAACATAACCAGGAAGTTAGGAATTTTGACATCACAAGTTTTCATAAATTTTAATTTTTTCCCAAACAATTTAAACTACATATTTATTAGAAATATCCTAAATTTGAATTTCATTCAAAATAACCTAAATGAAATTTCTATTCAATATAACTTCAACTTAATTTTTATTCAAAAAAACTTTAATATAATTTTTATTCAAATCAACCTAAATTTGAATTTTTATTCAAAATAAGCTGAATTTAAATTTTTATTCAATACAACTTCAATTTAGTTTTCATTCAAAATAACTCAAATCTGAATTTCGTAACCTAAATTCACTATTTATTCAAAATAATTTAAATTTAATTTTTTGTTGCAGAAAACTAATCTTGATTTATTAATCATTTGTCGATTATATGTTTAATTAATTACACGGAAGCCTGGTAGAGTGACTGTGCATTTCAACCTGTTGTGTGTAATAGCAAGGTGATATTTGAGGTGGGTGTCCTTACAAGCGCATCGTTTAACGGCCTTCTATTTTTAGCAACTTTTGCAACCGATTTATCACGCACACGTGTGGTAATCGCAGAATTAATCAGACTTTTTGCTAAACCGAATAATCATCGTTCTCTCGGACCAGTCCAGGTGTGACGCAATGGTCATCTTTGACGCGGACAAAAAAGGACAACGATCGCTTCGATATAATTTTCGACGTAACACATAATTATGAAATAATTATGGGACACTAATAAGTGACATCAATTTCTATACAATTTGAAAGTATATCAAGCTGTACCGATATATGGGTTTACACATATGGACATGTATGAGTACATCAAGAAATTATATACTAATTTTTATATTTGTCTCCATCGCATTTTTTGCAAATTATTAATATTAACAATTATACATTACAGTTTCTAGATATACGGATGCCTGGATTCCAATGTCCCTAGATACCTAGATCAGTAAATCTTGATATCCCTAGACCCTATATCAGTATATCTTGAAAATCATGAATCCCAATTTCGGTAAATATTGAAATACCGAAATCCTTAGATATCTAGATCGGTGGATTTCCAAATCCCTAGATACCTAGATTGGAAAATCTCGAATTCCCTAGATCTCGAAATCCTTAGATCCCTAGATTGGAAGATCTCGAATTCCCTAGATTACGAAATCCCGAAATCCCTAGAATGGAACATCTCGAATTCCCTAGATTTCTAAATACTTAGATCTCGAAATCCCTAGATACCTAGATTAGAAAATCTCGAATTCCCTAGATCTCGAAATCCCGAAATCCCTAGATTGAAAGATCTCGAATTCCCTAAATTACGAAACCCCGAAATCCCTAGATTGGAAGATCTCGAATTCCCTAAATTACGAAATCCCGAAATCCCTAGATTGGAAGATCTCGAATTCCCCAGATTTCTAAATACTTAGATCTCGAAATCCCTAGATACCTAGATTGGAAAATCTCGATTTCCCTAGATCTCGAAATCCTTAGATCCCTAGATTGGAAGATCTCGAATTCCCTAAATTACGAAATCCCTAAATCCCTAGAATGGAAGATCTCGAATTCCCTAAATTACGAAATCCCGAAATCCCTAGATTGGAAGATCTCGAATTCCCCAGATTTCTAAATACTTAGATCTCGAAATCCCTAGATACCTAGATCGGAAGATCTCGAATTTCCTAGATTTCTAAATTCCTAGATCCGGAAATCCGTAGATCTAGAAATCCTTAATACTCTGAATCCCTAAATTCCGAAATCCCTGGATCTGAAAATCCCTAGATCTAGTAATCCCTACTCGAAATCCCTAACTAGATCTCTAGATCTCTATATGTGGAGATCTCGAAATTCCTAGATCCCTAGATCGACAAATAACTAGTCAACAAATACCAGGATCACTGCATCTCTAAGTCCCTAGATCCCTAGATATCTATACCCAAAATAGTAAATTTTTCGATTGCCAATTAAAAAATTCCCAGATCTTGCAATTCTCAAATAATTGAATTTTTTTTCCAATCGTTTTCTCCAAAGAAATTCTGTCACGCTTTCTGGCGTACGCTCGTGTGGTAAAACAAAACAGTTTCTGAACAAATTGAAAAAAAAAACGAACGAACGAACGGCAAACAAAGAAATCGATTTTTAACCAGCTGCGGAAAACAAGCAAGTTCGACACTCGTGCCGTTGCCAAATCTTTGGAATACAAGCAGTCGCGCCTGTTTGCCTAGCAGAAAAACTTTCACTCCTTTGCCGAAGAATGTCGCCGAAGAGCAGCAACGAACAAACCTTTTCAAGCAAAAGCGTCAAATTCCCGCTACACCCTTCCAGTTACCTAATCGCGCGAAATATCGAAACGACGAATCGTTATCGTTCTTATGTGTCGTTGCGCGAATCGCGTAAATAAATAAACATGCGGTGAAAGTTTTTTTTTTACGGTTGTCGGAAAGAACAAATAACGACGGGAATCGCGAAATGCAAATAAAAATTATAAATCACAGTTGCGAAAAGTAATAGGTTGAACGTTTGTAAAGTCGCGAATCATCGCGAATCGATATTGCGATTAATCGACCTGTCGCTCCTGTTTCATCGACTTTTTGTACTCGGTTGGTTATTGATCAGGTTGATTGAACTCTCGATCGTAACTTCCGATCGCAAAAAATCGAGTGCTCGCTCGACGTGCTAAAAGACTTGAAACGTATGATAAATGTCGGAGATGTTCCAGTGTTTGCACATGTGATATATGAATGTTAAAATGCTTTTGCGAGTTTTTATGGTGTATGCTTTATTCTTGTTTTATCGTTATTTAGATTTGTGTTATGTAATGAATCGCAATTTTGATTAAAAATGTAAAACTTGCATATTAAGAAGTATTTGATATATTGCATACGTGATATAGTGCATGTTACAAGATTTGTATAATATAGTGTATATTGAAAGATTTGTGCAATGTAACGCATACTATGTGATATACTGCATACGTGATATAGTGCATATTACCAAACTTGTGTGATACAATTCATATGTGATATAATTGCATATTACCAAACTTGTGTGATACAATTCATATGTAATATATTGCATATTACCAAACTTATGTGATATATTGCATATTAACAGACTTGTGTGATATAATACATATGTGATATATTGCATATTACCAAACTTATGTGATACAATACATATGTGATATATTACATATTACCAAACTTGTGTGATACAATACACATGTGATATATTGCATATTACCAAACTTGTGTGATACAATACATATGTAATATATTGCATATTACCAAACTTATGTGATACAATACATATGTGATATATTGCATATTACCAAACTTATGTGATACAATACATATGTGATATA
Source organism: Megachile rotundata (assembly GCF_050947335.1). NCBI lineage: Eukaryota > Metazoa > Arthropoda > Insecta > Hymenoptera > Megachilidae > Megachile > Megachile rotundata. The sequence continues at coordinate 8,605,521 of NC_134995.1, forward strand.
TTACATATTAACAGACTTGTGTGATACAATACATATGTAATATATTGCATATTACCAAACTTATGTGATACAATACATATGTGATATATTGCATATTAACAGACTTGTGTGATACACTACATATGTGATATATTGCATATTACCAAACTTATGTGATACAATACATATGTGATATATTGCATATTAACAGACTTGTGTGATACACTACATATGTGATATATTGCATATTACAACACTTGTGTGATACAATACACATGTGTCACATATATTGCATATTACCAAACTTGTATTATATAATACATATGTGCTACAGTGCAGATTACAAAATTTCTATGATATAATGCACACGTAATATAATGCACACAAAAAATTGGTGTGATATAATGCACATAACAAGATTTGTATGAAATAATGAATCATGTATTTCCGTTTTTGAAACTGGTTTTAACATCAAAAGTTGAACAAAACAATGGTAATTTTTTAGCAGATAACAAGGTTAACGAAATGTTACATAGTGAATGTTCTCGAAGCAAACATTGAACAGATTTAGTTCTATTTTGGTACTAAAGGATAAATCCTTCTTTTGGGAATAAAGAATGCTGTGGAGAATAATAATGTGATTCAAACAAAGCAAAACTGTCATTTATGTAATCTGCTATATGCTAAATATTTTATGTATATTCTTTGAATTAAAATGAAATATAAAATTTATGAGTCATAACTAAATAATTTGAATTCTAGTGAATATTTGTAATAGAAGATTGTGAAAACATAATTAGACAATGGAGTGAACAAAAATTTCCTATTTCCCTGGTTCTCTAATTACCAGTCCACTATTTCCCTACTTTGTTACTTCTCTAGTTTTTAAAATCTTCATTTCTACATTTTTCTTGCTTTCCTGTTTTCATAATTTCTTATTTCTCTGATTCCTCAGGATAATAGTTCTCTATTTCCCTAATTGACTAACCAGTTAATTCCTATTTTACAAATTTCCTGTTTCCCTAATTCCCTGTTCTCCTATTTCCCTATTTCCATAGGTCTTTATTTTCTCATTTTCCTAGTCACCTACTGCTCCAGTTCTCTACTTCCCTAGTTCCATATTTTACTAGTTATCAATTTTCCTAGTTCCCTGCATCTCTAATTTTCTGTGCATCAAAATCTCTATATCTCTTTATTCCTATACGTGTATATTTCTAGATCCTATTATTTCTAGATCCTTGTGTCGCTACATCCCTCTGTCCCTAGATCCCTCTATCCCTAGATCCCTCTATCCCTAGATCCCTCTATCCCTAGATCTCTCTATCCCTAGATCCCTCTGTCCCTAAATCCCTCTATCCCTGGATCCCTCTATCCCTGGATCCCTCTATCCCTAAATCCCTCTATCTCTAGATCCCTCTGTCCCTAGATCCTTCTGTCCCTAGCTTCCTCTGTCCCTAGATTCCTCTATCCCCAGATCCTTCTATCTATCCCTAGATCCCTCTATCCCTAGATCCCTCTAGCCCTAGATCCCTCTATGCCTAGATCCCTCTGTCCCTAGCTCCCTCTGTCCCTAGACCCCTCTATCCCTAGATCCCTCTATCCCCAGATCCCCTATCCCTAGATCCCTCTATGCCTAGATCCCTTTATCCCTAGATCCCTATATCCCTAAATCCCTCTACCCTCGCATCCCAATGTTCCCAACTAAAAATCATGAAGTCAAAAATTACCAGAAACGAATCGTCCACCTAAACCCATACATTCCTACACTTCAATTCTCCTAAACTTCTAAGTCCAAATATTCCTAGATCCAAAAACCCCGTTATCCCACCATAATCTTCACACCAAACGAACAAACGCTCATTCCCGAACCGAAATTCAATAATGAAAACAAATATTATTAAATTTTATCAAAATTAACGAGTAGAATTATTTGTTTGCCCAGTGTGAAGATACCCTTAGAGTTTACTGTCGCTCACGCGACGATCGCCTCGTCGCGTCTTTCGATAGAGCCTGCAGGTTCGCGCAGAGCCTGTAACCGCGTTCCACGATGTTCACTTGAACTTCCACGGCTGTGTACACAGGTTGCACCGAGGTACGACGGTACGCGTTCACGGGGAACGATATCGAATGTCAAGAGAGACACGGAGTGGGAAAATACACTTTCTCCGAGGATTCTGGCCGACCCACATTTTGGAATCGCCGCGTTCATGGATGCTGATGACCGACGATCAACGTTCCAACGGCGCACCGCAAGCTAAGCGGAATAAATCCGGCCAAGGGAATCAAGGTCACTCTCACGAGACTCTAGTCACACGTTCGCCGATGCCTGTTGCACGTTTACAACGACAACCGCGATTTTCGTCGAATTTCAACGACTTTTACCAGCTTCGATACGATGGAAAGTCGATGTCGCTAAAACTGAAAAACCGGTCAAATCACTGTTTCACGAGTTTCTTATTTTTGGTTCTTGAGTTTCGTTCAATTTGTGAGATTGAAGTTTCTTCAAATTTGTAGGTAAAATAGGTTTTAGAAAATTTGTTTGAAATAGATTTTATAAAATTTGGTTTAATAAAATTAGCTAAATAGTTAAAATTTAATTATCGGTAAATTCAAGTTTGGTAAATTTTTAAGTCTTGGTAGACTTATACAGTTACTTATAAGTTTCTTCTTTTATGTTAATAAATTCCATTAAATTTATGAGTTTAGGATAGTCTTCAAATTTATAATTAATCTGATGAGCTATAAGTGTCCTCAAGTTTATAATTAAACTTATAAATTAATAAGTTTTATTAAATTTGTAAGTTCGTAGTTTTTTAGAGATTATAATTAAACTCTTATTAAGTTCATAAGTTACAATTTATTATTTTAAGTGAATAAGTTTCATTAAATTTATATGTTCGTAGTTTTTTAAATATTATAATTAAACTCTTACTAAATTCATGAATTACAAGTTTATTACTTTAAGCGAATAAGTTTCATTAAATCTGTAGGTTGAAACTCTCTTAAAGTTTGCAATTAAATTTATAAGTTTCTAGTTTTTTAAACTTTATAATCAAACTTCGATTAAGTGTACAATCTTCTTATTTCACAAAGAATATTCTTCGCATCGAGTACACGAAAAAAAACATTGTCAATGACGCAAATTCTTGCTTATCATTTGCAGCACGCGGTACCTTCAACATTAAGCGGTTGTTCATCCGAGAAACCTTCACGCCAATCACTTCTTTTCGCCAAATCAAATTTTCAAGGTTACAGTTTGCACGCATATCATCACTGTACTTATGCTTTAAAGTCCGGTAAACTGACGAAACGTTACAAAAAGAATGTACTGATGGCAACCCACGAGTTGGTGACACAAAGTAAAAGCACCGTGAACATTTGTAGTTACATTTCGACAAATGAGAATGACAAGTGATGAACGCAAGTACCACTTGAGAGAAGTTTGCCTGTTTTTCGCATAATTGGCGACCGCGAGAGCCAATATACCGCCGAAAATACGTGTGAGGACATTTTTCTATTCTGACCAATTGGAGTGGCGCTTCTAAACACCACGCGCCAACTCGTGGGTTGACATTGGTATGTGGGAATGTGGAATTTGGAGTTTGACAGTTTGGGGTTTAGAAACGTTGAAGTTGGAGTTTGGATGTTGCGTATTCAGAAACGTAGAAATTTGAGCGGATGAAAATTTGAAGTTGGATATTTAGAAAAGTGAAACGGGTTTATGGAAATTTGGAAATTTGGATATTAGGAAGAGTAGAAATTTGGGTTTGTAGACATTTGAAAATTTGGATGGAAAGGTAGTTTCTTGACAAATTTAGATACTTAAGAGTAGAAATTTGATCATCATAGGCATTTGGCAAGCTGGATAATTGTAAGCTTGATAACTGGAAGTCTGATAAATGTAAGCTTGATTTTGCAAGGTTCCCAAATTCCTATGTTGTCCAATTCTCACATCTCAAATTGTATAGCACCCCAAATCCCTAAATCACCAAAGTTCTATGTCTTTAAGTCTTTATATTCCCAAATTCCAATATCTTCAAGTTCCTACATCCCCAAATTGCAAAATTCCCAAATTCTATGTCTCCCAAGTCTCAGATCTCAAATTATGTAACTCCCAAAATTTCTGTATTCCCAGATCCCTAAATTCCCAAATCACTACGTCTCCAAATCTCTATATTCCCAAACTCAGTATTCAGAAATGTAGAAATGTAGAAATTTGAGCGGATGAAAATTGAAGTTGGATATTTAGAAAAGTGGAACGGGTTTATGAAAATTTGGAAATTTGGATATTTAGGAGGGTAGAAATTTGGGTTTGAGGAAATTTGAAAATTTGGATAGAAGGGTTCTTGACAAACTTAGATAAGTGTAGAAATTTCACTCTTGTAAATTGGAAAATTTAAATATTCAGAAACGTAGAAGTAAAGAAAATTTTTACAGAATTTTAACCAATTGCTCTTCTAAACACCTGAGTCTCTCGCCAACTCATGTGTTAGCGTATCTGATCTTCGACCCCTTACGTAATGAAAAAAATGATGGTAAATCGATGTGGAACGATTAGGCACAGTACGAAACTTTCGACACGGCCAAAATGACGTCGAAGATGGAGGAAAGTGAAACACGAACGGGGAACAAAAGGGGGTCACAGGTGTCCATTCACCGAAAGGGCCAGTATCCTTGACCTGCATATTTGTCCCAGCTGGAGGAAGGTCTTTGACCAGCGACGATTAGAGGTTCGATATTCGATGGTCATTCGATAGCAAGGTTTTGTTCGGGAAGGAATTAGTGAAGGACGAAGAAGAATCGTGCAGAAAAGAATGAGAGAGTATAAAAGACAAGTCGAGACTAAAAAATACAAGAAAGGATTGATACAGAACAGAAAGGACAAATAAAAAAATAGGACAGAGTCAATTGAGTATGAAAAAGAACTAATAAAAGAATTCTTTCGTTCTTGGTATACGTAAGAGACATAAACAAGTTTCCACATTATCGATAATTCGATAAATCGATATTATTAAAATGTCATTAAAACAATATAAGCAAAAGGAATTCAAGTGGCGATAAATTTTTAAATAAACAACCTTCCAAATCTTGAAGAACCAGCACTTATTCAAAAAATTGAAAGACTCAACTTTTTTAAATCCAAGGAACCTTACAATAATTTCGTCAGAAAAATTCGTCATAGTCAGCAGTAAATAACCGGAAGATCATAAAAAGAAACGAGGACAAGCTGTCGCTAATTGAGGAGTCACGTCTCAAACAAAGGATCCAAGTACGTTATACAATATACATTGTACTTGTTACTGCAACATATTAATAAATAAAATATTACGAAACGTCAAATATTTTTTCCTTATATTTGCTGTTGTATGTAACTGAACAGTGTATTATATGGTTGAATTGGTCTCAATTATTTTTGTATACTACTCAATTATTTTGTATGTAAAAAAATAACATATGCATTTACATATGTATGTAAAATAACACAGGCATCTGGATAAGTCAACAATATGAATTTTGTTCGTTTAATTATCATTAAATGGTATTTTTTAATTAAATCTGGAGTGTAATATACATATGTAATGTATAATGGATGAACACAACGAAACACAAGTGAAAACTAGTTAGCAGAGAAATAATAATTTTGTAAAAACTTTTAGGGAGAAAAATTTTAGGGTTGCTATAGGGTAAGTTTGAAAATTTGGGTATTTAGAAAAGTAGAAATTTGTCCTCTGAACATTGACAAAGTTAGATATGCATAAGTGTAGGAATCACCCTCTTGGAAATTGGAAGATTTAGATATTCAAAAAAGTCGAAATTTAAGCTTGTGGAAATTCGAAAATTTGGATATTTAGAAAAGTAGAAATTTGCCTTCTGAAAATTGACAAAGTTAAATATGCATAAGTGTAGGAATCACCCTCTTGGAAATTGGAAGATTTAGATGTTCAAAAAAGACGAAATTTAAGCTTGTGGAAATTCGAAAATTTGGATATTTAGAAAAGTAGAAATTTGTCCTCTGAACATTGACAAATTTAGATATGCATAAGTGTAGGAATCACCCTCTTGGAAATTGGAAGATTTAGATATTCAAAAAAGTCGAAATTTAAGCTTGTGAAAATTCGAAAATTTGGGTATTTAGAAAAGTAGAAATTTGTCCTCTGAACATTAACAAAGTTACATATGCATAAGTGTAGGAATCACCCTCTTGGAAATTGGAAGATTTAGATATTCAAAAAAGTCGAAATTTAAGCTTGTGGAAATTCGAAACTTTGGATATTTAGAAAAGTAGAAATTTGTCCTCTAAACATTGACAAAATTAGATATGCATAAGTGTAGGAATCACCCTCTTGGAAATTGGAAGATTTAGATATTCAAAAAGGACGAAATTTAAGCTTGTGGAAATTCGAAAATTTGGATATTTAGAAAAGTAGAAATTTGTCCTCTGAACATTGACAAAGTTAAATATGCATAAGTGTAGGAATCACCCTCTTGGAAATTGGAAGATTTAGATATTCAAAAAAGTCGAAATTTAAGCTCGTGGAAATTCGAAAATTTGGGTATTTAGAAAAGTAGAAATTTGTCCTCTGAACATTGACAAAATTAGATATGCATAAGTGTAGGAATCACCCTCTTGGAAATTGGAAGATTTAGATATTCAAAAAAGTCGAAATTTAAGCTTGTGGAAATTCGAAAATTTGGATATTTAGAAAAGTAGAAATTTGTCCTCTAAACATTGACAAAATTAGATATGCATAAGTGTAGGAATCACCCTCTTGGAAATTGGAAGATTTAGATATTCAAAAAGGACGAAATTTAAGCTTGTGGAAATTCGAAAATTTGGATATTTAGAAAAGTAGAAATTTGTCCTCTGAACATTGACAAAGTTAAATATGCATAAGTGTAGGAATCACCCTCTTGGAAATTGGAAGATTTAGATATTCAAAAAAGTCGAAATTTAAGCTCGTGGAAATTCGAAAATTTGGGTATTTAGAAAAGTAGAAATTTGTCCTCTGAACATTGACAAAGTTACATATGCATAAGTGTAGGAATCACCCTCTTGGAAATTGGAAGATTTAGATATTCCAAAAAGTCGAAATTTAAGCTCGTGGAAATTCGAAAATTTGGATATTTAGAAAAGTAGAAATTTGTCCTCTGAAAATTGACAAATTTAGGTATGTATAAGTATAAAAATTATCCTCTTGGAAATTGGAAAATGTAGATATTAAGAAACGTAAAAAACTTATTATACACGGTGCCTCACAACTAGTGTCCAGCAAAGGGGTTGTAAATAACATTGTGACTCTAACCGTCTCCCTTCACGTCATTGCAGCTTCAAAGCTTCATTTCTAGATCATTAACCCTTTGCACTCAGCTATCCCTCTGACAACATATTCGAAATATCAAAATAAATCTCCGAGTGCAAAGATTTAAGACAAAAACTATTGTTTTGCCAATAAAAACGCAGGAATTGTACTAGGAATCAGCTCACGTGTGTCCGATTTTTATCGGATTCTACTACTTATTTCCGCATTACTTTTGCACACATCTGAAATCTGGCTTGGACATACAACCACATATGTGTACATATGTGCTTACTATATGTGTTATGGGAAAGTGGCATACGTGTCGGGAAGCACATACATGTTTCGACAACCTTGGCCTATCAGAAATCACCTTTCACGAAGAAATCGAAAGAAGACGAAAACAGGAAGTGTCCGTACTGAGTGTCTGTACAAATGTTTTTTGTACTGGAAGCATTTTTTTTCACCGTATAATCACTTTTTTACGTTTTGCAATGTTATTTGCATTCTTCGTATTTAAATTCAAATTAGTTGGATGAAATGTCAGATTTTTTAGTTGTAAATGATAATTGTGAATGGATTTGGAGGTATTCATTTGTGTGGAGCTTTTTAATTTTATGCTTTCGAAATAGTAGATTCTTTTCAGAATTTGAAGTTTGGGGGTTTGAGTATTGTGGTATTTGGAGATTCAAGGATTTAGGGATATTGGAATTTAAGGATTTGGAGACTTGGGGATTTGGGAATTTAGACAGTTTTGAATTTAGGAATTTGGGATTTAGGAATATAAGAATGTAGGAGTTTGGGGGTTTATGGATTTGGGAATTTAGGATTTTAGGAATTTAGAAATTTGGAGATTTATGGATTTGGGAATTTAGGATTTTAGGAATTTAGGGATTTAGAAATTTGGGGATTTAAGGATTAAGGGATTGGGGAATTTGAAGGTTTGGGATCTGGAGAAGCTGGAAAATTTAGAAATTTGGAAAACTGGAGATTTGGGAATGCAAGCATTTGGATATCTGAAATTTTTAGTATTTTAGAATTTTGGGATTTGGAACATAAAAAACAGGAATTTTGTAATTTGGAAAGTTGCATTTATTATCAATTTTTAAATATAAAAATTCAAAATTTTAGAAACTTTCAAATTAAAAAATTTAGTACTCGTAAATTTGAAAATATTAACACAAGAATTTTCATAAAATAAAATCATAGATTTCTTATCAGTACAAAAAGATTATATACATTATTCTGATACAAAGCTTGTATTTTTACACTCACGAATCTCAAATTCTCTTAATATTAAATTACATTCACATAACACGAATCGAAAACAATTGCAGCACCAAATAGCGAGTGAAAGCGATAAGCGAAATTAGCTATCGATACATCGACCTATCCATCGTAACTTTCAATTAATCGATCTCTATCGATAAAACGATATTAAGAGGATGACTTCACTCTGCGTATACTTTCAAATAAAATTACTTCTAATACTCTACGGTAATTCTAATTTTAATACAAAATTGATTAAACTTTCTAAGTTTAACTTTTTTTAATTGCAACCATTTTAAACTTATACCTCCTTTCACCCGACAGTTTTCAAGGTATAGTTATTCATATATTCTTGAAGTTTAAAAATTTAAAAATTTTTCAAATTTCAAAACTTAATTTTTTTAGTAAGTTTTTATTTTTAAATTTCTGCATTTGTAAATTTTCTGGTTATGAGTTAAAGTTGATTGAATTACTGAATTATTAAATTACTAAATTGCAAAATTATTAAATTTCTAAATTACTAAATTTCTGAGTTACTAAATTTTTAAATTACTAAATTACTAAATTATAAAATTATCAAATTACCAAATTACCAAATTACCAAATTACCAAATTACCGAATTCCCAAATTCCCAATTTCTCAACTTCCACAATTTCCAAATCCCTAAATCCTCAAGTCCCTAAATCTCCAAATCTCCAAATCCCTAAATCTCCAAATCTCTAAATCCCTAAATCTCCAAATCTCTAAATCTCCAAATCCCTAAATCTCCAAATCCCTAAATCTCCAAATCCCTAAATCTCCAAATCCCTAATTCCCTAAATCCCTAAAACTCCAAATCCCTAAATCTCCAAATCCCTAATTCCCTAAATCCCTAAAACTCCAAATCCCTAAATCTCCAAATCCCTAATTCCCTAAATCCCTAAAACTCCAAATCCCTAAATTCCCAAATGCCTAAATCTCCAAATCCCTAAATCTCTAAATCCCTAAATCTCCAAATCCCTAAATCTCCAAATCCCTAAATCACCAAATCCCTAAAACTCCAAATCCCTAAATTCCCAAATCCCCAAATCCCCAAATCCCCAAATCCCCAAATCCCAAAATCCTTAAATCCCCAAATCCCCAAATCCCAAAATCCCAAAATCCCAAAATCCCCAAATCCCAAAATCCCAAAATCCCCAAACCCCCAAATTTCTCCTTCCTTAATCTCACAAATTCCCAAAAAACCTCAGCATTCACATAAACCTTGCAACCACTAAGACTTCCCCGTCCACAAATAGCAGTGATTCATTCAATGGTTCCTCCACGACTGCTACAAGCAGCTGTGATTCCGCAATTTACAATCCGAACATTATCACCTGTTCAAATGACGTTTTACCAGACACTCATTTAAGGTGCATTCACACCACTCACACAAGTATTAAAGATACTCGCACAGAAAGGGTTGGAAGAATCGTTAGGTATACGAATGTGGGTATGCGAGCACGTAATCGCGTTCAACTTTTACCGTGATTCGCATTTGGGTATCGAGGACACCTGCATGCCGTTCCCGTGTCGGAGAAACTGTACGAACGCATAAAACGCTACCTGTTGCGTGCAGTCGTTGCACTGCATCGAAAACTTGCGCATCATTTTCTCATTTAAACAACTGTAACTCGATTTTAACATTGGAGGATTTTGATAAGAAGAATTTGTTCGAAATCGTCGTTCCTGGCTGAACAATCAGCTTCGGGTGTCTATAATTAACCCATGCTGTACAATTTATTTGTTTGATACATCAGCCATCTCATAGCTATAATATAAAAACAAAGAAAGAAAATTAAAATGTGAAAAAATGTAAAATTGTATGTAAATGAGAAATCCTTAATTAACAAATCATAATTGGACCTAAACTTTCGGTTGAAGGGTAGCTAAAATTTGAGAAAGATGCATCGCATTTGAGCTGAGTCACGAGTCAGACTCGTCAAATTATTATTTTATTCCTGAATTAGAATAGAAGAACAGGTTTGAAAAATGTCACCACATTTTTCGCAAAAAAGTCCGACCTCTATTTATCCCAAAATAAACTAATATTTGTTATTATGCTAAATCTTCATATTAGCACATAAAGTAGATATCATTTTTTACCCGACTATCCCAAAATAAACCAGTATTTGTTTTTGCGCTAAATCTTCGTATTAGCTCATAGAGATCTTCATTTTAACCTGATTATCCCAAAATTACCTACTGTTCTTTGCCACATAAAATCTTCATGTTATTGCGACATAAGATCTTCAGGTTAGTGATTTTAAATGAAATGCCAGGTTAGGGTGAAAATGTCAGATGTTCATTTTATCGTGACTATCCCAAAAAGACCCAGTACTTTTGACCACATAAAATCATATTATTACTGCATCAAATCTTCATGGTATAACCACGTAAAATCTCCATATTCGTGATATTAAATAAAGTGCCAAGTTAGAGACAAAGATGTCAGATCTTTACTTTAATCTGAGTACCTCAAAGCAACCCAGTACATTTTATCACATAAAGTTTGTCGTATTATTGCTAAATCAAATCTTCATGGTATAACCACGTAAAATCTCCATATTCGTGATATTAAATAAATTGCCAAGTTAGAGACAAAGATGTCAGATCTTTACTTTAATCTGAGTGCCCCAAAACAACCCAGTACATTTTATCACATAAAATTTGTCATATTATTACTGCATCAAATCTTCATTCAATCACACAAAATCTCTCTCTTAGTGATTTTAATCGAAGAACAAGATGAGCGACTTGCAAGATGTCAGGTCTACATTTCAACCTGCCTATCCCAAACAACCAATACTTGTTACCATGCAAATACTTCACATTTATAGTAAATTACATCTGCGGCTTAGTAATTTTGAACGGAATGCCAAGGACAACAGGGGTTAAACCTGATCGTGCACTTCTGCGCTTATTAATGTCCTTGAACAAGCTGACTGCACATAGAAACACGGTCCCAAGTATTCAGCGCGGCTGCCAACCGAAAGGATACCACCGGAATAACAAAAGGACATGAGAATCGGTATATTTGATGTGACAGACGAGAAAACCTGGAAGTGCACTGGTTGTATTCAACGATGGTATTCGTACAATCTTGGAAATCAAATGATTCGACAGAAGAGTGACTTTTCCAGGTAAAGCGGTGATGAACGAATATCGCTGCATGGTACGTTGTTCGTGGTTTGTATAAATTATGGGAATTGGGGCTTGAGGTTGTGGAATATGGTAATTTGTAGTTGGGAATTTTTGAGGAGCATAGGTAATTGGTTTATGAATTTTCAAATTTTTGGATTTTTAGGTTGTTAGATTTTTAGATTTTTAGGTTGTTGGATTTTTAGATTTTTAGATTCTTAGATTCTTAGATTCTTAGATTTATAAGTTTTCAAATTTCCATTTTTTCCATTTTCCAATTTTCCAATTTTCCAATTTTCTAAATTTCCATATTTCCAAATTTCCAATTTCCCAATTTTCTAAATTTTCAATTATCCAATTTCCCAATTTCACTATTTTCCAATTTTCTAAATTTCCAAATTACCAATTTCCCAAATTTCCATATTTTCAAATTTCCAATTTCCCAATTTCTTAATTTCCCAGTTTTCTAAATTTCCAATTTTCCAATTTTCCAATTTCCCAATTTCACTATTTTCCAATTTTCTAAATTTCCATATTTCCAAATTTCCAATTTTCCATATTTCCAAATTTCCAAATTTCCAATTTCCCAATTTCACTATTTTCCAATTTTCTAAATTTCCATATTTCCAAATTTCCAATTTTCCATATTTCCAAATTTCCAAATTTCCAAATTTCCAAATTTCCAATTTCCCAGCTTTCCAATTTCCCAGTATCCCAATTTTCCAGTTTTCCAATTTCTCAATTTTCCAATTTTCTAAATTTTTAAATTTCCAAGTACCTAATTTTCCTAATTCCCAAATTTCCAAATTTCCAACTTCCAAGTTCCCCAATTCTCAAATATTCAATTTCCTCAATTTCCAAATTTTTCACTTCCCAAATTTGAAAATTTGTACACCTTAAAATGCATCCACACGAAAATTTCTAAATTTGAAATTACATAAATTGTCAAATTTATAATTTCCTAAATTTCTACTTGTAAAACTACCCATCAAAAATTTCCAAACATCTAAATTTCCAGACTCAAAAATTTCTAAATTAGACTTCACATAAATTAAAAAATCTATAATCCATCCATCTGCCAACTTTCGAGCCGTACACCCATCCGTCCATTAAAAGAAGCCTAAGTGAAGAGGTTGAAATCATATTTCGTCCTTGCAGCATCCTTTCACGAGGATAGATACAAGGATGACCAGATTCTCGGGGTATAGAAATGGCAACCATCGTTCCTAAAGTAGATTCAATCTTAAAAAGAACACTGAAACTTTCCCTTCCCCATCGAAAATTAAAGAAACCGATCCGTCCTTGATATCCACACCGCAATTCCGTGAAGTCTTCCGCATTTTTTGAAATGCAAATCCTCGGGATGGTTATCCTGTAGGCGTCGAAGGAGACATCGCACGGCGCATATGCGATCGTACGCAAAAGCTCATTCGTAGTCGAAGAACGGATGGACTTTCAAGGTCCAAGGAGTTCTCTGTCACGTCCTGTCTCGTCAATTCATATGCTATGTCCAGAAATATATATTTGTTCAAGGAGGGGGTCGTTAAGTATGGAAAGAGGGGACTAAAGAGAGGTCACCATTGGTTTAATCTTGGACTACTATTTTTGGCAGGTTGTCAATTTCGGGTTTCTCGAAGTTTGAAAATTTGGTGAAATTTTTGTATTTGGAGTTTCTTTATTTTATGTTACTTTTGGACTCAGAATTTTATTTTAAGAGTTTAAGAGTTGTGGAGAGTTTTTTATAGGAAAGTTTAGAAATTTGGTAAGTTTGAAATTTTTTAAAATTTTATGATAATTTTTAAACTTAATTAATTTTTAAGTTTATGTATTTTCAAAGGTGGAAGTTAAATAATTTCAAATTTGAAAATTTATGTAATTTCGAATATATAAATTTTCAAATTTACATAGCAGGTTCTATATAAATTTACATTTTACATAGATTTTTATTTTATTTATAAATTTAGATCTAGATTTTATAATCATTTTATGTAGGTCTGCATTTTAGAATTATTTTATGTAGGTCTGTATTTTATAATTATTTTATGTAGGTCTGTATTTTATAATTATTTTATGTAGGTTTAGATTTCATAATTATTTTATGTAGGACCGCATTTTAGAATTATTTTATGTAGGTCTGTATTTTATAATTATTTTATGTAGGTTTAGATTTCATAATTATTTTATGTAGGACTGCATTTTAGAATTATTTTATGTAGGTCTGTATTTTATAATTATTTTATGTAGGTTTGCATTTTATAATTATTTTATGTAAGTCTGCATTTTATAATTATTTTATGTAGGTCTGCATTTTAGAATAATTTTATGTAGGCCTGCATTTTATAATTATTTTATATAGGTTTGGATTTTATAATTATTTTATGTAAGTCTGCATTTTATAATTATTTTATGTAGATTTGGATTTTAGAATTATATTATGTAGGTCTGCATTTTATAATTATTTTATACAGGTTTGGATTTTAGAATTATTTTATGTAGGTCTGCATTTTAGAATTATTTTATGTAGGTCTGTATTTTATAATTATTTTATGTAGGTTTGCATTTTATAATTATTTTATGTAAGTCTGCATTTTATAATTATTTTATGTAGATTTGGATTCTAGAATTATATTATGTAGGTCTGCATTTTATAATTATTTTATGTAGGTCTGCATTTTATAATTATTTTATATAGGTTTGGATTTTAGAATTATTTTATGTAGGTCTGCATTTTAGAATAATTTTATGTAGGTCTTCATTTTAGAATTATTTTATATAAGTCAAAATTTTATCTGCGTGCCTTGTGTCCCGCAATTGAAGTACTCCTTATTCCCAAATTAAATTTCGCGGGCTATTACAACAAAATGGCGACCCACCCGAACCCAATACCGTTACTTCATAACTCTCATTAGAGGGTTCCTAATTAAGAGGACACCGAAGCGCCACAAGTACGCGTTCAGAATCGAATTCGTCTTCTAACATTATTTTAACGAATTCAATCGATCATCGAATCGATCTTCGTACTCTCGACACGATCGGTATTACCGTCCCGTTATGTCCCAAGAACATTAAGTGCTAAAATGAGTATCGAATTCCCGCCTCCGAATCGATTGCGTAAGAATGGAATGAATGACCGGTGTTCATTGCGGAAAAAACCGTCTAGTAAATCAAAATGTGCTAAGCAATCGTTCGTCATCGATTCTCGAATTTATGGCCGATCGATTTTTTTGCGATGGAATAGAAATTTATTGGAACGGCTACTTTTTTGTGGAGAACACAGATGATGTCAGTTGAGGACTAAAAAAAAAAGAGAATGAAATTATAGTTGTTAGGAAATATTCGGGATTCTGTTTCGGAATGTGGAAGATTTTTTAATCACTAGAATTATTATCATTATTGTGGAACTATTGGGTTTTTGTAGGCGATGAATATTTTGGGGAATTTTAGTATGATTTTGTAATTCGGTAATTTTTTAATCGACTTCGAAAAAGGAGGAGGTTACTCAATTTGATCAGTATATATTTTTTTAATGTTATCACTTCAAAGCTTTACAGCCTCAAAACTTAAGAAAATCATATAACCCTAAAATATCAAGGTGGTAGGATATTAATTCCACACTCTCTTGTCTCATCAACCACTGGAACCACTAAACTAATATTTGTTTCCTATACTTTTGCAGGTCATCCATAAAGCGTGCATTATTCACGTTATCCTGTTTGCCAAATTTACATACCATTATAAATTTTAATATAATATACATATATTGTAATCAATAATGTCATCAATGTAATTAATATTTAATCTTCGATCGCACAAATAAAAATATGACCGCATTCGTCTGATGGAGCAACTGCATCATCGACGTTATGTAAAAACCCAGACCAATCGATCTTCTAAAGATACGCATATTCCATAACAGTATTTTGCAATCACTATGGTGCACCGACTAATTGATATGCTATACCGGTGTTGGTCGTGAGATCTGTCAGCTTCACAGCCCGCGACACCGTCAACGAATTCAGAAGCTTGTATTCACTGATGCAAAGAACGTTTCAATTGACGCACTCTGAGCTGCGAATGATTCATAAACGCTTCCTGAATGGACAAGATTGATTTTATCACGTGCCGATCTCTTTTTCACTTCTATTCCTGAGAACAATTAATCGTTAACACTGATCCTTCGAAGATTTATATCTCGCGTGTGATCGTTTGTAGAATGAGTTTTGGAGACGTGAATGATTCACTGAAAATAACAGTGCTTAGACAGTTTTTTTTTAAAGATAAAGGTGAGGAACCTTGATGAGGAAATATCTTCTTTTCTTACTGTCTACGAATCTAGGATATAAATGGTGTAACTTAAAAACCTTGATGAAGGAATATATCAAGGACTATAAGTTGATGATTCTCTTTGATTGGGAAACGATCAATTTGCATCGCTTATATTCGCATGCAAGGCTAGATAACAAAGACAACGGATTTCCATTTTTGTATAACACTGTCAATCAAAAAGATCCGAATGATTTGATTAAGAATGACTCAACTGGGTCAAAATAAATTATTGTTTGATAGTTTATGTTTGATAGATCAGTTAAACCTTTGACAATGGTGAAGTTTAGATACATAATTTTAATTTTTTTATCTACAGCTGTGCTGTCTTTAGAATTTCGTTCGTATACCCTATAATGTGGCAATATAGACGATGCTATCTATAGAGTTTGCAATATATGGTAATATAACACGTGGAGTTGCAAAGCATGGCAATATAATACGTGAAATTTGTAATTATGGCGATATAACGCGAGGAATTAAAAATATATCAAATTTGCGACACTTGGCAATATAACAAATGAAATATACAATACATGACAATATAATGCGTGAAACATGCAATTGTGACGATATAACGCGAGGGATGATAAATGCATCAAATTTCCAACACGTGGGAATGTAACAAATGAAATATGAAATGCATGGCAATATAACGCGTGGAATTTGCAATTATGGTGATATAACGCGAGGAATGATAAATGCATCAAATTTCCAACGCGTAGCAATGTAACAACTGAAATATGAAATGCATGGCAATGTAACGCGTGGAATTTGTAATTATAGCGATATAACGCGAGGAATGATAAATGCATCAAATTTGCAAAGCTTGGCAATATAACAAGTGAAATATGCAGTGCACTGCAATATAACGCGTGGAATTTGTAATTATGGCGATATAACGCGAGGAATGATAAGTGCATCAAATTTCCAACGCGTGGCAATGTAACAAATGAAATATGCAATGCATGGCAATATAAAGCGTGGAATTTATAATTATGGCGATATAATGCGAGGGATGATAAATGCATCAAATTTTCAACGTGTGGCAATGTAACAAATGAAATATGAAAAGCGTGGCAATATAATGCGTGGAATTTATAATTATGGCGATATAACGCGAGGGATGATAAATGCATCAAATTTCCAACGCGTGGCAATGTAACAAATGAAATATGAAATGCATGGCAATATAACGCGTGGAATTCGCAATTATGGCGATATAACGCGAGGAATGATAAATGCATCAAATTTCCAATACGTGGGAATGTAACAAATGAAATATGCAATGCATGGCAATATAACGCGTGGAATTTGGAGTGCATAGAATTTGCAACGTATGGCAATATAACACGACGATCTAATGCGAAGCATTCCAACATATGGCAATATAACGCACAGCGATGAAACATGCATAAAAAATCTCGCTTAAGCGAATGCATAAAACGTGTAAAAATCTCATTAACCCCAATTAATTAATGGAATATTGAAAAGTGATGGATAAAAAATAATTAAGAGGGTCATCGGTCAGATGTGATAATTACAATCGTGATTCGTGTACATCCTTTAACTCGATTAGAACAGTATTAATACCGGTTTCCCATAGATGGATTAGAACAGGTGTGTTACGTTCCCTGCACAACGCGGCCGTTCTCTTCAATTATGTTTCTAGCCTGAGGCCGACCTCAAAGCTTACGTTACTGTAAATTACACTGCGATAACGATTCGCAGGAAATCATACCGCCCGTTCAACATTTCTCTCTTGTCCTCCCGCGGCAATTATCTTTTATTGCCGCACGGCTAACCGATCTTTCATTAAGTATCTTTGCTATTCTTATATCAAACCTATTCTCGACAAGACTAGTGTACATTGTCTGTTGATTGTTTCACCAAGCGTGAATACGATTATTATTCAGAAACAGTCTTTTGCGGGAATTACACATAATAAGCTTTGGTAATTTGTGATGGAGTCGATTACAAATGAAGATGACTCAAAATGTCTTTATAACACGCGAATACAAGGTGCTGACAATTACTAATTAAGTATTAACAGATACATTCTTTTGTAGACACGAGAACGTGTATGGAAATGGACAAAGTTGTGAAACGTGCAATTTAGAATAAAGTAAAATAAAGTGTGAAGCAGAAATGTGGAGAAAAATAAGTGGTCACACGTGTCGAGTCACACGTGTGATAGTTCTGTCATTATTAACCCATCAAGAATCAATAATGCATTTTGTTACTAATCTTTATTCAACGATTTACGTTTAGAATCCTGTTCCTAAGGTTAAAACTTGAAGGAGGATTCCAACGATTTGCATACCAATCTTATTGTCATTAGCTTGGAAAAATTTCAATATAATAAACTATGTTGCTGCAAAGTACCTTTTTATAATTTTGCATTTTCGTATATGGACAGACTATAACAATTTTGTACATATATAGACATATGGACATGTTCTACATATGTTCTACACATATGCATATATTCTACATATGTCCACATATGTATATGTTCTATGTATGTTCTACATATGTCTGCATATGTATATGTTCTCCATATGTCTACATATGTGTATGTTCTACATATGTTCTACACATATGTATATGTTCTACATATATTCTACACATATGTGTATGTTCTACATATGTTCTACACATATGTATATGTTTTACATATGTTCCATACATATATATATGTTCAACATATGCCTACATATGTTTTACACACATGTAATTGTTAGATAATATTAAACCACTAGCGATTAACGCAAAGTTAAATTCAGAGTCACCTACGACCCAACAAATCGCAGTTAAAGAGATAATTAAAATTGTGATTCCGTATCATTTCACGAAATGATCATTTTTCAATACATATTTCTCTCAAATAACTCATTCAGGTTTGCGAAACATGTCTGCCTGGGAACAGGTTTCTTATTTATTTGATTTTATTGTATGTATATTCTTCTGTTTCCTCTGATAATATTAAACACACGGTGTTCCAATATTTGCGATAGGAAAGTAAAACAAAATGAACGAGAGAAAAGATAAAGCAAAACTGCATATCGTGCAGATTTGATCTGTGCAAAATTTAATTTGGATTTTTCAAAACATTTCTAGAAAAATTTGTTTGCGATAAAAGAAATAATAATTTTAATATAACAATCTATTAATTCTCAAGTTAATAAAAAAATATCAAAAATTATTATGAGCAAATTTTTGAAAATTAATTATTTGTAGTATTTAATATTGACACCCTGTACATTCGAATGGTAAAGAATATGATAAACGATCGTTCAATATATAATATTCCATATCCGCTTCATATTTCCTTGCTCTGATTAATACCTACCATAATTAAAAATAAAATTCAATGTAAATTGTAAATGTACGCGTTTAACTTCTGTCCTTAGCGAATGCTTACTTTCAAAAGCAAAAAACGAGATTGGCAACCGAATAGCAAATAGATCGTAAAGATTATTCAAATCTAACGTGATATTCGTTGAGATACGTAATCAATGCCAATTATGAGCTTAATTATGCCCCAATTAGTCTGTACAACTTGATTCAATCATAATAAACCTACCTCACTTTTGTATGCACGTATTTGTTCTACTAATCTTCAAAAATTTTCAATAAAACAAAAAATCAAGAGTATCAAATTATTTTAATAAAAATTCGAAGATCTTTTATTTAAAAATTTTGAATACAATGAAGTTTAGTTGAAAATAAATAATTTTTAATTCGAATACGTTTTTATTAAAAAATCTGGATTTTATTGAGAAATAACAATTTTTAATTCGACAAATTTTTATTAGAAAATTTTGATTCTAATTAAATAGTAATTAATCATTTTCAAGAATAAAATTTTTCAGCAGCAAAATTTTCAATAGTAAAATTTTTTAGTAGCAAAATTTTCAATAACAACATTTTTGATCCAAGTAATTTTTTTTGTAAATAAATTTTTTAATTAAGCAATTATTGATTAATTTCTCAATTAAGAATTAAATTGTAGATAATTATAAATTCAACAAATTTTAAATTGAAAATCAAAATATAATTTCTGATTCAACTATAATTAAATGAAATATTAAAAGTCAATTTTAATTAAGAATTTAATTAATAAAGTTTTCAGTCGTTAATTGAAACTAGTCCCAATTAAGAATGACCTCTATTAATTATAATTAATCAACCTTAGAAAATCTGATTTTTACGTATCTAATCATTTTATCGAAAATATTGAAACGTTTTTTCTCGTGCGATTAAAAATGAATAATCCTTAATAAAAATTTGTTCACACCGACAATAATAATTGGAGTCACAGTTCCAGGGACAGTTCCCGCTCGGTTTACCGTTTCGCCTATACAAAGTCTAGCTGAAAAAGTAACACTACCTTCGCAGAAAGGAGCACAGATAACGTGCACTTTGTCGGACGACCCACTATCACACAAAATCATCTGTGTAACCTAAGTCTAAGTCATTGTAGATGTGACTCTAAACGTTGGTGGACGTTGATCTCAACACCGCCTATTCCGCTTTTATGTTCGTTGTAGAAACAAGGAGCGAAAGGTGTGTTAAACAGTGTAAAACACTCGGATCTGGACCCAATTCGATGACTTACATTTTATACTCTACACCGTTATGCGTGTTGCCGCTCTACAATGAATTGCATAAACTGTGATTGGACGAAGTCATTTATTGTTTGTAGTAATTTCAAGTCCGAAAGCGAACTACTTTTTTTGTATGGACCACGAAGTGATTTATGTTCAACCAATTTTCGATTAGACTTGATATTTCAAGCTAAAGATATTAACTGATAATTACTGATGAAATTGAAGAAGTTAAAGAAGTTAAAATTTAAATTGAAGCTCAGTTGATTTCACTAGTAGTTCTTCCACAACAAATTTAAATAAACAATTTCTTTTCGTGCTTAAATATGTAACTAAAAATGCAAGATTTTCATTAAAATTTGTCATTAAAAATCATAATACACTTTCAAATAATTTATAACATAGTACTTGGCCAATTAAAAATAATTTCTATAAGTTTCAATGATAGAAATATTATAAATAAAAAAGCTAAGAAATGACTTGTGTTGTAAATTCATTCATAAGTTTCATGTTACAACACTATGAATTGATGAGATTAAACAAACAACGTCTCAAGAGCTTCTCCAATATAATCGATTACTCAATTCACGCAACTCGTAACACGCGAGCGAACAAAATTTTTCCCGACTAGTATACGCAGAATCATATTTCTCTAAAGCTATTTCCTTTCGCCACAACTGTCTATCCACCTTTACAACCGGGACATCGCATAGGCGTAAGTAGATAGGGATCGGGATGTACCTGATATTTCTTAGATTGCAGGTGGAGTTATTTTTGAGGGCGCAAATATAACGCGTGGCGATATATCGTGTAGGGATCTTAAGCAGGGTGATATAACACGTAGGTGTGCAATGGGTGGATATTTTAATCACAGTTTTACAATGCGTGACACAATGGTGATACAATGTATGATGATATAATATATGACGATATAATGCGTGGTGATATAGCGAGTGGATTTAACGAGTGGTGATGTAATGAGTGGATAAATCTAGAGTAGTGATATAATGAGTGGCAATGCAACGCGTAGGAAATTCAATTTGTGGAAATAAATGCATGGCGATATAACAAGTGGCGATACAACACGTGATAATTCAATTTTTGATGAATTCAATGGATGTAGGGATACAACGCATAGTAATTCGGTATGTGGCGAATTTAATGCATAACGATACAACGCATGGCGATATAACGCGAGGTAACTCAAGGGGTGGTGAATTCAATTATGTGAGGATATAACAAGAAGCAATAAAACACGTAGTAATTCTACATATAGTAAATCTAATGCATTGCAATGTAGATCATAGAGAATCTACCCAGTGGCGATATAACGCGAAGAAAGTTTAACGCGTGACAAATTCAACGCATCATAACTTAATGCGTGGTGATACAACATATGACAAATTTAAGATGTAGAAATTCTAAATTATGGTTATCTAACACGTGGTGAAATAAAGCATGGCAATGTAACGCGTGGCGATATAACACAAGGCAAATATAATATGTGGTATTCTAAAGTATAGTGATTCAACAAGTGGTAATCGAACACGTGACCATTCAATAGTAATAGTCTAACATTTGGCGATATACCGCATGGCTATATAGCAAATGGCACTAAAACGAAATACCATATGTGACAAACTTGAAGAGTGGTAATTTAATGAATGATCCCTAACATAATTTAATAGTGATCCCTGATGACATAGCGTGACCCTAGAATTTATGGTGATATAACGCGTGGCGAATCTAATAGTTGGTGATATAACGCGTGGTGAATCTAATACGTGGTGATATAATGCATGGCGAATCTAATGCATGTAATTCAACTTGAGATTATTAAAGTCCGACCAACTTATTGCAATCAAATTCATGACGATTTAACTTAACGTAATTAGCTTTGTAATTTCACGACCACGTAATTCAACACCTAACCTAACACAGCAATATGCGGCGACTTAAATCCCCTAAATAAAATTCCTAGTTATTACGCCAATGGAACCTGGCAACAAAATTCGAAATCGTTCCCCGTAACCGCATTGTTGCCATAAAACGCGATGTTCTCGAAGATAAAGACAGTATTCTGGTTCACCGATTTTCGATCTCGCAACATTTCTCTGCATTTACGAAATCATCGCGGCGATGCACGGTGACTATTTCATCGGCGATAGAGGAGCAACCATCGATTCGATCAATTGATCGCGACGCAAGAATATAAAACTGTAGAATGTAGGTCTCTCCAAGTAATTCCTGGCCGTTCTTTACACTCGTTTAACCGGATTTTTCTTTGTGACGGAAATACAGAACGTTGCGATCTTAGGTAAGTACTTGAAGAAAAGAACTTCCTTCTTCGAGCACGATCGCAACGTGACGTATCGATGCGTCAAAGATGTATGAGTATCGTTGGAACTCTACCTGTTCAGCAATGCACATAAATAAAATATTACTATCTGCAAACTATCCTATACACACATGCAATTATTAAATTTATTTTGCTCTACGTATAATACATTTTTAACAGCACAATTTGGATCAATATTAATAATAACAAAATATAATTAACAGTAGCCTTGTGTTTAAATAACATTAAATTTTTGAAGGAGAATAACGTTTTATACAATGTTTAAAACCCATCGATACTAATTGTAAGCTACATATCCACCTACAGCCTAATCGATCATTCCTTGCCTGGCAATTAATTTGTTATTGAGCAACGAAACAAGTGTTACAGTTTACCGTTACAGGGTTTCAAAGTATCTAAAACGTGTGTACGCAATATCACCCGCGTTTCACTAATTTTCGCACAACTGTTCGAAAAGCCTGCAAGAAAATTGTGCCGGACCGGTTCTCCCACATGTAAAGATTTTATCTTGTCTTTTAGATAGCAAACAAAATGTAAGATCGTTTATTTCGTGCTCGATAACGCAAATGGTATTTTAAATATGTATAAGGTGTCTAACGATCGAAATGCATGTTTCTGAAATATCTTTGCTTTAATATTCAGACACGAACCTTGGGTTATTGATTTCTATTGCAATTGATATTATCATAAATATTTTATATCAAGAATTTTAATACAAGGAGCTGGGAATCTTAAGATTTCTGTCTAGGGATATTGGTATTTAGTAAATTAAGGTTTTGTTTAGGGATTTTTGGGTTGAGGGATATTTTGATCGAAACATCTTTGGCCCCAGATATTTTTTAGATCTAGGGATTTTTGGAGCTATGGTTTTTTGCATCTAGGTATTTTTGAATCTAGGGATATTTGAACTTGGCGAATTTTGGAACTAGGATTTTTGCATCTAGGGATTTTGTGGATTTAGGGATTTTTGGATCTAAGAATTTTTGAATGTAGGGATATTTGAATTTAGCGATTTTTGGATCTAGGGATTTTCGGAACTAGGAGTTTTGCATCTAGCGATTTTTTGGATTTAGGGATTTTTTGATCTAGGAATTTTTTAATTTAGGGATATTTGAATTTAGCGATTTTTGGATCTAGGGATTTTGCAACTATGAGTTTTGCATCTAGGGATTTTTTGGATTTAGGAATATATTGTCCAAGAGATTTTCAAATCTAGGGACCTTTGGTTTAGTGATTTTTCATTGGGAGACTTTCTACTCTAGGGATTTTTAGGTTAAAAGATTTGTTGATGTAAAGATTTCTGTGTCTAGGAATTTTTTAGGTCCAGAGAAGTTCGGTTCTAGTGATTTTTTAATCTACAATTGAAGATTAAGTAATCTAGGGATGCAAAAATATTTTCAATTAACAGTATTGGATTATAAAGATCATTGAAACTAGAATCAAAAATATTATAGAGGAAATCATCGACCAAAGGTGAACGATCTATTGAAAAACTTTGCACGACTATAAGAGTAGTCAAAGGTCATTGTTCAAAAATATCATGGTCACGCGAACTAATCGAACACCTCGTGCCAATACAGTGAACAACGAAGAAAGTGTCGAAGATCGTAAAATAATAGAGATGGCGATAAAAAAGCGTGCATATCAAACAATAGTAGTCATTGCAAGGAATGATGCGAAACTATCAAAAAGAAAGGTGGGGAAAAACACCTGTTTATCTCTATCCAAGCTGTCATAGGGACATTTGTTGAATAATTTACGCTAACGAACAGAATCGTGCAGAATATCGATAGAATATACGATTGATCGGTTTCTAATGATCCGTAAAATGAAACTGGGCCGATCAATTGAAAAAGGCCGCCGCAGATTTTCTATGTTAATTTATGGACTACCTGATCGAACTCGGTGCGCAGTAATTTACCAACAATCGCATTGTAAAACTATTCATGCATTCCTCTGCGTGCGTACACACGTGCAATGTTCACGAGAGCGGAATGTCAAAAGCAAAAACGAAGTGCGTCAATGAAGGAAATCTCCCTTATTGTACGCGAGATATGGAGAGTGACGCCTGTGAAGGATCCGCAAATTGAACCGGTGTTAATGACCTTACATTTGTATTCAACTCACCACTAAATCTAACGTCGATTTCTAATCGTACCTTAAAATATTAAACGATCAAATTTTGCTAGAAATTAACATTCATTTGCATGAAAATCAAAGATGACACCTGTATGAATTAGTGAGCATACAAATTTTTGAATAATAAAAATAAAATAATTTGAGGGATCTGAAGTTTCTAGGCAGTAAAATTACGTTACGGACGGGTTTTAGGTCCCACGAAATTTACGAGGATATTTTGTTTCTTTTAAAGCCGGAACTTTCAGTCGGTCGAAGAACCAGTAAGTAAAAGCAGAGGTACGCTCGGAGTACAGCTGTACACGAGAAAGTCAAGAGCGTGGATTCCATGGGTTAACCATGCTCGAAGAAGGATATCTCACGGGCCAGTTAGCCTACTTACGACGAGCGGGACTTGAAATTCGTACCGTGAACGTCACGACCGGTTCCCACTCGTTTCGATTAATATTGGACGACGCTACTACGAAAAGGAATCCATCACGAGTAATAATGTCCGAGGCGTCGGTTTACCTAACACTTGCGTAATAAACTATAGATTAGCCATCGACACTATGGGAGTTCGAAGAGATTTCAAAATCTGGTCTGTGTCACTTTCGAGCAGAGAAAGTCGTGCAATTCATTTTACCGTCCATGGAACGATTTATGGAAAACTTTCGTTAGAGATCAAAGCGTTTAGAAATTGCAGAATTAGAAATTATTGGTATGAAATTAACACTTATAATTGTTATTTTACATCCAATAACGAATTATCACCTTTTGTACTTATTTCGATCTAATATGGTAATTAACTTTTTGATAAGTATTCAACGCGGAGCAACGCAAATTCAAATTCGATCACTGCGCATGCGCACAACGAACGAGCCGCGCAGGTACAGTCAATACACAGTTTAAACTAATTTCCAAGAAAAATACACAATTTTGTATCAACACTAGTGAAGCTTAATTTAAAACACGATTTTTGGCAATATTTCTACTAACAATTATTGCTAATAATACTAAAGTATTATTTTACAGTTTATAACATGAACTGCGCCAGTAGCAGACGCCAGCTAGGTCGTCTGCTAGAAACAGCTGACAGCTCCACCGGATAAAAACGTGGTTTCGTGAATTTAATTAACAGCATTATACAACAGATATCAATTCACATGATTATATTTCAGAAATTTAAATGACAATGTACATAAATAAAATAGCAGTTTACTTTACGTTCAAACTTCTGTAACGAATCACGATTTACCGACACTTCTTTAGACATTATGTAATGTACAAAATTTCACTGATCGACCAAAAGTATTCGTATCGCGTAATTCGTTCGTTTACGCTGTTATTTCGTGATCTTTCATTTAGACATTTGTAAAACTCAATGTATACAGCTACAAAAATTATTAAAAGCAACGCTAGAATAAGTTTTACGTTCGAACAGAGACTAGGTTATGTCAGTGATAACACACGAGTTTATAGTAATATTTTACTAAAAATGAATGAAACGAATGGAATTTATGTACGCACGAGAAAATACCGATGCCGAACTGATAAGGGTGTAATTTATTATTTTAGCGCGAAAAGTATATGTTGTTTGCTGATAAGATTTATTGGCATTGATATAAAACAGCGGAAATAACATACCTGACAGTGTTGCACCAAAGCACTGGTCGGTTGTTCGATTCTGGGTCGTGACTTGACACATGTTGTTGAAACTTTCCTCCGTAATTGGGCGAAATGTCCGAACTGGCACAATTTCTCTGCACGAGCACAGAGCCTACTCGACCCTATACACGCCATAGCGAAAACTGTAGTGAGCCGAGTCACACAACTCGTAGACTTTCGAGTTCCCTTAATCCCCTCCGATATACTAAAATCTCTCCCCACTAACATTTCCCTTTCCGTTCCACGCTTGTAAATATACTGTATGCGGCATTAATCCGAACAAATTATGAAAGACTTTGATCAACGAGTATTTTACAGACCTTAAAAACAACGTTATTAAATTATAACTTTATCAGCGACCTCTGTTCAATATAAATTTGAAATGTCAACTTATCGATTAAATAAACTCTCGTAACATTATGCATCGATGAGAACAAATCGTTTCAAATAATATAGCAAATTTCTTTTTTAACAAAATTGCTCTTTGAAAAAAGTAACTGACCTTGTTAATAATTTTAACTATTTAAAAAGCTAACATAGTTTTCTGTTTCAATATGATAGTCGTGTAAATTTAACTTTTGATATGTATATCATTTTGAATATCTCGAATAATCGTTTATATCGCGCTAAAACTGTGAATTAATGGTTAGCTCTTATGTAAATCGAACTTGAGGCAGACTTCATTACTATGTCAATCTATATTAGTCTATAGTCTATGATATTTTACAAACATGGCGAACAGTCTGTGGAATAGGTTATCTCAAGCATTTAGAACATTTGATCAAGCAATTGATATTATTTTTGGTCGCGGCTTTCCGCCAGGTAATAAGGAACAATGTTGCATGTTGTAATCATAAGTGGTTGTGCAACAAGACTTTATTAAGGAAAAATTTTATTCGCATTGTTATTGTTAACCTCTTAAACTTGTTATGTATTAAAATCGCTTATAAATGTTTGAATTTTTAAGTGACAAGCAATTAATTAAATAATGTAATGTATTCTTGTTATATTATGTAGGCACTCTATATGCAATTGATTGTAATCATGCTGTAAGACAATCGCAGCCTACTAATTTCCCTGGACAATCTTTAAAGGATATATTAAATGATGCATTTTTATGGGCTGTTCCAAAGCACCGACGGACTATAGAGAAAAGATTAAATAGAAGGTTTGGTGTCCCTAAATATCATTGGAAGCCGCATGTTCCTAAAACTATTTTAACGTGTTACAAATGTGGTCATCCTCACGAAATTGGATTACTTTGCGGTACGCTCTATAAATGATATGTTTCCAAAGAAATAATATACGATACCTTGGAATATATTTGAATTTCTTAAATTTTTAAAGGATACTGCTATGAGATAGTAAAAAAAGAAACAACAGAAATGCAAGAGGCAATACAAAAGGAATTGGGATTAAGTCCAGTAGAAAAAGATGTTATAGTGTTATATGAAGGGGAAAAAGAACAGTTATCAGAAGAATTTTGGAAGGTATTTGATTTAATTGTAATCTTGATTATAATCTGTAGATTCAGATGCAATGTAGAATTTTCAAATATGTAAATTTAAAAATTTAACTAGTATTTTTTAACTAATATATGAACATATTTTTATTTAGAATCAAAGGATTGTTGAATTACCCAAAAAGAGGCCTGAGTGGTTCAACCAAAATTTGTTACAACCAATGTCACAGGAACAGTTAGAAGCAGATGAAAAATCCGAAAATGAGTTTTTAGAAAACATAAAAAACAATTAAAATATTATAAGGTACTTTGTTTATATCTAGTAGATTTAAGGAAATAAATTGACCAAAAGAATATTAGAAAGGAATTTTAATAAAAATATTAACCTTCTTCCTTTTATTTATAAGGGTGGCATTTTTACATTTGTGTAAGTCGTAATAGTATTACAAATTTGTTTTGTGTTTTTAGCTCATGAAAAATAAATACCACAGTGATAACAATCACGTCCATCATTATTTATATAATGATCCATTGCAGTATAACTTTATACGCGATATTTAATTAAATCTATTAAATTTTTTATGGATCAATAGCTCATAAAATTCAATAATCAAAAACATTTCTAATCTTGTTATGATTAACATACTTCAGAAAATATACCAAGTATTTACATTTACCTTCTACTTTCAAAATACAATTTCCTTAATAGTTGACCACCATTCGAAACGACTCCAGTTTTTAAAAATTGGTGGGAATAACGACGGCTAACTTTCAAGGAAATTGAAATATAATATATAAAATTATTGAAAAATTAAAGGTACTATCAGTTTCCATAATCCGCATTTCAAAGAACTATCAGTAAATAAAATAAAAACAGTCTACAGATACAGCAGTGTGAATTAGTTTTTAAATACAGTGGCGCGATATGTCGGGTACACAGCTTCGGAAGAATTCGGGTGGAATCGGGCAAGAATCCGTATCTGTAATTTCCAAACGTTCCAATTTTCCTTTGGATTCTTGTCACTCACCTTTTCCGAATTTTTCCCAACTTGACTCGGACGGATCCCCAAATTTAGGTACCCGCATATCCCTACTTCAAAACAATTTTTAAATTTTTGCTAAGCTCTATATTAAGAGAATTATTACAAACATGAACTTTATCGTCGTAAACAGTAGAGCGCTCTCAATATGCAATGTTTAATTTAACATGAACGCAAGTTGATAAGAGACAGGTACATTAAACGTTAAACGTCACATTTGATATTCGTAGACAAATTCGTCATACAATAATATGGGAGTATGCCATATTCAGCAACGAAAAATAATTCAACCTGGACGGGCCTGATGATTTTTGTTGTTATTGACAAATTATTAATATGTACATTACTTCCATGGCTTATTAGAATATCGAACCTCTGAATGTTTCTGAAATTGTAATTATCCACACCACTGTAAATTTTTGTTTTCAAAGTGACCTAAAACGTGCTCATGAAATTCTGCAAATAATGCTTTCCCAAAAAATGAACCACACAAGGGACAAATTTTTTTGTCCTGTTCGGCATTATCTGTTGAATTAGAACTTTTATCTAAGGACAGACTCGAATCTTGAAGGCTGGTTTGAGTCGCGCCATGTTCTTTAATACTCTCCTTAAAATCAAATTGCGTACTTGCCTGACACATCTTTTTATTTGCGTTAGTGCGACAATTATTGCACATTACACCTACAAAATAAAATATAAAATTAAATTGTTTTAAATGACTTTACTCAATATTAGATAATGGTATACATACCTTCTTTCTTCTTTAAGTTCTGTAATGCTCTTTTTAATTTGGTTTGCTGTGTTAATAAAGTATTTTTCATTTGTGACAATCTAATATCATGTTGTTTTAACAATTCTAATTCTGTATCTGAATCCTCTGGATAAGTAAAACCAATATGTTGCAAGTTTAATTCACTACTGTTTTGTAATTCAACCATCTACACAAATCATTATAAATATTATCATATTTAAAAATTAACTTATTATGTCACTTGCTTACCTCTGCATATTGTTGTTCAAGGTCAGATTTCTCTAACATAATACTATTTATAAGCCGAAGGGATATTTCTTCTAAACTTTGTTCCTTCTCATCTAAATAAATATGTATGTATTTATATATCCACATAGCTTGACATTAATACTAAATTACTAAATAGGTTGCACTGCAATACAAACCATTGTTTGTATTTAATGCACACTGCTGATTATCTTCTTGTTTGGAAAGATCACGAAAATTATATGAAACAATTTCTGATGGTTGTGCTGGAGAATGTTGTTTTAATGTATCAGAGATGTTTGTTAACTGGTTTCCTAAAGATTTATTAGTCCTCGTTAATTTTGTTAACCTGTTCCATAATTGACGATTTTCTGCTGCTACCATAACAATTTGATGAGTAAGCTGAGATTTCTGTTTTGTAAGCTCCTCTACCTTTTCCTGTTAACCAAACTATATTAAAATATAATGTAATAAAATGTATACGAATGGTATTTCATACATCGAGATTCACACTTTACAAACCTTTAGGGTTTGTACAATTGTATTCTCATCACTGTCATTAACTTTTGTGATTGCGGCACACTCATCTTTTCCACATTTAAGTCTTAAACACTTATTCTCCTCCTCAACTGTAGCTAATCTTGTTTCTAATTGTTGGCAACGTTCGTTCAGAGTTTTAAATGCAAAATATAAGGCATAACAAGTACTGCGCTTCTTATCATATGAATTCTCTGACTGTTCCATGTCAGTCATAATACAATAACGTAATTAGTGAACATAAAACCACAATTTGATAACTTGTAAAGTTGCTAAAATTGAAACGATATTTCGATTACTCCGTAGATAAGAATACAGATGGTATAAAAAGTAGAAAATAATTTTATTTACCTACATTTCGTAAGTATACACATACCACACAAATGACAGAGAAAATGTGTGTGCATTAATTAACGATTATTACATCAAGATGTTCAAATTAGGTTAAGGTATCACGTATTTGAACATATCATTTTATAATTACTGTAATGTTTCATTACTATTCGTACATAAACTTCGACCTTTGCAACAAACAATTATAGAAAGGTATAGAAACAGTAACGACACTCATCAGTTAACGTCAATGAACAGTGTTGGGCAGCAGTGTTGGGCAGTTGTGAGAGTTTATCTCACGCGAAAGCTTTATGCGCATGCGTCAGCTGACGTCACAGCTTGCTGCCAATGCCGTACCTAGCCGGTACACGCAGTGGTGACTGATGAGGACACCTGAATGATCCTACATAATTTTTCAAAAATTCTTATAATTACACTGTAAACTATGAATGTATAGGTTGGGTTAGATTACATTAGGCTGGGTTAGGTTAGTTATATATATGACTGTGTAAAAGTATACAACTATATATATATATAATATAATATAATGGGAATAATATGATGGAATATGGGAGATTATTATATTTAAAATAACACAAAAGCACAATAACTTTTAAAACACTAAATGAATTTATTATTTAAGAAAAACGACTTGGAAGGACCTCTTTGAATAACTATATTTTATACGTGTGAAAATTATAATATCAGAGAAACAATAACAAAGAAATACATGGATTTTTTAACATGCATAGATCTGATAAAAATCGACGGGATCTTTTTCCTTTGCTCTTGCAACAAATATTGGTATTCATATAGCAAATCGGCTGCAAACGTAAAAAATAATAATAATCATAAATAAATTTAATATTACTTTTATTATATATAATCTGTTGTATTATTTAACCCTTTTTTTTCTCTTTCCTGCAATTTTCTTCAGATTTATATTTTTTCCTCACTAAGGCCTAATGATACCTTATATTTCATCAAAGTGTATACGCTTCTATATAATGAATATACAAATAACAAATGAATCAATGGTGATTCCCCTTGTCAACATAAGTGCGTCATAACATTCTTAACAATTGATGTATAATTAATATTCAGCATTATGGACTTATTTTTTTATCCAATTGTAAAAACTAGACACATACTGAAATTTGTATGTCTGTTTTTCAATTAAAATGATACTGACTATTTTCTAAACAATATCGTACAAAGATAATCTCTATACCATTCTCCATTGTACACTTGGACACAGAGTATACCAGAGGCGACACTCTCTGTCGGCATTTTATACTTTCGAAAACACTGTCCCTTTAATTGGTAGTGCTAACCAGCGGGAAATTTGAATCGAGTAAATCTACTTGAGTGTCAATCTTTAATAATTTGGAATATATTTGTAATAAATTTTCTGTTTATTACTAATTACCTTTTGAGGTATTTTTATCAATTTTACGGCGTTGAAAATTTGGAAAGGAAAGAATATACCAAAATTTAGGCTAATTAGAGTTATCTTAAGGGTAGTTAAAAATTGATAATAGTTTAGTAAAGATAAAACAATTCGAAGTTAATTAGTCTTGCACTTCGACGTAATTCGATTCATATTATAATTAATTATACTAATAAAATCAACTATATTAATTGAATTTAACGGAAAAGACATATGGCGCCGTCCTGTGGCAGTGTGAAGAACTAATGAAACTGCAGTTTCAAAACCGTGTAGTTCACCCTGTTCGCCGGAGAGATGGCGGTTTATTCCATTTTCCTTGATGACGTCACTTTTAAAAAACCGCGCGTAAATTTCAATTTTTAACAACATATAAAAAAGAAACTTTTCAAAAAATATGAAACTATTATGCGTCTATGAAAATAATGAATTAAAATAATTAATTTATATAATAATGAGTTACAATAAAATATATCGTACTATATTAATTAACAATAATTTTGCAACATATCTGCCAGAGTAAATTAATAAAAACGACGAATTTGAATAGTTACAACAATTTTATAAATAAATAACTAAAAAATGATTAATTACAATAAAATATGTTAATTGATAATCATTTTGCAAAATATCTGCAAGAGAAAATTAAAAAAAAATAATAAATTTAAATAATTGCAACAATAAATTTGTTAATAAACAATCGAAAAATATAAAATTAGAAAAAAATTAACCTTAGAATAATTATAGAAGGTCCAATGAGAGTGGTTGCACGCTATTGGTGGATTACATGATGTCTAATTGGCCACTGTAACTACCAATCACTCATTATACTCGAAAAGGTCGAATATGATCTATTGGTGGATTATGCGATGTCTAATTGGCTACTGTAAACTACCAATCGCACTTACACTTGAAGAGGTCGCCGCTGCTCAGTTTTGTTTTGGAAGTCTCGGAGGTCGGATCGGCCCTGTCAACACTTACCGGTACGAGTCAAGGGTTTACTTTACCGATATTGTGCTTGTCCCAATGTTACCTAAAGTGCTTTAATAAATGTTCAGTGTGTTTTAATAAATATTTTTTAATAAATATGGGGGTGTACTAATAAATTTTATGGCGTGATTCTACAAGTGTCAGTGACTTTACCAGTGTGTTTCCTGCATGCATATACGGATATATTAGTGCATCTAATATACAAGTGCTAATGTTTAGTGTGCTTTAATAAATATTTTTTAATAAATATGGGGGTGTATTAACAAATTTTATGGTGTGGTTCTACAAGTGTCAGTGACTTTACTTATGTGTTTCCTGCATGCATATACGGATATATTAGTGCATCTAATATACAAGTGCTAATGTTTAGTGTGCTTTAATAAATATTTTTTAATAAATATGGGGGTGTATTAACAAATTTTATGGTGTGGTTCTACAAGTGTCAGTGACTTTACTTATGTGTTTCCTTAAGTGATTATGCATGTATATACGGATATATTAGTGTGTTTTATGGTGTGGTCATTTAAGCGTTTTATTAATTTTTTTTTCGGAGTGATTATTTAAGTGTTTTGACATAGTGTTACTGGTGCTTTAGTGTACTTTATGCAATGGTTATTTAAGTGTTTTGGCATAGTGTTACTAGTGTTTTAGTGTACTTTATGCAATGGTTATTTAAGTGTTTTGGCATAGTGTTACTAGTGTTTTAGTGTACTTTATGCAATGATTATTTAATTGTATTGACAAACTGTTACTGGTGTTGTAATATATTTAAAAGAGTGACTATTAAAATGTTTTTACAAATGGTTATTGGTGTCATAGTATACTTTATGTAGTGGTTATTTAAATATTTTGACAAACTATTACTACTGTTTAAAGTGTAGTTACTTGCATGTTCCGGCATATTTTTGCAAACGTTCTAACATGCTCTCTAAAGTAATTACCAAATGTTTTGACATACATTTTCAAATATTTTACAATATTTCACGTTGTGACATGAACGTTTGCAAATTTATAACCGCTCCTGTAATGTACCTAGTTCTGCATGCCTATATGTTGTAGAAGTAAAAAACTTGTATGTTATCAAAATGCAAATCGATAAACACAGTTAATTAATCGTTGTGATTCTTTTATGATTACAGAAGGTCCATTGCCAAACCGCCACATCCAAATTTGATAAATGCAGCCAAGCAGCCAAGCAACCAAGCAGCCAAGCAACCAATCAGCCAATCAATCAATCAGCCAATCAATCAATCAGCCAACCAATCTCTAAGATGCAATGCCTCCCACACGTGCAGTCTCAGATGCCACCGGTAAAACGATCGCAGTGGCGCAAGTCAGCGATCGGTGAGTCGCATGCTTTACGATTCCTCCGGTTCCCATCATGTCGTAGGACGAATGGTCCGAAGCGACACGGGAACTGGTTGTATTTTATATTTTTGAGCGAGCATAGTGACCACGACTGTACGATCGTGCAAAATTCGTACAAACTGTTTATTTCATTTATTAGCTCAGGTCAGGGTTTTCTTGTACATCGCGTTTTAACTTCTTTACAATTTAAAATTAAAATTAGTACATAGAAATCGGATGACCCTCCGATTTCACAATAGTTATCGAGTCACTTTTATAAAGTTATAGAGTCACTTTTAATTTTTACGTACGCGTGAAAATTTTTTAAATAAATGTACAAGAAAGTATCGCGAGAAACAGATTTTGATATCAAAGTTATTTACGAATGTTTGAGTCATTTAGAAATTTACTTTGATATCACAAATCTGTTAAAAATGAAACAATCGTCTACTTAGATTTTTGCAAAGTGATCTTCCATTTTCCATTTTGAAATTTTTTAAAATTAGAGTCAATTTTTGTTGGAAGACACTTTATTAGCATGTTTCTAATCATGTTTTTAGCTCAGGATTTTCAGCACACATGAAGAAAACTGGTAGGTCAAAATAAATGTGGCCGTGTTCATTTTTATGCTCTATACTCATGCGCGTGCTTAGATGCTACTCGCATGAGTTAGGGCAGGTGGACACGGTTTAGTTTTAAGATGTTTTGGCGATCGACAAATTGACAGTGAATTATCGACACAAGTTACACGTGTGTGTGTGGTTAGGTCGTGGACCTTGTGTCGATTATAGCTTTATTTTTTAAATTTTGCAAAAGTATATTTGAAAATGCATACAAAATGCAAGTCGAGTCATTTGAAAATGCATACGAAATGCAAGTAGAGTCATTTGAAAATTATATAAATTGAATAAGTTAGAAAATTGTATTAGTAGTTAAAGTTATTACATGTACATATTACATTAAATATTCGAAAGAGTACGAAAATGAAATATGTTCAATGTTCACTGTCGATTGTCGATCGATTTCAGCAAAAAGGTATGAACTTAGAGTGTGAATGTAGTATTGAACTCGGGTGTCGGAGACGTCCCGGGACGTACTCCCTAGGATTAGGTTTTTTTGCACCCGGGTGGTATGTGTGAGAACCGTGGAGTGTGTTTTTGTGAGAATGGACTTTGCAATTTTTTAAATATAGCGATAGGCAGGCAGGTAGCTTACTTCTGGTGTGAATGAGTTAGTTTTAAGTAGGTAGGGCCAGAGCAAGCTTTCACGTTTCTCTGTCCTCCTCTCTCACACGTGAAATGCTTGCATCTGGGGGGTTCACGAAAAATCGAGAAGAGAAAAATTAAATATGAATATATTTAATATCTCTTGAACTCGATTGTTCGTTCAGGCCAGGCCTTTTAGTTTGTAAGTCGCAGTCGGGTTCTAGATCCGACTGCAAAAATGAAGTATACAGTGAAGTGAAGTGCAGTGAAATAAAATATTCTGCTCGGACATTCTTTTACGGACAGCGCATTCTAAGAATCGCTGGTCGTATTTTTATTTTGAGTAATTATTTTTCTTACCAAACTAACTTATTATATATTGCATAAAATTTTGATTTTGTTATCGATCGAAATAAATGGATAGTGGTGTAATTTTATTTTTATAAAATTGTCTGCTATCTGTTTATGGAGATTGATAGCAAAATTGAGAATATATGTAATTGAAAAATAAGAATGTCCGAGTTACCGTAAAAATTCGCGAGTGATTTTTGTGAGGCTATGCCGAAGAGAGAAGAGGCTATATGCCGAAGAGCCCCGGCAAAATTGCCAAAGAAGAGGGGAACTATCAATGGCTGTCCATCTTAGGATGGACAGTCATTTTGTCACTATGCTCGCTAATATTTTCTTGTGTTTTACAGCTATTTTTTTGAACGATACAAAATGTATCGTTTTGCTCGAATTTTTACGAGCAAAGCCACTCGCGATTTTTATGCCCTCCCAATTAAATTTCGAGATTAAAGATTTTTGCTTAACTTCGCGATTAAATTTTGAAATTAGAGATTTTTGTGTCCCTTCGCGATTCGAGATTTTTATGCCCTCCCTATTAAATTTCGCGATTAGAGATTTTTGTATAACTTTGCGATTAAATTTTGAGATTAGAGATTTGCATATCCCTTCGCTATTCGAGATTTTTATACTTTCAAGATTAAATTTCGAGATTAGAGATTTTTATGTCCCTTTGCAATTATATTACGAAATTAGAGACTTTGTATCCCTTCGCGATTCGAGATTTTTATACCCTCGCGATCATATTACGAAATTAGAGACTTTTATATCCCTTCGCGATTATATTTTGAGATTCGCGATTTTTATATCCCTTCGCGATTATATTTCGAGATTCGAAATTTGTATATCCCTTCGCGATTTTAATATCTCCCAATTTCATGTGCTAATTATTTTTCTCTGTTTCAGGAATTGACTTTGTATAAATTATTTTATTGTTGATCGATTTTAAATTTGTAATTTTTATTGTATTTTCTGTTTTTTGGTAGGGGCGTTTCACTTTTTCTCGTACAATTTTATAGGTTAATAAAGTGTTGTATGTTTCAGGTTTTATTTTTGGTAATTTATGTTGTTCTCTCTTTTCAAATCCGCAATTTTCATTGCGTTTTGTATTTTTTGAAATTCTTGTATGAAATAAAGAAAAATTTTGCTCCCTCTCCCACAATTTTCTATGCTAATAAAATTTTGTCTGTTTTAGAACTTAATTTTTGGTAAGTTCTTACATTGTTCTCTCCTCTTAATTTTCTATGTTAATAAATTTTTGTCTGTTTCAGAATTTAATTCTTGGTAAGTTATCATGTCCTCTCTTCTCAAATTTCTGTTTTAATAGATTTTTGTTTGTTTCAGCATTTCATTTTTGGTAAGTTATGTTCAGTGCGTTAGTGTTACGTTAATTCCGAGCTGTGGGAGGAAGGGTGGGCTCGGGCGTAAGTTTTTCGTCACGATATGTGTCACACATGTGTCACATATCGTGACGAAAAACTTACGCAAATCGTGCCTTTTATTCTAACTTGCACTCATATTCTTTTTAACTTTTCCCATAGTAGACTGTAGTAATATTCTGTCATTTTTTAATCAATAGCTCCAAACATAAAAGAAAGTTCTTCAAACTTTCTTTATAAAGTTTTAAATTATTCGAGTGCAAGTTTAGAATAAAAGGCACATGTAGGGATTTTAGAATAAGTATTATGTAGTATTGTCCTGTATCCTGTACTCACATTTATATTGTAGTAAATGATTTTATTTCCAGGTGCGACGTTCCCAAATCTCTTAGCTGTGTGAATTTTCTTTCGAGTTTCAGGGTTTTTGGATCTTGTCACTTTAATTTGATTTTGAGGGTCTTTACTTCTCTAAGATTTTATTTCGGGTTTGAGGTTTTCATACTTCATCTTGATCTTATTCTCAGTTTTGATGTTCTCGAATTTCTTTGTAATTTCATTAGAGATCTTAAGATTTCCAAACTCAGAAATTTCGATTTTTGAAGAGTTCTTTTTCGAATAAAAAAAGATTTTGTTCCTTGCCTTTCAATTTTTCGTCTTAATTACTTTTTTATGTTTCAGGTATTACTTTTATGTAAGTAATTTTTAATGTTTCATATTTCTCTTATATATTTTTGTCTGTTTCAGGTTTTTATTTTCAAGTAAGTAATTTTCAATGTTTCATTTTTGTCTTAACTACTTTTTCTGTTTCAGGTTTTTATTTTCAAGTAAGTAATTTTCAATGTTTCATTTTTGTCTTAACTACTTTTTCTGTTTCAGGTTTTTATTTCAAGTAAGTAATTTTCAATGTTTCATGTTCGTCTTAATAATTTTTGTGTGTTACAGGTTTTTATTTTTGAGTAAGTAATTTTTGTTGTTTCATGTTTGTCTGAATAATTTTTATCTGTTTCAGATTTTTATTTTAAGTAAGTAATTTTCAATGTTTCATTTCTGTCTTAATTACTTTTGTCTGTTTCAGGTTCTTATTTCAAGTAAGTCATTTTTAATGTTTCATGTTTGCCTTAATTATTTTTGTATGTTTCAGGTTTTTATTTCAAGTAAGTAATTTTTAAGGTTTCATGTTTGTCTTTATTACTTTTATCTGTTTCAGATTTTCATTTTCAAGTAAGTAATTTTTAATGTTTCATGTTTGTCTTAATAATTTTTGTGTGTTTCAGGTTTTAATCTTATGTAAGTAATTTTGAATATTTCATATTTGTCTTAATCACTTTTGTATGTTTCAGGTTTTAATTTTTATGTAAGTAATTTATTTATTCATATATATTTTAATTATATTTGTATGTTTCAGGTTTTTATTTTAACAATTTATGATTGTCTTAATTTTATTCAGATGTTCTAGGTTTTTATTTTAACAATTTATATTAATCTTAATTTCTTTTAGGTATTTCAGGTTCTTATTTTAGCAATTCATGTTTGTCTTAATTTTATCCAGATATATTAAAATTTTATTTTAATTAAGTAGTTGAATATTTCCCAATTATATTGTTATTTTATTTGCGTACTTTCATCGAGTCGACTCGAGTTTTATTTTTCTTTTATTCCGTAAATGTTAATATGCATTTGCATGTTAGCATGAATTGTGCATGCCCAAACATTTTAATGTTACTAGTCTTGCATTTGCTTCGGTGTCTCGTCCACTCATTGTTACACCTAATTTTTCTATAGGTAATGAATATGTCATCATTGAAGACTTCCTTCGAAGGATTTCATGGATGCGCTAATTTTAAATTAGTTTTAAGTTGCACGCCAAATATTGTAATATTATTATAGTATGAATGATGTGTGAAATGTGTATACACGAAGATTGAAGACATCGCTTGAAGACTTCGTGGGATCATCGAGGGATGCATGTCTTAGTTTTAAGTCGATTAAGCTTTAAGTTAGTTTTAAGTTGTATGCTCGTGGGCGGGCGGGTGGGTCCCTGTAAGTACCTCTCATTCCAACTTGCACTCATCTTCACAATCTTTGTACGCGTTAGCTTGTAGTATACTCAGTTATTTTTTGTCAATCGTCCCAAACCCAAGTGGATCATTGGGGGTTCATAGCGCTGTGAACACGCGGCAGAGGTGAGCTGCAAGTGCTGGTGTAGCGCCAGGGACACATCTCTGCGGGGCCGATCGATTGATGAACCATCTCGATCTGCCGCCTCACGGCAGGGGTCTCCTCTCTGCGGTCAGACTTGCTTCAAACGCAAGCGGCGGGGAAATGGGAGACCCTCCGCGGATGTGTCACTCGTTCTTGCCAGTACTTTCGGTTCATCTCTGTCTCGTGGTTCACGTAAGCCACTATGGACTACCCTTTGACCCATGGAAGGCGAGGTTCACTTGGCGAAAAATACTGATCCCCTTTTTTGACAGAAAGTTCTTCTAACTTTCTTTTCTTTGCTTTTTGAATTCGTCATAGATCATATGAGTCCAATCTTGGAATGAGAGGTACCGTGCGGCGTTTAGAATAAGTTAAGCGTGCGTGTGTGGGGCCCCATGCAATTAGTATTAAGTTAATGTATGTGTGTGTGATACAAGTTCTTTGCTGGATTGTGGTAAAGAACTTGTATATGCGAGCCTATGAGCTAAGTAGAGTCAGAACTCATTTATCCTTCTGATAAATGAGGTTGCATTTGGAGGGTGGAAGGGATTTGGAGTTAGGGTGGGTCACTATCGTAGCCACCTCCACGTGGTGTGACCCGGTAATCGGTATAGTTCTCTAAAGATTTTTTAATCTTTAGAAAACTATACCGAGCTGAGAGCTACGGTTTTATTTTGCGATTTTATTTGGAATATTTCACTCCGTCGCCTAATTTTCTATGTTAATAAAATTGTATCTGTTTCAGCATTTAATTATTGCTAAATTATCATGTTGTTCTCTCCTCCAAATTTTTGTGCTAATATATTTTTGTCTGTTTCAGAATTTCATTTTTGATAAGTTAAAATGTTGAGTGTGTTAGTTTCATGTTGATTCCGAGCTTGTGGGAGGAAGGGTGGGCTCGGGCGCAGGTTTTTCGTCACATGTGGCGAAAAGCTTGCGCAAATTGTGCCTTTTGTTCTAACTTGCACTTATCTTTACAAATGTTCTTTAACTTGTTACATATTAGATTGTAGTAATAGCCATTTTTATTGTCAATTGCTCTAAACTTAAAAGAAAGTTCTTCCAACTTTCTTCTTTATCCCTTTTCTCTACAAAGTTTTAAATTATACATATGCAGTTTTAGAACAAAAGGCACTTGTAGGGCTTAATCATTTTTGTATGTTTCAGGTTTTTATTTTGTGTACGTAATTTATTTATTCATATGTGTCTCAATTGCATTCGTATGTTTCAGGATTCTATTACAACGATTATTGTTTGTTTTAATTTCATTGAGATGTCTCAGGTTTTTATGTTAATAATTTTTGTTTTTCTTAATTTCATTCAGATGTTTCAGGTTTTTATTTTAACTAGATAATCTTGCATTTTCTTTTCTGTTTCATTTCTTTATTCTCACACTTACTTATTTTACAGGTAATGAATAGTTCATCATTGAAGACATCGATCATCGAGGGATCATCGAGGGATCATCGAGGGATCATCGAGGAATGCGTGCGCTAGTTTTAAGTTAATTTTATGCGTGTGTTAATTCTAAGTTAAGTGTGCTCGTGGGCAGGGCGGGTGGGTCCTTGTAAGTACCTCTTATTCCAACTTGCAC
This sequence comes from Megachile rotundata, assembly GCF_050947335.1. Taxonomy (NCBI): domain Eukaryota; kingdom Metazoa; phylum Arthropoda; class Insecta; order Hymenoptera; family Megachilidae; genus Megachile; species Megachile rotundata. The sequence continues at coordinate 8,647,180 of NC_134995.1, forward strand.
TCATCTTCACAATTCTCCAACTTTGTACGCGTTAGCTTGTAGTATACCCCGTTATTTTTTGTCAATCGTTCTGCGCCCAAGTGGATCATTGGGGGTTCATAGCGCTGTGAACTCGGGGCAGAGGTGAGCTGCAAATGCTGGTGTAGCGCCAGGGACACATCTCTGCGGGGCCGATCGATTGATGTTCCGTCTCGATCGGGTGCCTCACGGCAGGGTTTCCTCTCTGCAGTAAGACTTACCTAAAACGTAAGCGGGGAGAAATGGGAAACTTTCCGCGGATGTGTCACTGGTTCTTGCCAGTATTTTCGGTTCATCTCTGTATCGTGGTTCACGTAAGTCACTATGGACTACCCTTTGACCCATGGAAGGCGTGGTTCACTTGGCGAAAAATACTGATCCCCCTTTTTCACAGAAAGTTCTTCTAACTTTCTTTTCTTTTTGACAGAAAGTTCTTCTAACTTTCGTTAGCTTGTAGTATACCCCCTTATTTTTTGTCAATCGTTCTGCGCCCAAGTGGATCATGGGGGGTTCATAGCGCTGTGGACACGCGGTAGAGGTGAGCTGCAAGTGCCGGTGTAGGGCGAGTGATATTCTTTGCCCGGCGGGGCGGATCGGGGTTGGCACCTCTCATACTCTGATGTGCCTCCCCGACCCGCCGCCATTCTGCCAAGGGGCATCACGGTCTGGGTATCCTCTCTGTAGTAAGACGCGAGAGCGCTGGGGGAAATGGGAACCCTCCGCCAACTGGGGTGTATCACTCGTTCTTGCCAAAGGTATCTTCGGTTCATCTTTGCCGTCGTGGTTCACGTAAGCCACTATGGGCTACCCTTTGACCCATGGAAAGCAAGGTTCAGTTGGCGAAAAATACTGTCCCCCTTTTTTGACAGAAAGTTCTTCTAACTTTCTTTTCTTTTAGTAGAAAGTTCTTCTAACTTTCTTATTTCTCTTTGCTTTTTGAATTCGTCATATATTATTTGAGTGTAATCTTAGAATAAGAGGTACCGTGCGGCGTTTAGAGTAAGTTAAGCGTGCGTGTGTTGGATCCCATGCGATTAGTATTAAGTTAATGTATGTGTGTGTGTGCGTGTAATACAAGTTCTTTGCTGGATTGTGGTAAAGAACTTGTATATTTTTGCGAGCCCACGGGCTAAGTAGAGTCAGAACTCATTTATCCTTCTGATAAATGAGGTTGCATTTGGAGGGTGGAAGGGATTTGGAGTTAGGGTGGGTCACTATCGTAGCCACCTCCACGTGGTGTGACCCGGTAATCGGTATAGTTCTCTAAAGATTTTTTACTCTTTAGAAAACTATACCGAGCTGAGAGCTACGCTTTTATTTCGCGATCTTATTTCGAATATTTCACTCCTTTGCCTACTTTTCTATGTTAATAAAATTTTATCTGTTTCAGAATTTAATTTTTGGTAAGTTCTTACATTGTTCTTTCTTCTTAAATTTCTATGTTAATAAATTTTTGTGTGTTTCAGAATTTAATTCTTGGTAAGCTATGTTCTCTCTTCTCAATTTTTTGTATTAATAAATTTTTGTCTATTTCAGAATTTAATTTTTGGTAAGTTCTGTTGAGTGCTTTAGTTTTACATTTATTCCGAGCGTGTGGGAGGAAGGGTGGGCTCGGGCGCAGGTTTTTCGTCACAATTTGTGGCGAAAAACCTGCGCATATTGTAAGTACCTCTTATTCTAAATTGCACTCATCTTTATCACAATTTTTTAACTTGCATATTAGACTTGTTTAGTAATAATTTGTCATTTTTTTCTTAATTTTTTAAAATTTAGAAGAAAGTTCTTACAACTTTCTTCCCCTTCTCCTTTTTCCCAAAGCTTCTTTATAAAGTTTTATATACGAGTGCAATTTTAGAATAAGAGGTACAGTTAGGGCATATGTATTACAGTATGAGTGAGAGAGTGAATGTGTCTTGCATCCTGTACTCGCATTTCATATTTCAGGATTTTAGAATTTTTCAGAATCTAACAATTTTATTTCTAGCTTCCAAGCTTTCCTCTCTATTTTATTTCTTCTTCTGTGTTTTAGAATTTGACTGGTTTTTAGTATGCGTTGTATTTTCACTTTATTCGAAGCTTCGCGACTTTTGGATTTTCTGACTTTAATTCGGTTTTCAGATTCTTTTGACTTTAACTCGGTTTTCTTATTCTTCTGACTTTAATTCGGTTTTCTTATTCTTCTGACTTTAATTCAGTTTTCTCATTCTTCTGACTTTAATTCGGTTTTCTCATTCTTCTGACTTTAATTCGGTTTTCTCATTCTTCTGACTTTAATTCGGTTTTCTCATTCTTCTGACTTTAATTCGGTTTTCTCATTCTTCTGACTTTAATTCGGTTTTCTCATTCTTCGGACTTTAATTCGGTTTTCAGATTTTTAACTCTCCAAGATTTTATTTTGGGTTTGGGGTTTGCAAACCTCATCGCGGTTTTATTCTCAGTTTCGAGGTTTCTAAATCTCCAAGAAATTTCATTTCGGATTTTTAGGTTTCAAACTCAGTTTCGATTTTTCAAGTTCTACTTCGAGTAATAAAAGATTTCATTCGTGGTTCTTCGATTTTCTATTTTTAATTACATTTTGTATGTTTCAGATTTTTATTTTAAGTAAGAATTGTTTCATATGTGTCTTAATAAATTTTGTATGTTTCAGGTTTTTATTTTAAGTAAGTAATTCAATGAATTATGTTTCTCTAATAATATTTGTCTGTTTCAGATTTTTATTTTATGTAAGTAATTTTTAATGATTGATATTTATCTTAATTATGTTTGTCTGGTTCAGGTTTTAATTTCAAGTAAGTAATTTTTAATGATTCATGTTTCTCTAATTATTTTTGTATGTTACAGGTTTTTATTTCAAGTAAGTATTTTACTGATTTATGTTTCTCTAATAATATTTGTCTGTTTCAGGTTTTATTTTAAGTAAGTATTGTATCATATGTGTCTTAATAAATTTTGTATGTTTCAGGTTTTTATTTTATGTAAGTAATTTTTAATGATTGATATTTGTCTTAATTATGTTTGTCTGGTTCAGGTTTTAATTTCAAGTAAGTAATTTTTAATGATTCATGTTTCTCTAATTATTTTTGTATGTTACAGGTTTTTATTTCAAGTAAGTATTTTACTGATTTATGTTTCTCTAATAATATTTGTCTGTTTCAGATTTTTATTTTAAGTAAGTAATGCTTCATATGTGTCTTAATTATTTTTGTATTTTCCAGGTTTATATTTTAAGTAAGTAATTGTTAATGATTGATATTTGTTTTAATTATCTTTGTATGTTTCAGCTTTTAACTTTATGTTTGTGATTTTTAATGATTGGAATTCTCTTAATTATTTTTGATTACGAGATTAAGATGATTTAGATTTTCATTTCAAGTAAGTTATCATTTCTCAAGTATATTTCTATTTTTATTTGCATATTTTAATCGAGTCGACGCGAACTTTAGTTTTCTTTTTTACTCAAATTTTAAACATTCATCTTATTTATTTTATGTTTCTACATATTTTTTAGTCTTGCAGACAATTATTGCATAGGTAATTATTGCAGACTTCCTTCGAGGAATTTCATCGATGGATGCGCTAATTTTAAATTAGTTTTAAGTTGCGCACAAAATATTGTAATATTATTGTAATATGAGAGATGTGTGAAATGTGTATACACGAAGATTGAAGACATCGCTCGAAGACTTCGTGGCATCATCGAGGGATGCGTGCCTTAGTTTTAAGTCGATTAAGCTTTAAGTTAGTTTTAAGTTGTATGCTAGTGGGCGGGCGGGTGGGTCCCTGTAAGTACCTCTCATTCCAACTTGCACTCATCTTCACAATCTTTGTACGCGTTAGCTTGTAGTATACTCAGTTATTTTTTGTCAATTGTTCCGAACCCAAGTGGATCATTGGGGGTTCATAGCGCCGTGAACACGCGGCAGAGGTGAGCTGCAAGTGCTGGTGTAGCGCCAGGGACACATCTCTGCGGGGCCGATCGATTGATGAACCATCTCGATCTGCCGCCTCACGGCAGGGGTCTCCTCTCTGCGGTCAGACTTGCTTCAAACGCAAGCGGCGGGGAAATGGGAGACCCTCCGCGGATGTGTCACTCGTTCTTGCCAGTATTTTCGGTTCATCTCTGTCTCGTGGTTCACGTAAGACACTATGGACTGCCCTTTGACCCATGGAAGGCGAGGTTCACTTGACCAAAAATACTGATCCCCTTTTTTGACAGAAAGTTCTTCTAACTTTCTTTTCTTTTTGTCAGACAGTTCTTCTAACTTTCTTTGCCTTTTTACGGAAAGTTCTTCGAACTTTCTTCCCCTTGCTTTTTGAATTCGTCATAGATCATATGAGTGCAATCATAGAATGAGAGGTACCGTGCGGCGTTTAGAATAAGTTAAGCGTATGTGTGTGGGGCCCCGTGCAGTTAGTATTAAGTGACTGTATGTGTGTGTGTGATACAAGTTCTTTGCTGGATTGTGGTGAAGAACTTGTATTTGCGAGCTTACAAGCTAAGTAGAGTCAGAACTCATTTATCCTTCCGATGAATGAGGTAGTTGCAATTGGAGGGTGGTTGAGATTTGGAGTTAGGGTGGGTCACTGTCGTAGCAACCTCCACGTGGTGTGACCTGGTAATCGATATCGTTTTCTAAACGTTCTTGTAAAAATGAACTTTAGAAAACGATATCGAGCTAATAGCTACGAATTAGATTATAATTATGTTCCACATTTTCTTTTGCGGAAATGTTTGGATCAAATAATATATTACAAGTTCCACACTTACACAAATTTAGATTTACAAATCTTATAATAAAATGCAAAACGCTTATCCATATCTAATAAAATTCAAATCTTTGCATAACTACACTCTGGGCTGAAATACACTCCTGGAAATTAAGGGTAAATTTTGAACTTTGACCTCAGGCGCAGTAGCAAACCGTTACAAACAGAGCATTTTTTTTTCTTATTAAAATACACTTCAGATCCAAAACGGACCTATACATGTGTCCGATCACGCATATAAGAAAAATAAAAAAATGAATATTGCGGCACTTTGACGACGCAGTATGGTTCCTGAGGCATTTAGAAACAAATTTTTATTAGGATTTGATGCGTTTTGATGCCTAATAAAGCTAGAAAATCAATTTTTGTCGAATTCGTTCCAAAACAGTACAGGTAGCGCCATCTAGCGGCGAGCGGCGGAACTACGAAAAACTACAATTTCGATTTTCTCCGAAATTAGGCAATTTTACATATTTCTCAAGGTCAGAAATTGTTCTGCGTCCTCTCTAGAACCTATATAATGCCACAAGAACCTCCTCAGGGTGCTAGAAAAGAAAATAGAAAAATAGTCCAAAACATGGACTAAAAAATTGGCGTCCATCTAGCGGTGAAAGTTGGAACTACAAAAATATAGAAATGCGATTTTCTCGAAAATTAGTGAACTTTGAGTACTTCTGCGGCTGAGAAAGTATTATGTGGTCGCATTAGAAGTATAATAAAGCAACAGAAGTTTCCTGAAAGCTTTAATAAAGAAAATAAAAAAAATGTCATTTTATGGATAAAATTTGTGGCGCCATCTAGCGGCGAAACTGCGAACTAAACTGAAAAAACGTATGTCCGAACACGCAGTAACGGGGTCAAATAAAAATTGATTTTCTGGGCTTAATAGGCCAAAAAATGAATAACTTGTTCAACAAAAATTGCTTTAAAATGTTTAAAGAAGCATACTACGTCGTCAAAGTTGCGAAATATTATTTTTTATATTTTTCCTTAACGCGTGTACGGACATACGTTTTTTCAGTTTAGTTCGTAGTTTCGCCGCTAGATGGCGCCACAAATTTTCTCCATAAAATGGCATTTTTTCTATTTTCTTTATTAAAGCTTTCATGAAACTTTTATTGCTTTATTATGCTTCTAATGCGATCACATAGTACTTTCTGAGCCGCAGAAGTACTCAAAGTTCGCTAATTTTCGAGAAAATCGCATTTTTATATTTTTGTAGTTCCAACTTTCACCGCTAGATGGACGCCAATTTTTTAGTCCATGATTTGACCTATTTTTTCATTTTCTTTTCTAGCGCTCCGAGGAGGTTCTTGTGGGGATATATAGGTTCTAGGGAGGTCATAGAACAATTTCTGGCCCTCAGAAATATGTAAAATTGCCTAATTTCGGAGAAAATCGAAATTTTAGTTTTTCGTAGTTCTGTCGCTCGCCGCTAGATGGCGCAACCTGTATCTTTTCTGACCGAATTCGACAAAAATTGATTTTCTGGCTTTAGTAGGCATCAAGACGCATCAAACCCTAATAGAAATTTGTTTCTATATGCCTCAGAAACCATGCTACGTCGTCAAAGTGCCGAAATATTGCACTTTGCATGCGAAGCAGAATTGACATAGGCAGCTCATGCACGTATTGGAATGCTGACACAAAATAATTAATTACTCATTACCCGAACATTATTTAGGAACTTTTATGATCGAACCACGTAAATAATGCATTGCTGACCATTCTTCAGTCATAAAAGTGCACAAAATATATCTACAAAACGTGTAATTAATTATTGGAATATTATGGAATTAAGAAATTCCATTAATATCGGTTTTAATGGATTAGTTCAGTAATAATATGCATTAAATTATACCGGACAATATTAATTAACTCCAGAATGTTTTTATCTTACCTAGAACCTTAAAACAGAAATTGATATTACCGACAAGTGAGAATAGAAAGCACCTGCCGCGCTATCTAGTGGTGGAAGAAGCGAACTAACGAAAGTAGTGTTTCAAAAGTGTGTAGTTCACCCCGTTGGTTGGTGGGATGGCGCCACAGGTAATAATAATTTTTTTAAAAATTTATTTATAATTTTTATTTTCTAAATTTAAGTAACACATTAATATATAGCTTTTACTATACTTTCAGCTTAAAAATTAACCTCCATGTCTTCTTCTTATATATTAAATCATTTCAATTGATTATGAAATTGATCATTAAATTTTAATGAAACATTACTCATAAAAAGAAAATTACTGTGTTGTTTTTAGAATCACTTGTCTGAAATGTAAATGAGCTTACTTTTGAAACACAGCAATTTACTTGTGAAAATTTTATTAATCATTGCGAATAAAAATTAATCCACTTTTCAATTTTTTTTTTACAAAAACCAAATTGGCAGTTTAGCTCACAATTCGCCCCGAATGTTAAGTTGTTAGTAATATTTATTGTTGATGGTATTATCAAGTTTATTGCAAACGATACATTTTTCAAGAATTTATTACATTCACTAACAGAAACGTTGATTAAATAAATTTCTGCAAATAAGAGTGCAAAATAATATCGTGCCATAAATTCATGAGAAGAATAATTGCGTTTTTATTAAAATTTTATTTTTTCAATAAATTGCATCAAAAGATATTACTCACAAAAATTATAAAATTAATACCAGAGAAACAATAAAAAAATTTCAAAAGAATCACTTCTCGACTAGAAAGTTAAAAGTATTCATTGCAGAAATATTTGCGATCAATGTATTTTCCCAAAAATATTTGTTCAAATCGTTCCATAAAAATAAACGTATTCAAAAAAAGTGTTGTCGGTATTCGACATGCATTCCCCTTTCTTTAACCTGGTTTCCACGCAAAACGCATTGTTATGCCGCGTATAAGCCACCGTACAGAATATAGGAACCGAAATGTTAATTCATTCACCGTCTAAATTACAATAATCCAGAAAAAAGTAGGTGGCCCAAAATACCGACACTTTATTTCCCGCTACACGAATTACCGTAAGTGTCTCGTTTAATTAAAATATGTCCGATCATTGGGAGAAATCCGTAGTCGTTTTCCTCATTCGACGTTGTTTCCGGACAATCGAGATTCTAATACCGTAATCAATGTGCTGAAACTAAAACGCGTTGCCGATGCTATTAACACGAATATTTTATTACGTTTCTTCGCACGAGGAGAAAATACACTTTTCCTCTAGTCGTGGCTTCAATTACTGAACCGAATCGCTTCCTGAACGTCTATTAATACGGTAATGGCGACATTTTCTGATGATGTCGCAATACTCGATGCTTTCATTATTGAGAATGGATAATCAATTACCTATGTGAAACTGAATTATTTGTGAAGAAAAATTTAGTTTCTTTTAGTAGCAAGAATTTTATTTTTATGGGTTAGTTGATTTTGTAGTGGAGAATTTATGCAATTTAATTTCTTATGCAATTTGAGAGGTTAGGATAGTGTTTAAGAGGAGATGTTGGGTTATGTGAGATTGTAATGATGGATTGTATTATTTATAGTAAAATAGAGTTACAAAGTGTTCTGCATATCGAAATGGTGGTATCAAGATTTATTTATCTCAAAATGGAGGTATCAAGTATTATCGACATCAAAATGGTAGCAAACATTGTTTACCACAAAATGGAGGTATGGAGTATTATATTAAAATGGAGGTTTTAAGAATTATCTACATCAAAATGGAGATATCAAGCATTATCCACAACAAAATGGAGGTCCCAAGTATTAACTACATCAAAATGGAGGTCCCAAGTATTACTTACATCAAAATGAAGGTATCAAACATTACCCATAACGAAATGGAGGTCCCAACTATTACCTACATCAAAATGGTAGCAAACATTATCCACAACAAAATGGAGGTACCCAGTATTACATCAAAATGGAGGTCCCAAATATTAACTACATCAAAATGGAGGTCCCATGTATTACTTACATCAAACTGAAGGTATTAAACATTATTCACAACGAAATGGAGGTCCCAACTATCACCTACATCAAAATGGTAGCAAACATTATCCACAACAAAATGGAGGTACCAAGTATTACATCAAAATGGAGCTCCCAAATATTAACTACATCAAAATGGAGGTCCCAAGTATTACCTACATCAAAATGAAGGTATTAAACATTATTCACAACAAAATGGAGCTCCGTACTATTAACTACATCAAAATGGTAACAAACATTATCCATTACAAAATGGAGGCACCAAGTATTACATCAAAATGGAGGTCCAAGTATTAACTACATCAAAATGGAGGTCCCAAGTATTACTTACATCAAAATGGAGATATCAAGCATTATCCACAACAAAATGGAGGTATCAAGTATTACCTATATCAAAATGGAGCTCCCTACTATTACCTACATCAAAATGGTAGCAAAAATTATCCACAACAAAATGGAGGTACCAAGTATACATCAAAATGGAGGTCCAAGTATTAACTACATCAAAATGGAGGTCCCAAGTATTACTTACATCAAAATGAAGGTATCAAACATTATTCACAACAAAATGGAGGTCCCAACTATTACCTACATCAAAATAGTAGCAAACATTATCCACAACAAAATGGAGGTACCAAGTATCGCCTACATTAAAATGGAGTCACTAAGTATTATCTATATCAAACTTCCCAAACCTGAGGATTGTCATTTCAAATTGTTATTTCTCTTTTTATGTTTGGTCAAGATTAACCTACATTTATAGAATCTATCACTGAACCTAGGTATTTCCTACTGTTTAGTTTCAGTTATGTTATAAGAACATTCTTATAGCATCTATTAATTTTGATGTGCTTATATCATCTTATGTTTCTAACACTATACGTATGTACGTATTCACAACTATTTCAATTGCAGTTTCTCTAACTGTATTTTAATAACCTTCAAATGTAAAAAGATCTGTAACATGAAGGTGCATAAATGACAATGTTACTTTGTTTGATATACGTAGATAATACTCATAACTCAAGTGAAACGACTGTGAAGAACATTCTTATATTCACGTTGATTTTAGTATATCACAATTCTTTGTTATTAACACATAATAAAATGCATACATATTCACAATTACCTTAATTACAGTTTCTATGTGTTTAAACCTTGATTGAACATGAGAAAACCAGTAACTTGGGTGCATATCTCCTTTCCTACAATTACATAATTCCTATATGTACGTATATTACATAATACAAGTATGAAGAATATTCTTATAATAGTCTGTATTATTTATAGCTTTGGACATATGTGGGACCCCCCTGTATATTTTGGAATTCATCAAAAATTGATGATCTTATTTATTACTACATCTTTGATGATCTCATACACGTATGATTACTTATTTACATTTAATCCACCACGTCTCACGTATCTCTACAAACATCCACTTCAATTACAGATTCTACCTGTACCCTATAACCTCAATCAAACCTAAAAAGACCAGTAACAAATCCTCAACCAGCAACGATAACCTCAAAAGGTCCTAAACTCGAAGCAGAAAGTCGAGTAAAAAAGTGAACATCGAAGAACATCGCAGAAGGAAGAAACGTCGATCTCAAAGAACCCGGAAGGAACAGGTCATCTCATCTGCCGCTAGCAGCGGATTTACGCTGGCCAGGTGAGCACAGGTAAATATACCCGGTCCAGTGCACGGCTGGCCGTCGACTCGGCAGGTAACGAGTGCTGAAGCGGACAAAGTGCTGAAGGAACAAGGATCGAGTGCGTTCAACTCGTAGATCGAGCATGATCCGTGCCGGCCGACCTTGACATCGCGAGATCCACGGGGGAAGACATGACCGGGACCATCGTGTCGGAGAACGCTTACTGTCGGTACGTTCACGTGTCAGATGGGTCTCCACGGGACTTTCGAACTCTATGAATAGACTACGTTCTTTCATTGTGACTTCTCAGGTCATTTAGATTCGATTCTACCTCTAGCTTTTACATTCGATTCTACCTCTAGCTTTCGGGTTCAATTCTGAGTTCTAAGGTCACGTAGATTCACTTATTTCTATTGTGATTTGTAACGGGACTCGTGTAGATGCTACTGTTAATAGGAGATTTTTTTGGAAGACAATTGATGGACTGGTCAAATTTTTGACTCATACAGATTCAGTTTAATATAAATTTTATCTTCTAAGAGGAGTTACATAGGTAATCTATCAATTCTAAATTACTGACATTGGTCACTGAGTTCTATTCTGACATCTTAATATGGCTCATGTAGAGTCATATTTTTAGACTCTAACTAGCTGATATAACTCACGTAGATTCACAGCTATCAATTCTAACTTCCTAATGTTAGTCACTGAGTTCCATTCTGACATCTAAATATGGCTCATGTAGAGTCATATTTTTGTACTCTAACTAGCTGATATAACTCACGTAGATTCACAGCTATCAATTCTAACTTCCTAATGTTGGTCACTGATTTCCATTTTGACATCTTAACATGGCTAATGCAGAATTAAAGTTTTATATTCTAACGTCCTAACATAGTCCAAGTAGGTTCACTTCTACCAATTCTAACTTCCTAACATAATTCACATAAGGTCACTTCTATCAATTTTGACTTTCTAGCATAGCTCAAGTAGATTCACTTCTATCAATTCTGTCTACCTAACATAGCCTAAGTAGATTCATTTCTATCAGTTCTAACTTCCTAACATAATTCACATAGAGTCACTTCTATCAATTTTGACTTTCTAACATAGCTCAAGTAGATTCACTTCTATCAATTCTGTCTACCTAACACAGTCTAAGTAGATTCACTTCTATCAGTTCTAACTTCCTAACACAATTCACATAGATTCACTTCTATCAATTCTGTCTACCTAACATAGTCCAAGTAGGTTCACCTCTATCAATTCTAACTTCCTAACATAATTCACATAGAGTCACTTCTATCAATTTTGACTTTCTAACATAGCTCAAATAGATTCACTTCTACCGATTCTGTCTACCTAACATAGCCTAAGTAGATTCACTTCTATCAGTTCTAATTTCCTAACATAATTCACATAGAGTCACTTCTATCAATTTTGACTTTCTAACATAGCTCAAATAGATTCACTTCTACCGATTCTGTCTACCTAACATAGCCCAAGTAGATTCATTTCTATCAATTCTAACTTCCTAACACAATTCACATAGAGTCACTTCTATCAATTTCGACTTTTTAACATAGCTCAAGTAGATTCACTTCTATCAATTCTGTTTACCTAACATAGCCTAAGTAGATTCACTTCTATCAATTCTAACTTCCTAACACAATTCACATAGAGTCACTTCTATCAATTCTGTCTACCTAACATAGCCCAAGTAGATTCACTTCTATCAATTCTAACTTCCTAACATAATTCACATAGAGTCACTTCTATCAATTTTGACTTTCTAACATAATTCACATAGAGTCACTTCTATCAATTCTGATTTTTTAACAAAGCCCAAATAGTACCGTACTCACATGAGTACACATATGAGAACACATATGCACATATTCAACATTTTTCAATGAACGTACTACAATGAGTACACGAGTACACCCAAAATGGGTAAAAAAATTAAAAATGAGCATTCACAAATTTAATATAAATATAAGAGAAATGCGAAGTTTTCCCGTTACCCTAATCAAGCGCTCATTTTGTTTATTGGTTAATCTAGCATCGTCGGCGTTTCGCGAAACAGCTCGATTTGAAATTCAACCGGCGCCCGTACGCTCGATCGCTCGCAGAATAAATATGTCGGCTTATTCTTCGTCGTTCCCTTGCCCCTTTTTCAACGTGAACGCGGTTCACAGGCCACCGATAGCCTGGTAACCTGCTTTTCTTGTCTCCCGCAGTCGTTCGAGTGCAATCTTTCAGCTCGTTATAGATTCAACGAAACGACGGGGATCATGGATCCCTCCACCACAAGAATTTCACCCTTTCATTATTATTCGCACCTATGAAACGGGAAATTCTTTTCTGGTGTATTATCGTCTGTAGGTATCTAGTTTTAATAATCGTAACTCATTGAGATCATTTATTTCTATTTCGTTTTTTATTTAGAAAAATTCTTAAATTCTTTGAAATTTAAATTATTATAGTAATTTTGTTAATATTAGTGATATTTCACTTTCTGAATGATTTGTATTGGTTTCTGTAAAATTCAAATGGAGTTTCATTAGATTCATTATACAAGCATTTATCTCTATTCTTTTTTAATTTGAAAAATTCGCTAATTCTTCTATGTTTAAATTTTTATTGTAATTTTGTAAATATTAGTGATATTTCACTTTCTGAATGATTTGTATTGGTTTCTGTAAAATTCAAATGGAGTTTCATTAGATTCATTATAGAAGCATTCATCTCTATTCTTTTTTAATTTGAAAAATTCTTAAATTCTTCTATGTTTAAATTCTTATAGTAATTTTGTCAATATTAGTGATATTTCACTTTCTGAATGATTTGTATTGGTTTCTGTAAAATTCAAATGGAGCTTAGATTTACTATATGCTTGTAAGTTAGGTTAGGTACTTAGTTTAACCTAACCTTAAAATCTTGCAAGTATATTTATTTTCTACTGCTCTGAAATTTTATCTGAGAATGAAAATTGTCTTATTTTATTTTTTGTAATGGTACAATATTTTATATAGTAAAATATTCTCATGTAATTATAATACATTATTATACCATATGTTACATATGTTTTAACATATGTACATATATGCATACATGTACTGATATTTTTTTTATACATTCTGTAATAGTTATATGTGTTATTGTAATCTGAAATAGTCTATGTAATAGACTAAATTTAATAGTCAATATAATAGTCTATATAATAATCTATATAATAGACTACATAATAGTCTATATAAATAGTCAATATAATAGACTATATAGTAGTATATATAATGGACTAGATAATAGTCTATATAAATAGTCAATATATTAGATTATACAATAGTCCATATAAATAGTCAATACAATAGACTATGTAATAGTTCATATAATAGCCTAGATAATAGTCTATATAACAGGCTATATAATAGTCTATACATATAGTCAATATAATAGACTATATAACAGTCTATATAAATAGTCAATATAATAGACTACATAATAGTCTATATAAATAGTCAATATAATAAATTATACAATAGTCCATGTAAATAGTCAATATAATAGCCTAGATAATAGTCTATATAACAGGCTATATAATAGTCTATGTAACAGACTATATTATAGTCTATATAAATAGTCAGTATAATAGACTACATAACAATCTATATAAATAGTCAATATAATACACTATGTAACAGTCTACATAAATAGTTAATATAACAAACTATAATAGTCCATATAATAGATTATTTAACAGAAAACCTAATAAAAATCTTCAGCATTGAACTTCGATGATCAACAACATAATTATGCAGTTACAAAGAACCGTTGATAGACTCTTGATATATTAACCTACAAAGAGTAATAATATCACAGTAAACTACGATCCATTATCTTAAACGAGTATCAAAACATAGTAATTGAGTTTCAATTGTAGTTTTTGTAACAGACAATAAGAAAAGTGATCGTGCAGCAATAATTATACCGGAGAGCAATTATGAAACGATTGAATGTAGGAAATCGATGGCCGCAATCCGGGTCGCCAAACTGAAACGTGAAAAATATCGATTCGTTTGCATCTATACAGCGGGTAATTACAGTGAAATGGGGCGTGATTGCGCTCTGTTAATCGACACCGAAACAGGCGAATTGATCGATCGATTGTATCGATCGACCGCGAGAATACTGTACAATCAGTTCTCGTTTCTTTCGCAAGTATACGGAAGCGTTCTCACGATCTGGTTACGTTTACTGAATAGCGATTGGTAACAGTAATCTGTTCAATTTATGGATTAATTTAGAGATGTACGAATAGTAAATTTGTTCAATTTTACAGTTTGAAAGTAGCTGAGTTTGTAGATAGTAAATTTTTGGGGTGGGAAATTTTTAATTTTGGAGTGTGGGGATTTGGAAATTTTAAGTTTGGGAATATTTGGAGAGTGTGAAACTTGAGAATTTGGAAATTTGGAGATTGTGAAACTTGAGAATTTGGAAATTTGGGGGTTAGGGGATTTGGAGAGTGTGAACCTTGAGAATTTGGAAATTTGGAGAGTATGAAACTTGAGAATTTGGAAATTTGAAGAGTGTGAAACTTGAGAATTTGGAAATTGGGGGGTTTGGGGATTTGGAGAGTGTGAAACTTGAGAATTTGGAAACTTGGGAGTTTGGGGATTTGGAGAGTGTGAAACTTGAGATTTTGGAAATTTGGAGAGTGTGAAACTTGAGAATTTGGAAATTTGGGAGTTTGGGGATTTTGGAGAGTGTGAAACTTGAGAATTTGGAAATTTGGAGAGTGTGAAACTTGAGAATTTGGAAATTGGGGGGTTTGGGGATTTGGAGAGTGTGAAACTTGAGAATTTGGAAACTTGGGAGTTTGGGGATTTGGAGAGTGTGAAACTTGAGATTTTGGAAATTTGGAGAGTGTGAAACTTGAGAATTTGGAAATTTGGGAGTTTGGGGATTTTGGAGAGTGTGAAACTTGAGAATTTGGAAATTTGGAGAGTGTGAAACTTGAGAATTTGGAAATTTGGGAGTTTGGGGATTTGGAGAGTGTGAAACTAGAGAATTTGGAAATTTGGGGGTTTGGGGATTTGGAGAGTGTGAACCTTGAGAATTTAGAAATTTGGAAGTTTGGGGATTTGGAGAGTGTGAAACTTGAGAATGGAAATTTGTGAATTTTGGAATTTGGGGATGTAGGTATCTGGAGATATTGGAATTTGGGAATATAAGGATTTGGAGATATACTTTGGGGATTTAGGGATTTGTAAAGCTATACAATTTGAGATGTGAGAATTAGACAACATAGAAATTTGGGAACCTTGCAAAATCAAGCTCACATTTATCAGACTTCCAGTTATCAAGCTTACAATTATCCAGCTTGCCAAATGCCTATGATGACCAAATTTCTACTCTTAAGTATCTAAATTTGTCAAGAAACTACCCTTCCATCCAAATTTTCAAATGTCCACAAACCCAAATTTCTACCCTTCTAAATATCCAAATTTCCAAATTTCCATAAATCCGTTCCACTTTTCTAAATATCCAACTTCAAATTCTCATCCGCTCAAATTTCTACATTTCTGAATACGCAACATCCAAACTCCAACTTCCACGTTTCTAAACACCAAACTGTCAAACCCCAAATTCCACATTCTCACATACCGATGTCAACCCACGAGTTGGCGCGTGGTGTTTAGAAGCGTCACTCCAATTGGTCAGAATAGAAAAATGGCCTCACACGTATTTTCGACGGTATATTGGCTCTCGCGGTCGCCAATTAGGCGAAAAACAGGCAAACGTCTCACAAGTGCTACTTGCGTTCAGCAGTTGTTATTCTCATTTGCCGAAATGTAACTACAAATGTTCATGGAGGGTTTTACTTTGGGTCACCAACTCATGGGTTAACATCAGTACACTGTTCATTGTATCTGTTGTTTCTCCGGAAGTGTCGTGCGTGTCTGGTAAGTTGGCATTGCGAATCTTGTTGGTCGCGTGCCAACTGCAGACACACGCAGTTTAGCTTTGTTAACACTAAAATTACCAAGGATCAAATGACCGTTTTACAAGTTTCTGAGATACGAAGTTTAGCTATGAAATTTGTTAGGTTAGGTTGTTAAGGTATGCCGATTTCTGTCAGAGTGAGAAAGTAACATATGTGTAATAATTTATGTACTACTGTTTGCTCATTTATTCTTTATTTAGATTTTTTAGTTTCATAATAAGTTGGTACGTTTGGTAACAAAGTTTTATCTATACTTTTTTTATGAAGGTATGAGAAGTGTCATAAGACTCCACAAGACTCCATTGTAAGCATTCAAAGAGTCATAAGACTCCATTTTGTCGTCCATTACTCCATCTTGTCGTCTATCACTCTTCAATCCCACATTTAAATACAAAATAATTATTTTTGCTGTACTATAATGCTGTTATAAATATACCACTGTACATCTGTCTTACCTACATTATTATTTATTATTAATAAAACAGTTTACTTCAAAGAATACATATAAACAATTTCTTCAACGTAAATGTATCTCTCCATTAATTAAAGATAAAAAAAAAGTATTTCCTACCAAGTCATTCACTATCCACTACTCTACTAATCACCGTTTTTCCTTCGAATAAAAACAGCTCAAGAATAAAAACAATTAAGGTAAAAGTACCAGTAGTTGACCATGTACCAGTAGTTGACCATTTTGTTTAAAAAATGATGAAATAAGGTTTGTATAAGTTGCGCACTTCAGATGATAGTGACTTTTAGATGCCACGACATTTGTTGTTTAAATTTTGGAACAATTGCGCGTGAAGTAAAGTGTGTCTATTAGCAGCGAATATCCGAGTGCAATAAGGTAAGTAATGTGCCGATATATTTCTATTTCCTTAACGATTCTGCTAAGAATAGCTGTATAGTCTAGATAAAAAATTTATATGTTGTGAACATTTTGTGAATAAATCAGTTACTGTGTAAGCGCTTACAATGTTTTATCAATTTAATAAATACATTGTTTTTGTCGTTCTAACTTAAAAAAACAATAGTTTTTTAATGGTCAACTTTTGGGTATTGTTAATGTACAACTTTCAGAAGTTGACAGGCATGGAAGTGAATAGTGGCTACTTCACTATTTCACTATTTTACTATTTTACTATTTTACTATTTTACTACTTTACTATCATACTGCTATAGTGTTTTGCGATTTTCATATTTTACTATTTTATTATTTTGCTTCTTTGCTCTTTTCCTATTTTCTTGTTTTCCATCTTTCCTCTTTTTCTCTTTTGTCATTTTGTTATTTTGCTATTTTACTAGTTGATTATGGAAGTGGCCAGAGAAGCCCGACGTGTTGGACTACAAATGGAATGCTGTAGTTTCTCATATTAATGAGCCCACCAAAGCAAGCAGAACTCGTAATGTTTATTCTGTTCCTGAGTTGAATGTTTTATTCAATTAATTTGGTTAATTTCGTCGTTTTATTGTTTAAATATGATTTGTACTGCTAATTGTTAAAATTAAACGATAATAAACTGATTTCCAGCATTAGTCTTTTAACCTTGCTTCGAATATAAGTGGTCAACTACTAACGAAAAGAGGTGGTCAATTACTAGTTTTTTCCTTTTCAAGAGTGGTCAACTACTGGATCATTTTCCAAATTCTCAAAAATATTTACCAAACTTGTATAACTTAACTTTTTTTTAAAAGTGGTCTTGGTACATAATCTGAAGGGTTTAACGAACGTCTCCATGCATTGATTCTCGCCATTTATTGATAGAGTAAAGGGTTACCATTGTTTCCGTAGAAAATTTCTCTTAACTGGTCAACTACTGGTACCTTTACCTTAAAGAAACTTTAAACGAGAACTTTTGCAAAAAAAAAGGACTAAAATGAAAGTAATTTAAATAACTCGAACGTTGAAAGTTACCAACGCGATTAAAAAGAGGTTACGTTTCGTAGGTCTTGTTAATTGCATAATTATCAAAGAGATTATGGTTGTTCCGGATTGAGGAATGATCGAAAACTGGCGGAACTGGACTGTAAGATAATTTTCATGTGTAACTAGTTTAGCTGGAGTCGATTTAATCCATTCCTCGTGAAAGGGCACCGAAACGTATGTGCGATTCGAACGTGTACTTTCTGGCTTATGAAAATCATGACTAGCGTTAGGTAAATGTAAAAAAAGATAGCATTCGCGAACTGGTTTACGATACACAATCGTGGTTACTAATCTCTCGAATTGCGACAGACTGGTTATAGTATAATAAGGTAAGGGTGATTTATGCGGCTAATGAGTACAGTAATTATTTGATCGTATGAAATTCAAGTGAAGGTAAAAACAGTCATTTGCTGCATTTTTAGGTGGAGTGCAGGTTTTGTTGTTGGGTGAAGTATGAGGTGTGTGATGTGATGTAAAGATTTTGCAGGTGCAAGGTGGATTGAGAGGAATGGATTAGGATCTTTGGGAATTTTAGGATATTTCGGGAATTTAGGGAATTTTAGAGAGTTTAGGAATTTTAGAGATTTTGGAAATTATGGAAATTCTAGGAATGTTGGGAATTTTAGGATTTTTAGGAATTTTAAGGACTGAGAATTTTAGGAATTTCGGGAATTTTGGGAATTTCAGGCATTTTGGGAATTTTGGGAATTTTGGGAATTTTGGGAACTGTAGGAATTTTAGGGACTTTGGGAATTTTGGGAACTATAGGATTTTTAGGGATTTTGGGAACTTTGGGAATTTGGAACTTTTGGAATTTTGGAAATTTTGAGAATTTGGGAATTTTGGGAATTTGGAACTTTTGGTATTTTGGGAATTCGAGACTTTTGGAATTTTTGGAATTTTGGGAACTGTAGGAATTTTAGGGACTTTGGGAATTTTAGGAATTTTGGGAATTTGGGGCTTTTGGAACTTTTGGAATTTTGGGAATTTGGAACTTTTGGTATTTTAGGAATTTTTAGATTTATAAAGTCTTGAAATTTTTAGAATCTTAAGATTTGTGAATTTTAGGTTCTTAAGAATTTTTGAAAAGTAAGGGGTGTAAGGCACTTTTGAAACTTTCTTAAATTTAGAGTTTTTAGAGATTTTTAGAATTACAAAGCTCTGCAATTTTAAAAATGATTGAATTCTTAAAGACTGAGATTTTGGTGCAGTGTAATTTTAATCCCATGAAATGGTTGCTACATTGCAACTTTTTTGGAACATTTTTTAACAACATAATATATGAAGCGGAAAATACTGCTTAGAACGTGGAAATAAGTGAAAGTTGTAGTTGCGTGGACGTGAGAATTGCCAATTAATCGAATTTAGTTTGCTTTCTGTACGCCGTGTGAAATCAATGTTGCATGCAATTAGTGGTTTCGGTAATTGCGTAAGTCGTCTGGCTACTATAACTTAACGAATTTCATATAAGGCCACAATCAAGTATCCACATCTATTTCATTCTAAAAATAGAAAAAACATTAATCATATCAGTTTATAACAAATTACCTTTCATTGTTTCTTAATACTTATATTTTATTTTCAATTATTATACATACCATAATATTTTATTCCTGAACTATTATGATAATTAATTTTAACAAATATTGTAAGTTATTTTACAATGAATTAAACATCATTTTTATTGTACTACTTTCACCTATACGTATACAATATATATTTTTTAGAAATTTTGGGAATTTTAGGAATTTCAGGAATTTTGGGAATTTTGGGATTTTCAGGATTTTTAGAATTTTTAAGAATTTTAGGGACTTTGAGGATTTTAGGATATGTTAGGATACATTAGGAATATTTGGATTTTTATGAATTTTGCGATTTTTAGGATTTTTAGAATTTTTAGGAATTTTAAGAATTTTAGGGACTTTTGGGGATTTTAGGATATGTTAGGATACATTAGGAATTTTTGTATTTTTAGGATTTTTATGAATTTTATGAATTTTATGAATTTTATGAATTTTATGAATTTTATGAATTTTATGAATTTTATGAATTTTATGAATTTTATGAATTTTATGAATTTTATGAATTTTATGAATTTTATGAATTTTATGAATTTTATGAATTTTATAAATATAATATATATATTGTATACATACGTACACTAATTTTGAGACATCCTGTATATACATTTATACAAATACATATGCATATACATTTAAACATATACATTTAAACATACACATTGATACATACACATTTATACATATACATATAAAAAATATTTTATTCTTAACTCTTATAATAATTATTCATAATAAACACTGTACCTAATTTCCCAACAAATTAAAGATAATTAAAGTACCAGTGCTCGAATGTTACTGAAATTACATTAGAATTAAAAATCGATTGATATCAAGATGAAGTCTTAATTTATGGGGTGACATAGTTTTAGCAATCACCTTGTGCATAATGTTGCCTATGATCTTAATTCCTCACGGAGTGTGTCGTTTGGCCGCATTAAATTTTGGACTTGACCCACTTGTGAGTCCTTCAACTTTATACAAGTCTAAGTACTCGCATCCATTAGAATTCTTAAGACAATACCGTGATATTCAATCGTTACGTTCCATTGTCATACATATTATGCAGGAAGCTTAACATATTAATCTCTTCTATGAATCACTGTTTGGACATTGTTTTTCCTCTCGAGGAAAATTATTTCGTCTTTACATCCCAATGTTTCAAATATTTTACACTCGGGTAGAGATTTGAGGTTTTTGTTATTTAACTCTTCAAATATAAAAATAAATAAATTAATTGAAATTTCGAATCTGAAGGATTATTCAAATTTTTAGAATTATTTGAATTTAAAGTTCAAATTGTTTGAGAATACGTTTTACTTAAACTTCAAATTTTAATTACTTGAATGTTCAAATTACTGAAGTCAAAAAATCAAATTATTTGATTAATTAAATTACTTAAATTTCAAATTTAAATTACTTGAATATTCGAATCACTTAAGTGGAAAATTCAAATATCTGAATTTCAGCTCAAATTACTAAAAATTTCAAGTTTCATAAATTCTAACCTCTACGAAAATTAAATTTTATATTTTTATAAAACATCAAAGTTTAACTTTCAGTTTCAATGAATCATTAAATGTCAAAAACCAACCTTCATAAACTTTGGGAGTTTTAGGGATTCTTAATTTTGGGATATTTTGGGAATTTTAGGAATTTTAGAAATTTTAGGAATTTTGGGATATTTGGGCATTTGGGAATTTGGGGATTTGGGAATTTGGGGATTTGGGAATTTGGGGATTTGGGAATTTGGAAATTTTGGGAAATTTGGGCATTTGGGGATTTGGGAATTTGGAAATTTTAGGAATTTTGGGCATTTGAGAATTTGGGAATTTGGGAAATTGGGAAATTGGGAATTTGGGAATTTGGGAATTTGGGAATTTGAGAATTTGGGAATTTTCGAATTTGGGAATTTGGGAATTTTGGGAATTTTGGGAATTTTGGGAATTTTGGGAATTTTGGGAAATTTGGACATTTGGGAATTTGGGAATTTGGGAAATTGGGAATTTGGGAATTTGGGAATTTGGGAATTTAGGAATTTAGGAATTTAGGAATTTGGGAATTAACTTCAAACTATAAAATTTCAAATTTGAATCCCTCTAACAATCAATTTCAAACTTCAATCAATTTTAAAACCAACTATCCAAAATTCCAAACCCTACCACAAATCCCAGAAACAAACACTGAATTTTTCGTAGAAAGCCTAATTCTCTTCATAAAAGCAAATGGCGCACAGAAAGTGTGTTAGCAGCAGGTACTGCATAAATAACGATCAATTGACGTTAGAAACTCGATCCGATCCTTTGTAGTACGTCGAAGGAGTGTCATTGAAAGTATCATAGTATCATAGTAAAGGAATGTCACGGTACAGTATCACAGGAATGCCATTGAAATATGCTTTACTGATACAATGCGATCCGATATTCGTGTTTACTACCTGGCTTTCGGCATTGCATATTCGTGCTCGTAAAACGGAGATCCCAGGCCCTACTTCAATGTATAT
The DNA here is from genome assembly GCF_050947335.1 of Megachile rotundata. NCBI lineage: Eukaryota > Metazoa > Arthropoda > Insecta > Hymenoptera > Megachilidae > Megachile > Megachile rotundata. The sequence goes on from NC_134995.1 coordinate 8,669,605, forward strand.
TCTCTTCGCAATTCTTCAACGATACGATTTCGTGTCATTCGGTCAGTTCTCGACAAATTCGGATTTCTCGGTCGAGTGATTGTTTCGTACGAAAATGGGAGATCTCGCTTTTATAGGTGAAAATGTGGTGAGTCAGGGAGAGGAGACAGTTTCACTTGTTTAGAGAGTTTTGGGGATTTTTGGGGAATTTTTAGGAATATTTTATTTTAGGGGATTTTTAGTGTTTTAGGAGGAGTTTCAAATGTGATGTTCTTGGAATTTGAGATTTTAGGATTTAAAGGGTTGGGGACTTGGAGATTTGGGGATTTGGGAATTTGGGAGATTTGGGGAATTTGGAGATATGAGGATTTTGAGAATTTGGTAATTTGGGGATTTGGGAGATTTGAGGATTTTGAGAATTTGGAAATTTGAGAAATAGGGATTTTGGGAGTTTGGGAATTTGAGAATTTGAGAATTTGAGAATTTGGGAATTGTGGAATTGGGGAATTATGGAATTTGGGAATTGTGGAACTTGAAAATTTTGGAATTGGGGCATTATGGAATTGGGAATTGGGGAATTACGAAATTGGGGAATTATGGTATTGGGGAATTGTGGAATTATGGAATTGGGGAATTATGGATTTGGGGAATTATGGAATTGGGGACTGATGGAATTTGGGAATTATGGAGTTGGGGAATTATGGAATTCGGGAATTTTGGAATTGGGGAATTATGGAATTGGGGAATTATGGAATTGGGGAATTATGGATTTGGGGAATTATGGAATTGGGGACTGATGGAATTTGGGAATTATGGAGTTGGGGAATTATGGAATTCGGGAATTTTGGAATTGGGGAATTATGGAATTGGGGAATTATGGAATTGGGGAATTATGGATTTGGGGAATTATGGAATTGGGGACTGATGGAATTTGGGAATTATGGAGTTGGGGAATTATGGAATTCGGGAATTTTGGAATTGGGGAATTATGGAATTGGGGAATTATGGAATTGGGGAATTATGGAATTGGGGAATTATGGAATTGGGGAATTATGGAATTGGGGAATTCTGGAATTTAGAAATTATGGAATTGGGGAATTATGGAATTCGGGAATTTTGGAATTGGGGAATTGTGGAATTTAGAAATTGTAAAACTTGCGAACTCTAAAGTTTGAAAATTATAAAATTTGAAAATTGCGGAATTTCCCCAAAATCGCCATTTACTCCACTTTACCTAGAAACGCACGAAATCACCCAGATCCAACTGTAATTACACGGAGGTCAACGGTTTCATTCCTTCCTCAAAGCCGATTCTCCGCGCCGGCGATAAATCATAAATTACGCGTGTTCCACGGAGCGGTTCGCATTCGCCTCACGTTCCTATGCATTCGGGACGAAGACGCGCTTCAACCACGAAGAGAAGATTCTTCCGTAGGGAATGCCGGATATCGAACTCGCAGATCGACTAATCGATGATCGTTCGAGCGTTGCGCAAACGCATCACGCTCGAGCACGTCGGGACGCGAGACACGCTCGAGCGGATGGATCATCGGTCCGATAATAATCATTGTTTTGTCAGACCAAGCGGGACATTTCGATGGAATAAACCTTGTGAATGTCTTCGAGCGACCATTCGATTTCCTGGACCAATACCGGAACAAAAAATAGATCATTCCATGTTAAATCGATCACTTTTAGACGTCTACATTTGCGATTTTACTCTAGTCAAAATATGTTGTAGTCCATGTGAAATTAGGGGGAGTTTAAGTCATTATTTTGTCGGTTTCAAATTTGTTAAGGAATAAGCCTTCAAAGTTTGCAATTTTTCTCATTTTTGGGAAAATAGGCTTCACTTACGAATTTTTTTCTCAGAAACTACTTAATCGATTTAGTTAAATTCTTCTTTGTTTTATTCATGAAGGATTGGGCTATTTTAAAATATTTTTTTAAACTCGTATTTTTTTTTATCAGCTGAGACGCGAGTTTAAGTTTAAAATTCAAGCTATTCGTTACCTAATAAAATTGACATATAGAATACCTATGTACTTTAACAATAAATGTTATAACGTAAATATAATTATTTCTCATTTATGCTTATAAATAACGTTGACTGATAGTGTAATATTGTCCGACTTGATCTGAGGAATTGTAGGAAGCAATATCGTATATATATACCAATGGATTTGTAATAAAATTCTCTTCACATTTTGTCATTATGCAAATTTGAATAAATTATAAAATAAGGTTATAAAAAATTTTTTTGTTATAAATATATTACATTAGTGGTGTGTGGAGCATTTGGGGGTATGGGGCACTCCACTAGCTCTTGGACAAATAGTGGTGTGTGGAGCATTTGGGGGTATGGGGCACTCCACTAGCTTGTGGACAACTAGTGGTGTGTGGAGCATTTGGGGGTATGGGGCACTAGGTCTTGGATACCCAGTGGTGTGTGGCATTTTTGGGGTTGGGGTGTTCAAGGGTCAGGGTACTCCAGAGTCTGGGACATTCAGTGTAGGGCACTCAGGGGTTTGTGTACCTATTGGGTTTGGGACAATCAGGGGTTTGTGTACCTATTGGGTCTGGGACAGAAGCTTCCATCGGGATGTCACCATGGTGAGCAGTGTTAAGCAGGGCGGAGGACATGTGTATCATCGGTGGTCAGCAGCAGAATGCTTTCCATAAATGGAATCATCAATAGAGATTCCCCAAAATGGGACACTTAGAGGCGCGGGTATGAAACCAACTTGCTATCCCCTAACATAAAGTGTGAGCATGCTTCCGCTTTCAATGTACAGGTAAAGACCGTATACGTGAATCGGAAACATGCCGTCGTCTCTTTCTCGCGGTCATTTATTATAGGCACGGGAACCCATTATAATTTCGAGAAAAACGATTCGCGGCTGGCCACCTAGCGTTCGCGGTGTCTAGTTCGCGATCCGCGGCCCTCGCGATACGCGCGAAAAAATGACCAGTGGGGGGAAGACCCCTCGCGACACCATCAAGCTCGCGCGCTGAGAAATGTAACATAATCCGCGGATCCAGTATATCCGTGAGACTATACCAATGCAAATATAAAACTTTTTTATTTTTGACTTTTTCGTTATGAAATTTTTACCAATTAATTTTTCACATTTTTCCGATTAAAATGAGACCAAACACGATATAATTCTGACTATGTTTACTGGTTTAATTGACGGTAAGATTTAAACAGGGACAACGAAAGGAGAAGAAAGAGGTTTCAATTGAATCGGTCAAAGATAAAGAGTCTGTTGTATTATTTACAATGCTGCGTCGCTAATTTTTTTATTTCCAGTTCTTTTTTTATACAAATTTATTAAGATGTGTCTTGAAAGTTCAGCTTACAGAATTACCGTCAATTTTCCGACAAATTGACGAAATTAAAAAAATATTTTAAAATAACCCAATTCTTTATGAACAAAGCAAAAAAGAGTTTAGCTAAAGCGGTTAAATAGTTTCTTACTTAGAAAAAAATTGTGAAGTTTTAAACCTACTCTTTGACCGGAATATGGTTACTTCAGGAAGAAGGTAATTATTGTAGATTGCTATCGAATCTGCCGGCGCAGATGAAAATAAAGATGGACGGCGCTTTTAGCACGCGACAGATAAGGATGCTTCTGATGAAGGTTGATGCTGTTTCAGATCTTTGTTACGGGACTTGCATTTGATGCAGGTAGACGGCTGGAAAGTTGGCATGCGAAGGAGTGTTCGTATTGTTTAGTGTAGTGTAAAGCGGTATGGGGTCTTCCATGAGATGTTCGATGTAAATATTAGTTCAAGTTTTCAAGTTTTTAAAGCTTTTTCAAATTTACAAATTTTTCAAATTCTCAAATCCCAAACTCTCAATTCCCTGGTTCTCAATTTTCCAAAATTCCCAAATTCTCAAATTCTCAAATTTTCAAATTCCCAAATTCTCAAATTCTCAAATTCTCAAATTTCCAAATTCTCAAATTTCCAAATTCTCAAATTTCCAAATTCTCAAATTTCCAAATTCTCAAATTTCCAAATTCTCAAATACCCAAACTCTCAAATTCGCTAGTTTTCCAATTCCCAAATTCTCAAATTTCCAATTTACAAATTCTAAAATTTCCATATCTTCCAAATCCCCAAATTTCCAATTTCCAAAATTCTAAAACTCCAAAATTCCAAAATTCCAAAACTCCAAAACTCCAAAATTCCAAAATTCCAAAATTCCCCAATATCCAAATTCCCCAATATTTAAATTCCAAAATTCCCAAATTCCCAAATTCTACAACTTCCAAATCCCCAGCCCACTTTCCCCAATGCACAAATTCAGAATAACATTCCCCACGAAGTCGGAACAATAAAAGGAACAATGGACTGAGCTATCACTGCTTTCCCTGCCGCTTTCGATAGATTTTAAAGTGTACGAGGCGTCGTCGATTCGAAGAAAAAGCAAATGTTTGACCTGCTTAAATCCTCATGCAGCTCACGTCACGATGGTCAGACAATTTACGGAGAAATTATACTTCATTGTCTTTGATGTAATCTATAGCAACAATCAGAAAAAAAATTGGAGCGTAAAATCTGCTTATGTTTATTCTAGCGATGTATAGATCTAGGATGTGTTGACTACTTATATGTATGGACCTGGGATGTGTAGACTACTCATATGTGTAGATCTAGGATGTGTAGACTACTTATATGTATGGACCTGGGATGTGTAGACTACTCATATGTGTAGATCTAGGATGTGTAGACTACTTATATGTATGGACCTGGGATGTGTAGACTTCTTATATGCATGGACCTGGGATGTGTAGACTTCTTATATGTATGGACCTGGGATGTGTAGACTACTCATATGTATAGATCTAGAATGTGTAGACTACTCATATGTATAGATTTAGGATGTGTAGACTACTCATATGTATAGATCTAGAATGTGTAGACTACTCATATGTATAGATTTAGGATGTGTAGACTACTTATATGTATGGACCTGGGATGTGTAGACTACTCACATGTGTAGATCTAGGATGTGTAGACTACTTATATGTGTGGATCTAGGATGTGTCGACTTCTTATATGTATGGACCTGAGATGTGTAGACTACTCATATGTGTAGATCTAGAATGTGTAGATCTAGAATGTGTAGACTTCTTATATGTATAGATCTAGGATGTGTAGACTACTTATATGTAGAAGTCCATAGCTAGTTCTAATCCACATACTGATGTGACCAAAACCTCTTCCCCATTGGTACACCCTCCATCCACCTAACGCTCCATCCACCCAACCCTCCATCCGTCAACCCTCCATCCACTCAACATCAATAAAAGCACCATTACACGAAAATATTTGTAAACGTAATCTAACAAGAGTCCCTATAAATCCCCAGTGTTCACCATTGACCAGCATGTGTTAATAGTATTACGAGTATGTGTCACGCTCAACGGCCATAAACTGGAAAAAGGAATGCCGGCCATTAATTTCCAAGCAAGGTTAATTCTCCCACGCTTCTATGTACACGATTTATCCGTGGTTCTATCGTGTCGTTAGGTATCAAACTTATCGAGGCGCAATATGCATCCGTGTAGCCGACCTTGCCCTTCTTTGCCCTTGTTAATTTCTGTTCGTGGCAGCTTCCATCGTGTTCCGTGCCAGATGACGTTATAACACGTCTGTAATGTCCAGTTAGACACGGTCACGTTGCTCCGAGGGCAAGAAACAACCGACAGAAGAAGTAAATTCGTAATTACGGAGAGGTACGATGGCGTGCGATAGCTTCCGGTCAGCTGCCATTTAAGTTCAGCCTCGGGAGAGACAGAGATGGATGAATTTTATATTGTTACGGGATTAAAAGTTTGCAGGAAGAGCAAGTTTTCTTGTATTTACAAGGCTTAATGGCTATACGTGGGTCAAGGAGTGGTCTATGGATCTATGAGCAATTTATAGACATATGGATCTATGAGCAATTTATGAACATATGGAATTATGAACAGTTTATGAAGATATGATCTTATGAACAATTTATGAACCTGTAGACCTATGAGCAGTTTATGAACATATGGATCAATGAGCAATTAACAAACACGTGCATCTGTGAACAGTTTATGAACATTTGGACTTATGAACAATTTATGAACATATAGACTTATGAATAATTTATGAACCTGTAGACGTATGAGCAATACATAATCGTGCACGTCTACGAACAATTTGTGAACCTATGGATCTATGAACAACTTACGAGCCTATGAACCTATATGAACCTATAAACATATGCACTTATGTGCAACTTATGGACACGAACAGCATGTGGGCCTGTGGAGCTATTGACTAGAATTTATGTACCTATGAACTTATACGAACCTACATGAACTTATATGAACCTATATGAATCTATATGAACCTATATGGTACTATAAACCTATATGAACCTATATGAACCTATATGAATCTATATGAACCTATATGATACTATAAACCTACATTAATCTATGAACTTATACGAACCTACATGAACTTATACGAATCTATATGAATCTATATGAACCTATATGAATCTATATGAACCTATATGATACTATAAACCTACATTAATCTATGAACTTATACGAACCTACATGAACTTATACGAATCTATATAAATCTATATGAACCTATACGAACTTATATGAACCTATGAACCCATGTGAACCTACTTGAACCTATATCGACTTCTATGAACGTATATGAATTTATGAACCTATGAGCCTATATGAACTTATATCGACCTATATGGACGTATATGAACTTCTGAACTTATGAACCTATGAACCTATATCGACCTATATAAACCTATATGAACCTATGTGAACCTATGTGAACCTACATGAACCTACATGAACCTATATGGACCTATGTGGACCTATATGAATCTATGAACCCACGAACCTATAAAACTATGAATCTATGAATCGATACATCTATGAATCTACGAATACATGAATCTTATCTATGCTACTATGAACCTCCAAAAACTCTCCAAATCTATCTTGTGATCTACAAACGTAACAGCAAGATAATATTACTTCATTCAGTATAATTGCTATTATTCTTATGCCATCTACAGTTAACCACTTTTATTGCGGCAATCATCGTGTTAACGAACTTCCTTTGCATCGGTATAAATTACCAATCAGTTTTAACCGACTGATCATGAGGGTCACAGCTCCGATAACTGTTCAAATCGTTATTCCACAAAACCCGTTCAACATCGAAGATCCCGCAAAAGTCGCACTCGATCGAATTACCGGATACATATTAATATTTCCTATATTTACGAAAAATTTCGTAATAAAGAGTCTGTTCCCGATACGATCACCTGAACGTAAATCCGCCTCGACCTTAATAAGCGATAACTCTCTAAAGGCTGTACAGGCGGCTGCGCTCGAGAACGAAAGTTACAGAACGCGCACGCGACACGAACGGAAGTTTCGCTGTAACCGATGTTATTACGCGCCTCCTCGCAATCTGAAACGATTTATCGGTGAATCGAGAAGCGTGTAACAAACGAACGGTTAGGCACACGCGTGCTTGTACCGTTAAAGATTATCGGTAAAGTTTCTGGTTCGTAGGCCCGGTACAATGGTTCTACCGAAATAAATTCGTTTTGTGGGGATTTGTAACACGGTACTCTTATAGTTCTGATAATTGCTGTGTTTGCTGGGAACAGAAACACGTGGTTACTATTATTATTATATTATTATATATTATTATTGGACTTTTTGACCTGGGGATTTGAGAGTTTGGGGATTTGAGAGTTTGGGGACTTGAGAGTTTTGGGATTTGAGAGTTTGAGGACTTGATAGTTTGGGGACTTGAGAGTTTGGGGATTTGAGAGTTTGGGGATTTGAGAGTTTGGGAATTTGAGAGTTTGAGGATTTGAGAGTTTGGGGATTTGAGAGTTTGGGAATTTGAGAGTTTGGGGATTTGAGAGTTTGGGGACTTGAGAGTTTGGGGATTTGAGAGTTTGGGGATTTGAGAGTTTGGGGACTTGAGAGTTTGGGAATTTGAGAACTAGGGAATTTGAGAACTAGGGAATTTGAGAACTAGGGAATTTGAGAGTTTGGGGATTTGAGAGTTTGGGAATTTGAGAGTTTGGGGATTTGAGAGTTTGGGGATATGAGAGTTTGGGAATTTGAGAACTAGGGAATTTGAGAGTTTGGGGACTCGAGAGTTTGGGGACTCGAGAGTTTGGGGACTCGAGAGTTTGGGGACTCGAGAGTTTGGTGACTCGAGAGTTTGGGGACTCGAGAGTTTGGGGACTCGAGAGTTTGGGGACTCGAGAGTTTGGGGACTCGAGAGTTTGGGGACTCGAGAGTTTGGGGACTCGAGAGTTTGGGGACTCGAGAGTTTGGGGACTCGAGAGTTTGGGGACTCGAGAGTTTGGGGACTCGAGAGTTTGGGGACTCGAGAGTTTGGGGACTCGAGAGTTTGGGGACTCGAGAGTTTGGGGACTCGAGAGTTTGGGGACTCGAGAGTTTGGGGACTCGAGAGTTTGGGGACTCGAGAGTTTGGGGACTCGAGAGTTTGGGGACTCGAGAGTTTGGGGACTCGAGAGTTTGGGGACTCGAGAGTTTGGGGACTCGAGAGTTTGGGGACTCGAGAGTTTGGGGACTCGAGAGTTTGGGGACTCGAGAGTTTGGGGACTCGAGAGTTTGGGGACTCGAGAGTTTGGGGACTCGAGAGTTTGGGGACTCGAGAGTTTGGGGACTCGAGAGTTTGGGGACTCGAGAGTTTGGGGACTCGAGAGTTTGGGGACTCGAGAGTTTGGGGACTCGAGAGTTTGGGGACTCGAGAGTTTGGGGACTCGAGAGTTTGGGGACTCGAGAGTTTGGGGACTCGAGAGTTTGGGGACTCGAGAGTTTGGGGACTCGAGAGTTTGGGGACTCGAGAGTTTGGGGACTCGAGAGTTTGGGGACTCGAGAGTTTGGGGACTCGAGAGTTTGGGGACTCGAGAGTTTGGGGACTCGAGAGTTTGGGGACTCGAGAGTTTGGGGACTCGAGAGTTTGGGGACTCGAGAGTTTGGGGACTCGAGAGTTTGGGGACTCGAGAGTTTGGGGACTCGAGAGTTTGGGGACTCGAGAGTTTGGGGACTCGAGAGTTTGGGGACTCGAGAGTTTGGGGACTCGAGAGTTTGGGGACTCGAGAGTTTGGGGATTTGAGAGTTTGGGGACTTCAGAGTTTGGGGATATGAGAGTTTGGAAATTTGAGAACTAGGGAATTTGAGAGTTTGGGAATTTGAGAACTAGAGAATTTGAGAGTTTGGGAATTTGAGAGTTTGGGGATTTGAGAATTTTTGAAATTTGAAAATTTGCGTATTTGAGAACTAACCCCCAATATCCCTAGATCCACAAAACATCACAACAAAAGCTTCTCAAACCCTGAATCCACAATAAATTCGAAGGTCTCCGAAGATGAGTATAGGTCGACATAGTAGAAGACCTCTTCTCGAGTTTTCGTATTTCCTAGAGAGAAGTCAGAGTCTCTATCGATTATACGATTCGACGGGTCTGGAGAAATCTGGTATTAAAAGCCGAAACACAGACGCGTCGTCGGCGGTCGTATTGTTCGGCGCGAGGAACCGTAACGACGATTCAAAAGACTCTTGACCTCTTTCCGCGAGCAGCTTCGCACTTCACACTTTATGTTTTCACGTAATAATCGGCAAAAGCCAGAGGACAGACGTCCCTAACGAGTCCCTATGCATTTTTCTGCTCTGTCTACGCGTGTCTTGGAAAGGCAGAACACCCTTCACGTGTTTTCAATTTCTGACTACAATGGGAACTTGTCGAAGTGGACTTTTACAATAATTGATGGGAAGACGTGTATGATTATTTCGGTTTTGAGAGATATGATGAGATATCTATAATTATTTTGATCACTGGAGACAAGGTATTTGTAATTATTTTGATCATTGAAGACAAGGTATTTGTAATTATTTTGATCACTGAAGACAAGGTATTTGTAATTATTTTGATCATTGAAAACAAGGTATTTATAATTATTTTGATCACTGAAGACAAGGTATTTAAAATTATTTTGACTATTGTAGATAAGACAAGGGATCCATAATTATGTCAATAATTCTATCTTATAAATCAAAATCGCATGTTATCTCCGATCGCTGATGTTCGATAAATCGTAACGTTACGTCGAAGAAGTATAAAAACACAGAAAGCGTAGCGTATGTGAGACAGAATAGAAAACGGAGAAAAACGAGGGAAAAAGTGGTTCATAAGTATTCCTGCAGCGAGGTTTCCATGGAAAGTGTACCGAAATCGATGAAATCCACTCCTGACATTTCCCTTTTCATCCACAATCCAGTTGATACCGTGCCATGGCTCGCCGATGCCAGGTAGATATGCATCCAACAATAAATTCTGGTTTGCATAAGAGAAGCAAATGGAGGAGAAAGGAGACTCTCACTCATTCACTTTTAGGGACTTCTTGGAATTTAAGGAATTTAAGGAATTTAAGGAATTTAAGAAATTTAAGAAATTTAAGGAATTTAAGGAATTTATGGAATTCAAGGGATTCAAGGAATTCAAGGAATTCAAGGAATTCAAGGAATTCAAGGAATTCGAAGAACTCAAAGAATTCGAAGAACTCAAAGAATTCGAAGAACTCAAAGAATTCGAAGAACTCAAAGAATTCGAAGAACTCAAAGAATTCGAAGAACTCAAAGAATTCGAAGAACTCAAAGAATTCGAAGAACTCAAAGAATTCGAAGAACTCAAAGAATTCGAAGAACTCAAAGAATTCAAAGAACTCAAAGAATTCAAAGAACTCAAAGAATTTCAAGAATTTCAAGAATTTAAGGAATTTAAGGGATACAAGGAGTTAGTTATCTAGGAAATTAATCTAGAAAAACTATCTGAGAACTTCTGTATCTAGAAATTTGTGAACATAGACATTTGGCAATCTTAAAACTAAACTTCCGGTACAAATTTCTAAAATATAAAAATCTGTAATCAATAAACTTACATAATAAAAAAATTTCTAGCCTATTAAAGCTTATACCGTAAACCATAATTACGTGTAAAAAGGTAATGTAACTTTACCAAACATAAAAACAGCAAAGTGAACGTAAATTGTATGCAGCTGTTTCTTAAGATTGCACAAAATTGTTCGTCATTTTCTGTTATCTAAATCAGAAACGATCTATTTAAGTTTGCAACATATTAAAAGTAAAAACGACGATCAGCCTAAACACTTCCGTGTTCCTTTCGGACATATGACTGTCTATTATCAGGTTAAATAAAACAAGACAATAGTTGTAAAGATAAAAGTCATAGAAAGGTGGTTACAAAACGGAAGAATACTTTCAAGACTGTCTGTTATATGGTTAGTAAATCGTCCGTGATTGTTATACTTTTTTATTAGCACGTTTTATACTTCTACTTTCGTGCGATTTCATTTTTTTTATGGAGCTTCGTGAGTAATTAGAGCTACGTGTAAACAGCTAATAAATTCTTGATGTAGGAACACCACCGTTTAATTACTTTAATTTAGGCACGTATCTACTGTGTTGATATTTCAATCAGATTGGACGGTGATTAACATGCAAAGTTAATTGGTCACGAACGTGGAGTTATTATATGGGTTAATTTGTCTGGATAGTTTATTGGTTAGATAGTTGGTTTTTACAATTAAGAACTTTCGGATTTTTTAAGTGTGTTACAGAGATTGAATTTTTAAGTTTTTATATGAAAAGGTTTTGAAATCTTTAAATTCCAAATCTTTCAATTTTAATGTTGCCAAGGACCAACATTCTTAAATTTTCAAATTTTCAAGTTTATGAATTTTTAAATTCTTAAATATTTATATTGCTAAAAACTTAAGGTATTAATTCTCTTCCCTAATTCTGAAATCACCAAATTTTTAAATTCCTACATTCCTAAAACTCCAAGTACAAAAATTTCCAAATTCTCAATATCTCTAGTTCTAAAATTTCCAAACTCTCAAATCCCCTAGTTCTCAAATTCCCAAATTCTCAAATCACCAATCTCTCAAATTTCCAAATTCTCAAATTTCCAAATTCTCAAATCCCCAAACTCTTAAATTCCCAAGTTCTCAAATTCCTAAATTCTCAAATCACCAATCTCTCAAATTTCCAAATTCTCGAATTTCCAAACTCTCAAATCCCCTAGTTCTCAAATTCCCAAATTCTCAAATCACCAATCTCTCAAATTTCCAAATTCTCGAATTTCCAAACTTTTAAATTCCCAAATTCTCAAATTCCCAAATTCTCAAATTTCCAAATTCTCAAATTTCCAAACTCTTAAATTCCCAAATTCTCAAATCCCCAAGTTCTCAAGATCCACAAATCTTTAAATCTCCAATCTTCCTAACCTCCAAATCTTATAATTCTAACCTCCGCATCTTATAACTCTAACCTCCAAATCTTATAACCTAACCTTAAATTCCCCAAACCCCCCAATTTCCACTAGTATCCACTTCTATTAACAATTTTACATTTAACACAAATAATTTCTTTGAATTCCCAACATCAAAGTTTAATCGTCACAAAAAGACGAATAACCAGGCAATTCAATTAAGTCAACACAGTTAATGTTACGAAGAAACTTTTATTTTCTAAACAACTCACGACGATGTACAACACGAGTTTCTATAAAAGGCATTATCTATTGGCATGTCTTCTAATACCATGCGAATTTCTATGGTGAAACCGTTTTACATCAACTGTGAAAAGCTCACTGACGAATAAATTCAACGACAGTTCAGTGAAATCTGAATCGTTGGCTGACTCCTGATTCAAACTACACGCCATCCAAGATTTTAATAAACTTTCTATAAATTTTACTTAAACATGATCAAATTTCTATTTCTTTATGATTATTTAATCTTGTAAATTTTTTAAAGGTTATAGTAGATAAAATTATTGGCTAATAAATAATCAATTATGAATAAATTTGTTGTCTAATAAATAAATAATAATCGATGTGTTTGTGGATTAATAAATAGTAAAAAATAGATAAATTGAATAACTAGTAAATAGTGAATAATCAATAAATTTATTGTCTAATAAATAATAAATAATAGACAAATTTTTTACTAATAAATAGTCAGTAACAGCTAAATGTATTATCTACTAAATATAAAATAGTTGACAAATTTATTTTTTAACAAACTAGTAAATAAAAGACAGATTGACTAATAAACAGTCAGTCTAAACTTATTGTCTAATAAACAATAAATAGTAGACAAACTTTCTGAGTAACAAATAGTCAATAACACCAAAATTTATTAACTAGCAAATAATTATTAACAGTTAAATTTATTAACTAGTAAATAATCAACCATAAATTTATCACCCAATAAATAGCCAATAATCAATAAACTTATTACCCAATAAATACAAAATAACCTCAAAATTTATCGTCTAATAAAATACTAAATAAAATACAAATTGACTAATAAACAGTCAAACTCATTGTCCAATAAATAATAAACAATTGATAAACCCGCTAACTTGTTGTCTAACCGTGTACTGTGTTTTATTACCCAACTTGAAACATATTCCTCTGTTTAATGGCTATCTGCAGAAACTTCAGTGCACAGTTGCCTTCGAGTTTGATGTTAAACTTAGTAAAACCGAAGTAATTGATCTTAGTTGCTTCTGTGCTATCCACTAAAACCGCCAAGGATAAACGTCCAATGAAATCGCCGCTGTTAACAATTACCGAACAATCTGGTACAAATGGCGGAAGGACACGCGTGTTTGCGGCACGATCAGAATGCTACGTGAGATAAATTTCAACTTCCCGAATAAGATTTCCCCGACTTTCACGGCCAAGGTTCTCAAAAACTCATGCGCCCACAATCCACCGCAAATCAGTTCTTCAACCGAAGAAAAGAATCGATAAATCTCTCTCGAGAACTTTCGTGAAATAATCTCAAACTCTTGCGATATTCTGCAAGAAAGTAAATTGGTTCCATTGAGAATGCATCCACCACGATGTAATTTGGAATGTTACAAGATTTTTCTCGATGTTAAAGCAGAAAGAGCAGTTTTTGGGGACTTAGGCAATTTTGGATTCTGTGGAATTCGAGAGCAGACAATAGCGGAGGCAAGAACCTTCCAAGGTAATCACGCGGTCAAATTAAGCGAGGAAAAGTGAACGTAACGCGGAATCATGCAAATAAGTGGGGTACGATCGTTTTTACGATAGAACCGAAACGGTGACGCCGAGCCTTTCAGAAATGCTGATTAACCTGTTGACTGAATCATTGCTTAATCAGGAAAACTTCTTTTCCTTTTGTTCTATCAAGTGTTTGTATTAGCAATTTAACCTTCTGCAAATTACCCTTTATTCTTGCTGCAGTATTAAAATAAGTGAAAGAGGTTAAAATTTTTATTTCTGCATTCAGTGGTTGTCATATGGTAATTGTAATTGTGATCGAACTTTAGAATGAAATGTATCGAAAGTTTTATTTCAATTCTGTACTTGTCACAATATGGCGGGAGATGCACTACCTTCATAGTTGTATGTATTATATTTATATTTATATCTATATCTATATTTATTATATTTATCTATTCACTATTTATTATATTTTCTGTTTGTGTCCATTATTATAATTATATCCACTAATATATCATTCAGTTAATTAAGAGAACACATATTTATCTAAGAAGGTTGATCTACAGCGTCCGAGTCAGCGCCAGCCGCCATTTTGTCAAGAGTCTCCATCACGCCTCCTCGCGACCGTCCAAAATATGTTCGATAATCGATAAAACAATCGTAAGAACGCTTCCCCGAAATTTGTCCGTATTACTCGTCCCATAATATACTCCAGTAAATCCAAACAAGAAGATGTGTTTGTTCGATTGCCCGATAAATTTAAAATATAGACCTGTTTCCTACACCTACGCTCGTCAAGATAGATTTATTTGTGAAACGCGTTAAACACCGCTAATGTACGCGTGAAAAAAACAAATGTAGCGCGGAAGAAATGAATGGTTTCCGTATATTGCAGAAAAACGTAGCAACATCAATCATCTGTTGGAGTTATTTATTTTGTGAAATTGAATGCAGATCTTGCTGATAGGCATGAAATATAAATATGTGCATGTACTTAGACGATGATGGGATAATTGAAAGTCTTATGCAACGTGTCGGAATTGATACGCGTTAGAGCGATTAAATTTTTGTTTCACTTTCTCGTTATGGGGGATTTCCGGATATGGTATGAATGATCTGGGTGGGGAGTTCTGGGTAACTTAGGGATTTGGAGGATGTGGAGGTTTGGAGAATTTTGGGATTCGGAGGATGTGGAGGTTTGGAGAATTTTGGGATTTGGAGGATGTGGAGGTTTGGAGAATTTTGGGATTCGGAGGATGTGGAGGTTTGGAGAATTTTGGGATTCGGAGGATGTGGAGGTTTGGAGAATTTTGGGATTTGGAGGATGTGGAGGTTTGGAGAATTTTGGGATTCGGAGGATGTGGAGGTTTGGAGAATTTTGGGATTTGGAGGATGTGGAGGTTTGGAGAATTTTAAGATCTGACATAGAGATCTTAAACGACATAGAGATTTGAGGATGTGGAGGATGTGGAACTTTGGAGTATGTAGGTATCTGAATAATATAGGGATTTGAGGATAATCTGGATGATTCAGGAATTTCAAGGACACAAATATCCATGTGATGTACGAATCTAGATAATACAAAAATTTGGACAATATAGGATTTGGAGGATGTAGACATCTGAAGACTCTAGAGATTAGGACGATATAAGGATTTGGTGATGTAGGATGTGGAAATCTGGAGAATGTAGGTACCTGAATGATACAACGATTTGGGGATATAGAAATCTGGATGATTCAGGGAATTCAACGATACAAGATCCATGTGATGCGAATCTAGATATCACAGAGATTTGGTCAATATCTGGAGGATGCAGGCATGTGGAGATATGGAGAATGCACAGACCTGAACAATATACCTGATCTAGAAATGTGGGCACCTAATGATTTGGTTGATCTATTTGAGTTCATAGAAATTTGGATGGCACATGGCTTTAGATGACATAGACGTGACATGTGATTAACATGTACAGAGATGTGGACAACATAAGAATCTGGATGATGTAGGTACCTATAGCTATCTCATAAGTTGAACACAAGGATCTAGCCGAAGGTCATGCAATGTAAGAATCTGTATCAGATGTGGGTGATATATCTACGATCTAAGTATACAAATGTATAGCGACATAACAATGCACTGATCTGGAGATATACTCTAATGTCTGGAACTCTTGAGAGGTTACACATCTTTCACCAGATTCATCACATGCGTATCATAGTTCAGTAGATACAGCGTTCACAAGAGTACCCTTAAGTCCTTCAGAATTTTCCGAGCGAAACCAAGTGAAATGTAAGAAAGAAACTAGGCAGGTGGGTGCAACGCGATCGGGTCGGTGGTCAGTGGCCGCTGAAAGCGAAAGGACGAACATCGTCCGCGCTCAAAGGGGGGTAAACGGTGGATATACGTACGGCTAGTACACGCTGGAATCATTTGCCAGTTTGTTGGCCGGTATACACGAGCGAACCAGGCCGCGATACTCCGTTCACCGTGTCTCTTTCATCGCCCGCGTTGAAAGTCTGCCTTCCGCTTCGTGGGGTACACCTCGTGGACCGAAAGTGGTGGACGTACGACCGGCGTCCGACCGCGGCCAATGCCAGTCGCCAGTGAAACGTGAAACGCGAAAGTTTCGCCTTGTTTGCGGCAAACAGGTAGGGCGGATTTGTCATCGGCCACCTGCGAGTTCTTCCTACGGATCTTATTAAAGACCTCGATCGAGCGATACGAACGGTTCATTTGGATCAAGAGTGCCGTGCGGTGTCCTTGCACTTGGTGTGTTCGTGTGTGCTACCCCTTCGAATGCGAATGAACATTGTTCATATTGGGATCTACCTTGTTTTCTTAGGGGTAACGTCCTGCTTTAGGTAAGCACTGGATCATTTTGAAACTTCTCAGAGTGGATCTTTTTATCTGGTAGAAATCTATACAATTGCATCCTTTATTTATGATGAGCGAGTTAATCCTTTTGTCAATCCTGGATAATATGAACATGTCTGAATGAAGACATGTCCTTGTACCTTTTAGAAAGTTCCAGACACATAGAATTTAGGGTAATTAAGAATTCTTTATAGGGAACAGCAAGCTTTTGTGCAGACATTTCACCGTTTTGACCAACAAGTGTGATCTGTGTTTGAAAGATATTCGCGAATATCTCATTATTCGTCAGTCCTACAAGAAACATGGTTATAACAAAATTTGTAGCCGAGGAAATTCCCTACAAAAAGGGTTCTATTAGTTTTTTTCGTAGGTGTAATCTTCATGTATGTATAGTGTAATTTTCATGTAGGATGACTTGTAAGGTTTCAATCATCCTCTGGGAAGTGTGCTCATTTGCACTTCAGAAGTAGAGTGTTTCAAACATAGTGTAGTAGATATAATTTATATTATTTAGAAACAAGAAAGTTGTATTTCTTCCTCTTCTTCGAGACCTGTCCTCTTCAGGGTTCGATATGTAATTATCGTTACTTGCAGAAGTACATGATATTATCTAGGAACCGGTTACTTCTACGGAGAAAACTTATAGGAGTTTTTTGTAGGGAGTTTCCTAAGCTACAAATTTTGTAATAGCTAATTATGATGTAGAACTGATAGATCATGAGCTACTCTTCAGTATTAAGTACATAGTAATTATTGCTTGCAAATTCACATGATCTTATCTAGGAAACGGTTACTCCTATGGAGAAAACTTGTAGAACTGTTTTTATAGAGAATTTCCTAAGCTACAAGTTTTGTAATAACTATTTTTGTCATATAACTAATGCATAACGAGTTATCGTTTGGAATTCAAAACATTATTTTTATTACACTCAGATTCATAGGATATTATTTCGGGAATGGTCACTTCTACGAAGAAAATATATAGAACTGTTTTTATAGAGAATTTCCTAAGCTACAAGTTTTGTAATAACTGTTTTTGTCGTATAACTAATATTTAATAAGTTATCGCTAGGAATTGAATACATAATTTTTGTCACACTCAAATTCATACGATATTATTTCGGAAATGGTCACTTCCACAAAGAAAACATATAGAACTGTTTTTATAGAGAATTTCCTAAGCTACAACTTTGTTAATAACCATTTTTGTCATAGAACCGACGCACAGTAAGATAAGAGCCAAAAACCGTTTCATACTTCATCTTATCATCAATCAATTTCAAATTTCCCGCGCGCGCGATAACAGCGAGACCAATAACAGGGCATCAGGTAGCACGCTCGCGCTATTAAGCCAGATACCGTTCACTCGCGCAACACGAAACACGTAATTGAGCGAAAGTCTAACCTCCCGCTCTCTGGTATACTGAACGGAAGTGTCGTTACACCGTTTACGAGCTTCTTATTAAACGCTTCCTTCGGATCCTCGAGTTGCGGAGTTTTGTCTCGTATCTATTCTCGGATGCCACCGGAAACCACACTATCGTTTGTATTGCAGCGACGCAACTCGAAGATCCTTTATCCTCGAAGCGTGCGCATCGAGATTAACTATGTTACATACGCATCTGATCGTTCAAGATACATATGCTTCGTTCATATCTTTTAATTTAAGCTTCATACTTTAATAAGCTTTATACTTTAAAGATATATGAGTTCAGATACATATATATGTGTTCGGTTATTTTAATTTCATGTGTTATAGATATGTGTACTACATGGGTTTGAGATACATATGTTACATATGTGTTCAGTGTTTTGAATTTCATATGTTATATGTATGTTCATGACTTAAGGTAGATATGTTACATATGTGCACGTATGTACCTCTGGAGTCAAGATACATGTTACGTATACACATGTAAGGTACTTGTTACATACATGTTCACATGTGCTTCATGGGTTAAGTTACATATGTTACATATGTTAATTGTATCTGATGACTCAAGTTACATATGTGATATGCATATGTGTCTAATGATTTGAACTATATATGTTACCTACATATGTATTGTACCTCATGAATTAAGCTACACACGAGTTAAGTCACATATGTCACACACGAGTGTATTTAACGATTGAAGCTACATATGTCACATGTGTATCTACTAACTGAAATTACATATGTCTAATGATTTGCTATATATACATATATATATTATACCTCATATGTCACATACGTTACATACATATCTCATAAGTTAAGCTACATATGTCACATATGTTACATATTAAATATGTATCTATTGACTTAAGCTACATATGTCACATACGTTACATACTAAATATGTATCTACTGACTTAAGCTACACACGTCACATAGACATAACTGCAGTTACATAAAAATAATAGCAAATTTTACAATATAAAAATATTGCCAAGGACGTTAAAGAAGCAATTTGTTCTACAGAAAATTAATCTTGATTACGTTCGAACCATTTGAAAAATGACAGTCAGATATCGATGCACGCACGGAGCATCCTTGAGGTATCCTCGAGATGCGGGCCACCCCATTGTCCCGTAGGATACGAATACGAATCCATCGGTCCAGGATAAACGTCTTTTCACCGAGTCGCGTTGCAAACCTCTAGCTTTTGTTCGTTGAGGGACGAGCAGAACGGGATCGCTGATAATAATCCCTGCAAAGAATTCGCTTAAAGCAGCGTATCCGATTGTCGTGCCACCTCTGTTATCCTGGTTCCCGGTAATCGGATCGTGTCGTCTTAGTAGAAAGCGTTGCGCAGCGTCCTTGCACTTGGAAACGCCTGGAAATTTATACGGCTTTCATTCCTTAGCCACTCTAAAGTAGGTTCGGTGTTTCACTCGGGCTATCTTCTTCGCACTTGGCGCGAACGCCTCTCGCGGAATCGGATCTTTACAGTGCTGGATTAAGAGAGGAATATGCTCAAAATATATATATAGAATGTACTGTATCAAGATGGGAAAGTTTTCAGGAATTGCTCAAGTTTTTTTATGTAGGATACTTTCAGAAAAATTTTCAAATTTCCAAATACCTAAATTTTCCAATACCTAAATACCCAGATTTCCAAATTTCCGAATAGCTAAATTTCCCAATATTCAAATCCCTAAATTTTCAAACACCTAAATCCCCAGATTCTCAAAGTTCCAAACCTCATAGTTCTAAATATTCAAAATACCAAATTACCAAATACCTAAATCCCGAAGTTGCCAAATTTCTAAATACCTAAATTTCCAAATTGTCAAATTCCCAAACTGTGAAATTCCTAAATTGTCAAATTGTCAAATTCCCAAATCGTCAAATTCCCAAATTGTCAAATTTCCAAATTGTTAAATTCCCAAATTGTCAAATTTCCAAATTGTCAAATTTTCAAATTGTCAAATTTCCAAATTGTTAAATTCCCAAATTGTCAAATTTCCAAATTGTCAAATTTTCAAATTGTCAAATTTCCAAATTGTCAAATTCCCAAATAGTCAAATTTTCAAATTCTCAAATTTTCAAATTATCAAATTCCCAAATTGTCAAATTCCCAAATTGCCAAATTCCCAAATTGTCAAATTTCCAAATTGTCAAATTCCCAAATTGTCAAGTTCCCAAATTGTCAAATTTCCAAATTGTCAAATTTTCAAATTGTCAAATTTCCAAATTGTCACATTCCCAAATTGTCAAATTCCCAAATTGTCAAATTTCCAAATTGTCAAATTTCCAAATTGTCAAATTCCCAAATTGTCAAATTCCCAAATTGTCAAATTCCCAAATTGTCAAATTCCCAAATTGTCAAATTCCCAAATTGTCAAATTCCCAAATCGTCAAATTTCCAAATAGTCAAATTCCCAAATTGTCAAATTCCCAAATTGTCAAATTCCCAAATTGTCAAATTCCCAAATTGTCAAATTTCCAAATTGTCAAATTCCCAAATTGTCAAGTTCCCAAATTGCCAAATTCCCAAATTGCCAAATTTCCAAATTGTCAAATTCCCAAATTGTCAAATTTCCAAATTGTCAAATTCCCAAATTGTCAAATTCCCAAATCGTCAAATTTCCAAATTGTCAAATTCCCAAATTATCAAATTCCCAAATAGTCAAATTCCCAAATTGTCAAATTCCCAAATTGTCAAATTCCCAAATCGTCAAATTTCCAAATCGTCAAATTTCCAAATTGTCAAATTCTCAAATTGCCAAATTCCCAAATTGTCAAATTCCCAAATTGTCAAGTTCCCAAATTGCCAAATTCCCAAATTGCCAAATTCCCAAATTGCCAAATTGTCAAACACCGTAGTGTAAAATTCTCCAAATTCCTAAATGTCCCAATATTAATATCCCCAAATTATCAAGTTTTCAAATATCTAAATCTCCCAATCTCCAAATCCCCAAATTGTCAAATTCTTAAATATAGGGTCCCTAAGGTTGTTAACCCGGCACTGGTTCTTTATCAAGGTCAAGCATAGTGATTCAAGCGGTATCATGATTCTAACGCGGGTGGAATGTTCGTGGGATACGATGCTCCTGTGATTTGGTTCTCATGAACTGAATTTATTAGCTGCGGAAAACTAGGCGAGATAAGGTGCATAGGGATTTCTAGAAAGATAGGAAGTTGATGATTTATTCAAGGGATAATAGACGTTGTTTAAGGGATTATGAAGGAATATGAAATGATAATGTGAGAACATTGTTAAAAATCTTTATTATAGCTACTGAAAGAAATAAAGATGTAAAACTGTAAAATTAAAAAAATGGTAAAAAAG
This sequence comes from Megachile rotundata, assembly GCF_050947335.1. Classification (NCBI taxonomy): domain Eukaryota; kingdom Metazoa; phylum Arthropoda; class Insecta; order Hymenoptera; family Megachilidae; genus Megachile; species Megachile rotundata. The sequence continues at coordinate 8,691,373 of NC_134995.1, forward strand.
GAAAAATGTATGGGAGAATTTTTGAGGAAGATATTTTGTAGAGTTTTTTTTATTCAATTGTTATAATTATCGTCTTTTGTTGCTTTCATTTGGTTAGGTTATTGTTGAAAGATTTTTAGTTTCATTTTGAATTGATATATTTGTCAGAGAAATATATAATTTTTTAAATTTCTAAATTTTTGTTTTCGAATTTTCAAATTTTCTACTTGCCAATTTTTTAAATTTAAAATTTCCTAATTTTGCAAATTTCCAGATTAGTCAATCTTTTAATCTTCAAATTCTAAAATTCCTTAATTCCAACCTTAATAAATTTCTGGACTTCCAAATTTCTAAATTTCCAACTTCCTAATTTTCCAAATTATTCGATTTTCCGATTTTCAAAATCCTTGATCTGCAGATTCGAAGGTCAAAATTCACCGACACCACAGTTTCACTTTTGTAAGACCTTACAAAACACCGAGAAAGTCCATGGTTATTAAATTGCAGGCTTTAATGTTCCACATCTTGTTAATTCGCATCTAGGAGCGAGTCTGATCAAATCTTCCGCTTCACCAAAATTAGTCTACAATAAAAAGTATAAGTGAAACGGTGCTTGAAACATGTCCTAAAAAAAGAGACATTTACATAACACACTCCAGTTTAAATGTCAGTTGTCTTACTTAATTTTACTGGGACAGATTCATAAATAATTTTTTTAATGCTTCAAGGATTATTTTAGCGGATAAAATAAGAATTAGGGTTGGTTAAGTTGATTAGTATTAGTCTTTTGTGTTTGAGAGACTGTGTTTTTAGCATTAGTATTTTCGGTTCGAGAGACTGTGCTTTTAATACTAGTATTAGTATTAGTATTAGTATTAGTATTAGTATTAGTATTAGTATCAATACCAGTATCAATATCAGTATCAATATCAGTATCAATATCAGTATCAATATCAGTATCAATATCAGTATCAATATCAATATCAATATCAATATCAGTATCAATATCAGTATCGATATCAGTATCGATATCAGTATCAATATCAGATATCAATATCAGTATCAATATCAATATCAGATATCAATATTAGTATCAATATCAGTATCAATATCAGTATCAATATCAGTATCAATATCAGTATCAATGTCAGTATCAATATCAGTATCAATATCAGTATCAATATCAGTATCAATATCAGTATCAATATCAGTATCAATATCAGTATCAATATTAGTATCAATATCAGTATCAATATCAGTATCAATATCAGTATCAATATCAGTATCAATATCAGTATCAATATCAGTATCAATACAAGTATCACCAAAAAATAAACCAAAGGCGACACTCTCTGTTTTCACCTTTGATCTCTCGAAAACGCTATCCCTTTAAATTAGTTGTACAAACGAGCGGGAAATTTAAATCGAGCAAATCTACCTTCATGTCAACCCCCAATAATTTGGAATATATTTGCAATAAATTTTCTATATATAATATTGTCTTTCGAGGTACTTTTACCAATTTTGCGGCGTTGAAAAGTTGAAAAAGAAAAGAATAAAAATGATTCCTCTACAAAATATATTTGAAGAATATATATTACGGAAATGATTATTACAAATAACTTCTAAGAAAATGAAAAACTATATATCACAAGAAATTACAGATGAATGTGTTACAGAGATATGACAAAATATTTATTACAAATAAATTATTGGTGAATATGCAGGTTTAAACTATTCTTTTTCGACCGCCATACTTATACACTGTGCGCATGCGCATTCCCGATTCTTTTGATTTGGGCATTTAAATTGGTCCTCTTCTCTCTAGGAGGTGGGTTTCTTTCTCCAGTGTCGTCTCTTGTTATATCTACTCTTTCGTATTAATATTATTAAATGTTTCATCGATTTGTAGATTACAGAAGATACCGATACCACTTTCCATTACTCAACACAGCGGAAGTAGGAAATAACGTTCAATTTGCGTCGATGTCTCTAAATAATTTGTGCAAGCGATCTTTTATTTGCACCCTTGTTGTGGAAGGAAGTCATTAAGTACAATACACACACACATTTTATACATTTTAATGATTTACACATTGCTGATTTATTCGAAACGTACCGCAATCATAGCGTACCCTGATATTAAAGTAATAAGTTTAATTGTTCCTATTATTTATCGTACGAATTTTCTTGTACAAATCTGATTATTACAAGCCACAATTAAAAATTAATTTGATTCTCGAAACAGCATTATGATTTTTTTCTGCAATTGAGATAGAATATATTGAAAAATCTTGCCAATTAAGTTCAAGAAAAGAGAATTAAAATTGCAGAAAATTTACATTTGAAATTAAAAATGTGCAAGTTCAGAAATTCATAAATTCAAAAATGTACTAATTTAAAAATGCACAAATTGACAAATTCTGCAAGTATAAAAATTTACAAACTTAGAAACTCACAAATAAAAAAATTCTCAACTTCAAAAATTTCTAAAAACACAAACTCTAAATTTGTCCAAATAAACAAATTCAAAATAAAGTCCTCACTACAGTCATCAAACCTCCCCGAAACCTTTGAACCAAAAAAGAGTAACGTCATTCAACCTCATTCATCTCATATCACTTATCTCATCAATCACAGTCTCAAAACTAAAGCGTTCTTCACACGGAAGCGTGTTTCGCTTTAAACAAACCGCGAGCAAAAAAGGAAAGTCCATTACGAGTGTCAATTAAAACGTGTCGTGGATGGTTAAATCGAGTCGACGATCAAAGAAGATTTCTTTTGCGATAGGTTCTCGATCCACTGTGAGATCCTCCGCAGTAGATCGAATTGATTGACAGTCACGATTCGCGTAATGGCAATTTGTTCGAGTTACGGTTACCGGCACCGTCGAAAGTGAAATCGTAGCGTGCAAAAACTTCGACACAGATTGTCTATGATAAACTGTCGCTAAGTTTTTAACATTCCTTCTTTTCCACTGAGATTTTCTGACGAACTGAATTTGACTAGTGCGTTTGAGACAGTCTACTGTTTTAGTAAAACAGTTAACATTGAAATATCAAGTTAGTTGACAAGGTTTTTATTGATATAAGATATAATTGTCACATTTTTATTGTATTTTATTATTGTACGACATGTTATATTGTTTTTTATTGTTGTAAGAAATAATTTATGTAGTTTTTTATTATTATGAAATATAATTACAAGGTTACATATAGTTTTGTAGTGTTGTGAAAGATATATTCGTTGTAGTAAAAAGTTAAGTTAAATTTCTTGTTATTGTGAGAATTGCGAGATTACATTTATAGCTTTTTTATCATTGTGAAAGATATAGTTATGTAGTTTCTTATTTCTGCAAGAAATACATAGTTTTACATATAATTAATTATATTCTTATTATTGTAGGAACAGTACTTACATTGGTCCTCATTATTCACAGTTATAATACACAGTTTCTTATTATTGCCAGAAACAATTATAAGATTCGTACTGCTTTATTTATTCACATACTTTTCTTTAAAATCAATGTTTTCTTGAGATAAAGTGTAAATTTAATTATGTTTTATCGTTTGTTTATTTATTTATAATTGCAACGTTTTACAAGTTTAAAAACTTCGTAAAGAATAGCGTTGAGGTTACAGGGGCGCATGCGCATAAAAATCCAACATGGCGGACGCAGGGGTTTGGAATTCTACGCTCACTTAAGGAAATGAAATACTTGATACACATTTCCTAACTTTTTTTTGTCAATAAAAGCCTTCTTACATTTTATTTTAGGTGTGATAGAATATGTAAAGAATAATAAGAACATTTAAAAGAAAGCTATTATAATTAAAAATTAGGTATAAATATATGTACAAATAACCGAGTGACAGTAAACAAGGAGAGTATATAACAAGAAAATCTTACAAAAATATGCAAAACAGGCTATTAAAGAATATATAAAATCCAGTTATTATAAGAAGAAGTAAAAATCAGGTATAATATATACAAGTTGTTAATACGACTATAAATATTAATCTAAAAAGGAGAACAAGTAGCAAGGAACTCTTATAAAATTATGCAAAAAAGGCTATTACTGAAATATATAAAAAAATAATCAGAATATATAAAAGGAAGGTATTATAAAAATAAATAAAAATCAGGTATAATATATACAATTAGCTAATATGACTTTGGACATCAATCTAGAAAGAAGAACAAGTAACAAGGAACTCTTACAAAAAATATGCAAAGCAGGTTATTACAAGAATAAGTAAAAAAATAATCAGAATATGTAAAGGAAGCTGTTATAATAGTAAGTGAAAAAGTCATAAAAATATGCATAAGTAGTTGATGCGATTTTGAACACATCAACAAGGATAATATATAACAAGAAACTCTTTCAAAAAATATGCAAAACAGGTTACTACAAGAATAAGTAAAAGCCTACATACAAAAAGTTTTCACTCTCCCAAAAATCACACTCAATAAATTACGAGATAAAGTATTCAAAGCAAGAAAATTTGCGAAAAAAGATAAAATCCACCATTTCCGAAAACAGCAGCTCCGGTAGCAGACTCATGCAGGGATAATTTCGTTTTCGCTCGCGTCCCTGTTCCCGCGCCCTGCACATTTACACAATTTCACCGTCGGGAACAATTAACACGACATACCGTCCGTCGGTGCTTTCTCTTTAACTTGAACTTAATTGCACGGCAAACGCGTCGGCCTGGCCGCTTCCCTCTCGACGCAAACACTGTTACGCCTCGGGGCCGACTTGCATCGTTTTCTATGGCGACTTCGACCGTTATCCCTACCCATCCAAGCTTAATTACTCGTTAGAACGGCTGTTTCTTCTCGTCGGAAGAAAAGACGATTCGGTCGCGAATGCGCTTTTACGTGCGGGATGCGTTCGACGAGCGCGATGCGTCACGCTGCGCCGCGTTCACGGCGTTCCTCAGTCGATCATTCACCGTAAATAATTTCAGACATGTGCGAGGGTAAACCGTGAAGAAGAAGAAGGAAGAGTGAACATGAGGCGATCAACAGGAACGCTTTCTTTGCTCTCGAGGATGGGACCGTGTGTCGTCGTGGCTGTGATGGTCCTGGCGAGGCTTCATCTGGTGACGGGTATGTGTTTTATTTTTTTTTGAGGTGGCTGGGCATCTTTTTGGGAATGTGGGAATTGTTTTTTAGTTGTGGAAGTTTTGAGGAGATTAGGAGATTTAGGAGTTTGGATACTAATTTGTGGTACTACACCTTCAAACCTTCAGACTTTGACATCTTCACATCTATACAACTTCAAATCTTCAAATTTGTAGACCTACAAAGCTTCAAACACTTCAACCTTAAAAGTTTGACATCTTCACACCTACACACCTTTAAATATTCAAACTTGTAGACTTTCAAACCTTCAAATAGTCAAATCTTCAAACTTTGACACTTTCACACCTTCACATCTTCAAACCTTCAAATTTGTAGACTTACACAACTTCAAACAGTTGAACCTTCAAACTTTGACATCTTCACACCTACACATCTTTAAATATTTAAACTTGTAGACTTGCAAACCTTCAAATAGTTAAATCTTCAAACTTTGACACTTTCACACCTTCACATCTTCAAACCTTTAAACTTGCAGACTTACACAACTTCAAACAGTTCAACCTTCGAACTTTGACATCTTCACACATACACATCTTCAAACCTTCCAATCTTCAAGTCTTCAAACCTTGATATTTTCAAATCTTCAAACCTTCAAACCTTCAAATCTCCATATCTCCAAATCTCCATATCTCCAAATTTCCATATCTCCACATCTGTATATCTCCACATCTCCACATCTCCACATCTCCACATCTCCACATCTCCACATCTCCAAATCTCCACATCTCCACATTTCCACATCTCCACATCTCCACATCTCCACATCTCCAAATCTCCAAATTTCCAAATTTCCAAATCTTCAAATCTCCACATTTCTAAATCTCTAAATCTCCAAATCTCCAAATCTCCAAATCTCCAAATCTCTAAATCTCCAAATCTCCAAATCTCCAAATCTCTAAATCTCCAAATCTCCAAACCTCCAAATCTCCAAATCTCCAAATCTCCAAATCTCCAAATCTTCAAACCTTCAAACTTTGAAGTCTTCAAACCTACCAACCTTCAAATCTTCAAACTTTCAAACCTTTAAACCTCCAAATCTTCAAACTTTCAAACCTTTAACCTATAAAATCTCCAAACCTCCAAATCCATATCCCAAGCTCTGAAATCTGAATTTTGTAAAAGCTCGTAACCCAACAATCACAGAACCCTCCAATCTCCATAAACGAAACTCTACAAATAGGATCAGTGTTACAAACCTAAGGCATCAATTGAATTAATTCAACCAGGCTCTCGAGGCAGCATTCATTAACGATCATCAAATCGCGACACGAATAAGGACGAGGTCTTGATCTCACGATCTAAAATGGTAACGATGGGAATCAACGATCCATCTTCTCGGTGTACCCAAGTTTCCCGTAATCGCGGTACACAATAGTGGATCAGGTACACATTTAATCGGGTGTATTTACGATTCATTCCGACGAGGGAGAGAAATAATTTTACCAGAGCGTTATTTTCATTATTTTTCCTCTCATTATGCGTGGCGTAAAGCTCGAGTTTCCATTGGCGAGTAAAAAAAACCACCGCGGAGTTGCGCTTGAATAATTCGCGGGAAAAAAAAGTTTCAGATGCGCGAAATGTTACGGCTAACTGAACATCTCTCGCGTTTGTGGATTTTTACAGTTGTCGGCTTGTATTCAACATATTTCGCAACCTTTTAGAATGTTGCAACATCGTGTATAAGATGAAATGATAGCGCTGATGTAACTGGGATTTTTATTTGGGGTAAGAAGTCTAATCTTAGCAAAATCACGATGTCTTCGATTATATTGATTTTATTGATTATCTATGGTATATGTAAAAATTTCAAGCTAATGTGATATTTAACATTTTAATATTTATTTAACAATTTAATGAATTTAATTTATTTTAGAATGTAGGACTGAATTTTGTAAATGCACATAATTATGTCAAATAAATTTATTATAATAAATTGTCTAAATAAATAAAATTAATTAAAATAAATAAAATTGTCTAAATACATAGAATGAATCAAAATAAGATAAATTGTTTAAATAAATAAAATTAATTAAAACAAGTAAAATTGTCTAAATAAATAAAATTAATTGAAACAAGTAAAATTGTCTAAATAAATAAAATTGTCTAAATACATAAAATGAATTAAAATAAGATAAATTGTCTAAACAAATACAATTAATTAAAACAAGTAAAATTGTCTAAATAAATAAAATTAATTGAAACAAGTAAAATTGTCTAAATAAATAAAATTAATTAAAATTAATAAAATTGTCTAAATACATAAAATGAATTAAAATAAGATAAATTCTCTAAACAAATACAATTAATTAAAACAAGTAAAATTGTCTAAATAAATAAAATTAATTGAAACAAGTAAAATTGTCTAAATAAATAAAATTAATTAAAATAAATAAAATTGTCTAAATATATAAAATGAATTAAAATAATTTAAATTGCCTAAATAAATAAAATTAATTGATACAAGTAAAATTGTCTAAATAAATAAAATTAATTAAACAAACACAGCAGAGTTGAACTAAACAAAAAAATTCAATTAAATTCCAAATCTTCCAAAACCAAAATTTCTATTCCCAGAAGAGCAAAATTAAAATTTTATCATTGAGAATAAATATTTATTGTAACACAAATTGTACTCGACTGAAATAATCCGTTTCCGTTTCTATAAAGGCTGTTTTCAAAGTTGCGTCCGTGTAGGTGCGTTAAAGTAACTTCGGTACGTGACAGTACATTGTCGGCCGCATTCCGGCCCTTCTTGACTTCCTCCCTTCAACAGTGTCCTTGTTAATTCAAGGATGAAAAAGGATCCGTTGGCATTCCTAAGCCAAAGCCGTAGTTAAACGCTCGTTACTCTCGCGATCGAAGATCCTTCCTGGCCTCGATATATTATTTCACAGCTGCTCGCTGAATAGGACGGGTTCTCGCGCGACAACATTTCAATGTTGCGTCTTGAAAAAAAAGGACATGCAGAGTGACGTGTACACTCTGTTGCAACGGGCATTTACTCTGGACAAAGCATATATGTGCACTTGACAATTTTTTTGATATTTTAACTCTGATGTTTTTGAGGTTGCAACATTTTCAAGCTTTTACATTTGATAAATTTTTGAGAGATTTGAAAATTTGGAATTTTGGAAATTTTTGAATATTCAGATTTTTTAAGGTTTAATAGATTAGCAAATTTTTAGAGCGTCAAATTGTTTGATTTTCGTATATTTATGTTCCCAAACTGGGCTAATGATCATAGCAGTCGAGGCCCATATAAAATCAATCAATCAATCAATCAATTCCCAAACTCTTATAGCCTCAAATCCCTAGATCTCCAAATTTTAAACCCTGAAGTATTTATATACCCAAATTGCAAAATTCACAAAATGTCCTCTAATCCTCAGATCTCCAAATTCTGCAGCACCACAAATTCCTATATCCTTAAATCCCTGTACCTCCAAATACCTATGTCTCTAAGTAGCTACATCCCCAAATTGCAAAATTAACTAATTGCTATGCGCCTCAATTCTCAGATCTTAAATTCTGTAGCTCTATAAATCTCTATATTCACAGATCTCCAAATCCCAAAATCCCTATATTCCCAAATCCCTACAGGTTCCAATCCCTACGTCAAATCCCTACATCCGCAGATTTCTAAATCCCCAAATCCCTATCTTCTCAAATTCCTACATCTCCAGATCCCTAAATCCCTAAATCCCTAAATCCCTAAATCAGCAAATCCCTATCTTCCTAAATCCCTACATCTTCAGATCCCTAAATCTCCAAATCCCTATTTTCCCAAGTCCCTATCTTCCCGAATCCCTAAATTCCCAAATCCCTATCTTCCCAAATTCCTACATTCCCGAATCTCTACTTCCCCAAATCCCTAAGTGTCCAAATTGCAAAATCCAAAATTTCCATACCCCAAAAATTGTAGATCACACAAACTCCTATCTTCCCAGATAGACCACCGAATCCTTACCTTGCCATATCCCTAGATCCCCAAATTCCACCCACCCCAAATTTCAAATATCTCCAAACTCACATTTCCCCAAATTCCCAGGTCCATAAATTCCTAATCCTCTTTTGTCCTTTGTTTACCAACCTCATCTCCAACCATTTAAATCAACAAATCTCCAGATCGTCATATCCATTGATCCTCAAATCCCTAATATCTCTGTTAAACACTCTTCCAATACCTCCTTTAAACAAAATAAACATCATCATAGTGTCTATCATCACCAAGTTCCCCAAACGCCTTAACATCATGTCAGAAACCGCGTGAATAGGTCGACGCTTTTTGTTCGAACTTTCAATTACTCGTATTTCTTACCTTATACATCCCTGTAGCCTTGAGATTTCGTGTACATATTTCTCTTTTAATCTATGTACACGTGTAGACGAATACCTCGTGGAAATAATTAAAAGTAACGAGACGAGGAGGAGGAAGGAACGTACACTAAGAAAGTACTGAACTTTTACTTTTGGAGAGCTGTCAAAGAGAGATGGTTTCCACAGACTCGGCGAGAAAATAATATATCAAACGAAAATACAGCTCGCCACACTTTGAACCGGAGATGGAGATGAAAATCAAGCTACTGGAGGAATGGTTTCTACTGGAGGAATCCTCTATTGAAATATCTCAAATATAATTATAGTTATTTATTTAAATAAAAGGATAATTTATAATAATGCAAGGATCATTTGACTGGAACATCATTCACAATTTTAATAACTTCAAGGTTAATAAGGTTCTTCAAGGTTCAAAGTTAATAACGTCAAGGTTACTTTAAGGTCACTTCAAAGTGACCTAAATTCAAGGTGTTTCAAGTGTCCAGGTGTTTCAAGTGTCAGAATGCATCATAATTTACTGGTGAATTACTCAGAAAAATTTTGTGAATATGGTTTGCTTGAATATTATGTACAGGTTTTATTTGGTTCATGTGTAGACCACTTTGTATGGTACTTGTCTTTGACTGTTTAACTTTGTATTAATAGTTAGCTATCTAATTCTGTGTTACTGGGTAGCTATCTATCTTTATTTTACTAGTTAGCTATTTATGTCTGTACTATTAGCTGTCTAACGTTGTATGAGTAGTTAGCTTAACAACTCTGTACTACTAGTTAGTTACCATACCCTGTATTGCTAGCTAATATGTCTACCCTTATCCTACTAGTTAGCTATCTGGTAGTTAGTTCTGTATTACTCATCAGATATCTAACCTTGTATACTTAGTTAGCTATTTAACTGTGTATGAGTAGTTAGCTGCCTGATCCTGTATTACAAGTTAGCTACCTTATCTTATATTGCTAGCTAACTATTTACCCACTAGCTAACTATTGTCCCACTAGTTGGCTATCTGCTACATAGTCAGCTCTGTATTAGTAGTTAGCTATCTCACCTTGTAATACTAGCTGACTATCTACCCATATACTACCAGTTAGCCATCTATCTATTCCTCTAGTACTAGTTAGTTATCTGTTAGTTAGCTCAGTATTATTAGTTAGCTATCCTCCCCTGTAGTACTGGCTATCTACCTATGAGCAAACAGTTAGCCATCTGTCTATTATCTTACCCTGTAGTACTAGTTAACCATCTACTCATATACTACTAGTTGGCTATCTATCTATTCCTATAGTACCAACTAGCTAGCTACTAATTAGCTACCCTCTAGTTAGCTCTGTATTACTATCTGCCTATCTCACCTTGCATTAGCAGCAATCTACCTTGTCTACTAGCTATCTGCCAATGTATTATTGTCCTAATTACCTATCTGCTAGCTACGTATCTACTAGCTACCTATCTACTAGTTATCTACGTGCCAGTTATCTATCTACTAGCTGCCTATCTACTAGCTACCTATCTGCTAGGTACCTATCTACTAGCTACCCATCTACTAGCTACCTATCTACTAGCTACCTATTTACTAGCTACCTATCTACTAGCTACCTATCTACTAGCTACCTATCTACTAGCTACCTATCTACTAGCTACCTATCTACTACTTACCTATCTCCTATACTTACCTATCTCCTATACTTACTTATCTACTAGCTACCTATCTACTAGCTACCTATCTACCAGCTACCTATCTATTACTTACCTATCTCCTATACTTACCTATCTACAAGCTACCTATCTACTAGCTACCTATCTACCAGCTACCTATGTATTACTTACCTATCTCCTATACTTACCTATCTACTAGCTACCTATCTACTAGCGACCTATCTACTACTTACCTATCTACTAGCTACCTATCTACCAGCTACCTATCTATTACTTACCTATCTACAAGCTACCTATCTACTAGCTACCTATCTACTAGCTACCTATCTACCAGCTACCTATGTATTACTTACCTATCTCCTATACTTACCTATCTACTAGCTACCTATCTACCAGCTACCTATGTATTACTTACCTATCTCCTATACTTACCTATCTACTAGCTACCTATCTACTACTTACCTATCTCCTATACTTACCTATCTCCTATACTTACTTATCTACTAGCTACCTATCTACTAGCTACCTATCTACTAGCTACCTATCTACTAGCTACCTATCTACTACTTACCTATCTCCTATACCTACCTATCTACTAGCTACCCATCTACCTCCAATTCCACTTCAACCAAACTCTCCTACGACGTTTAATAAAGGCAGCCATCAGAATGCCAGCTCCAAGGCAGCTTTCAATTCTGAAACGACCTGTATACATAACGAAACGATTACATAACGAAACGGCTCGACCGCGGCTGGTGCACGTGTTGTGTAGCATTTACACAAGTAAGCTCGTTCCCTAAAGCTTCAACGGAAGTGGAACAAGGTCGGTCGGCTTTTTGCACGTTTCCGCACTTCCATCGGGTTCGACTGAGCTACGTCGCGAGCACATAACTGGACGTGTCCATACATCATTTCCCACCCTTCCTGATTATGTTTTAGGCCACACAGCTGCGATTAACGTAATTGCCTACTGGACACCATCCCCTACTTCCGGTCTGATCCTATGAACAATCGGTTTGCGCTGTCAACATCAATCGATGAATTTCGACACTTTGTTTGAATAGCTGTTTTGTTCTAGGTGGGTGATGTTTGTTGTTAGGTTGGGTTCTTTAATTTGTTCTTTGGTTACTTTTACTTCTTTGGGTGGTTTAAGTTAGTAGTTCAAGTTTGAGATATTTCTTGAGGCCCTTCAAGATAATTCATGGTATTTCATAGTAATTTATGGTATTTTTAGGTTCTGTCAAAAACAAGATCATTTGTGACAATCTTTGTTTTTGTGATCTTTTCATTTGTGATCTTCAATTATTTTCGATTAAATGGCAATCGACTTTTCGATTATTTATGTCAATAGTAAAGCATTTATATTCAATCCTCGTCAACTCCATCCAAGAAATTGAAACCGTATTCAGAAATATCTGGAAAACAAAATCTCCTGCATTTTTAACGCGTAGAAGATTCTAAATTGTCTATAAATGATCAATAAGACATTCGATAACTGCGATAGCGAATGTAGGCTACCCAATTCTTAACATAGAACTGTTGCTCGAATTCTGAACTCGATAGGTGTACTTTATTCAGTAAAATACTCTGATAATAAAAGGCAGCGAATTTTTAAGCGGCGGGTCATCGATTCGAATGTTCCGACACTTACGGATTTCCACCAGCAATTTACATTTAATCAATGGTAACGAATATAAAAGTGGAACGATGACACAGTTTTCTTTAATCAATTCGTCCTATTCGTCGGTCTGTTTAAAATATTTACTTTATCCCCGTTTATTTCGGAGGGTAGTCACCGTCTGAAACGAGGTTGCCACAATTGCGTCTGCAAACATGTACGAATATCAATTATTCGATCATTTAACTAAAATATCTTCTCCGATATCACGCTTTCGATCAATTCTAGCCGTTAAAAACACACTATTTGTATCTTCGCGTGTTTCAATACTGATTGTAGTACAGTATGAAGTATAGGTGACATCCCACGAGTTGGCGCGTGATTCGAAGTAAAAGAAGGCCATTGTAAATGTTTGTAGTTGAATCGTGAACATTTGTTGTCTGACAAGTAGCTTGATAATTCGAGATCTGATAATTGTGAGCTTGATAAGTGGAGGTTTGATAAATGCACGCTCGATAATTGGACGTCTGATAACTGCAATCTTGATAACTGGAGATTTTATAAGATTTGATGATTATAAGCTTGATAATTGGAGGTTTGATAACTGCAAGCTCGATAATTGGACGTCTCATAACTACAAGCTTAATAATTGGACATTTTATCGTTTTAAGTTTGATAACTGCACGTGTGGCAATTATAAGCTGAAGATCTGTGAAGATCTGATGTTCATAAGCTTGATAATTGGAGGTTTGATGACTAGAACCTCAATAATTGCACGTCTGATAACTGCAAGCTTGATAACTGGAGATTTGATCGTTTTAAGTTTGATAACTGAACGTCTGGCAATCATAAGATTGATGATTGAAGATCTGTGAAGATCTGATGATTGTAAGCTTGATAATTGGAGGTTTGATAACTACAAGCTCAATAATTGCACGTTTAATAACTGCAAGCTTGATAATTGGAGATGTTATCGTTTTGATAATTGGACGTCTGGCAATTATAAGCTTGATAACTGGAGATCTAATAACTGTAAATTTAATAATTGGAGGTATCATAATTGCAAGCTAAATAATTGGAGGTCTGATAATTGCAAGCTTGAATGGCTGAAATTAACCTCCTTGACAAGTTTAAATATTTAAAAGTGCACAAATTTGTCTCTTGAAAATTGACAAATTTAAATATTCAGAAACTTTCCTATTAGAAAAGATTTTAACAAAATGTTGAAATTTTTAAATTATGAACTAAACCTCAGCCCCACTCACCAACTTATGGGTTGCCATCAGTACATGAAAGCATACTCCATATTCCCAAACAAGTCCAACAATACATACAGAAAAACGTATAAATACGTCGTGTGCATCCATTGCCGAATTCGAGGTACAATACTGCAGATCCGTCTGCGAGGTTTCTTCCGGCTGGCTCTGAAAAGTAATTCAGCAGGAATCGAGTCGAGCGAAGAAAAACAGAGCGAAAGAGAGAACCGCGGGAAGACGAGAGACAATCGAAGGAAAGAGGAGGGACGAAAAGAAATACCTACAAGATCTGCGAGAGGATTTCTTTAAAATGGTCGCAGTCCTTCTTCTGTCTATCTGCGACTCTCGAGAGCGTGCTTCCGGGTGATCTGACAGTTCCTACGGGCTGAATTTCCGCTGGATTATGCGTCGTTCCTAACCTTGCCCGCATGATCGATCAAATCAATCCGCTACCGACTGCTTCCTCTAACAAACGCAATTTACTTCTTTCGCTTGTGCTCTTCTTCGACGATTATATGACTTTTATATGGATTTTATTTGCGAAGGTTTACTGGTGTACGTTTTATGGCCTCACATTATATGGGCCTGCGTTGTTTGCGATAAATTCTTAAGTACTGTCATTTTGTATAATGTCTAAATATAGTAAAACATAGGAAATATAAAATATTATATGACATATATATATAAAATTATTGTATGTATAATATGTAGTGCAATAATTTTATTCAATTTCATGAGGAGTTTAAAATAAAATGTAGTTGTATCGTTGTAAAAACCGTATGTTTTGTCTGCCAGATATTACATATCCAGATGAGTGCATTGTGATGTATAGACTCCCTTAAGATATTGATCATTAATTATATTTCATGCAGTTGCAACAAAGAGGCACGGAATTTAACGCTCTGGTAGACGCATGTTTATAATATTTATTACCTTCATCATTGCATTTATCTTTTTTTATGTAAACGATACTTGTTGCATTGTGAAGAACATCCTGTGGATTAATAGCTAGAGGAATTCTAATATTAAGGGTGTATTAATGTTATTGGAGGATTTGAAGAAATGGGGATTTGGAGATTTGGAGATTTGGAAATTTGGACAATTGGAGATTTGGAAATTTGGACAATTGGACAATTAGAGATTTGGAGATTTGGAATTTTTGGGGATTTTGACAATTGGAAATTTGGAGATTTGAAGATTTGGACAATTAGAGATTTGGAATTTTGGGGGATTTGGACAATTGGAAATTTGGAGATTTGGAGATTTGGACAATTAGAGATTTGGAATTTTGGGGGATTTGGCGATTTGGACAATTGGAAATTTGGAGATTTGGAGATTTAGAGATTTGGACGTTTGGACATTTAGTGATTTGAAGACATGGAGATTTGGAGATTTGGACATTCAGAGGTTTAGAGGTTTAGAAATTTAGGGATTTAGAGATTTAAAAATTTGAAGAGATGTAGAGATTTGAAGATTTGAGGATTTGAGAATTTGAAGAATTGGCGGTTTAGTACTTCAAAGATTTGGAGATTTGTATATTTTTAAATTTGTGAATTTGTTAATTTACAAACTGTCCAATCCAAACTATTCAATTTGAGGATTTGAAGATTTGGAGATTTAGTACTTCAAAGATTTGAAGATTTGTATATTTTTAAATTTGCAAATCTGTTAATTTACAAACTGTCTAATCCAAACTATTCAATCCTGTATCTAAATAATTATCCACCTCCCAAATTACCTAACTTCAAACCTTGAAAGCTCAGAAAATATATAAACCAAAAAATGAAAAACTTCCAGAATCCAGTAAAGTTGTACTAGCAGAAATTTCTTCCAAACTGCAGCAAAGTCTGAGACCCAGACTATACCAGAAATTCCACACACCTCGCGCTATCATTTTGTTTTCAAGAAAATGTAGTTTTATTGAGTTGTTCTAAAAAAACTGCAAACAATACAGAACTCTCGGCACGATCCCTAGATCTCCGCGATGATCGCAGCCCTGAATAAATTGAGATAACATCTGGCACGGTGGGACGTGAACTTCCTTTGCTGCCGGGTTACCTACGGTTCCCGTATCGTCCCTCGATCTTTTCCCCTTTCGCAGTCGGAAACAATGTTTTATGCCTACGTCCAGCTTCAGTCGAGCTAATTAGCTGGCTGTTCACGAACTGGATTCAACGGATTCACTCGTAACACGAATCCTGCACTCGTAGCTTGCTGAAAACCTTACATGACTGTCTGTTTTTCACGCAATCTAACATTTCGTGCTGTCGTATTGAAATTCCGTTTCAATTTATACCTTTACATCGTGGTTTTCTTGTTTTTGACGATAATGGGAGGCACAATTAGCAATGATAGAATCTAAATTATTGAGAAGGTTGAGAACCATTGCTACATATGATTCCAAACGTTTGCCGGCGTTTCCATAATATACGTATCATAGGATACTTTCACCTGACCGCATGTTCGATTCTAAGTTGATATTAACAGTCGGACACGCATCAAAGTGCGGCCGATCGATCGACATTTTTTGCATCAGGTTTTTCCAGTTACGGTGATCGATACTGTAACGTCGCGTTACGGTTGAAACGATTTTAATGCACCTGGACAAGGCGACTGTAATTAAAAAGTCGGGCCGATATTTGACTTATTCGATCGACTATCACGCACGCGATGTCTAATTTACATGGAAGGAATGGTTATCACATATGGTTAATTGTAATTAATTATGCTTTGGTGTTAATATGAGTTGACTGATGATTTGATTTTAAAATGTGAACTTTGAAGAGTTAATGTGTCATTGATAGCTGGGAGTTTCATTGCAAGCTTAATAATTGAAGGTCCGTTAATTGAAAGTTCGATAACTGGAGGTCTGTTAATTGTAAGCTCGATAACCAGGGGCCTGGTAATTGTAAGCTCGATAATTGGAGATTTGATCATCTTAAACTTGATAACTGGAAGTTTGACAAGTGTAAGCTTGATAATTGAACGCTTAATAATTGAAGGTCTGATCGTTGTAAGTTTTCTAACTGGAGGTCTGATAATTGCAAATTTGATAATTGCAATCTTGATAATAATAAGCTTGATTCAGACTAAAGTCAGATAAGTGTAAGTTTGATAATTACAAGTGTAAGTTTGATAATTAAAGGTCTGATACTTTTAATCTTGATAATTGAAGGTTTGATAGTTGTAAGCTCAATAACTGGAGGACTGGTAATTGCAAGCTTGATAATTGGAGATTTGATCATCACAAGCTTGATAACTGGAAGTTTGACAAGTGTAAGCTTGATAACTGAACGCTTAATAATTGAAGGTCTGATCGTTGTAAGTTTTCTAACTGGAGGTCTGATAATTGCAAATTTGATAATTGCAATCTTGATAATAATAAGCTTGATTCAGACTAAAGTCAGATAAGTGTAAGTTTGATAATTACAAGTGTAAGTTTGATAATTAAAGGTCTGATACTTTTAATCTTGATAATTGAAGGTTTGATAGTTGTAAGCTCAATAACTGGAGGACTGGTAATTGCAAGCTTGATAATTGGAGATTTGATCATCACAAGCTTGATAACTGGAAGTTTGACAAGTGTAAGCTTGATAATTGAACGCTTAATAATTGAAGGTCTGATCGTTTTAAGTTTTCTAACTGGTGGTCTGGTAATTGCAAGCTTGATAATTGCAAATTTGATAATTGTAAGCTTGATAATAATAAGCTTGATTCAGACTAAAGTCTGGTAAGTGTAAGCTTGATAATTACAAGTGTAAGTTTGATAATTGAAGGTCTGCCAATCTTGATAATTGAAAGTTTGATAGTTGTAAGCTTAATAACTATAGGTCTGATAATTGCCTACATGGATACATACACATGTACAAATAACATTATGCACGACAGTTGCATGTTGACAAAAAAAATGATGAAGTAAGAAGCTGAGATATTTCTTATAAGACCTTTAATAGACTACATACATGACCTACCAGCGTAAAAGTAATTTCATTGTCTAACGAAGATGTTGATAGTTTTTCCGAGCAAAATTATGCGAGTTTTACTTTCTTAAACATAGAAAAGAAACTCGTGTTTTTATTCACTTTCTATTCACCTACCATACGTATCTACTATCTCGTACATAATTGATTTAAATTCAGCTGGAAAGTTATTAGAGCAGTAATACGATTCTCCTAATGTTCTTTAATAGAAAAACTATTTAGTAGTCATTGTTTCCTTTTCACTGTATTTAATTAAACGTGTCTTAAAATATTCTGTTATTCTTCTTAGGAATTTCGCTTTCTGTGTGTTCTCATAAATAAACTGATCACCCTTTGTTTTCATCCATAAATAATTTTATTATTCATTATTTTTTATGATACATATATTTCTGTAATACATATTTGTCAAAACACATGTATATTATACTTATAATAATTTTTGTTATTAAATATCAATTTTTGTAATAAACCATTGGAGGTTTGATAACTGCAAGCTCAATAGTTGGAGGTCTGATAACTGCAAGCTTGATAATTGGAGGTTTGATCATTTTGAGCTTGATAACTAGACGTCTGGCAGTTATAAGCTTGATAATTGTAAGCTTAATAATTGGAGGTTTGATAACTGCAAGCTTGATATTGGATATTTGATCATTTTGTGCTTGATGACTAGACGTCTGGCAGTTATAAGCTTGATAATTGTAAGCTTAATAATTGGAGGTTTGATAACTGCAAGCTTGATATTGGATATTTGATCATTTTGTACTTGATGACTAGACGTCTGGCAGTTATAAGCTTGATAATTGTAAGCTTAATAATTGGAGGTTTGATAACTGCAAGCTTGATAATTGGAGGTTTGATTATTCTGAGCTTGATAACTAGACGTCTGGCAATTATAAGCTTGATAAATGTAAGCTTAATAATTGGAGGTTTGATAACTGCAAGCTTAATAACCGGAGGTCTGATAATTGCATGCTTGATAATTGTAAGCTTAATAACTGGAAGTATAAAAAGGTCTTATGGAAATTTGAAAATTTTTGATAGAAGTGTAGAAAATTGCCTTCTTGACAAATTTAGATATTCAGAAATTTTACCTATTAGAAATGAAAAAACTTCGACTAACTTCCGACCAATTCCCCATCGTTTTAATTTTCAATCCCACCATTACATAAAATAAGTTGCAATCTCCGAAAGCAACAGTTTTTGTTCACGGTACGATTTTCGATTTTCTACAGCCACGAACAAATGATAGGTCTCTACGTAAAATCGTGTCGAGATGGATGCGTTTCCAAGCAGATAACCGCCGACCTTTTCGAACGCTTCCTGAACGACGAGAAAAAGACTTGATTACGTTGCCTCGCGTTACGACACGTTGAACCTCGAGGAACGGCAATCGATTCAGCGGAGAAAAAATCGCGTTATCGAAACGTGGGGTGTTTTTATTTTTCTCCGGTGAAAAAATGATAGGTGGACCCGTTCCACTTTGTGCACCGCACTTGTCGACATTTTGCTACGTGACAGTGCATGCGTGTTCGCTATACGCGTGCTAACTTAATTGCCACGTACCGCGTTTAGTTGTACCCGTTTCGAGCCAGTTTCGTAATTGTTGATAATAGCGATAATAAATTGACACTGCCTGCTGTAAAAGACATATATGGAATTTCATAGAAATATTATAACTCTTGATAGCGGAATGAATTGTGGCGTTGGGGAACTGTGGGGTTGTTGGATTTTTGAAGAGTTCAGTACTGGGGATCAATTATTTTTTAGACTTGTTTGTTTCTTTATTTTAAATTGGTGCAACAAACTTGCTCTTTTTTTTTTATTTTAAATGGGTACATTTATGATTTTATGGAGATTTGTTGAGTTTAGAATTTACAAGTTTTAGTTGGTTAATATGTATATTTTTAAATTTGTAAATTTCTGAACTTGCAAATTTTGGAATATCCAAATTTCTATATTTGTAAATTTCTAACCTCAAAAGTTTATAAATTTAAAAATTTCTAAGCTTGTGTATTTCTAATCTCAAAATCCTATTAACCTACAAATTTCAAAACTTCTGCATTTGTAACCTCAAAATCCAATAAATCTGAAAGTTCCTATTTCCAAACTCCTGCATTTTAAAATTTACAACTCAATACATTCAAACCCCCAAAAATATAAAAATAAAAAAGTACAAAATTTTATAAATCTGAAAACGAATAAACTTGTAAATCAAAATTAAAAAATTGATCACAACTAGAATATTGCCAGAAATAATATTATTTTGCAATATAAATGAAGGTGTTGATCCCTTATTGACCACCTCAGCGTCTCCCTGCAGATTTCTGGCGACTGTGTTGAAATATAAATGAATACCGTGATCAATATCATGAAGAACTAATAATACACGTTAGAGATATTAGCGATTGCATTCATTGATTTATGGTTTTCATTAATTCGTAAGGTATTCTGCATGACAGAGATAAATATCTTGAAGAGAATATTCAAATCGAGAATATTCTCTAATATAACACAACGAAATTTCATTTTACGATTGCAACTTAATAGCTCGAGAGAAATCTGCCCCTTTCCGGTTGTACGATGATTACTGGGACACTCTGTATTGTTGGTTTCCTGTTTTCTTGTACGATCGTTTAGGAAGCTCTACTTCCTTTCGCTATGATTTTAGACAGGCTATGTTGCATTGGTGACTGTATCTTCCACTATTTTTATAGTTTTTTTATAAAGTTATTAGATTTATTTTTGACAAGTGTTTTGTTCAATTTTTTTTGACAATCCAAGGTAATTGGGTTATTAATTCTGTTTTTGGAGGAATATTTTTAAAATTCCATAATTTTCACATTCCACAATTCCCACATTCCACAATTCCAAAATTCCACAATTCCCAAATTCCACAATTCCAAAATTCCATAATTCTAAAATTCCACAATTCCCAAATTCCACAATTTCGAAATTCCATAATTCCCAAATTCCACAATTTTCAATTCCCAAATTCCACAATTCTCAAATTCCACAATTCCCAAATTCCACAACTCTTAAATTACACAATTCCCAAATTCTACAATTCCAAAATTCCACAATTCCACAATTCCACAATTCCACAATTCCACAATTCCACAATTCCACAATTCCACAATTCCCAAATTCCATAATTCCCAAATTCCACAATTCCCAAATTCCACAATTCCCAAATTCCACAATTCCCAAATTCCACAATTCCCAAATTCCACAATTCCCAAATTCCACAATTCCACAATTCCACAATTCCAAAATTCCACAATTCCCAAATTCCATAATTCCCAAATTCCACAATTTCCAAATTCCATAATTCCCAAATTCCATAATTTTCAATTCCCAAATTCCACAATTTTCAATTCCCAAATTCCACAATTTTCAGTTCTACAATTTCCAAATTCCATAGTTCCCAAATTCCACAATTCCCAAATTCCACAATTCCCAAATTCCACAATTCCCAAATTCCACAATTCCCAAATTCCACAATTCCCAAATTCCACAATTCCCAAATTCCACAATTCCCAAATTCCACAATTCCCAAATTCCACAATTCCCAAATTCCACAATTCCCAAATTCCACAATTCCCAAATTCCACAATTCCCAAATTCCACAATTCCCAAATTCCACAATTCCCAAATTCCACAATTCCCAAATTCCACAATTCCCAAATTCCACAATTCCACAATTCCACAATTCCAAAATTCCACAATTCCCAAATTCCATAATTCCCAAATTCCACAATTTCCAAATTCCATAATTCCCAAATTCCATAATTTTCAATTCCCAAATTCCACAATTTTCAATTCCCAAATTCCACAATTTTCAATTCTACAATTTCCAAATTCCATAGTTCCCAAATTCCACAATTCGTAAATTCCACAATTCCCAAATTCCACAATTCCCAAATTCCACAATTCCCAAATTCCACATTTCCCAAATTCCACCCTTCCTAAATTCCATAATTTCAAAATTCCCCAATTCCTAAGTTTCCTTATATTCTCAAATTCCTGAGTGCCTAAATTTTAGTGAATCTCCATATTTCCCTCAATCTTACTATATTCCCATATTTCCCTAAATTTCCCATATTTCCATAAAATTCCATATATCCCTAAATTCCCATGTGTCTCAAAATTTCCCCAAATTCTCCAAAATTCCAATCCTTCCCTAATTTACCAAACCTTCAGATTCATAAATTTCCCCAAATCTCAAAGTTGCCAAATTCCTACATACAAAGGCTTGAAAATAATTTAACCATCAACGAAAATATTTCCAATCCACCAAAAACATCAACACATAATAAATTCTTAGTTACACAAGGAAATATTGACAGTATTACATAAAATCCTCGCACAGAAACAGTCTGTACTACTTCATATAATATTCAAGCTCGAGAATCAAATACTTTCTAGCGATAATGTCCAATCAAACTTTCCCATGGCTGATTCTGAACGGTAAAGCTGTCTTATTTTTCATCGTTCATCCGTTACAATTTCTTTCCAGTAAACCAGATTTTCAAGTAGGAACTGTTAATCGTAGTACATTGGCCAGTTCGTATACGGACATATACATACGTTCATGCGTATGTAAATACTCGATGGAAACATGTCTTGCATGAAAACTCCGGAAAATATAGGGTCTGCTTAGAAGTGAAAGGACTCTTGAGGGAATTTGCGCACGAATTATTTTGGCTATCGAACATTATTCCAGTTTCTACTTACACACCGTGGAAAACGGGTTTAATAACTTGTTACATACGTGTTACGTATGTTTGCAGTACCGTTTTATTAACTGAGTTTACAATTTTTCTTTAGATTTTATTCCGGATTAAATTTCATTACTATATGGATATATTATTACTATATTATTATTTGTTAGAGTTATGATAGAGTAACTTAATGATTTTTAACATCAGGTTTAGTTTATATGAAGTTTGTAATTTAGAACTTTACAGAAATTAATTTCTCCAAATTGTTCTATTTTAATTTGTTCTTGAGGAGAAATTAGTGATTGTGAATATTAATAATATAAATAACTTTGTATCTGCAAATGCAGAGAAATTTGTATACAATAGTAAGTCGAAATAAAAATGATTGAATACAGAGGATGACTGATGAAAATGATCGGAATAATTTCCATTCCAAATAATTTCATTCAAAACAGTTTGAGTTAATTAACTCACTAACTAACCCTTCTATCTTTATGTCCGCAGGATGCCAATTCTATCCGGTAGGAGAGTACCTAAAATTCGTGAGGGTACCCGAAAATCTGGGCAAAGGAACGGAGATCCTGTCTTTAGAGGCTCATCCAAGAAATCACATCTCAATTATGCCTGTAGACAAGGTCAGTGTTTGTTACCTTATTTTCTCATCTGTCTGGTTCTTTTTTGAAGTTGTCTTTTTTCCGACACGCCGTGTAATCATCCAGCGAACAGGATGAGCTTAAAACTGTATTTCGTGATACGATCTCTTATCGTGTCGATCGACAGCGATGTTGTTAAACGTAATACACATTTTACTCCGGTTGAAAGCGTCTGCCACTTAGCATGAATGAATATCGATAACTTTTATTAATATTACTAATACGTTCCGTTATTTCAATTTATCGACACTGTTCTGATGGTTATTTCTGTAGAGGATTATATTTTCATTTCTATATTTTTTCTGTGTATATAGTTCCTGATATGATCTGGGGATTCTTGCTTGAGCAAACATTTGGTTCAATGAACTGGGAATGTAGGAGTTAGGAATTAAGATATTTGGGGATATCTGGAGATGTTAATCTGGTAATTTCAAATTTGAGAATCGGGGATTTGGGAGTATAGGGATTTTTGTACGTAGGTATTTGGAAATATTGGCATAGGGAATTTTGGGAATTCGAAATTTAGTGAACTTTATTTTGAGATTGAAATTTGGTAATTTTGTGATTTAGAAAACTTAGAAATGTAGAGACCTAGGGATATTGTGATCTAGGAGTATTGTAGTCTGATGGTATCGGAATCTAGGGATACAGTAATCTGGGAATACAGTAATTTAATAGTATTGAGATATAGGGATATTGTAATCTAGGAGCATTAGAATCTGCTAGTATCTGTGTCTAGGGATATTGAGATCTACAGATATTTTAATCTAACAATATCGGTATCTAGGAATATTGTAATACGTTAGTCTTTTAATCTACTAGTATTGAAATCTAATGGTATCGATATCTAGGGTCATTGTAAATTAACGGTGTCTGGATCTAGGAATATTATATCTTAACGACAACGATATCTAGAGATATCCGTTTATTCCAGTTCATCCACACGACATTATAAATAGCATCCACTAGTTATTTTTAGCAAGAAAATTCAAAGCAGATCCTAATTATCGCGGAAATTATGAAACCAGCGATAATTGAGTAATCGTGATCATTTCGATTGAATAATATATCTCTCCTGGTTACAATTCATTTCCTCGGCGAAAGTGAATTTACAAACCTTGGATTCCGGTTTTACTGACGTGTGATAAGGTCGCGCAACGTAATGCAATAAAAAGATAAATGACAACGTATCTCATATAAATGTGATATAATATTACGCAACAAATATAACCAAACGATATTCTTATCTGGCTATATTTCTTTTCACCGCGTTTATCATAAATTATCTTTTTATCGCTCAATAAAATTTCGTTCATTAGCTATAATTATACAGATAATTAATATGTTAGTAGAGAATATGTTAATGATATTTCACTTAACTAATAAATTATGCATATTACTGAATGGTTCCTTTCAAATTTTTGGAGCTATATTCATATAAAATAATTTTAATATATGCACATACAGTAAATAAAATTTTATAATAATTATTATTATTATGGCAGTCAAATAATTTTAATGTATGCACATACAACAACTAAAATTTTATAACAATTATTATTATTATGGCAGTCAAATAATTTTAATGTATGCACATACAGTAAATAAAATTTTATAACAATTATTATTATTATGGCAGTCAAATAATTTTAATGTATGCACATACAACAACTAAAATTTTATAACAATTATTATTATTATGGCAGTCAAATAATTTTAATGTATGCACATACAATAAATAAAATTTTATAACAATTATTATTATTATGGCAGTCAAATAATTTTAATGTATGCACATACAACAACTCAAATTTTATAACAATTATTATTATTATGGCAGTCTAATAATTTTAATATATGCACATACAGTAAATAAAATTTTATAACAATTATTATTATTATGGCAGTCTAATAATTTTAATATATGCACATACAATAAATAAAATTTTATAACAATTATTATTATTATGACAGTCAAATAATTTTAATATATGCACATACAGTAAATAAAATTTTATAACAATTATTATTATTATTGCAGTCAAATAATTTTAATATATGCACATACAGTAAATAAAATTTTATAACAATTATTATTATTATGACAGTCTAATAATTTTAATATATGCACATACAATAAATAAAATTTTATAATAATAATTATTATTATGGCAGTCAAATAATTTTAATATATGCACATACAATAAATAAAATTTCATAAAAATTATTATCGTCAGCTTTAAAAATTTATTCTCTCAAATTTCGCGAGATATGTATTGTACATCGTGTATAATTAAATGAATAATTTTAGAAGGGTTCACATTACTTTTTATTGCATTCTTTATAAATTATGAAGAAATAATTGAAATGTATATATTCTATTTTGCAACGTTTGTAAATAATGTCAAGCTCATTAATTTAATTTTTAATTGTTATAGGACGAAGACGCCCGATTTTTCTCATACACGGAGACCAACAGGACCCACGTATCCTTAGTATTAGCTCAATCCTTGGAGGATCTGGTGGACGCCGAGGCACCTAGAAATTTGCTCAAGTTCCGCGTGGTCTGCGATTACTCTGATGGCGGTGATTCCCTGGTAAATTGTAGAAAGTACTCTCCACTAGATCAATTTCCTTAATCATTATATCGTATACGTTCTTCGTTGACCAGTGTCTAATATTACGAAATTACGTTTCGTTAGCGTTTCACGGTTATTTGAACCGCCACAACCTGCCTCTTAATTATTGGTGGACCGTAATTGGATCATCGAGGCACACTTAAACATCAGTTTTTAATGGGCGAAATTAAGTTTGAAAGTGTCGTTTGAGGTTAGTGAAGTATTGAGGAAAAGATTTGTTTGAGGGAAAATAAGGTAGATATTTTTATTTAGGGATTTTGGGGTGTTCGAGATTAGGGATGGGGATGTTTAGAGGTTAGGAATCGTGGGACTTGGGAGTTGAGGGATTTGGGAGTTGAGGGATTTGGGAGTTGAGGGATTTGGGAATTGTGGGATTTGGGAATTGTGGAAATTGGGAATTGTGGGATTTGGGAATTAAGGGGTTTGGGAGTTGAGGGATTTGGGAATTGTGGGATTTGGGAATTAAGGGGTTTGGGAGTTGAGGGATTTGGGAATTGTGGGATTTGGGAATTATGGAATTTGGGAATTATGGAATTTGGGAATTGTGGGATTTGGGAATTATGGGATTTGGGAATTGTGGGATTTGTGAATTGTGGAATTTGGGAATTAAGGGGTTTGGGAGTTGAGGGATTTGGGAATTGTGGGATTTGGGAATTATGGAATTTGGGAATTATGGAATTTGGGAATTATGGAATTTGGGAATTGTGGGATTTGGGAATTGTAGGATTTGGGAATTGTAGGATTTGGGAATTGTGGAATTTGGGAATTGTGGAATTTGGGAATTGTGGAATTTGTTTTAGTCAAACATATATGCTACTATAGTTAACAAACCTAAATATACAATATTTTAATTCAATTAATATAAATAAATTTTGAACATAAATTTCTTTATTTCTAAACAAATACCAGCAATAAAGTACTATCGAATTCCTCTACATTTTGCAATCTTGAAGAAAATCACGAGGTATCCGTTCATCGATCGTCTAATTCATCAAAGGTATCCAACTCCTCCCCCAGAAATCTAGTTTCTTTTCCCCAGAGTAGCGCATTGGCGTGTTATAGTAACTGGAGCGTGCAGGTACCGGTCCCGATACGATAAACGGTCCTTTACTACCGGTTTTCCGGCTCTGTCGTGTGTTAATAAGCGTTTATGCAACTATTTCGACGGAATGCCACGAAACCGTTACGAGATCAGTTACCATTTTTACGAACGAACGATCTGCTGTTAATTATTATCTCTACGTGTTATGTTGTCGTTGATCTCGATAGAACCTTTTTCGATCGCTTTTAAGAGAATTGCTTTTTGTTTGCCCGTTCTTATTTTCGATTCTCTCGATTGCTCGCGATTTAATGCATCGACACGTTTCTAGTGGGCCGATGTGTTTAAAGGATTTATTTGTATAGCGTCTATCGAGATTACATTCACTCTTTTCATATTTAAATGATTCTGGAGGTGGAATTTTATGATGGCGCTCGGTTAATTAGGGAGATGTTTCAATTATTATTTCTTTGGGATTTTTATTTCTTTAGCATGAATTTTTAGTGATTTATTCCTTAGTTGTACTGTATTTAAATATATTTTTATTATATTTCTGAATTTTTATTGATTTATGAATTTGTTGTTTGTGATATTAAAATCATAATTCTCTTAAATTTCTTAAACTGACATACTTAACTTCAATCTTCTCTTACATACCCCCACAATCCCCAAATGCCACAATTCCCAAATCCCACAACTTCCAAATCCCACAATTCCCAAATTCCATAATTCCCAAATCCCACAATTCCCAAATCCCACAATTCCCACAATTCCCAAATCCCACAATTCCCAAATCCCATAATTAGCAAATCCCACAATTCCCAAATCCCATAATTCCCAAATCCCATAATTCCCAAATTCCATAATTCCCAAATCCCATAATTCCCAAATCCCATAATTCCCAAATCCCATAATTCCCAAATCCCATAATTCCCAAATCCCATAATTCCCAAATCCCATAATTCCCAAATCCCACAATTCCCAAATTCCATAATTCCCAAATTCCATAATTCCCAAATTCCATAATTCCCAAATTCCATAATTCCCAAATCCCACAATTCCCAAATCCCTCAACTCCCAAACCCCTTAATTCCCAAATCCCTCAACTTCCAAATCCCACAATTCCCAAATCTCACAATTCCCAAATCCCACAATTCCCAAATCCTCAAATTCTTAAACTCATCTTCCAACTTTTCCAAATTTCCAAATCCCCAAATTCCCTAGACCCTCAGCTCCCAAATTCCGCATACACGAAATCCCCAAAATTCTGAAATTCCCAATTTATCAAGTCTCCAAAGGACTCCAAAAAATTCGTCATATGTCCACTTTCAGTCTTCCCCGATTTACCAACTCAGAAATTCCACAAGCATTCCGTATACCACGTTTATCTTCAAAATTAATTCTCCGCATTTCGGGACAGGCTCAAGGATTGTTTCGTGCGAGTATGCAATAAAAAGAGCAGTATAGTACGAAGTACCGTTGTTACGCAGCGTTGGACGTTTTTCTGTGGCGACGGATCGGCCGGGACGTTTCTATGCGTTAATGCAATCTCGGCAAATAAATCTGAAGTAATACTGTTATACGTCCTATCTCGTCGCCGATATTAAATGTTGAAGAGGGACAGATAGGTGGGGATGCAGACAGATAACGATAGGGGGGAAATATTAAAATCGATACAGGACTGCACAAATAAAAGTGTCCTTTTTCTACGCATTTCCTGTAAACTTCTTTCTATATTCAGTCATGCGTATTATATTTTATATTCAAGTAATAAAATTGAATTTTGTAATCAAGTTTTAAAATCGTATTTTCATATTCAAGTGATAGAATTGAATTTTATATTCAAGTTTTAAAATTGTATTTTCATATTCAAGTAATAAACTTGAATTTTGTAATCAAGTTTTAAAATTGTACTTTCATATTCAAGTAATGAAATTGAATTTTATAATCCAGTTTTAAAATTGTACTGTCATATTCAAGTAATGAAATTGAATTGTGTAATCAAGTTGTAAAATTGTATTTTCATATTCAAGTAATTAAATTGAATTCTGTAATCTAGTTTTAAAATTGTATTTTCATATTCAAGTAATAGAATGGAATTCTATAATCAAGTTGTAAAATTGTATTTTCATATTCAAGTAATAAAATTGAATTTTGTAATCAAGTTTTAAAATTGTATTTTCATACTTAAGTAATGAAATTGAATTCTATAATCAAGTTTTAAAATTGTATTTTCATATTCAAGTAATGAAATTGAATTCTATAATCAAGTTGTAAAATTGTATTTTCATATTCAAGTAATTAAATTGAATTCTGTAATCAAGTTTTAAAATTGTAGTTTCATATTCAAGTAATAAAATTGAATTCTGTAATCAAGTTTTAAAATTGTATTTTCATTATCAAAGTAATGTAATTGAATTGTATGATCAAGTTTTAAAATTGTATTTTCATATTCAAGTAATGTAATTGAATTGTATGATCAAGTTTTAAAATTGTATTTTCATATTCAAGTAATGAAATTGAATTCTATAATCAAGTTGTAAAATTGTATTTTCATATTCAAGTAATTAAATTGAATTCTGTAATCTAGTTTTAAAATTGTATTTTCATATTCAAGTAATAGAATGGAATTCTATAATCAAGTTTTAAAATTGTATTTTCATATTCAAGTAATAGAATGGAATTCTATAATCAAGTTTTAAAATTGTATTTTCATATTTAATTAATGAAATTAAATTTTACATTCAACTAGTAAAATTGAATATAAAATTCAATTATACAATGTTTATTAAATTTGCCCAAAATTTGTACAACAGATTTATGAAGGCAATTTTAATGTCTTTTTTAAATTCATTAAATTATGAAGATATTAAAGCATCATAAGAATAAACTTGAAAATGAAGATAATATTTTGGTCTAAAATTCCCAATTTCCGAAGATGTTCTATATGTGTCTGATGTATAAACACTTATGGTTGTAGGTGACGTCCCACCTGTCAGTGACAGTCTACGTGGAGGACATAAACGACCATGCACCGCAATTTGTCGATGCACCTTATCATGTAACCGTGGACGAGCTAACCCCAGTCGGTGAGATCAACCGCATACGAACTAGCCATAAGTATCGAACTTTCGTGATGCAACTCCCGACGTGAAAATTCAATTTCGCGCTGGAAGATCATGACCAGATATCGTAACCAAAAATTGTTGCTTTCTAGATTAAACACTTTCTTCGTATGCTCAACTTTCGTTACGAGAATTTCTTTTACATGTTTTATTTATTATTTTTCCTGTTTATTTGTTAGTCTTCTGATTTAGAAATTTTTTATTTGTTATTGATATTGAATTAATGTGATATGGAATTAACTTGTTATTGAATTAATTATTATAACGATTATGTTTATTAGGGTTTATTTATTAATATCGTTGATTGATATTGATAATTTTCAAATTAGCATAAATTTTTAGATTTATTAATTTAGATGGATTTAACTTGAGGAATATTCAAATTTCCCGCCAAAAGTATCAGTTCTTAGGACAGTTATGGCTTGTAAGAGTAAATGTTGCTTTCTTAAGATTTTAATTTCTGAATTAATGTGATTTATCAATGATGAATTTATTCTTCATTTTTCACGCTGCTAGGAGATTTATATTGTATCATCGAGAAAGCTTAAGCCGATCAATGGAACGTTTACGGCTGATTGGAGATGTGGAAAGCGTAGTTAACACTTTGACTGCCATTTTAGATTTATTAAGTCGTAATAAATAGTAGCTATACTTTTAATGTATCTAATTGACTATTTTAATAATTTCTAGCTAGTTTAAACTGTTCTTTCTAGAGTTTAATGCAATTGAAATTCTCAAATTTTCAAGTTTCCAAACTAACCTAACGTAACCTAACCCAGTCATTTGTAGCTAGTTTTAAATGTTCTTTCTAGAATTTAATGAAATTGGAATTCTTACATTTCAAAACTCAAATTTTGATATTCTGAAATTTTTATATTTTCTAAATTCTCAAATGTGTTAAATTCTCAAACCTCAACTTCGCAAATTTCTAAATTCCCTAGTTCTCAAATCCCCAAGCTCTCAAGTTCCCAAATTCTCAAATTCCCAAATTCTCAAATTTCTAAATTCCCTAGTTCTCAAATCCCCAGGCTCTCAAATTCCCAAATTCTCAAACCCCCAAACTCTCAAATTTCCAGATTCTCAAATTCCCAAATTCTCAAATTCCCAAATTCTCAAATCCCCAATCTCTCAAATTCCCTAGTTCTCAAATTCCCAAGTTCTCAAATCCCCAAGCTCTCAAATTCCCAAATTCTCAAATCTCCAAACTCTCAAATTTCCAGATTCTCAAATTTTCAAATTCTCAAATTCCCAAATTCTCAAATCTGCAATCTCTCAAATTCCCTAGTTCTCAAATTCCCAAGTTCTCAAATTCCCAAATTCTCAAATTCCCTAGTTCTCAAATTGCCAAATTCTCAAATCTGCAATCTCTCAAATTCCCTAGTTCTCAAATTCCCAAGTTCTCAAATTCCCAAATTCTCAAATCCCCAAACTCTCAAATTCCTTAGTTCTCAAATCCCCAAACTCTCAAATTTCCAAATTCTCAAATTCCCAAATTCTCAAATCCCCAAACTCTCAAATTCCCTAGTTCGCAAATTCCCAAATTCTCAAATCCCCAATCTCTCAAATTCCCTAGTTCTCAAATTGCCAAATTCTCAAATCCGCCAACTCTCAAATTTCCAAATTCTCAAATCCCCAAACTCTCAAGTTCCTAAATTCTCAAATCCCCAAATTCTCAAATCCGCAAATTCTTAATCCCAACTTCAAGCATTCCCAAGTGCACAAATCCCCAAATTCTCAAACCCCAAATTCCATCACTCTTCTCTCCAAATCCCCCAAAATTCCTTAATCTCCAACCATCCAAATACCCCCAAATCCATTTCCTTTTCCTCAAATTTCAAAAACATCGAATTCCAAAGACCTCTTGAGATCTTCACCTCCCAAATTCGCATGGTTCCAAATTTCTAACCTTCCATCATAATCCTATAGGGTCCCTAGATACCTTAATCCGTCCCTGGCAGCTTTAAACGACTTGCGGACCTGTCAGCCTTAAATTGTTAAGTCACCCAATTACCGATCAGATAATCAGTTATTCCCAATTACCGATCAGATAATCAGTTATCCCCAATTACCGATCAGGTAATCAGGTATAATAAATCAAGGTACCCCGCTCAAATCACCTGAATTCGCAGGTGTGACGATATTCCGTGGGATCCACGCGGTCGACGGTGACAAACCCAATACACCGAACAGCGATATCCACTACGCGATAGTGAAAGGCAACGAGCAGGGTAAATTTTCACTGGAATCCGGCCACAGAACCGCTCTTATACTTCGCAAACCGGTGGACTACGACAACGGCGATCGAGAGTTCACGCTGGTCATTGCGGCCACGGTGAGTACACGATATGATATTGCACGCAGCGATTCTTCCAGTAGAAAAGTCAAGCCACGGTGAAAGTTCTCTTTAACATCGACGTTGTTAATTCTCGTAACGAGCCTCTTGTTTTACTTTGCCTCCGAGGCATACTTTAAATTGGGATCCTGACCGGAGTACATTGTGGCTTCTTAACCTAAGATTGTTTCGATGTAACCCTTTTGACACTTTCACTGGCAGGTGGCCGGTTTTGATGGTTGTTTGAGTTTCTCTTTTTTGTTTGGTGGATTATGTTATTGGTGAAATGAAATATCATAAGTAATGATAGGTAGCCTAGTAGTATTATAACAATAGGATTGGTTTTTGGAGGGTTAGTTTTTGGAATGTAGTGATGGGTTGGAGTTGTGATCGAGTTTGATCTGAGCGTTTGAGGTTGACTTTTGTGGGTGGATGATGTTATTGATGAGATGAAATATCATTAGTACTAATAAGTAGTCTAGTAATATAAAAATAATGGGGTTGGTTTTTGGAATGTAGTGATGGGTTTGAGTTGTGATCGAGTTTGATCTGAACGTTTGAGATTGACGTTTGTGGGTGGATGATATTACTGATGAGATGAAATATCATTAGTACTAATAAGTAGTCTAGTAGTATAAGAATAATAGGGTTGGTTTTTGAGGAGTTAGTTTTTGGAATGTAGTGATGGGTTTGAGTTGTGATCGAGTTTGATTTGAGGTCGATGTTTGTGCTCGTTGAAAGGAGAAATGTCTGTATTCGAATGTTTGTAGATTTTGAACTTTTTGTAGGATCGAGGTGTTCCAGCAAAAACCACGAATACAACTGTGAAGATTACTATTGTGGACAATGACGATCTCGATCCGAAGTTCACTCGTGATGTTTACAGGGCGAAGATTTATGAATTCTACCCGATGCCGGTAAATATATTATCAAATTAATTTTTTCATTGTTTCATTGTTTCAAAAATTTGTATTTTTATTATTTATCATTTATTATTCTTTTTATTGTTATACATTTATATCCAATAATTATAATATTTCAATTTTTTCGAATTTTTATTTTTATTATTTTAAAATTGCATATATGTATGAATGCTTCATATCAAGTGATAATATCATTAATATCATTTATTTATATTGAAATTGATTAATTTGAATTCTTACTGCATATTATATAATACAAATGCTATACAATATTATATAATATGTATTAATTTATATTACATGCTATCATACATTGCATATTATAAATTATAATTCATGTTACATATTATATATTGCATAATATAAATTATAATTCATGTGACATACTATATATTGCATAATATAAATTATAATTCACGTTACACATTGTATATTGCATAATATAAATTATAATTCATGTTGCATATTATATATTGCGTAATATAAATTATAATTCATGTTACATTTTACATATTGCATAGTATAAATTGTGATTCATGTTGAATATTATATATTGCATAATATAAATTGTAATTTATGTTGCATTTTATACATTGCATAATATAAATTGTAATACATGTTACATATGATATATTGCATAATATAAATTATAATTTATGTTACATATGATATATTGCATAATATAAATTATAATTTATGTTGTATATCATATATTGCATAATATAAATTATAATTCATATTACATATAATATATTGCATAATATAAATTATAATATATATTGTACATCACATATCACACAACATAAATTCATATCACACGTCACACATCATACCCCACAAATTACAATTCACAACTTACAACACTTAAAATTAAAACCCTACCTCCACATCAAAGTAATAAACCGCGAGTAATAAAAGACCACACACAGCCGTGTTTAAAAACTGTAAAACCCGAAGCATATTTCAAACACAAGATCCTCGATCTAGCAAATTAATCAGATAATCGGTCGATGGTATCTCGCTGACGCAATCGGTTGATGCGGCAACAGAGCGCATCACGTTATAGTTGTATAAAAGCGGCGATAATTAAGCGGCCGCGGAGATTAGTTAATTATGCAATCGCGAAGAGCGGCTCCGCCATTTACGTTAGATATATCCGCCGGCAATGACCGCGTCAACGCTGGATGATCGTCGATGGAAGTCGCGTATTACGGAACAAACGTACCCCGGGAACTTTCTACGTAGTCATCGAGGCGCATCGCTTCCTTCGGTCACGTTGCATGCACGACATTAACCCTTTCGCGGTGCCGTTTCTTTTTACATTTTTCTTACATTGTTTTCACATTTTTCCGTAAAAAGCGTACAACTATTCGAATTTGTTTGAGGTGATTAGCTAGGGAATTTATTGCTGTACCTCCTACCCATTAAATCTGAGGAGCATTGCAAGATTTATTAATCAATTATAGTTAGATATTAATTACATAATTAAGATTCGATTAATAAACGTCACTTATGAGATAAGTTAATGTTTGCGGTTTGGAAAGTATATTTTTATGTCCTGTAATTGGTCAGAATTAAATCCCTAAATTTGCAAGCTTTTTAGGTATAAAATTCCTAGAGCTTGAGAGCATTGGATTCGAATACTCGAATATTCGAATACTGAAGTAACTAGATACATGAAATCAAGTATTCTGAGATCTGTAGGATAAAAAATCCCTAGATTCCAAAATCTGTAAGATCAAAATTTCCTAGATCTAAAAATTATTGGGTTCTGAAATTCCTAAATTTCAAAATTTGTAGGAAGCAAATTCTCTAGATTACGAAATACTTGGATCCTGATATCCCTAGTTTCTGAAATCCCTAGATCTCCAACTAAATATATTATGAAATTCCTAGATTCCAAAATCCCTAGTTTTCCAAATGAATATATTATGAAATCCCTATATCCCAAAATCTGCAGGAGCTATATTCCCTAGATTACCAAATCCTTATTTTACAAAATCCCTAAATTCAAAAATACGTAGGAACAAAATGCCCTAGATCCCAAAATTCTTGGGACCAGAAATCCCTAAATTCTGAAATCTACAGGTTCCAAAATCCCTAGATCTCAAAACACTTAGGTCCTGAAATCCCTAGGTTCAAAAATCTCTAAGAATAAAATTCCCTAGATCTAAAAATTCTTGGGTCCAGAAATCCCTAGCTACTGAAATCTGTATGTTACAAAATCCCCAGCTTCTAAAATCTGTAGAAAGAAAATTCCCTAGATCACCAATTACTTGAGTCCTGAAATCCCTAGATTCTGAAATCAGTAGGTCCCGAAATCCCTAGATCCAAAAATTTCCAAATTTCTAGATTCTAAACTTGCAACATTCACGTTAAACTAGTAATAATCCAAATATCTATCAAGATTTTCTAAATAATTAAATATTACATTCATCTATAATTACTAGATCATTGTATAACATAATGAAAGAAAATTCAGCTCCACTATTTCTGAAATTAAAAGAGTAAATTACCGTCAAAGCCACGGAACGTGTCCATACAAAAAACTTCCGCGCATTTCTACTTTCTTAATTAGAAACTCGTAAACGCCATCCATAAACATATCCCCGTATATCTAGTCACGTCGACACCATATCATAGACTTACGTAAGTTTACGTGCATCCAGAAAATAAATAAAAAATGTAAAGAAAATCTCAGCAGGTAGTAGAAGTTGTCCCTGTTAGACCCGGAGCCGTCGAAGCGATATAAATTAACGGAAACCGGGAATCGAACGCGCTTTCGCAGCGAGTCTCGTTTGCCGAGCGTTAGCTAACCGCCCGACAGTTAACCGCGGCGGATAAATCGCCGGCGCGAGCTCGAAAGTCGAACGGTCCGCGATATTTATCGCGAATTGAATTGCACGATCGTGTTTTCCTTCGGAACGAAATTTATACCTCAAGGTTCTCCGGCTAACAGAAAGTATTAACCTCTGACATTCGCAGCGTGCGCGATGTGGCACAGCCTAGATTGCGGGCGTCGCGTGTGTAACAGAAACGCTCGAGCGAGACGATTTGTCGCGACGAACGGAGCTAATAATGAGACCGTGGGACATTATCGAATTTCACGAATCACTTGCGAAATGTACAGTCCACTGCAAATATGCTGTCTTAGATGACAATAATGGAGATATGTATGTAGGGGTGTAGATGGAGAGGGATAGTTGGTGGTTTATTTTTAGGTGGGTAGATTTGGAAGTTGGAGGTTTTAGGGATTTGGGGGACGAGAAATTGAGGAACTGGGGATTTGGGGATTTTTGGTTTTGGGTGATTTGAGAGGTGAGAGATTAGGAAATTGAGGAATAGGAAGGTGGAAATTTGGGAATTATGGAGTTTGGTACTTAGGGAATTAAGGTATGGGAGTATTAAGGAATTAGGGAGTTGGGAAATTAGGGAATCAGGGAAATAGAAAATTAGAGAATTACGTAATTGTGGAAATAGGAAATTAGGGGCTTAGGGAGTAGGGATATTAGGAAGTTAGAGAATTAGGGAATTGGGAAATTGGAGAATCAGGGATTTAGGGAGTTAGGAAATTATGAAGTTCGGGAATTAGGAAATTAGGAAATTGGGAAATTGGAGAATTAGGGAGTCCAGGTATTAGGGAGATAGGAAATTAAGGAATTGGGAAATTGGGAAAATGGAATATTGGGAAATTGGAAAATTGGGAAATCGGGAATTTGGGAAATTGGAGAATTGGGGAATTGGGGAATTAGGGAGTCGGGGAATTAGGGAGATAAGAAATTAGGAAATTCGGGAATTAGGAAATTGGGAAATTAGGAAATTGGGAAATTAGGAAATTGGGAAATTGGGAAATTGGGAAATTGGGAAATTGGGAAATTGGGAAATTAGGAAACTGGGGAATTAGGGAATCGAAGTACTAGGGAGATAGGAAATTAGGGAATTGGGGACTTAGGAAATTGGGAAATTGGAATATTAGGAAATGGGAAAATTGGGAAATTGGGAAATTGGGAAATTGGCAATTTGGGAAATTGGAGAATTGGGGAATTAGGGAGTCGGGGAATTAGGTAGATAGGAGATTAGGAAGTTCGGGAATTAGGGAATTGGTGAATTAGGAAATTCGAAAATTTGGAAAATTAAAAAATTAGGAGGTTCAGGAATTAAGGAATTGTGAAATTAAAAAATTAGGGAATTAAGGAGTTAGGGAATTAGAGGGTTAGTGAACTTGGGAAAACTTGTGAATTCGAAAATTTGAGTACTCTAAGATTTCGAATCCTGAAAATTTAATAACTCTAAAACGTAAAAATCCAAAACCTTGAAAACTTTTTCATATCATCTCCCATCCGAACCAAGCCTAAGTTTTATCAGAGTGTACGCAGCACTGTGAACTCGGCTCACATAAAATTCATTCTGAAAGGTTTGCGAGCGTTTAACCGTGAAACTCGATTTAATGGACTTCCGTCGGGGTCCTTCGTCAGGGACGATCGTTTGTGGCCTGGATGAAATTGCTCCTCCGGGATGGATCTTAAGAAGTAAACAATATCTGGAAATTCTAGAGGTGTTCGGTATCCAATGGAATGTTATGATTCAATAATACATTTAGAAACTTTCTTTATGAAGAAAGTCACTGACCTTGAAATCAGTGACCTCCACTTAATCCTCAATAGAAAATTCGATTAATAAATCTTGTCACTAATAAATAAATGAATTATTTTTAACTAGAACAAAATTATGTATTACCTAAACATACTTGTATGTCTACCTAATAAACCTTGAAAACCTTAAAAACCTTGTAAACCTTGTAAACCTTGAAAGCCTTGAAAAAGCTTGTATCATGAAATTGTTTTTAATATTAAATTTTATACTACTATAAACAATAACACCTAACCAACAATGACAATAACTATAAATTTTTATCTTCACTTATCATTGAAACCATATTGAATTAGTAACAGTATTTAAAGTCTAAAATCCACTTACTTTTCATATATTGCAGGATTACCCCATCTTCATGCAGATCAACTTCACCACACCGATCCAAGCAACCGATTGCGACCGCGACATCAACGTGGCCGTCCGTTACGACATCATATCAGGAAACGAGCGAGGCTTCTTTCACTTGGACCCCAAAAATGGCACCCTGTACCTAAAACGAGCTATCGATCTGGACGCCGAGAGAAATCTGCCATCGAACACTTTCAGCTTGCAAATCCACGCTTCGCAGGTAGACAACCCTTTAAAAACAGCGGTGGCTCGAGTAGAGGTCGAGGTGTTGGACCTGAACGATAATCTGCCGGACTTCGAGGTGGACCTCTACAACATCAGCATCGTGGAGAATTTACCGAACGGATTCAGTGTTCTTCAAGTGATCGCTCGTGATCGTGATCAGGGAGAGAACGGACAGTTCGATTACGAATTGCAGGATCCGTCGGGTGCCTTCTCTGTGGACGCGAAGTCTGGGTGGCTGACGGTGAAGGACCAGTCGGTTCTGGATAGGGAGAAGAGGGACCATCTGAGAATGAAGGTGCAAGGTTTTTTGAATTTGAGGAAAGTTGGATGTGGGTACTAGTGGAGTTAGGGTGATCGATTGGTTACGGGTTATTCTATTTGATATATGCAGTAGGTGGTTGGAAATATGATAAGTTGAAAATCTTTGAGATATGTGAATTTGATGATTAGGGAATTTATGAACAATTATTTAGGTTCCAGGGACTTTGTACAATCAAATAATGAAATTACCTACCTTCTCAAATCTGAAAATTCCCTAGGGCCAATATTTCCTAGTTGGCACCTTCCCAAATCCCAAAAATCCCTAGTCCCCATCTTCTCAGATACCAATACTCTCTAGGTTTCACTTTCCCCAATTCCAAAATTCCCTAATTCCCACCTTCCCAAATCCCAAAGTTCCCTACCCCCCACCTTCCCAAATCCCACAATTCTCTAGTTCCCATCTTCTAAAACTCCAAAATTCCCTAGTCCCCGTCTTCCCAAATCCCAATACTCCTTAGTTCCCACCTTCCCCAATTCCAAAATTCCCTAGTTCCCACCGTCCTAAATCCCAATATTCCCTAGTTAACACCTTCTCCAATCCCACAACCCCCTAGTTCCCATATTCTAAAATCCCGAAATTCCCTAGGCCCAATACTGCCTAGTCCCCATTTTTCCAAATCCCAAAATTCCCTAGCCCCCACCTTCTCAAATCCCAATATTCACTAGTTACCACCTTCCCCAATCCCACAACTCCCTAGTTCCCATATTCTAAAATCCTGAAATTCCCTAGACCCAATACTGCCTAGTTCCCACCTTCCCAAATCCCAATACTCCCTAGTTCCCATATTCTAAAATCCCGAAATTCCCTAGTCCCAATACTTCCTAATCTCCACCTTCCCAAATCCCAATACTGCCTAGTCTCCAGCTTCCCAAATCCCAATACTCCCTAGTTCCCACCTTCCTAAATCCCAAAATTCCCTAGTTCCCGCCTTCTCAAATCCCATAACTCCCTAGTTCCCAACTTCTCAAATCCCGAAATTCCCTATTCCCAGTATTCTGTAGATCCCACCTTCCCAAATCCCAGAAGTTCTCCAGTTCCCACCTTTTCTAATCCCGAAATTCCCTAGTCCCCACCTTCTCAAATCCTAATATTCTCAATATTCCCTCAACATCTAATTAGGCTCCACGGACTTAATACATTCAAATAACGGAATTACTAGTCACATCAATTATTCCTACCTCCACCTTAACAATCCTCCTATCCACTTAAATCTTCACACAATCTCCCACAAGTCTCAAACCTAGGAACATAGATGCTAGTTAAACCTAATACTAGTTGAACAATACCATGTAGTACTACGTCATATCAATTTGACTTGAATCCAAAAGTAAAAGCGCTTGCTAACCCGATCACAACTGAAACAGGTCGTCGCCATAGAACGAAAACCCAGCGTAGTCCACAATGCAAACGGTTCCTCCGTGGACGTCGAAGTGACGTTACTAGACGCAAACGACAACAATCCAATCTTCGTGCCTGGGAATCTCTATGAAATGATAGCCAAGACCGACTACAAGGTGGGCACCGTGCTAGGACAGGTTCACGCGGTCGACGAGGACCTGGGGCCCAACGGCATGGTCAGATACAAGCTCCAGAAACCTGGAAACTCGTCTACTAGGACTCCACCGTTCACCGTGGACGAAATCACTGGTATGATCACCGTCTCCGAGAGTCCCATCCTTGAAGGAAGACACGCGATATTCGTGGAGGCCGCAGATCAACCGGCGAACCCCAGTGAAAGGAGATTCTCCCTGGCTGTTGTCACCGTCGATGTCTTTAGATCCGATGGTGAGAGTCTTTCTCTTCTTCGAGCTGTTTATGGTGAACGGAGAAATTGTTGGTGAATGGCATGAAGTTTATGGTACTTGTTCGACATGAAGATGTGCTGTTTGTATGTGGACATGTGTTTGGGTATGAAGATATGTTGCTCGTATGGGGTTACATCTTGTGGTATGAAGATGTGCTGATATGAGGTCACATCTTCGGGTATGAAGATGTGTTGCTGGTATAGGGTTACATCTGCAGGTATGAAGATGTGTGACTCATATAAGATTACATCTTCAAGTACGATGTGTTCTTCATGTGTGGATTCATTGAAAGTAGGTCTTTTACTGTCATGATATGTGTGTCATGGGACAGGTTGGTATGGAGGATGTAGGTATAATAGCATTAAAGAAATTGTCAATGTGTTCGGCATGTGTGGACACTTTGACAGTAGACTACTTATTATTGTCACGTGTGTAGGCATCTTGTGACAGGTTAATATGGAGGAAGAATAAGTATAACAGCGTTATGAAGACTGTTCATGTGTCCTACATATGTGAACAGTTTGAAAATGGACCTCTTATCGTTATAACGTATTCATATGTGATAGAACGGGTATGAAGGAAGAATGGTAAGTATAACAGCGTTATGAAGACTGTTCGTGTGTTTCTCATGTGTGAACACATTTAAAGTGGGTCCCTCTTATTGTTATGATGTATACATATACATTATGTGATACATATGTGATATGTGCATATGTGATACACATACATATGTATGCATCATGTGATAGGTTAGTATGTAGGAAGAATAAGTATAACAATGTCATGAAGACTCTTGATATGTTCCTCATATGTGGACACTTCACATGTGGACTTCACATGTGAATTTCATATGTGGACACTTCATATGTGGATACTTCATATATGGACACTTCATATGTAGACACTTCATATGTGGACACTTCATATGTGGACACTTCATATGTGAACACTTCATATGTGGACTTCATATGTGGACACTTCATATGTGGACTTCATATGTGGACACTTCATATGTGGACAATTCATATGTGGACACTTCATATGTAGATACTTCATATATGGACACCTCATATGTGGACACTTCATATGTGGACTTCATATGTGGACATTTCATATGTGGATACTTCATATATGGACACTTCATATGTAGACACTTCATATGTGGACCGGAAGCAGTAATTACAGAAAACAGGTCTCCTGTCAGCTCACAATCCATTTAATTGATTAAACCATCCGATAAAATAAATCTCACCGAGCAGATCCGTCATCGGCATTATCGCAGTTTCTATTTATTCCCTCGGCACGGATCGCAAGAATCTAGAAAACATCCGCGGAAACAGTCTCTCTGTTCGACTGTGGAAATCTCCAAGCTCGTATCTCGAGGGTATTCCTCGAATGTAGCACGGATATTTTCCATGCATCCACCGGCGAGAAAGAAAATCCTAAAATATTTCCACGTCGAGCTGTTCCCCTGGATGTTTCTGTGGCGGAAGAAATTTTTATCGCACTCGAAATGATTCGAGTGCTTGCTCGTTTCTCGAGTATCGGCGACAAATCGTGAATGAAAACGAGTTTCCAGCTTGTTCGTTTGCCGTTTCAGGCCCGGAATCGTTGGAGCCGGACTTTGTTGGGGCTCCGTACGAATTTTGGGTGGGTGCCAATGTTCCTGTTGGCACGAGCGTCGGTCAAATGCGCCTGAACGACGCTGTGAAGACCAACGATTTGATCTATGATCTGCTGCACAGCTACGAGGAAGGAGGTACGTATTTTATAGGAACTTACTAGATTTTTGGAATTTGGGTATTTGGAAAAAAATTTGAGAAAGGTGACTCAATTTTGGTATTTGGACATTGAGGGATTTGGGGAATGTACTTGGGAACTGAAAGAATTAGGGAATTTTTGTATATAGGAAGTTTAGGGATTTGGGAAATTTTGGTATTCAGAAAATTTAGGGATTTGGGGAATTTTGGTATTATGGAAATATAGGGACTTGGGAAATTTTGGTATTACGAATATTTTGAGGATTTAGGGAATTTTGATACTACAAAAGTTTAGGGATTTGGGGAATTTTTGTATTAGGGAAATATAGGGATTTGGGAAATTTTGGTATTACGAACATTTTGAGGATTTAGGGAATTTTGATACTACAAAAATTTAGGGATTTGGGAAATTTTTGTATTAGGGAAATATAGGGACTTGGGAAATTTTGGTATTACGAACATTTTGAGGATTTAGGGAATTTTGATATTACAAAAATTTAGAGATTTGGGGAATTTTTGTATTGCAAACATCTAGGGAAAAGGGGAATGTTGGTATTCCAAATAAATTCCCCCAAAAATTCAAAAATAAATTCCACTATAATTTCAAATAAACATAACCCGTTAAAAACTCGTATCCGCGAATATCCATTTCCGGCAATATATCAAATATCCATCACAGGCAATAAGGAATGGTTCAACCAAATTTGCCTAATGTCCAGAAACTCATATGTTCAAGCTATCAAGTTAATATGTAACACATGCTGCATAGATATGTAATGTCATCCATACACATTTTAGTACCATTTGCGGTGGAGGAACGTTCGGGAACGATTACGGTGGTGGACGAGATCGAACGATTCGATAGATCGACCTTCGATTTCGAGGCGGTCGTCACGGACGAAAGAGAGCTGATGTTGATCACCAACGTGTCTATCCACGTGGTGGATCCTAACGACGAGCGTGGAATCTTCACTAAGTAAGTGAAACTTCGGTTCGCCTTATATTGCATTCTAATGAGTGAAACGGGCTTTTGTTTCTACT
Source organism: Megachile rotundata (assembly GCF_050947335.1). Classification (NCBI taxonomy): domain Eukaryota; kingdom Metazoa; phylum Arthropoda; class Insecta; order Hymenoptera; family Megachilidae; genus Megachile; species Megachile rotundata. The sequence continues at coordinate 8,734,935 of NC_134995.1, forward strand.
TGTAACGAGGGAGTCCAGATAGATGTCGGAGATAGCGGAGCTTACGAGGTTACGTTACCTAGCCTTAATCGCTTCGAGGTGAAATTTTGTCAAGGCAAAATTATCGAGATGAAGGATCTATGTATATTGCCGTTTTCAGAATCTTCTTTATTGACGCTTATTGGCAATATAATGTTTCCACGTTCCAGAAATATCAAATTCCAAAATTTGCAAATACAAAAATTCACTAATTCCAAGATTCGTAAATTACAAAATTTCCTAGTTCCCACTTTCCCAAATTTCAAAATTCTCTAGTTCCCACCTTTCCAAATTCCAAAATTCTTTAGTCCCAATATTCTCTAGTTCCCACTTTCTCGAATTCCGAAATTCCCTAGTTCCCACCGCACAAAATCCCCAAATCCCCTAGTCCCAAAATTCCCTAGTTCCCACCTTTCCAAATTCCAAAATTCCGTAGTCCCAATATTCTATATTTCCCAACTTCCCAAATCCCAAAATTCACTAATTTCCATCTCCTCAAATTCCAAAATTTCCTAGTCTCAAAATTCTCTAGTTTCCGCCTCCCCAAATTCCAAAATTCTCTGGTTCCAATATTCTCTAATTCCCACCTTCTAAAATTCCAAAGTTCCCTAGTTCCAATATTCTCTAGTTCCCACCTTCTCAAATCCCAAGATTCCCTAGTTCAAATATTCTTTAGTTCCCACCTTTTCAAATCCCAAAATTCCCTAGTTCCAATATTCTCTAGTTCCCACCTTCTCAAATCCCCAAATCCCCTAGTCCCAAAATTCCCTAGTTCCCACCTTTCCAAATTCCAAAATTCCGTAGTCCCAATATTCTATATTTCCCAACTTCCCAAATCCCAAAATTCTCTAATTTCCATCTCCTCAAATTCCAAAATTTCCTAGTCTCAAAATTCTCTAGTTTCCGCCTCCCCAAATTCCAAAATTCTCTGGTTCCAATATTCTCTAATTCCCACTTTCTAAAATCCCAAAATTCCCCATTTCCCACCTCCCAAAATCAAAAAAATTCCTAGTCCCAATATTCTGTAGTTCCCAACCTCCTAAAATCCCAAAATTCCCCAGTTCCCACCTCCCAAAATTCCAAAATTCCCTAGTCCCACTATCTAATTCGCACCTTCCCAAATTCCAAAATTCCCTAGTCCAACCCAAATGCCAAATCTCCAAAAATTAAAAATACTACGAAACCTCTATCCACCTAAACCAAAATGCCAATTATTCCTCTCAAGGCCCAAAGTTCGATCGAAAGTTCGTAGTATCCGAACTCGGTTAAACTAGCTGCCGCTGTTGCTCCCCAACAATCGATACGTTGACTCGGTTTCGGTAACTCGAGCCGAACTCGGTCCGTGAAAGGTCAAAAGTCGACGGCACTGCGGAATTCACTGTTTGCTTATCCGAAAGTCGATGGCCGTTGATTGCAGGGGAACGACCACCGCCCCTCTCGTCTTCCACGCGAAGGAGAACGTTCCTGGCACGTATATCGGGCAAGTGCTTCCGCAGAATGCCACCGGATCGACCACCACCGGCACCCACTTTTTTATCGTCAATCAACAGGATGTGCCCGATATCTCGATCACGGAGGACGGCTCGCTATATGCTCCTCGAGGTCTCGATAGGGAGACCAAGCAGAATTACAGCATCACTGTCATTGCTGAGAGTCCGCGAGGGGTTGGAGTCTTTCAAGTAAGTACGAATTTTTGTTACTTGCTAATTCTTTTATGGGAATTTTATGGGGACTGCTGAGATTAATGATTGCGATGGGCAGAGTATCGTTATATGGCCGCGGTTGAAGGTGGAGCACCGAGATAAGATGATGTAGAGGAGTACAGTTTCGCTATATGGTCACAGTTCGGGTTGAGGAATGAGACAAAATCGTGTTTGCGAGTATAGTTTCGTTATATGGCCGCGGTTAGGATTGGACTACTGAGGTAAGATTGGGTTTGCGATGAGCGGAGTTTCGCTATATAGCCAAGGGTGAGGTAAAAAACTAAGACAAGGTTGTGTTGGCGAGTAGAGTCTCGTTATATGACCGCACGTGAAAATTTTAATGCGTTGAAATTGTTTGTCAAAATTACAAAGCATTACAACGGGGAATTATCGAACTTACAACGCATTATAAGGATGATTTATCAAACTATAAAAAGAGCAAATTTGTTAAACAACAATTCAACACAAAATAAAAATAGCAAATCAGAAATTTGTCAAATGACAATAATAAAATGTGTAAAAATTGAATTTTATAAGGATTGATACACTAAATAATTTGATCATTCTATCGAGAGAAATAAATTCCGTTCTTTCAGCTAGATTTATTTCCTCTTTCTTCCCGTTTATTTATTTCCGACGTGAACCGTATACTGTTACCAAATGAGATATCTGCTAAGTAAGTCTCAGCTATCAGTTTGAAGGGGGTGCGATCGTGCGATGGGGTTCGTGGATCTCGTTAAACAGCACTTAAGGAGATTTTCTTTCGGACTGAAAGTAACGTGAAATTGATAGCGGTCGTTCGTTTTCCGGGCAAAGGATCGAGTAGGGACAAGAAACTCTTTCACCTAAGGATCTCGCTGAAACTGTAAATATACTCACGCAAAAACTACCAAAAAGATAAATTATTGTGAAACTGAAACTTTATTCACAACCATTAGACAAAAATAATTAACTCTCTCTATGAATCGGCGACACTCGTTTGGTGATTCCACGATTTAACGAAATAAGACTTTCTTTGTACGTGTTCATAAGTTTAGGGTTATTTTTATAAGCAGTTTGTTCCTCAATAGATTCTGGTATACAGGGTGTCTCACAATTAGTGAGTGATAATTCCTGGTAATTCGATGCGTGGTGGACTCAGCGCATGGTAATTTGATCTATAGTAATTCGATGCGTGGTAGTCTCAGCGCATGGTAATTCGATTCATAGTAATTCGATGCGTGGTAGTCTCAGCGCGCGGTAATTCGATCCATAGTAATTCGACGCGTGGGAATTCGATTCATAGTAATTCAACGCGTGGTAATTCGATGCGTGTTAGTCTCAGCGCATGGTAATTCGATCCATAGTAATTCGACGCGTGGTAATTCGATGCGTGGTAGTCTCAGCGCGTGGTAATTCGATCCATAGTAATTCGACGCGTGGTAATTCGATGCGTGGTGGTCTCAGCGCGTGGTAATTCGATCCATAGTAATTCGACGCGTGGGAATTCGATTCATAGTAATTCGACGTGTGGTAATTCGACGCGTGTTAGTCTCAGCGCGTGGTAATTCGATGCGCGGTAGTCTCAGCTCGTGGTAATTCGATGCGTGGCAGTCTCAGCGCGTGGTAATTCGATCCATAGTAATTCGACGCGTGGTAATTCGATGCGTGGTAGTCTCAGCGCGTGGTAATTCGATCCATAGTGATTCGACGCGTGGTAATTCGATGCGTGGTGGACTCAGCGCGTGGTAATTCGATTCATAGTAATTCGACGCGTGGTGGTCTCAGCGCGTGGTAATTCGATCCATAGTAATTCGAAGCGTGGTAATTCGATGCGTGTTAGTCTCAGCGCGTAGTAATTCGATCCATAGTTATTCAACGCGTGGTAGTCTCAGCGCGTGGTAATTCGATCCATAGTAATTCGACGCGTGGTAATTCGATCCATAGCAATTTGACGCGTGGTAATTCGATGCGTGGTAGTCTCAGCGCGTAGTAATTCCACCCATAGTAATTCACTAGTGAGTGTAGATCCCTGAAAACAAAAAAACTTAACTCTCTGTTCTTTTAATTTAAAAAATAATTTCTTGAGTTCTCATAATTTATATCATACTTTATCAAACATACAAATAAAATAGACCATAACTTTCTGATATCCATTTTTCAACCCTAAACAAAATTTTCTCTACAAAGTGAAGTATTTACTAAATTGAGATCTTGACCTAATTTTTACAAGCGTCATAAACTTCAAGATTCTTAAAGAATCCTCCCTTTCTGTGTCATCCTCACAACTGATACACCGATCCGTTTGACAGCAGGTGTTGAAAATATCGTCCTTGCGTCGCACTATGTTTGCAGATACAAGTTTCGGGATATTCGGCCATTGGAGCTAATAGAAGTTCCAAGGACCAAGGGATGACGCGCGAAATTTTTAATTTAAAAAATTCGAACGAAGGCCGTGCTTCTGTACTTCGTTCAAGGACCCATTGTTGTCGAAGCAAATTTCAACTTTCGGCGTCCCGTCGTTTAGAGCCTTTGAAACATTCAATGTTACAGATGCATCACATTTCTATGCATTATTCATACTACATTTATAACATTTCTCATGTTCATTCACTTGCATGAGGACATTAAATGAAATGAGTAAAATAAAATAATATGAAGCAGTGTAGTTTTCACACATCACTGATATCATCAAAATGGTCGACAAATGGTTGTCCAGCACTGAGATTTACTAGACTAGCTAGCTAACTAAAAATTGTCCACATAATCTACAAATTTCAGGTGACAGTGATCGTCCTAGACGAAAATGATCATCCACCAGAGTTCACAATGCCTTTATACGAAGGCACAATCCTGGAGAACAGTCCAGCAGGCACAAAAGTGAACTTGTCGAATCCCATCGCGGCTACCGACAAAGACGAGGGTGTGAATCAGAACTTCGTGTTCAGTTTGTACGGCGAGGGTAGCGAGCTTTTCAGAATTCATCCGACGACCGGTTTGGTGTACTTCGAGGGAATCGATGATCGTACACTGGACAGAGAGGCAAGATCAAGCTACAACTTCACGATCGTCGCTAAAGATAATGGTGAGTTTTCTACTTCTTAGCAACTACGGGAACTGAAATTAGTTCGGAAAGTAGCAAACAGAAGTTTCAAGCGTGTTTAACGTTCTATTATGCGTGGAGGAATGCAATCGTAAAGTTTCAATGCTCGCCGAACGTAATACGGTAGCAAACTTTTATGAGCGAATGTGACTTCATTTTACTTTTCCTTCTTTTCGAAGTTTATGTAGGGTAGCTGCTTCAATTTCGTGCGATTCGATACGGTTTAACTGGGGATAGCACCTTGTGTATGTATGAAAAGAATGTATGTATGTTTCAGGCATCTGTCTATTATGTACGTTTCCACATATGTACGTATATATGTGTGTTTCTCTGCACCTTTCTATATGTATGTTACTACATATGTACCTATGCATGTACGTTTTCACATATGTACTTATGTATGTATGTTCCTCTGCACCTCTCTATATGTATGTTACTACATATGTACCTATGCATGTACGTTTCCACATAAGTACGTATATATGTGTGTTCCTCTGCACCTCTTTATATGTATGTTACACATATGTACCTATGCATGTATGTTTCTACATATGTACTTATGTATGTGTGCTCCTACATATGTACTCATGTGTGTACGCTCCTACATATGTACTTATGTATGTATGTTCCTACACATGCACCTATGTATGTGTGTTCCTCTGCATCTCTGTATATGTACGTTTCTACATATGTGCCTACATATGTACCTATGTATGTATGTTCCTATATATGCACCTACATATTTACCTATATATGTATGCTCCTACACATGTACCTATGTATGTGTGTTCCTCTGCATCTCTGTATATGTACGTTTCTACATATGTGCCTACATATGTACGTATGTATGTATGTTCCTATATATGCACCTACATATTTACCTATATATGTATGCTCCTACACATGTACCTATGTATGTGTGTTCCTCTGCATCTCTGTATATGTACGTTTCTACATATGTGCCTACATATGTACGTGTGTATGTATGTTCCTATATATGTATCTACATATGTACCTATGTATGTATGTTCCCATCTACCTATCTATATGTACGTTCCTACATATGTACCTATGCATATTTGTTCCCACATATGTATGCATGTGGTGCCTATATGATACTCTTTCGACAACTTGCAGACAGTAAAAATTTTTTTCCAGACCACATAATCTTCACATACGCAATGTTTCAGGAGGTCTCTCCTCAGAATCAAGGTTAACGATAACAGTAACCGACGTGAACGACAATCCTCCCAGCTTCATACGAATGATCGTGCTACCGGACCAGGGTGTTCGCGTCTCAAACGAGCCAGATATCGAGTCGCCACAGTTCGAAAGGAACGACGTGCTCGACATGATCGAGCCAGCCACCGGAAGTGGCCTTCCAAGCAGTCGTCGTTCTCCTCTTCTTCTCGTCCCGGAGAACGCGACGATCGGTGCGCCGATAATACGACTGCTAGCGGAGGACAAGGACGAGGGCGGGAACGCCGCGATAACGTACAGTTTGGGGAACGAGACGACTTCCGGTGAGGACGTTAGGCGAAGATTCGACAAGACCAACCGTCGATACTTCCATCTGGATCCGAGGTCGGCGGAGATATCGGTGGCCAGAGGTCTCCCAGCCGAGAGCAATATTCGTTTACTGGTGATGGCTAAGGATCCGGGTGGACTCGCGGATAATATCACTATTAGAATCCATGTGGAGGACGTGAACGACCACCCGCCTATCTTCGACAAGTCCTGGTACACGTTCGACGTGCCTGAAGGCACCTATGCAGGCTATACCCTGGGTACCGTGCAGGCTGTTGATTCTGACTTCGGAGCTAACGCGAACGTCAGCTATGAGTTGATACCAGGCAACGAGGATTTGGAGGACGGGCGATCCTTTGAGATTGCTCCCTATCAAGGGACCATCAGAGTCAGCGGCGTCCTCGACAGGGAGACAGCACCAACCCACCGGCTGCTGGTGATGGCTCGAGACAGCGGCATGCCGCAGCTGACCTCCACCGTGGAGGTCGAAGTGAACGTTCTGGATGTGAACGACAATGCACCTATGTTCTTCGGGTACGAGGAGGTCGAGAAGGACGAAAATGGTGACCAGCTGCCAGTTTACCTCGCCTCGGTCTTCGAGAATAGTCCCGTAGGTAGTCAGGTGATTAAGGTGCACGCTAACGACACGGACTTCGCAGGAAATGGCAATGGTCTGATCCTGTTCGATCTGAGTCACCAAGGCCATCCTGAGAAGCAGTACTTCGCTATCGATAGCAAGGAAGGCACCATCACGACCATCGGCACCTTGGACTACGAAGTCCAGAAGACTCATCGGTTGACTGTCACCGCCAGCGATCTGGGGACTCCTCTCAGTCTGACGTCCACGGCTGTGGTCATCGTCACGGTACTCAACGTCGACGATGACGAAGAGGACGCCGAGAACGAGGTACACAAGAGCCCCTCCTTCAGACATCGGTATTACGAGGTGGAAATCGAAGAGAACGTCCCTGTGCCCGTTATGGTTGCTCAGTTGGATGTGGCCGATGGACAACAAGGGGAGCACATCAGGTATAGCATCGTCGCCGACGATACGGAGGCTAGACAGCACTTCTCGATCGACCCGAAGAACGGCTCGCTGTATTTGATGACGGACGTGGACAGAGAGGTGAACGATCGATACGAGGCCAAGGTCAGAGTTGACAGGGTGAAGATTGGTCGCGGGATGCCTGTGATGATCTACCCGGTTGTCGGTGAAAGGCTGAATGGCCTGGCACCTAACGAGGCCAGGGTCGTTGTCAGGGTGAAGGATGTGAACGACAATGCGCCCAGATTCAAGTCAAAGGGCAGACCCATCTTAGCTGCGGTACCCACTACTGCACATTATGGATATGAGGTCGTCAAAGTGGAGGTATGGAGATGGCAACTCTGTCGCAATAACTTTGTTTATTTGGTCTTTTGTACTTAGTTCGTTTTGGGACTTTGGACTTTTGGGTCTTGGGATATTGGGATTTAGCTTAGGACTTTTGGATGTTAGGTCTTTAGGATTTTAGGACTTTTGGACTTTAGATGTTTAGGACTTCTGGATCTTTAGACTTAATGACTTAGTTCAGGACTTCTGGGTTTTAGGTCCTTAGGACTTTAGGACTTTTGGACTTAGCTTAGGACTTTAGGATTTGTGGACTTATTGTTAGTTTAGAACTTTTGGACCTCATGATTTATGGACTTATTGTTAGCTAAGAACTATCGGATCATAAGTCTTAGTACTTCAGGATGACTCTTTGAAATCCTCCAAACATCTCTGGCTCTCAAAGTCATCATTCTTACAAGTCACATCTCTGAACATAAATACCCAGAAGCTTCAGCCATGTTCAGATATCATCTGATTATTCCTAGACATTCACAGCTTGCCAAAGTAATTAAAAATTTGCTGAAAGCGAAAGAGCAATTAATTTTGAGACGTCATTTGCTTAATAGTCTATTTCACGCGCTATAACGATTTTGAATTCCATTCAAAAGGCGAGAAGTAACGCAATTAATCACTCGACAGGCGGAAGATCCAGACGAGGGAGCAAACGCCGAGATTCGTTACCAAATTCTTGGCCGGGAAGACGCGCCGCGATTCGCCATTGACCCACTGAGCGGTCAAGTACGATCGGTGGCGAGTTTTGGCCGCGATGCTGGACGAGTTTTCGGCTTCGACGTGAAGGCCACCGACAGACGGGGCGCCGAGAATGGCCGCAGCAGCATCGCCAATGTCTTCGTAAGTCTTCGAAAACTTTTGCACAGTATTCTTTCCTGGCGTTCTTAACACTTTATCGACGAAAGATGTTGTCCTGCGACGGATTGAACATGTGTCATCCGTTATGGCTCACATAAAACATCTTGGTCTCCGAAATACTACTTTCACATGATTTAACTTTCATCTGGATATGACAAACTGAAAAACTCTAGTCCAGGGAAACCCAAATTTTTCCAGCAGAATACAAGATTCTTGAATCGTCTCAGAAGTCTTCGATCTGGGCTAAAAAAGAATAGCTTTTCAGGAATATCTCGGTATATATTAGATCTACGAACAAAATGGTTATTATCTAATTTGTAGTTTGAGCAATTCTCTACAAAAAAGGTTCTATAGACTTTTTTCATGGAGCTGACCATTTTCGTGTATGATAACTTAATTTGTTTCAACTCTCAGATCTAAAACGTGCACTTGTGTGTACATAACATATTATCTCGGAAAAGGTTACTCCTACGGAGAAAATATATAGAACCTTTTTTATAGAGAACTTCCTAGACTACAAATTTGGTAATAACTATTTTTGTCGTACAACTGATAAATAACGAGTTATTTGCAGAAAAGTATTTTCTTTCATGGATCTTTCAACAACATCCACATAAATGTGAATTTTTTCACATTTATATAGTTTTTTTCTTATCGTGTTTATTTAAAGGTGTACGTGTTGGATGATCAAAAGCAGGTCGTGATGGTAGTTGGTCGAAGACCCATGGACATAGAGCCCCAACTGGAGAACATCACTGCGTAAGTATAACGGAGCTTGTTGAATAGCTTCTATCCGAAAGCTGACAGCTTTACCTACCTGCTAGTTTCACCGTGATATTTGTGTTTCTGATAGAAGGGTGTTTTAGGAAGAGCGTGTTCTGCTTGTTAAGGTTTAATTAATGGGGTGAAAGGCTCGTTGTACGGAACGGGTGGTATGTTTGATTGTGATCGGTGAAGTAGGTCAAGCGTGTAGAATCATTTCGATTTATTTCACTTTTGGAGGAAAGATTGTTAAAACGTGTGGTACTTAAAATGAGAAGGCTTGGATTCAAATTTTAGACATTTTTAATTTTATGTGAATTCATCTAAACGTATTTAACAGCTTTAATTATTTAAAGCAATATTTTATTTAAATTAAGAACTTCATAATTTTGTTGCGAAGGGTGTTGCAAAATGTGACTGGTTTGGATGTTCGAGTGAGGAAACTGGAACCACATATTGAAAAGAATCTGATTGATACCACATCGTGAGTAATGTAACTCATCTTTATAAACTTATTAGAAGAATTAATTATGTGAAATAAGTATTTTATATTTCCAGTACCGATGTTTATTTGTATGCCATTGATCCTCACTTAAATGTGATGATAGATATGGATACCCTGCACAAGTAAGTCATTAACAATTAATCAATAAAATCAAACATATAATGAAAATTTGAAGTAGTAGATGAAAATTTCTTCTAACATAAAATATTGAATTTCTTTGTTGAATTATTTTCAATTTAAATTACATTGCTAATTGCTATAAATTAATGTTAAAATTGTCACAAATGTTGCTTATAATTAACAATTTTTATGTATAAATATTAATAAAAATGAGTGAATAAAAAAATAGCAAGGAGCTACTGTATTGGATACTGATTATATTTAATTTTTGTAGCGTGTTCAACACAAAGAAAATGGACATCAAACGCGAGTTGGACGAGTATGATGTTCTGGACATCGCCGGAAGTTCTCCACGTCGGGGTAGCCAACGATACCTGTTGTCAACCCTCGAAGTGGGTGTGGTGGTACTCGGATGTGTCGTCTTTGTGGGTGCTCTTGTCACTGCTCTCTGTGTCACGTGTGTTCGTCGAAATAAACGGTATGGAGCATACACTCTCTCTGTAATACTATTCAAATCTCATGACATCTAATATTATACACAATTTACCTTTTCCATATTTTCAAATTCCTAAATTCCTTAAAGGTCTCGTCATCACATTTCTAAAAATATATTTCATTTCAAACTTTCGTATGAGTGATAACACTCTTCATGAATCATCCTGTACATATCAAATATCATCATTACATTTAACAAAAAAAATGTTTAATTTCAAATTTTGTGGACCAATGTTAACACATAGTTTGTAACATCCTGTATATATCACACTTCATCATTGAATCTTTAAAAAAAATTTTGTTATATAATTATGTCTTATGGACCAGTATGAACATATATTTTGTAACATCCTGTACATATCAGACTTCATGATTGAATGTTTAAAAAAGTATTTTGTTATAAAATCTGATGAACCATTGTCAACATTCATCATGAAATGTTCTGTACATATCAGACTTCATCACTGCATTTCTGGAAAAATATTTTGTTATATAATTATGTCTTATGGACCAATATGAACATACATTTTGTAACACCCTATACATATTACTTCATCATTGCATCTCTACAAAACTGTTTCCTGATAAAAACCCATGTCATATGAAGCAGTGACACTTACCACACAACATTTATTGCGTAGCACCTTATACATAACACACTTCATCATCACATCTCCGAAAGACTATATCCTAATAAAATTCCATGCCATATGAAACAGTGACATCGTGTAACACCTATTGTGTAACACCCTGTACATAAAACACCTGAACATCACATCTTCAAAAAACTATTTCTTAATAAAATTCCACGTCATATGAAACAGTGATACTTACCGTGTAACACCTATTGTGTATCACTCTGTACATAACACACCTCACCGCATCTCCAAGAAACTGTACCCAAATAAAATCCCATATCTTCAGAATCAGAAAGACTTATCGTTTCACCCTGCCCACATCATTGTATCTTTAAATTTATACCCAAACCCCATATTTAAATGTCAATAACTTACCAAGTCGTGTAACCTTGACTCCATCACTTATTTCACCCCAAAAAAAGTATTCCTATAAAACCTCACGCTTGGTAAAATCCCGTATATTATAGAAACCACGTAGCAATATAAGAGTCTAGACCCGATAAAGTCTCCCAGAAAGAAGTTAGCCCGTTTTTCGAGTAGCATTTTCCGATACAAACGATCGATTGTAACCCGAACGAACGAATTTCACCCGTTAGTCGCAGACGTCGGGAGAAAGCAATGTTCTCGACCACCAGCCCGATTGGATTCGCTTTGGCAGATCCGGCCGCAACGTTGCAGAAGCCGCCTCTGTTCCCGACCTTCGTGGACGGCCTTCATTACGACCCTGAACCATTCTGCACCGACATGCCGAGGCGACAGAGCATCTGCGAGCACGGAGCCAACTGTGCTCGCTTCCACGCGTAAGTCCGTTAATTGATGTGCAGCTGTTTTGTTAGGGTCTCACCGCGATGCTTCATTGTCATACGTATTAACAATTCGAGATAGGAGGCAGAATCGCGTCTATGGATGGCCTGTCTACACCTTAGAACGCCGGTCTCAGATCTTCAAGGTAGCCCACTTGAACGAACAACAATTTTCTATGAATCGGAGACACACGTTTGGTGATTACACGATTTAACGAAATAAGACTTTCTTCATATGTGTTCATAAGTTTAGGATTACTTTTATAAGCAGTTTGTTCCTTAATAGATTCGGATATACAGGGTATCTCACAATTAGTGAGTGATAATTCGTGGTAATTCGATGCGTGGTGGTCTCAGCGCATGCTAATTTGATCTATAGTAATTCGATGCGCGGTAGTCTCAGCGCATGGTAATTCGATCCATAGTAATTCGACGCGTGGGAATTCGATTCATAGTAATTCGGCGCGTGGTAATGCTGATGCGTGGTAATGTCTCAGATGCTGTGGTAATTCGATTCATAGTTATTCGATGCGTGGGAGTCTCAGTGCATGGTAATTCGATCCATAGTAATTCGACGCGTGGGAATTCGATTCATAGTAATTCGGCGCGTGGTAATTCGATGCGTGGTAGTCTCAGCGCATGGTAATTCGACGCGTGGTAATTCGATGAGTGGTAGTCTCAGCGCATGGTAATTCGACGCGTGGTAATTCGATGCGTGGTAGTCTCAACGCATGGTAATTCGATGCGTGGTAGTCTCAGCGCGTGGTAATTCGATCCATAGTAATTCGACGCGTGGTTATTCGATCCATAGTAATTCGATGCGTGGTAATTCGATGTGTGGTAGTCTCAACGCATGGTAATTCGATCCACAGTATTTCGGCGCGTGGTAATTCGATGCGTGGTAGTCTCAGCGCGTAGTAATTCGATCCATAGTAATTCGACGCGTGGTAATTCGACGCATGAGTATCAACGCGTGGTAATTCGATGTGTGGTAGTCTTAGCGCGTGGTAATTCCACCCATAGTAATTCACTAGTGAGTGAGGTCCCTAAAATCGGGGATAGCTGACGTGATTCTAAATAAGATTTCTCTTTGCCAAAATGGTGTTTGAAATGTGTTTTTCCTTAATAATCCAAAAACGAAACTTCAAACCCCATTTTTGCAAAGGGAAATTTTATTCAGAATCACTTCAGCTGCCCCCCATTTCAGGGACCTACATTAATTGTAAGACACCCTGTATACTGATATAGGAGATGTGATATTTTTTTAGTGATTAATTTATACTAATTGAGTTTATCGATTGATTGATTGGTAACATAAGAACAGATATTCTTTTAAATTACAGTTAGTGTGCAATAATAAATCCATAAACGACCTGCTATTATTTCACGAACAGTTTATATTTAATAATTATTAAATTTAATAAATATTTAAAAAATATTAACTTCGTTGATAGTAAGAAATGGAAGACTTCCTAATTAATTTTAGAAAATTTTCTACTCCTCTTTTTTGTGGGGCCCCGTAGCTCCCTTTAAGAGTACGTCAGTGCTTACATGTATAGGTATACGTTTTGCATGGTTCGATTTTAATTTCGAATTTATGCTGATGCTTCTTTGAGTCTAAAAACGGCGCCAGTGTAAATGGGACAGGTGTGAGGTACATCAGATGTGAAAAGTCACCTTCTGTTTCAACTTTAAAATTCCCTTTTTTCTAAACATTCAGTTATTGAATTTGGGAAATGAATTTTATTGTTCATTTTTTTAACATTTTGTCAAAGTGATCATATCTATTAATTTTTATTTAGATAATTACTTAATTAATTAATACATTATTAACAAATATTGATTAAACTGAATTTATTCACTAAATTCATCTTATTATCCAAAAAAAATTTGACAATCAATTATGTTAAGAATAAATCATCCAAATAAACAAAAATCATTCATCACATCTTGAAGTTGATCTTCCATCCACAAATCAATACAAAAGTTATTTTAGAAAACTCCGTGCACATCGATCGCGATCTAAGCGAAGTAATTAACAATATTTTGAACGTTTCAACAGCTTTAATAATTGAAAATGACAATTGCAAGCTGATTGAAATGAAAAAAGTTTTAATTAGAAGTGGGAACATACGAATTAACGGTAAAACAAATTGCTTTGGAATAGCAGTTGCGATATTGATCGCAGCAGTAGTAAAAGCAGCTGCAAGTAGTATAACTCGTTTGTAGTCAGGCGAGATTGCTGGCCAGTCCGATGTTTATAGAATTGCGTCCACAATTTTCACTCCTCTATATTCGCATACGGGAACGATCGTTCGTTTACTGTTTCCCGAATTAGTCGCAAAAATTTTCACAGATTTTCAATTTTTTAAAGCTGGTGACACAATGGTAGAGATATTTCAAAATTTATGAAAAATATCGTGTGGGTTGTTTTGGGAGGAAAAGAGGATGATTGTAGGAAATGGTCAATTTTGGGAGTGAATGAAAAGGAACGTTTATGTTGCAAATTTAAGAATTTTCTGTTTCCCAATTTTTCAATTTTTCAATTTTTCAATTTTTCAATTTTTCAATTTTTCAATTTTTCAATTTTTCAATTTTTCGATTTTTCGATTTTTCGATTTTTCGATTTTTCGATTTTTCAATTTTTCAATTTTTCAATTTTTCAATTTTTCAATTTTTCATTTTCCCAAATTCCCAAATTCCCAAATTCCCAAATTCCCAAATTCCTAAATTCCTAAATTCCTGAATTCTCAAGTTTCCAAATTCCCACAGTCCCCAAATTTCCAAATTCCCATAGTCCTCAAATTTCCAAATTCCCAAATGCCCAAATTCCCAACTCACAAATCCCCAAATCCCCAATTCCCTGAATCCCCAAATCGCCAAATCCCCAAATCCCCAAATCCCCAAATCCCCAAATCCCCAAATCCCCAAATCCCCAAATCCCCAAATCCCCAAATCCCTAAATCCCTAAATACCCAAATTCCCAAATTTCTAAATTTCCAAATTTCCTCATTCCCAAATATTCAAATTTCTAAACTAGAAAATACCTCAATTTTCCCCAGATCTCCCCTCCCCCAAATCCCCCAAATTCCCACATACCCGCAAATCGCAACATCCTAATCATCTCCACTTAATAAATCACCACTTCGAACAAATCCCTCACCAAATTGCGAAATTGGCCATTTCCCACGATAATCCTCCGAGCGAACGCAAACAACTGGTCGGAGATGTCCGTGGTAGTCGTGGAATGAAATAAAAACCGCGACAAGGAAGGAATGCATTTATTATGAAGGCATTCCTCGGGCGGCAAGGTCGTCCGGCAATATACCAAATACTGTATCAGGGAATTCCCATATCTTTCGCGATGTCGATGCTAGAGACGGCGGGGGTGGTTGCAGGATGGGCGGTTGTAGTAAGCACGCCGGGAGGACGACAGGGACCCCGAAAGGCCTCGAGGCATCCGCGACGTCCTTGCATTCCAGCGGTCAGGATTCTGGGATCGTGGCGCGCGCCTCCTGCCACTGCAGTCACTCGTCGAGCCCCTCCAGTGGCGAGAGCAGCAAGTAAGTCGAATTACTTACCGAGCTATTCCTGCTATCTAAATTGAAAGCAGAGTTCGGCCAAATCAATCGAATCATTCTTGCTGCCGTCGAATCAGCTTCAACGCTTTCAGCATCATGCATACGCTAATGCTTGACCCGCTTTTTTCACTTACTATGTTAGTTGCTTATGGTTCCTCTTCAAGCTTCAATCTTTTGCTATGTTACGCCATTTTGATGTATACTTGACGTCCGCCATTTTGTTGCGCATTTTATGGACGGCATTTTAGATAGTATAATTTGTTTCTTTTATTTCATATGTTGGTAATATGCTTCTGGTTCGCCTTCAAGTTTTAATCGTTCACTATACTACGCCATTTTGTTGTGCATTTGACGTCTGCCATTTTGTTTTCAAAGATATGTCCGCCATTTTGTTATACATAAAACGTCCATCAACTCATTCTACATTTGACACCCGCTATTTTCTTGTACATTTAACGTCCACCATTTTCTTATACATTTGACGTTCACCATTTTGTTGTACATTTGACGTCCGCCATTTTGTTTTCCAAGTACGCCCTCCATTTTGTTGTACACTATACGTCCGTCATTTTGTTATACATTAGACGTCCATGTACACTTCACATCCGCTATTTTCTTGTACATTTAACGTCCACCATTTTATTGTACATTTGACGTCCACCATTTTGTTATACATGTTACGTCCGCCATTTTAAACAGACTCACGATGTACCTTATTCTGCTCTTAATCTTATCATTATAACCTCTTCATACGAGTACATTTATCTTTCTATTAAAATTAACCATGATGTGTATACTAATAATATTTACTCTCCGTGATGAATATTATTTTTTTATTTTTTATTATTATCATTATTATTTTGTGTTTATTTTGCGCAGTGGCTACGAGGACTCTTTGAAGTCCCTGCAGCGTCGTGAAAGAGCGAACGAGATGTCTCGCGGAAGCCACGAGATTTCAAGCGTGGTCGGCCGGCGGGCGAACCAAGCAACCGCGAGAAGGCGGCAACGCTTTAACTCGTTCTCGAACGGGGAATCCGTTTACTCCCAGGAGATGACGTTGCAACGTGAGCAACGTTGTTGTGTCGGCACCGAGAAAAGGCGGAAAAACGAGGGGATGACGCGCGAGCATCGTCGCGCGCATTCCGAAGCGGAAAACAACATTACCGAGACGGTGATACACGAGCATCCTGGCAGCGAGGTTCCGTTGTCGAGTTCCTTGCAAAATACCTCGAGCCTTCACGGTAATTTCTTTTGAAGAACGTATATGGCAATGTAATGCGTGGCTATATATCGCGTTAAAAATGTGGCACTTGGCTATTACATCTTGTATTTATGGGGAGTCACAATAATTTTGTAAATTGGTATTGAGACAAGTGTTTATTTCCACGGGTGATGTAACGTGTGGCTATATAACGCGAGGCTATATAGTGCGTGTTTATGTAACGCGCGGTTGTATGATTCTTTATGATCTGTCAGGACTCTTATAATTAAATAAGTATTATTGCAAGGCTATATAACACGTGGCTATATAACGCGCGGCTATATAACGCGCGGCTATATAATGCGTGGCTATATAACATGTGGCTATATAACGCGAGGCTATATAACGCGTGCTTGTACAACGCGTGGTTGCATCACACTTTACGATCTGCCACGACTCCTATAATGAAATGACTATTATTACACGGCTATATAACACGTGGCTATGTAACACGTGGCTATATAACACGTGCTTATACAACGCGTGGTTGCATCACACTTTACGATCTGCCACGACTCCAATAATGAAATGACTATTATTACACGGCTATATAACGCGTGGCCATATAACGCGTATAGCTGTAAGACGCATATCTACATAACATATGGCAATATAACAGAATATTGCGAGTCTTTACTAGTACTAACGCTGATTCGTGGCATTTTTAATTTACAGGTATCCGATCCAGCCATATGCTCTATTAAGCCCGAGACGTTGAGACGTTAATGAAGGACTTCTTTGAAGAAGCAAGAAGACAGTCCTTCTGGCCATGAGATTTTTTCTTCTTGTCTATAGCATTCTTGATACAAGCTGAAGCTCTCTAAAAAAAAGTAAAGCGTCCTGCACGATGTTTCCGGTGCAACGAAGGATGAGATTAATTCCCTTTGATCGTTCGTGTTGCAGTACCAGGTCGTAGCCTTCCATTGTTGATACTGTTCCTTTTTATGCATGTAAAGCGATAGCTGGAAAGCAGATCGATACATTTACAGTGCTGCTATTTATTATTCTTATCGTTCTTTGTAACACGAATCGATTGTTTTAACCCGTTCGAGCCTAAGACTTAACCTTGGATGAGATCGAATGTAGTCATAAAAAAATAAAAAATTAGTGTTTCAAGGTCTCATTTGCTTCTTAATTTATTTACATAATTTTTTAAATTTTTTACAAACAACTTTAGTTTTGTTTAAAAAACTTTTATTTTGTTTCGATCTGCTTTTCTGGAGACTCGTTTTCATTTTTATAATTTATACCGTGCTGCACACGAGAAGGCTTGCGACTGATAAGGTTTGTATTTATTAGAAGTTACCAGTTGAGTCTTGAAAGGGAAACGAAACAACTCGCTCGAGTTGTTTGTATTTAAAAGGTGCGTTATACGCGATATGTGTCATCTCGTTGCCAAAGTACTCGTCATTAATTCGAAAGTCACTCGTTCATGTAAATATACGAAAATCTATGTCGGTACTTTGCGAACCACTGTTACTCTACTCTCCTTTATAGCCACTTATTTTTTTTACGTGATCCTCACCACTATTTATCGTGTAGTAATATAACATGTAAATGTTGCGTGTACAGTGCAATACACTTTGCGTTCATCAAGTATTGTTACACTTTTGTAATTTTTCTTTTTATACAACGTCGAACGTGGATATTTTTATCTTGATAGGTTCTACTATTATTTTGAACAATTTTAATAATTTTTATTTTGAAAAATTCTAGTTGGAACAAAACTTTTAATCTTTTGTCATAATTAACAATTTTTAAGAATAATTTTATCATTGATTGTATTGGAATAATTAGGTGTGCAATGTATTTAGAGACACAATAAAACTAGCCATATCGAGTACTAAATGTAAAGAAAATTCAATAAGTTAACTAAGTCAAAGATTAATTTCGTGTCTTTAAATAAAAATCTTTATTATAATACCTTGAAAAGATATCTTAATGTAATTAGCAGGAATTACAATTATAATGCAAAGTGTTTGACTAATAATTTGTATTAAAAATATTAACAAAACCTTGCTTGACTAGTTTTAAATTCAAAGAACGCGAAAACAAGATGGCGGCTTCGAACGCGAGACGAAATGGCTCCGTGACGTAGCAACATGGCTGCTCCGTGACGTAGCAACATGGCGGCTCCGTGACGTAGCATCATGGCGGCTCCGTGACGTCGCAACATGGCAGAGCGTCGACGCTCACAGAAATCTTTCAAAATACACAAATTAAATATAAGAAAACAGAAGATGTTACGTTTATTAATTATTAACATATTATTTCCTAAATTTTGGAACTATCAATATTTAATATTCCACGTTCAACGTTACCAAACAAGCGAAAAGATTCCTTGTTTGTAGGTGCCTTGTGAATACTCGAATTGTCTAACTCATAATTTAAAAAAAGAAATGCGCTGTAAGAAAATGTAACATATGTATGTAACGATGTATAATTTATAGCGACGGTGCCGTCCGTCCGCAAATAACTGTGTTATGAATCGTTAATAAAGCTAATTAACGTAAGTTATTGAAGTCGAACTACGTTTCCATTCAAACTTCACCCAGTTTGCACAATTTCCAGGGTAAATTACGCTCTCCTCGATGTTGGACTTCGTTGGAAATCGATAGTCAATTCACGAGTAAGGAAACGGACTTTTTTTTTCACAATCAACGACTTCATTGGCACTGGATCGAAGTAACTTAGTTTCTCCTTTCCGGCTTCCTATCTGACTTCCGTTTGAATACAACGCAATCTGTGTATGCTTCGATGATGCGCCCGTTCAGGGACTCGGAAAATTAAAACTTCTTATTTGCTGTTAGTCCTTCGATTTCCTTAGTTAAGTATGTAGGACGCAACTAGTTTCTTTTATTGTTATTTTATTATGGGTCTTTTTCTTGAGTTGAAGGTGCAAAATTTTTATAGGTTATACATGAACTACATATGTACATGTCTTTACTTTTTCTCATAATTGAATATAACATTTGAACATTTTTAATAATTGAATATAACAATTAAATATAACAATTGAATATAATAATTGAATGTAACAATTGAATACAACAATTGAATATAATAATTGAATGCAACAATTGAATATAACAATTGAATAAAGCAACTGAATATAACAATTGAACACAACAATTGAATATAACAATTGAATACAACAATTGAATACAACAATTGAATACAACAATTGAATATAACAATTGAATATAGCAATTGAATATAACAATTGAATACAACAATTGAATACAACAATTGAATATAATAATTGAATACAACAATTGAATACAACAATTGAATATAATAATTGAGTATGACAATTGAATATAACAACTGAATACAACAACTGAATACAACAATTGAATATAATAATTGGATATAACAATTGAATATAACAGATGAATAGAGAAATTGAATATAACAATTGAATATAATAATTGAATATAACAATTGAATATAACAATTGAATATAACAATTGAATATGACAATTGAATATAACAATTGAATACAACAATTGAATACAACAATTGAATATAAAATATTTTTATGCAAATAAAGAATATATTATAACATATATTTATAATGTTCTTAAGAGAGGACAACAAATATGAAGCAGCACATATGAAGAAAATACAAAAATACAGTATAATAATGCTACAATAAAAACATATAAAATGATGAAAATTTAGTATACAATAAATGAAAAAAAAATTTAAATACATATAATATATATGAAATAATAAAAATGTAATATATAATACATAGAAAATGATAAAACTATAATATACAACACATAAAATGACAAAAGTGTAATGTATATGTAAAACAATATGTACAAACATGAGAAAATAAAAACATAATACATAAAATATAAAACAGTAACTAAAATAACAATTTATTCATAAAAAACATCTACAACAAAATTTTGTATTAATAGAATATTTGTCCAGTAATTAAAGTCATGAAAGTAAAAATATCCACACACATTCGTCAATAAAAATTAACCTAACCTAATCCGTAATAATTTAAGGGTTAAATCGTAACATTTACAGAATGGTTAAACCGATTTCACGAAGATCGTGTTTGAACAAATAGCCTAACCGGAATTTCCATCGAACATGCATCTTGTCCTTGCAAGAGGAAGGTGACCTTGATGAAGGCACAACGTAATTCCCGATAGTGCGTTCGGCAGCCGAAGAATCCCTCTGTACGCAGATCAAATCAGCGTGGGTGTTTTAATTACTGGTAAATGAGTCGTGCGAGGAGATTCCTGGTCCCAGTGACACCGGTATATCGTTCGATGGTCCTTGAATCTATCGCAAATGAGCCGCGTTCTAGGTCTCCTCCCGAATACGCCGAGACCTTGCCACAATGCCATTCAAGCGATCTGAGAGTGTTTTCAAGTTCCCTCGAAGAATCGCGATCGGTGAAAATGAATTCGCGACGGGAACGAAGAAAAATCGTCGCCACGGAACCATTTCCGACCCGGCGACGGGAACGCATTTGTCTGCGATAGATCGTGGGAACAAGACCAGTCAAATGGCACATTTTTTTTCTTGGGAGGTGGATTAGTTGGATGCATGTCTATAGATATTTTTTGGGGGAAAATTGGTGGAGGAAATTTGGAGGTGTAAAGGATGTTTTGGAAATTGGGAATTTGGGGAGTTAAATATTTTGGAGTTTGGGGGGTTCAAGGTTGAGAATGGGAATTTGGGGGTTTAGGGATTTGGGGAGATGGAAATTTAGGATTTGGTAATTTGGGGTGGTGGAATTTGAGGATTTAGATATTTGGGGTGTTCAAGGTTGAGGATTTGGAAATTTGGGAATTTAGGAATTTGGGGGGATGGAATTTTAGAATTTGGTAATTTAGGATAGTGGAATTTGGAGAGTTAGAAATTTGGGGTATTGGAATTTGAGAAATTGGAAATTTTTGAATTTAGGGATTTAGGGTGATGGAATTTTAGAATTTGGAAATTTGGAATTGTGGAATTTGGAGATTTAGGGACTTAGGGTGTTGGAATTTTAGAATTTGGAAATTTGGAGTTGTGGAATTTGGGGATTTAGGGACTTAGGGTGTTGGAATTTTAGAATTTGGAAACTTGGAGTTGTGGAATTTGGGGATTTAGGGATTTAGGGTGTTGGAATTTCAGAATTTGGAAATTTGGGGTGATGGAATTTTAGAATTTGGAAATTTGGGGATTTAAGGATTTAGGGTGTTGGAATTTAAGAATTTGGATATTTGTAGATTTAGAGATTTGAGGTGATGGAATTTTAGAAATTGGTAATTTGGAGATTTAGAGATTAGGGGTAGTGGAATTTGAGAATTTGGAAATTTGTCATAATGGAACGTGTGAGTTTGGAAATTTGGAGCATTGAGATTTGAGAATTTTGAAACTTAGGGTACTAGAATTTGAAAATTTATGGTACTAAAACTTGAGAATTTGGAAATTTGGAAATTTGTACGCTTAGGATACTAAAATTTGAAAATATGGAAATTTGCAAATTTGTAAATTAGCAAATACTAAAATTTGAGAATTTGAAATTTGTGTTACTGAAATTTGAGAATTTGGAAATTTGAAAATTTAATATACTAAAATTTGATATTTTATAAATTTAAAAATTTGCAATTTTAAAATACTAAAATATGCGATTTTGGAAATTTGTCATCCTAAAATTTGAAAACTTGAAAATTTGAGAATTTGGAAAACATGCAATATTTATACATATAAATCAAACGTGATAAATAATTAAAAGTTCCCCAGAATTATACATATGTATATCAAACGTAAGTGGCGTGTATCGATTTTACTGTATCCTCAGTTGATAATTCTTGGTATAATTTAATTATTTCTGTTCCTAATTGCAGAAGGTTTTAATTACCTGTAATAACTTGTTCTACTTTCCGTGCTCTGATTCTCTTCGATGGTCATCATAGAATTATTTATTTCGCTCCGAAACTAAGAAAACTTCAGATTCATAAGTTACGTGTAACTTTCCATTTATAGTATTAAAGCATACTGTATTTACGAAATTTATAGTACTTACAGTATTTAAAATATTATATATAAACCTTGAAGCTGAAGAAAATATGTTAACCTTGATGAAAATAACCAAATTATAAAATAATTCTAATTTATTATAAAATGAAAACCTCCCTTATAATTTTAGTATAAAATCATAAAAAGCCAACCTAACCTATAAAACTATCTTAAACCATTATAAGATTATAACCTCCATAATTTATTATAAACTTACAACCTTCCTTACAATTCATTACAATATTCTAACCTTAATTTTTACAATTTTACAACCTTACTACTTTACAACTTTACAACTTCACAACCTTACAGCTTTACAACTGTACAACTTTACAACTGCACAATTTTATAATTTTACAATTTTACAATTTTACAATTTCACAATTTCACAAGTTAATAAGTCTACAATTTTACAATTCTTGCAAATCTTTCACCCTCCAACTCCCTAAATCCCCTAAAAACAACCCACTCACCGAAAATACAATTCTCTGCAGTTCATTATAGTATTACCGATATCCTCCATAATAACAATGATAATCGTCAGATAATGTACCCTCTAATATCCCATAACACAGCCAATAAATACGGAACATTGGAAATCGCTGAAACCGTCGCTAATACGAAAGCTCGTTAGAATTCACCCCATAACACTGTGTTGCGAGTGCAAGCAAATTTGGAGACAATCGATGGTTCGATATTTACGAGAATTATCACGGCTCTAACAGTGCACACGCGTGTTTTACGTGATGTAGGACCATCGTCCTACGGTTTCTATGGCGATTGTCCCTGACATCATCCGACACGGCTGGTTTGAGTGGGTGGGAACAATTACAACCGGTCCAACCTCATTTAACAGATGATTTATTCGGCCTTTTATATGGTGGGGGTCCTTCCGAAGAATTAGCACACGTTGCACGACCTCGTAACACTACTTTTCCTTCGCGACATCTTTTCTTACCCCTTTCGACCCTTTTACCGTTCGGCCGAGTTCTTCTTACTGTTACGTCAAAGACTCTGACAAAGAAACCATTCGAAAGAGATGGAATGCAACCAATTTAAATACCAAATGGTAACCTCTTACAGTTATTGTTACATAAAGGTACGGTTAGGACGAATATTAAAACCTTACAAGTTTTTAGCAACACCTTAATGGTTTTTCACAGTTGCGGTTTCAAATCAACAAAGGGGAGATAATTTTCAGTGGAACACGGTGTTCGTCGACGACTGACGGCTTGCTTCCAATCAACTATGTTTTGGCAACGTGACGCTTCCGAATTTTCGCCATTGAATAAATCCGATATGCACCACGATTGCATGAACGTATCGTCGTGATGTGGCTAGCTTCGATAGCAGAGAATGTTTCCTCAGAATTAGTATCACTACTTCCTCAGAAAGTATAAGACGATAAAAAATACCGGATGAAACAAATGCAACGGGGGATAATTTTCAGTGGGACAGTGTCCTTCGACCACGAAGATCATGGTCTGACCTTGTATACTTCGCGATTAAAGACGATTAATTCCCGATGGAAAGAATCGTTCGCGAGAAACGCGTAATCTGGCGTTAAATTAAAATCGAAAAATTAAAATTGAAATTCTTCGGAAACTTTGCACTGTGGACAATCCACGCATTCTTGTAGTCAATATCGGAAGAGATTACAAGAGACCTCGATACAAGTTTTTAGCGATAGTTTTTCGTTCACGTTTGTAGTTTCAAATCGAACGTAGCAGTAAGACCCGAGGCATTACATTCTAGCGATTTTTGATTTGTTAGTCACATGTGGTTGTCAGGTTAACCTTAGCAGTCTTTGTATTTTCTATTCATGTAGGTATTGCGTATTGCTTGCTCGCTTTGGGACTTCATACGTCATTTGTAGTTCTCCACTCGAATTTTAGCTGAATGGAAAATACACTGTTTACCTCATCAATGTCACAAAAATACGACCACTCCGAGCTTTTGTGAAACGTAAAAATTCTTTGGCACAGCTTCGAGTCATCGAGTACATAAACTGAAAATTATTCAATAAAGCTTGAGCGAACGTTTGCTGATATACCGATATGCAATAGTTCTAATTAAGTAAAGCGCGAAATGGCACTAAGGGGTGCATATCCAAGGATGAACCTCTCGCGCCATTGATCATAGCAACAGTCGATGACAATCGATATCTTGTTACCTCGATATTGGTCCGAGACCATCATTAACGTGCTTGGACAACAAGCTTGATTCTCGCAGTCGATGTATCGAATGCGTGTTTCGGGCGTGTTATGTGTGTATTCGACGTGTGTCGCTTCGACCAAATATCGAAATTACGCTCGTTTGTCGACGATAATTAATTAACCATTTATTTAATCTTTAATTTGAGAAATTACCAATCGTCATATTTCCTTGCGTTTATTTTCTGGAATTTCTGAATATTTACATTTAGGAATTTTTAAACTCTTTACTATTGAATTTCCAAATTTCTCAAATTTGCAATTGCACCAAACTTTGCAAGTCAAATTTCAAATTCCTAAAAAGTACATTCTGATATCTCAAATTCCTTCCAAAAATAATAGGCTAATAATTTTTTAAAAATCTCTTTAAATTTCGTTAAAGAAGAAAGATAAATAGCACGACCATAAATTGAAGCTGACGTTTTCAGTATGTTACCTATCCTTTAATAGAATCGAGTTGTTGATTCTTCTGCTAAATAACTACTCCAATGAATCAGATCAAGTGCAAACAGCTTCTATAAATCGAATAATCGTATGGTAAAATAGTTGGCACCGCTTCAAAATACACACACGGAATTTAAGCGGTACTGAAATATTATGTAATCGATTCACACATACTCACTTATTTGCTACGTCGATAAATCACTTCCACGATAAAATTGTTCGTGCTGATCGGAAAAATGTACTATAGTCATTTAATACCGAAGTTATTTATTTGTGTACCGTTACAAATTTTTCAATTTTTAGATATTCCTAATTATTCATATTATACAATTTTACAATTTTTAAATTGCATGTTTTCATGTATGTATTGCATGTATTATTGTGCATTTGTATTGTAAATCAAACTATAAACGAACCACAAGATTGAACTGTATGATCATGTGTAATTTCAATTTTTACGTTTGAATGAAATTATTATACAGGGTGTCTCACAAGGTTCCTGAAATGGGGGTAGCTGACGAGATTCTGGATAAGATTTCCCTTCGTACAAATGGTTACACGCGTAGTAATCCATCGCGTAGTAACTCAGCGCGTGGATATCCAACGCGTAGTAACGCAACGCGTGGATATCCAACGCGTAGTAATCCCGCGGGTGAACAGTCAACGCGTAGTAATTCAACGCGTAGTAATCCAGCGCGTGTTTATCCAACGCATGGATATCCAACGCGTAGTAATCCAACGCGTAGTAATCCAGCTCGTGGATATCCAACCCGTAGTGACCCAGCGCATGGATATCCAACGCGTAGTAATCCCACGCGTGGACAATCAGCGCGTAGTAATCCCACGCGTGGACAATCAGCGCGTAGTAATCCAATGCGTAGTAACCCAGCGTGTGGATATCCAACGCGTAGTGACCCAACGCATGGATATCCAACGCATAGTAATCTCACGCGTGGATAATCAACGCGTAGTAATAAAACGCGTAGTAATCCCACACGTGGACAATCAGTACGTAGTAATCCAACGCGTAATAATCCAGTGCGTGGATATCTAACGCGTAGACAATCAACGCGTAGTAATCCCACACATGGACAATCAGCACGTAGTAATCCAACGCGTAGTAATCCAGCGCGTGGATATCCAACGCGTAGTGACCCAGCGCGTGGATATCCAACGCGTAATAACTCTGCGCGTGGATATTCAACGCGTAATAATACAACGCGTGGTAATTCTGCGCGTAGAAATCTAACGCGTAGTAAACCAACGGATAGTAATCCAACGCCTAGTAATCCAGCGTGTGGTAATCTAACGCGTAGCAATCAGAGCGCGAGGATTACGCATTTAATATTATAGCATCTGACAAGTGCATTACACAAAGGGTTTATTTGTCACAAGAGGATGGAACAATTCACCTAACCTCAAAGAGTTAAAAGCTGTAGTAGGAGATCCTCGACGCGAAGGGCCTCAATAAAAAATTGAAACCGGCTCTCGAAAGTCGGCCGTAGTCGACCCTCGAGCGGAAGAGGGTAAAGGAGCGACGATATTAAGCCGGGGAGGATTTTCGAGCGTCTTCGAGATCAAATTGAAGGTTGCAAGCTTTCTCGAAACGGCACGTGTTCGACGATATCGTCTCGGGTTTGCAGGATGCCGTCTTTCCGACCGTTATTCGAATACTTGGGTGAAATATTAGCTACTTATTCCGTGACGGGAGCAAGGGCAAGCTTCTCGACGAACCGTCAGCTTCCTTCTTGTTCCCGTGTGTTCCCGGTGTCCCGTAAAAATGCGATCGTTCGGCAATATCGACAGGAATCCCAAGGGACGCTTTTTCGGGGCCAAGGTCTCGCGTTAATCGTCCTGCTTTTGAAGCCTGTCGACACCTGTTCGCGATCCTATTAACCGCCGTCGTAATTCGATCACTCACGATCGATCATTTCCGCAAAATATTCAACAGATACTTCGAGGATATTCGTTTGTCTTTGCACACTTTCGTTCGATTGAAATATATTCGGACAACTCTAGTGTACGATTATTTGAGGTTAGGTCTATATGGCGGTCTGATATTAATTAATCTGATTATTAGTCTGATAATGTTTATAGAATATATGCGTAACATATGTGTATGATAAAAATAATGTACATATGTAATGTATAGAACATGTGTGTAATGTGAACATATAATCGACATATATGTATGCATATGTATATATGTATAACGACATCCAGTTTTAATTTTAATGGAAGTATATGTATATGAGAGGTTAGGTATATGTGCATGATAGGTTAGTTTAAAACATAGCATTTTAGATCTTTATTAAATTTAGTACAAAATGGCACACGTGGATATCATCACACATGAATTATTTCAGAACCCTCAAACAATCTAACTCAATGTTTCTTGCATATCACCTAATCTTTTATCTGATATTTCCTCATTTTTTATCTCATATATAACACAATTTTTTGTCACCCTAATTTTTTACAACAACTCCCTAATTGTCAATCTCACACATCGTCCTATCGCCCAACCTGCTGCAAACGCGAATGATTGTTTAAGGCAGCAGTTAGATAGTTCGGAAACAAAGAAAATATTTATATATCCTAAATCGAAGGCGACAGGTAGAGAAAGAGGGCAGTAGGTGAAACGGAAACGATTCTATAAGAAAATTGTCAGCAATTTGTGGCAACGGTGAATGTTTTTCTGTGTTGTAACGTCGTTCGTGTATTATGAACGCTCGTACCTATTCGATCGTTGCAAATGGCTTGTAGAAAGAGTATGCTCGGATAAAATTGCACGAGTTTGATGTATTGCGACAAGGTCGCGAGTCTCTTGGAGAATATAGACGACGTTTAAAATCTATAATGCACGATTGCATCGGGTTTAATGTCTCGGGAAATTATAAAAGTTCGGTAGAATTTGCTTTGCAATAATGGAGGGTCAATGTGGCAGGTGCATATGAAAGTTGAGAGAAAATAAAAGGGTTAGATAATTATCCAACTTTTTATGTAATTACATTATCGAGTTAGTGTATAGACAGTTTGAGTATTGCATAAAATTCAAAATCCACGTTAAATCGATTGTTATTTAAGTGACATGTAATTATATTAATGTAATAGGGACGTCTTGTTAGATTCTGTTGATGATTTGTAGTATGGTGTGGAGAATAGACGTTGTTTAAGGAAATGGCAATATAGGGAGAGGGAACTGGCCATTGGCATATGCACAGGTTTTATGGAGATTCTAAATCTTTTTGACTGCCTTTAATATTTAAGAGTATCAAATTTACAAGATAAGTATCCCAAATCCCACATGTCCCAAATTCCAGATGTCCCAAATTCCACATATGCCACTTCCCACATGTCCCAAATTCCACATAGGCCAAATCCCGCATATCCTAAATCCCACATATCCCAAATCCCACATATCCCAAATCGCACATATGCCAAATCCCACATATGCCAAATCCCACATGTCCCAAATTCCACATATGCCAAATCCCACATATCCCAAATCCCACATATCCCAAATCCCACATATGCCAAATTCCACAAGTCCCAAATTCCACATATGCCAAATCCCACATATCCCAAATTCCACACGTCCCAAATCCCACACGTCCCAAATCCCACACGTCCCAAATCCCACACGTCCCAAATCCCACACGTCCCAAATCCCAAATCTCCCAAATCCCAAATCTCCCAAATCCCAAATCTCCCAAATCCCAAATCTCCCAAATCCCAAATCTCCCAAATCCCAAATCTCCCAAATCCCAAATCTCCCAAATCCCAAATCTCCCAAATCCCAAATCTCCCAAATCCCAAATCTCCCAAATCCCAAATCTCCCAAATCCCAAATCTCCCAAATCCCAAATCTCCCAAATCCCAAATCTCCCAAATCCCAAATTTCCCAAATCCCAAATCTCCCAAATCCCAAATCTCCCAAATCCCAAATCTCCCAAATCCCAAATCTCCCTAATCCCAAATCTCCAAGTTTCATTGTCCTCGGTGCGCCTCCTCAGGTTACACAGTCGGCTAGTAATTTTATTATTCGCGAATGCAGGTCGTGATTATACGGTGCGAAATTAAAGGTGTGCAATAATGCTAGAGACGAACGTATGCCATACATACATTATGTTCGGTTATCTATGTGCGCTGACATGTGTGTTCCTCGACCTTTTATAGATACTACGATTCCATCTTCGCATTCATCGAGGCAGGGTATAAGCATTAGTATCTATAACCGCGGCTATGTATTAGGTATGTATGGGTCGATGAGCGGGAAATTACTTTATGGTCATTTCAAGTTTCAAGTTTGCTGTTGACATCTTTAAGTGATAAAGTTCGCTAACAGTTAAATCTTTTGTGGCATAAAATGCTTTATAGTAACACGTATGAAGATATGTAGATTTGAGGTTATAGATATGTGATTTAACGATCACCCATTTTGTACTAAAAATGTTCATGATATATTAATATAGAAAATCCTAACCTTCAAATTGATATATCGCATGTTTTATTAACGATATTTATTCGCCATCAAATTGTATCCGACATTTTGTGTACCGTAATCGCTCATTGCAAATCAAAATGGAGGACCTTGAACCATGAAAAGTGTAATACATTTTTATGACATAGTGTCACAAAATGTCACTGATGTTACATTAAATTTAATCTTGAATATTAACAAAATGACCTACATTTATTATTAATATTGACGGTAATTGTTGCGATTTGTCATTAATATTGGCTGTCTAGAACAAGACGCATTCATCGATTAACATTTTCACGACGCGCGTAAAATATTTGAGGTTAACAGAAAGTCCATAAATTCGATTGTCATTCGCAGTCGAACAGACGAATCTTTGAAAGCTTCGATCCTCCTTTTTCGTCGCGGCGAAGTTAAGATAATGCCAAAGCCTGTAGAATATGTTCAATTTTTCATTCACAACGTTCCTCCATAATTCACGGAGCTACGTCACACGCGCGCTCGCGCAAATAAAAAAGAAACATCTGTAGCAGCGACGAAATACAGACACAGCTTCCGAAGTATTCGATGACTCCAGGGTGTCCTCAAGAATTTTTACGTTTTACGAAAGCTCGGAGTGGACGTACTTTTGTGACATTGATGAGCTTAACACTGTATTTTCCATTCAGCTAAAATTCGAGGGGAGAACTGCAAATGACGTATGAAGTCCCAAAGCGAGCAAGCAATACGCAATACCTACATGAATAGAAAATACAAAGACTGCTAAGGTTAACCTGACAACCACACGTGACTAACAAATCAAAAATCGCTAGAATGTAATGCCTCGGGTCTTACTGCTACGTTCGATTTGAAACTACAAACGTGAACGAAAAACTCTCGCTAAAAACTTGTATCGAGGTCTCTTGTAATCTGTTCCAATATCGACTACAAGAATGCGTGGATTGTCCACAGTGCAAAGTTTCCGAAGAATTTCAATTTTAATTTTTCGATTTTAATTTAACGCCAGATTACGCGTTTCTCGCGAACGATTCTTTCCATCGGGAATTAATCGTCTTCTAATCGCGAAGTATACAAGGTCGTCAGACCATGATCTTCGTGCTCATCGAAGGACACTGTGTTCCACTGAAAATTATCCCCCATTGTATTTGTTTCATCCGGAATTTTTTATCGTCTTATACCAGCATTGTCTTGCACCACGAATTCTAAAGAAGGGATTAAGAGAGACAATTTGTTAGGAGCTTTTCACCGACCACTGTTGGGTGTATAAGCCTTTTGTTTGCTTTAAAAGAGTAACTGCACTACTTTTTTTTCTTACTTATTTATTTACTTCTATCGGAGGTTTTTACTATTTCATTTTCTGTTACGTAATATATGTTTTGCTGTTTCATTTTCTCGAACTTGGATGTCGAAGATGGGGGCGTGCTATTTTGTTTTTAATGGACTGTTGTTGTATTTTGGACTGTCTATTTAGTACGTTTACGTGATTTTTGTGGTTCGAGGCCTTTAGGAAATTTTAATTTTCAATTTTTCAATATTTCAATTTTGGAATTTTTCAATTTTTTAATTTTTCAATTTTTCAATTTTTCAATTCTTCCATTTTTCAATTTTTCAATTTTTCAATTTTTCAATTTTTCAATTTTTCAATTTTTCAATTTTTCAATTTTTCAATTTTTCAATTTTTCAATTTTTCAATTTTTCAATTTTCCAATTTTTCAATTCTTCAATTTTTCAATTCTTCAATTTTTCAATTCTTCAATTTTTCAATTCTTCAATTTTTCAATTCTTCAATTTTTCAATTTTTCAATTTTTCAATTTTCAGATTTTAGAAATTGCATAATTGCACAATTCCACAATTTCACAATTCTGCAATTTCACAATTCCACAATTCCACAATTCCACGATTTCACAATTCCACAATGCCACAACTCCACAATTCCACAAATCCACAATTCCACGATTTCACAATTCCATAATTCTCAAATTCCCAAATTCCCAAATTCCACAATTCCCAAATTCCATAATTCTCAAATTCCACAATTCCCAAATTTCACAATTCCCAAATTCCATAATTCTCAAATTCCACAATTCCCAAATTCGACAATTCGCAAACTCCACAATTCCCAAATTCCACAATTCCCAAATTCCACAGTTTCCAAATTCCACAATTCCCAAATTCCACAATTCCCAAATTCCAAAATTCCCAAATTCCCAAATTCCCAAATTCCCAAATTCCCAATTTCCACAATTCCCAAATTCCACAATTCCCAAATTTCACAATTCCCAAATTCCACAATCCGCAAATTCCACAATTCCCAAATTCCACAATTCCCAAATTCCACAATTCCCAAATTCCACAGTTTCCAAATTCCACGATTCCCAAATTCCATAATTCCATAATTCCTAAATTCCTAAATTCCTAAATTCCTAAATTCCTAAATTCTACAGTTCCCAATTTCCACAATTCCCAATTTGCATAGTTCCAAAATTCTACAATTTCATAATTCCATAATTCCGCAATTCCACAATTCTACAATTTCAGAATTCCACAATTCCACAATTCCACAATTCCACAATTCCACAATTCCACAATTCCACAATTTTCATAACTCCACAATTCACAAATTGTCAAGTTAAAAATCAGAAAATCCCCCAATTTCGACTCCAACAACACTTGGCACTTTCCATCTGAATAAACGAATGATCACTCGCCCTATATCGCCATTTTCTTTCAACCGACTCCGCGTAAATATTACAAATTACATCTACCTAATCTAATCACATCTCTTAATCTAACCATGTACATGTATATCATTGATATTATACTGCATAAGTGTATTCCAACCCCAAACAAAAAGCCATAACCTTAACCCTCCATATACGTTCAATACCATCCTTAACCTTCAACCGAAACCTTCGTTTTTGACTCGCCCGTCAGATTTGAGAGTACATATTGAACTTGATCCCGTATCTACACGTGACCCTGTCATGTAATGTTTGATGGTAAGCGATAGCAAACGCAAGAAAAGCTCGATCGAGATCATAAATCTTCGAGCACCGTCTTCGCCGACGTGTTGGTCCATGTCGAGCTATCGAGTTCTTGCGGCCGGCTTAAACGAACTCCAGGGAGTCACCTGAACTTCCTCGATCGAACCTGAACGATGGATATTTTTCTAGTCAATGAGACGTACAATGTTCTCGCAAAATCCGCCAGATCCAGACACCATCTTTCTCTGCGCGAAATTTATCGCGGACAATTTGTGATTTATGAGGAATATTCGTGGTTGAACATTCTGCGAATTTGGTTTATTTTTGCAGTACTATTTTTTATTTTTTTTTTATTGATAATTGAAGAGATAGGGAGATTTGGGGACTAGTT
Organism: Megachile rotundata; assembly: GCF_050947335.1. Lineage (NCBI taxonomy): Eukaryota > Metazoa > Arthropoda > Insecta > Hymenoptera > Megachilidae > Megachile > Megachile rotundata. The sequence continues at coordinate 8,768,218 of NC_134995.1, forward strand.
AAAGTTGAAGACTAGTGGTGTTTTGTGCTGGTGATAAATTTGAAATTTTGCATTTTTTAATTTGTGGGGAATTAGATGTTTAATTTTGGAATGACTGATTTTTGAAAGTTTTAATACAAAAGTATATTTTTGATACGAAAGTAGACAAAAAGAAATAGAGACTGACATGTTAACGCGACAAAATCAACCAGAATTTAAAAGAATCGCGGAAACATGCAAGAAAATGAAGTCCTTGTTCGGTGAAGAAGCACGAGATTGAACTTTGAGCAGATTTCCGCGTAATTTCTTCCAATCGCAATAATAGAAGTCTTCGATTCCGTCCAGGGAATCCTCGAAACCCACGAAATTCAAATGGAAAGCAATCGATTCAATCCGATGGGTTAATTAACATTCACAGGCACGATCATCTTCGGTCCAACGCCTCGATCGAGTAATTAACGACGCCACGAAATCGTGAATAATCGCCACATTCTTCTCGAGGACAACTCGTGAAGTAGAGAAAATTACGTTGAAATTGTTGACAAGGACGTCTATGGCTTAATACCGAGGTTTAAGTGCTGAGGAAGTACAGTAGGCTCGCGTTATATTGCCAGTGGGGATGTAGAAGGCAAGTTCTAGAAATTGGTAATATAGTGAGAGATTCTTTTATGTAATTATTAAAATTCAGAAATTTTTAAGTTAGAAAAATTGTCAATTTTTCAAATTGTCAATTGTTAAAGAATCTCTTACTATATTGCCAGTATGCAGAACTTGGCTTCTACACCCCCAGTGGCAATATAAGGCGAGCCTACTGTACTTCCTCAGCACTTAAACTTCACTATTAAGAATTGACAATTGAAGGATTGAAGAATTTAGGAATTGTAGAATTGAAGAATTAAAAAACTAAAAAATCCAGTAACTTTGAAATCTAGAAATTTGGAATTCTACGTATTTAGGCATCTAAAAATTCACAAATTGACAGATTGACAAATTTCCAAATTTCTAAATTTTCAAATTTCCAAATATCCAAATTTTCGAATTTCCAAATTTCCACATTTCCAAATGTTCAAATTTCCAAATGTCCAAATTTCCAAATTACCAAATTACCAAATTACCAAATTTCCACATTTCTAAAATTCCAAATTTCCAAATTTCCAAATTTCCAAATTTCCAAACTTCCAAATTTCCAAATTTCCAAATTTCCACATTCCCAAATTTCCAAATTTCCAAATTACCAAATTTCCAATTTCCAATTTCCAAATTTCCAAATATCCAAATTTTCAAATTTTCAAATTTCCAAATTTCCACATTTCCAAATGTTCAAATTTCCAAATGTCCAAATTTCCAAATTACCAAATTACCAAATTTCCACATTTCTAAAATTCCAAATTTCCAAATTTCCAAATTTCCAAATTTCCAAATTTCCAAATTTCCAAATTTCCAAATTACCAAATTTCCAAATTTCCACATTCCCAAATTTCCAAGTTTCCAAATTATCAAATTTCCAAATATCCAAATTTTTAAATTTCCAAATTTCCAAATTATCAAAATTCCAAATTTCCAAATTTCCAAATTTCCAAATTACCAAAGTACCAAATTACCAAATTGCCAAATTTCCACATTTCCAAAATTCCAAATTTCCAAATTTCTACATTTCCAAATTTCCAAATTACCAAATTTCCAAATTTCCAAATTTCCAAATTTCCAAATTTCCAAATTTCCACATTCCCAAATTTCCAAATTTCCAAATTACCAAATTTCCAATTTCCAATTTCCAAATTTCCAAATATCCAAATTTTCAAATTTTCAAATTTCCAAATTTCCACATTTCCAAATGTTCAAATTTCCAAATGTCCAAATTTCCAAATTACCAAATTACCAAATTTCCACATTTCTAAAATTCCAAATTTCCAAATTTCCAAATTTCCAAATTTCCAAATTTCCAAATTTCCAAATTTCCAAATTTCCAAATTACCAAATTTCCAAATTTCCATATTCCCAAATTTCCAAGTTTCCAAATTATCAAATTTCCAAATATCCAAATTTTTAAATTTCCAAATTTCCAAATTATCAAAATTCCAAATTTCCAAATTACCAAAGTACCAAATTACCAAATTGCCAAATTTCCACATTTCCAAAATTCCAAATTTCCAAATTTCTACATTTCCAAATTTCCAAATTACCAAATTTCCAAATTTCCAAATTACCAAATTTCCAAATTTCCAAATTTCCAAATTTCCAAATTTCCAAATTTCCACATTCCCAAATTTCCAAATTTCCAAATTACCAAATTTCCAATTTCCAATTTCCAAATTTCCAAATATCCAAATTTTCAAATTTTCAAATTTCCAAATTTCCACATTTCCAAATGTTCAAATTTCCAAATGTCCAAATTTCCAAATTACCAAATTACCAAATTTCCACATTTCTAAAATTCCAAATTTCCAAATTTCCAAATTTCCAAATTTCCAAATTTCCAAATTTCCAAATTTCCAAATTTCCAAATTACCAAATTTCCAAATTTCCATATTCCCAAATTTCCAAGTTTCCAAATTATCAAATTTCCAAATATCCAAATTTTTAAATTTCCAAATTTCCAAATTATCAAAATTCCAAATTTCCAAATTTCCAAATTTCCAAATTTCCAAATTACCAAAGTACCAAATTACCAAATTGCCAAATTTCCACATTTCCAAAATTCCAAATTTCCAAATTTCTACATTTCCAAATTTCCAAATTACCAAATTTCCAAATTTCCAAATTTCCAAATTTCCAAATTTCCAAATTTCCAAATCCACAAATTTACAAGTGTACAAATTACGTATCTAAAAATCCATAAATGCACAACCCTACAAATTTTTGTAAGATTACAAATTTCATATTACTATTCCAATATTCAGTATTCTTTTACCCGCTACTTAAACGTCCGCCATTATCCGCATACCTTCCCATCCACATCCTGAAATTAATAAACTACATTTCCGTTTCCATATTTCCATTTATCGGACGGGATTTACTATCAATATCCGTGTAACAATTTCATACGATGCAGCTTCACGGATTTTCGAAAATTTTCTGCTCGAGCAAGAATCCGAACGATGTGATATGCTAAGAGAAAGAAGACGAGATCCGCAGCGACGCCGGGAGCGAGAGAGAAAGACAGAAAGAAGGGGTGTGAGAAACTAATCGAGATTTTAATTGAGTTGCCACGATAATCGCATCATCGTCGATAATTCCATACCAGATAGAATATGTCCACAATTTGGTATCTCATATCCGTTAATTAAACTGAAAACTTCCGAGCGAGGAAGGACGAGAGCGTTCAACATGGCTGCTTTTTCGGCGATCAAGGAAAAGATTGCCATGACGGACAAATATGAATATACATGGAAAAGAGATACGTATAATGTTACTCTTGCGAGCAGGAAATTGAAACGGGGATAATTTGTTGAAGACAATTATGGGAATATTCTATCATTAATCATTAATTGTCTTGAAAACAATTTTCTCCAGTCTTTAAACATCAAAATGACCGAAGAATCAATTTCATAACAAGGATAATTTATCCAAAGAAATGATGAAAATATTCAGTAAACCGAACGCGGCTACAAATTTGCCATAAATGAAGTTTTATCAAAGATTAAACACGAATATTCTTTATGAAGTTGATAAAATTTCATACAGAAGAATAAAGTAAATTTTTACATGTTTGAAAGCTGTTAAAACATCACCTAATTATGAACATATGTATAAGATTAAAAAGAAATTAATTGTATGGTACGATGAAAGTGAAAACAAAACAGGGCCGATTATAGCAATGTTGGGACTCATGGTTTTATAGAGACAAGAAAAGGAGCAAACAAAGAAAAATCAAGGCAAATACAAATTTTCTTAGATATTTATTAATTCTAATTAAATCTTTAATTCATATTTGAATAATTGAATAATTGAATACTTGAAGAATTGAAGAATTGAGGAATTCACAGATTTAATAGAATTGACAGAATTGACAGAATTGACAGAATTGACAGAATTGAAAGAATTGAAAGAATTGACAGAATTTGACAGAATTGACAGAATTGACAGAATTGACAGAATTGACAGAATTGACAGAATTGACAGAATTAATAGAATTGACCGAACTGACAAAATTTACAGAAGTGAGACAATTGAGATAATTGAGACAATTGAGACAATTGAAAGAATTGAGACAATTGAGACAATTGGAAGAATTGAGAGAATTGAGAGAATTGAGAAATCGAGAAATCGAAAAATCGAAAAATCGAAAAATTGAAAAATTGAAAAATTGAAAAATTGAAAAAATTGAAAAATTGAAAAATTGAAAAATTGAAAAATTGGAAATTTGAAGATTTGTAAACTTAGATATTTGGAAAAGTTATTAAATATCTTAATAATAATTCCTCTATATCTTCTGCATAATTTCCTTTATTACTGATATTTTTTTGTAAGATGACATTATAATATTTTTTATCTTGAAGATATTCTTTGAGCTCTAATATTTTCTATATTTTTAATAATTGTTTCCCTATTAGATTCTATATTTAGAAGGCTGATTCTGTGTATGAGGAATTAAGAGGATGGACAATAGAAGACCTTAACCGGAAAAGAAATAAAGCTGTTGTCGCACGTGCAGAAATGAAAACCTTGCTAGTGGGTGATAAGATCTGTTAAGGAAATTGAAAGCAGCTTCCGCGATCAAACGGTTCTACGTGATCAGAAGTACCTTTGGTGGATTGTTTTATATGGAGGGGATGATAAAGCAGGTGGTTATTGTAGATTTAGTCACATGAAGATTGACACTGAAATGGAAAATTTGAAATTCCAGTTTTTCTAAGTTTCTTCGATTAATCTGCAAATTAATAAAATTCTGAAATGAGCAAACTTGAAATTCCTAACCTCAAAATTTTTGAAATTTGTGAACTCAACTCCCAAATTTATAAACTTGAAAATCTGAAAATGTTACGATTTCAACGTCGTCGAATTCCAAAACTCGCAGCTTTAATAATTTGAAAATTAAAAAATACGCGTGAAATAATATGCGAACGTTTCATCGCTTCGTTCAAACAAACATGAAACTTTTTCAAGTGCATGAAACAGATTTCATAACAACGCGTACAAATAACAGTTGTTCAAATAGAATAAGGAAAACCTCGCGATATTACAAAACATCGTCTAGTTAAAGATCTGATGTCAGTGTTGAACTCGTTAAAAATATCGATAAATTAAATTTGCAAATTAGTAAACAGGGAGGAGTTGATAATAAAGAGGAAAAGTTGGTCGATATTTAACGATCAACATTTGGTGCAAATGTATGTTTAAATAAAAAGTGAAGCGAACGCTTGTTATGTTGCCATATAAGGTGACACAAAAAAAAAAATGATTTTCGTTTAAAATTTTTTCTAAAAAAATTTTATATGCAATATACGCAATATATTCAATATATGCAACATAGGCAATATAGATAATATATGCAATGTATGCAGTGTATACAATGTAAGTAATATAAGCAATATAAGCAATATAAGTAAAATAAGCAATAGAAGCAATATAGGCAATATATGCAATATATGCAATATAAGCAATGTCAGAAATATATGCAATATAAGTAATATAGGTAAAATAAGCAATAGAAGCAATATATGCAATATATGCAATATAGGCAATATATGCAATATAGGCAATATATGCAATATATGCAATATATGCAATATATGCAATATATGCAATATATGCAATATATGCAATATATGCAATATAAGCAATGTAAGAAATATATGCAATATAAGTAATATAGGTAAAATAAGCAATAGAAGCAATATATGTAATATATGCAATATAAGCAATATAGACATCACAACCATTCGATCCAATAATATAACCATAATAACTAGTAAAAACACTTGTAATAGGTACTATGTTAAGTAAACCATAAAGCTTTATGATGTTTGCAGGAAAAAAATAGAAATTTATGTCCCGGTAGCTAAGAGTGCGAAGAAAATAGTCGCTGACCTAGAGACTTCGCTATTTCCGGCTCAAGATCCGTTCCCTTCTTACATATTTACTGACATAACATCTTGATGTGCACGTATGTACAAACCGTGCGAAAACAAAGTTGTTAATAGACCTGAACCTCTTCGTTGGGCAAATTTGGGAGATTGAAACGTGACAGTAAAAACATCTGTGTCAAATAAAAAGTGGGGGCCATATCATCGTAATGTAGTCACGTGATTATTGATAAGTGTAAAGTAACCAAATATATTTATTTGCAAAATTTTTTATTTTTGAATTCAAGGATTTTTATGATTTTTGTATTGTGAAATTTACACTGTATTTTCAAATTAAAAATTTTTGTGATTTGAAATTTAGAAATTTAGAAATTTAGAAATTTAGAATTCTAGGAATTTGGAATTTCAGGAATTTGGAATTCTAGCAATTTGGAATTCTGGGAATTTAAAATTCTAGAAATTTGGAATTCTGGGAATTTAGAATTCTAATAATTTAGAATTCTAGGAATTTAGAATTCTAGCAATTTGGAATTCTGGGAATTTAGAATTCTAATAATTTAGAATTCTAGGAATTTAGAATTCTAGCAATTTGGAATTCTGGGAATTTAGAATTCCAATAATTTAAAATTCTGGGAATTTAGAATTCTAGGAATTTGGAATTCTGGGAATTTAGAATCCTAGAAATGTAAAACTCTACAACTTCAGAAATTCAGAAATTCAATTTAAAGGATGTTCCGCATATATGGTCCTTTCTATTTTCCTTCCCAACATCGCACGGCCATATAGCAAGACACCTCCATTTCACGCTCCCCGCAACAACCCGAACGTTAACCCCGATAAAATCCTCGAATCCACCATTAACAACGAATAATTATAACGGAAGAACAGCGATATAGAAGAGATTCATTCGAAGCTGCACAAGCTTCCCTGCAATGCGGGCTTTTACTTTCAGTCGGCCGAACATTTCGCCAGCACGTGCCTCCTGATCGATCCTGCGTATTTTCCAGGAGTGAAACGCAGTTCGACTTCTCATAGGAAATCCTTCCTGTGTCCTGTTTCGCCGAAAAATGGAGGATCCTTGAGCGGAACCGTTCGATCGATTAGGAGGCCGCTTGTGCCAAATTCAATTCGAACGTTTTCTCGTTGGAGACGGATTTTTATTGGCTCGCGATCGAGCAGAAATTCGAGAACAATTTTCCTGTATCGAAACCGGTGGATGATCAAGGGTGTTTGATTTGCGTTCGCGACGAAAGTTTCCGAAAGAGTATTATGTAAATCGGCTGGACTTTGTATCGGTTTTGGGTGTTTGGGAAAGTTTTTAGGGGCCGTTGATATTTCGCCGGTTGTTTTACTTTCGATTGGGCAGAGAGGTGCGTCTGTGCGATAAGGTTGGTTGAAGCACGGTTTCAATATGTTGGTAACGATTTTGGTGGGGGTTGAAATATGGGAGAGATATTTCGGATTTGTTGTTGGTGGAAAGGAAGAACTTTTGCGATCTGTAATACTGTAGTACTATTTCACTGTTTCACTATTTCATTATTTTACTATTGCACTATTTCACTATTTCACTATTTCACTATTTCACTATTTCACCATTTCAGTATTTCACTATTCCACTACTTCACTATTTTACTATTTCACTATCTTCTAATTTCGCTATTGCACTATTGCACTATTGCACTGTTTCACCATTTTACTATTTTACTATTTTACTATTCCAGCATTCCACCATTCCACCATTCCACTATTCCACTATTCCAGTATTCAACTATTTTACTATTTTACTATTTTACTATTTTACTATTTTACTATTTTACTATTTTACTATTTTACTATTTTACTATTTTACTATTTTACTATTTTACTATTTTACTATTTTACTATTTTACTATTTTACTATTTTACTATTTTACTATTTTACTATTTTACTATTTTACTATTTTACTATTTTACTATTTTACTATTTTACTATTTTACTATTTTACTATTTTACTATTTTACTATTTCACTATTTCATAGTTTCACTATTGCACAGTTTCACTATTTCATTATTCCATTACTTTACTATTTCACTATTCTACTATTCCCCTATTCCACCATTCAACTGTTTCACTATTTCACAGTTTCACTATTGCACTGTTTCACTATTTCATTATTCCATTACTTTACAATTTCACTATTCCACTATTCCACAATTCTACTACTTTACTATTTCACAATCTCACAGTTTCACTATTGCATTATTTCGCTATTTCACTATTTCACTATTCCACTATTTCATTATTTCACTATTTTAACTGTTTCACTGCTTAACAGTTTCACTATTTCACTATTGTAGTATTGTATTATTTTAATATTTCACTATTCTACTATACAGGTATCTCACTGTAACACAACTATTATATTCTCCTTCACTAAGCTTATTATATACCACAGTTACTATACATCTCATCTTTGCTATGGTAAGATTAGACCATATTACTACTTTACCATGCTGCTATATCACTGTATCACCATGCTATCATACTACTATACCACCATGCTACTATGCTACTATATCACTACACCACTATACCACGACAGCACTACACAACTGTACTACTATACTACTATACTACAATGCCACTATACTACTATACTACTATACTACTATACTACTATACTACTATACTACTATACTACTATACTACTATACTACTATACTACTATACTACTACACTACTATACTACTATACTACTATACTACTATGCTACTATGCTACTATACTACTATACTACTACACTACTATACTACTATACAACTATGCTACTATGCTACTATACTACTATACTACTATACTGCTATACTACTATACTATTATGCTACTGTACTACTATACTACTATACTACTATACTACTATACTGCTGTACTACCATAGTACTGTGCTGCTGCACTACTATACTGGTATACTACTATGCTACTAAGGTACTATACTAATATGCTACTATACCAGTACGCTAGAATCCTACTATCGTACTTCACTACTGTATTATGGTACCACTATAATGCTTAAATATTGTACCACTATGTTATGATACCACCTTACTAGTACTATTATTGTTGTACCACTGCAATATGACTATACATTCCACCATGTACTACATTATTTTACTACTATACTATCATATTACCCCACTACTATTCCGGAAGTGACAGTATAAACCATACGTACTGAAGAGGTACAAGCATCGAAATTGAAAATTGATAAACTGCAATAAAAATCAAGAAACTAAAAAGTTATATGTATATCACAGAAAATGGAAATCGTATTTCGTGAAAAGAATATAATAAATTTCCACAGTCAATTAGCAAATAGTGCACATTACATCAAGAAATATTTCTCCAAAGTGCAAATTGATTGCCACTCGCGAAGATCGTTAAAGCGAAGCATTATTCCGTCTCCATTCCGCCGAGAATTATTAATAATTATTAATCACTAGAAGCGCAGGAAACGCAACCCACGACGAGTACAGGGAAGCTCCCTGAAAAATGAGCGAATACGGAAGCCAAGATATTTCACGGACGCCGCGGCAGTCGAACTATAACGAAATCTTTCGGAGCTTGCGACTCGACGCTCGAATAAAATGAGTTAGCTATCCGCGACGAGTCGTAGAAAACGAATTACCAACTCGCCGGAAGTTCGGAGAGAGCCAGGGACGTCCAAGAATCGGGAAGCGGAATCATTCGTCGCTTTTTACGTGTTGAAGGGGCAGCGGGAGCTGGCGTTGAATATAAAAGCTTATTGTAAGCGCCTCTTAAAATTGCACGATCGAACGAGCTGGCGACCGAAACGGAAGTCGAGCAGTGTCTCGAATTTGTGGAAAGTGTCTGCTCGTATTTCGGAGAGAGCAATACGAACGATGGCTCATTATGTGATAGGATGTTAGAGACGAATGTAAAGGAAATTAGAGACATGTCGGTGATTAGGAAGGAATGGCTTGAGGGGAGCATGAAAGTTCAAATTTTTATTTTGGGAATTTGACAAATTTTGGAATTGAATAATTGAAGAATTGAAGAATCGATGAATCGGAGAGTTGAAGAATCGAAGAATTGGAGAATTGAAGAATTGAAGAATTGAAGAATTGAAGAATTGAAGAATTGAAGAATTGAAAAATTGAAGAAATGAAGAATTGAAGAATTGAAAAATTGAAAAATTGAAAATTTGAAGAACTGAGGAATTGAAGAATTGAAGAATAGATGAATTGAAGAATTGGAAAATTGAAAAATTGAAAAATTGAGAAATTGAGAAATTGAAAAATTGAGAAATTGAAAAATTGAAAAATTGAAAAATTGAAAAATTGAAAAATTGAAGAATTGAAAAATTGAAAAATTGAAAAATTGATGACTCTAGAAATCCATAAATCTATAAATCTGTAAATCTAGAAATCCTCAAAAATAAAAATGAGCAAACTTCATTAAAAAATTTGGAAATAAAAAAACTTCGAAACTCGATACCTTCATAATTAAATAATTAGGAAGTTGAAAGAAATAAAAGTGTCTAATTCTATTATCCTCGCGCCAATTGGGTGGCAATACTTCTTTCGGTAGAGACTAATGTACAATCATCAATAGCGGAAAAAGAATTCAAGGATCGAAGCGTCCATTATTATCACGGACCCTTAATTCGATGAAAATCTCCTTAGGGAATCCCAACGCGTCGAAAACTCGGATGAAGTTGCTTCGCCGAAACCGAATTACGGAGCTGATCGTGGGCGTTCACGAGGAAAACGTTTGGCAATCGCGAAAACTTCGGCTGTATCTAATCTACTTTTTTCCCCGTTGACCTTTTTATCGATACCTTTCATTATTTTCACCATACGGAAGATCGCCACGAGTGTTGGCACATGGTTACCTCGAACTGTTTGTAACAGTCAACGTAAGGATATTGAAAACGTAGGTGGTACATCTGTGAAACAACGTGAAAATATCAGAGATCAAGATTTTATGTTTAGGGTATTTTTGATTTTTTGTTATTGCGGAAAATTAATTTTTTATTTTCAAGTTTGTTATTCGACTGTTTGAGTACTTTATTATTTTAATTTGTTTAGTTATTATTTAGGTGACTGTTTTATCAATTTTCTGGTTTATTATTTTTATATTTTTGGTAGTTTATTTTAGTATATTAGGATACCATTATTTACTATTACTACTATCTAGTATTTAGTATTCAACTATTTAACAATTTAATACTATCTACTATTTACTATCTAATTATTTCACTATTCACTACTATTTACAACTATTTTCTAATATTTACTACTTAACTATTTAGCTATTTCACCATTTAGCTATTTTAGTATTTAGTTATTTCACTATTTAACTATTTAACTATTTCACTATTTAGCTATTTCACTATTCAACTATTTAACTATTCAACTATTCAATTATTCAACTATTGAACTATTCAACTACTCAATTATTCAACTATTCAACTATTCAACTATTCAAGTAATCAACTAGTCAACTAGTCAACCATTCAACTATTCAACTATTCAACTATTCAACTATTCAACTATTCAACTATTCAACTATTCAACTATCCAACTATCCAACTATCCAACTATTCAACTATTCAACTATTCAACTATTAAACTATTCAACTATTCAACTATTCAACTATTCAACTATTCAACTATTCAACTATTCAACTATTCAACTATTCAACTATTCAACTATTCAACTATTCAACTATTCAACTATTCAACTATTCAACTATTCAACTATTCAACTATTCAAGTAATCAACTAGTCAACTATTCAACTATTCAACTATTCAACTATTCAACTATTCAACTATTCAACCATTCAACTATTCAACTATTTAATTATTCAAGTATTTAGCTATTTAACTATTTGACCATTTAACTATTTAACTACTGACTATTATGTATTTTCTATATTCTACTCTGTACAATCCTACAATATGCAACTATACTACCATGTCACTATTATACTATAAAACTATACAACAATACTATTATTTTATTATTTCTCTAATTTGCCATCTGACCACACATGACTATTTATATATCTCACCTGACTATTATATTTAGTTGCACTCTCATCATATCATTTGTTTAACCCACTCCAAATTTACATATCCAAATGTCCATAAATTCCTAAACTGCCAAACCTCAATATCCATAGATCCATACACAGGTTCCTAGCTTCCTAGATCCTATATTCCTTGATACCCAGATTCCTAGATTCCTAGATCTTCAGATTCCAAGCTCATCACAACGTGTCCCTGGATCCTCCCTAGACCCAGACTCCTATATACCCCTATACCTACATGACTATATACTTCTACAGTTCTGTAGATCTATATACCCATATCATTAATATCTTAATTGATTAACAATCTAACTATATCATCAGAATATGCCTAAATCCTCAGTACATACAATCACATAACGCCAATATCATTAAACCCTAATCTCCCCAAGTAAATAAACCCAAAGCAAAACGTTTAGAAAATAGCCTCCACATGTCACACCCGTTATCCGGTTGATTTTCCAGAAAATAACAATACCCTTCGTATCCCTGCTTCGTACCCCACGGTTCCTACGATCGCGCATACATCGCATGCGGGTACATGTGCCGGTGGATGTAACGCTTGCGCAGTGGTCGCGCGTCGCCAGACAGCTCGCCGCTTCGGTTGCATCCGGCGGCAGTTCGCAGTCGTCTTCTAAAGCAAGCTCATTAGTCTCCCAGCACTCGGCCGGGACACCTTTTCGTGGACAAACCTCGGAAACATCGCGTGTCCCGACAAAAAAACGTTCCTCAGATCCCACCTCCCGTCGCACCCTCGTTCACCCTCCTTCCGTGGACTTCAAAAAAAAAACCAAGTGTTCCCCGACGTACGGGACAGCCTGCCCACGAGGGGATGCAATCGAACTCGATGGGCTGCAGTGCACGTGTTAGTTGACTGTCGGAGCATCGAACTCCACACGACCACGCGTCTCTCCCTACTTCCTGGAGCAGCTATCCCAACAGGGATTTCCGTCCGCGAGCAGTTAGTCCAGTGTCCAAGCGAGGATCGACACAGGGGAGGATCGAAACGGTCGGGGCGGGTTAAGGTCGTCGACACGACGACGCGGGGCGTCAGTACAACCAAGAAGACGGGGACGCAATCGAGGACGGCCGATGGTCGAAACAACGTCGATCCAACGGTTCCCGATCAAGTTCCCGATGCTGCAGCCACCGTCTCCGCTCCTGGAGATGGCTTCCCTGCGTCTGCCGGACTCCGAGGAGTTCGACGTCGACACGCGTCGTAGAAGCAACAACGGAAATGTTCAGACCACGACCGTGTCCCCGGTGCAGCCCGCGACCGGCACCCTACTGCAGATGAGGAACGACCTGGGTGACTATCTGAACAACCTGATCGCAGAGGCGATCACCACCAGCCCGAGGACCTCCATGGACGAGCACGGAGGCCTTCTGAACGCCAGCAAAACCGACAACCTGTCCACCGCCGAACAGATACCTGACCGATTGTACAGGCACAGTATGGCCATGTCGGCGGTGTACTGTGTCGCCTACGTCCTCGTCTTCGTGGTCGGACTGATCGGGAACAGTTTCGTCATCGCGGTTGTGTACCGGTCGCCGCGGATGAGGACCGTCACGAACTTCTTCATCGTCAACCTCGCGGTAGCCGACGTCCTCGTCATCGTGTTCTGCCTGCCTGCCACCCTGATGAGCAACATCTTTGTCCGTGAGTGTCTTTTTAAAGTTTCGTGGATGAATGTGGAGTTTGAACTATTTTTTTGGATCGAAAAAAGGGGCGTTCGCGATTCGCCGTTGCAGGTCGTCGCGCGACCTCGAGCGGGGAAAAGAGGGCGGTTTGGCGGGGATCCCTTGGTAAAGTTTCGTGGATGAATGTGGACTTTTGGAATATTTTTTGGGATCGAAAAAAGGAATTGGATGGGGCTATTCGCTGTCGATTCGCCGTTGCAGGTCGTCGCGCGACCTCGAGCGGGGCGAAGAGGGTGGTTTGGCGGGGATCCCTTGGTACTAGGGAATCGATCCCTTCGCGATTCTCTACGGCGCTGTTCACGCTCGATGCGCCCACCGTATCGCGATTCCAGCTTTCGGCGAGCGACAGCTTCGTCTCCATAAATTATTCGATAATGGAGCGAGCTAAATCTCCTACGTGCTCCGACCGCTCTTTTCGCTTCGTTCGATTCTTGCACCGAGAGTTTCGATCTCTTTTTATACCGCGATTTTTTATGCATTTTAACAACTTGATTATTTACCGATCTTTATACTTATTTACATACTTTTACACTACATTTACCGATTTTAAAATCTTCATTTTTGATAGAATTTAAGACCTTGATTTTTTATTGGGTTTGAAACTTTGATTTTTGATCGATTCTGACACCTCGATTTTTGATCGATTTTGAACCCGTGTTTGATCAATTTTAAAAAGATTTCTGTTCGATTTTAGAACTTTTTTGAGGGTTTTCGATTTTTGATCAATTTTGAGACCTTGACTTGCACGTTTGATGACCTTGATTTTTTATCGATTTGAGAACCTTTGTGTTTGGTCAATTTTAAAACCCTGATTTTTGCTCGATTTTAAAAATTTTTTGAAGGTTTTCGATCAATTTTGAAACCTTGACTTGTACATTTTATGACCTTGACTTTTTATCGATTTTAAAACCGCCATGTTTGATCAATTTTAAAACCTTGATTTTCGTTCAATTTTAAAAACTTTTTGAGGGCTTTTAATTTTTGATCGATTTTGGAACCTTGACCTGTATATTTTATGACCTTGATTTTTTATCGATTTTAAAACTTCCATGTTTAATCAATTTTTAAACCCTGATTTTTGTTTGATTTGAAAAACTTTCTGAGAGTTTTTGATTTTTGATCAATTTTGAAACCTTGACTTGTTATATATTTCATAACCTTTAATTTTTTATTACTTTTCATTATAACCTTGATTTTAAAACCATGATTTTTTATCTTAAACACAATGATTTCAACATGAGTCCATTAAAAGTATCAATTTTATTAACGAATATTCGTAAAAAAAATTGTTTATCAAATAGCTATTTTCTTTACGTTACTGAATTCTTTACTCTTCAATTCTTCTTCACACTTTCCTCTTTAATTTTCTCTCAAGTTTAATTAATCCAATCAATTCGTTTGCTAATTACACTAATCTCTTAAGGAAGTGGTGTTTTGATCGAGAAAACCCCCCTTCTTCTCTGGCACCTATAATAAAAAGTAAATTAACACTGGAACTATAAACCAGTCAAAATGGTTTCTGCTTTTGTCAAAATGTCTGTCATATTAAAATGAAGGTTGTACGTGTTTGTTGATGCTTCAGTACTTCTTTAATTTTCCACTTTATCTCCCGTTTAAAAGTATACGTTTAACGAGGGTAGTTCAAGGTGATTTTAAATGGAAATCTCGGAATTAAAAATTTAAAAATTTGAAGGCGATTGAAAATTTTTATTCTTTAATTTGACAATTATTGAAAATTTGAAATTATGAACTTAAAAGACATTGAAGAAATTGAAATGATGAATTAGAAAGTCTGTGAAAATTTAAAATTGCAAACTTGGAAGTTATTGAAAATTTAAAGTTGCAAACTTGGAAGTCAATGAAAATTTAAAATTGTAAACTTGGAAGTCATTGAAAATTTAAAATTGCAAACTTGGAAGTCATTGAAAATTTAAAATCTCGAATTTGAAAAGTGAAACTTGAAGTCACTGAAAATTTCAAGACTTAAATATGAAAGTCACTGAAAATTTGAAATTACAAACTACGAAGTCAATGAAAATTTGAAATCTGAAATGTGAAAGTCTGAAAATTTCAAATTTTGAATTTGAAAATTATTGAGAGTAAAAAATTTTGAATTTGAGAATTACTGAAGGTACAAAATGTTGAATTTGAAAATTATTAAAATTAAAAATATTTGAATTTGAAAATTACTGAAAGTAAAAAATGTTGAATCTGAAAATTATCGAAAGTGAAAAATCTCGAATTAGAAAATTATTGAAAGTAAAAAAGGTTGAATCTAAAAATTATTGAAAGTAAAAAATGTTGAATCTGAAAATTATCGAAAGTGAAAAATCTCGAATTAGAAAATTATTGAAAGTAAAAAAGGTTGAATCTAAAAATTATCGAAAGTAAAAAATGTTGAATCTGAAAATTATCGAAAGTGAAAAATCTTGGCTTAGAAAATTATTGAAAGTAAAATAGGTTGAATCTAAAAATTATTGAAAGTAAAAAATGTTGAATCTGAAAATTATCGAAAGTGAAAAATCTCGAATTAGAAAATTATTGAAAGTAAAAACTGTTGAATCTAGAAATTAGTGAAAGTAAAAAATGTTGAATCTGAAAATTATCGAAAGTGAAAAATCTTGAATTAGAAAATTATTGAAAGTAAAAACTGTTGAATCTAAAAATTATCGAAAGTAAAAAATGTTGAATCTGAAAATTATCGAAAGTAAAAAACCTCGAATATGAAAATCACTAAAAGTAAAAAATATTAAATCTGAAAATCATCGAAAGTAAAAATTGTTGAATCTGAAAATTATCAAAAGTAAAAAACCTTGAACATAAAAACGACTAAAACTTAAGATCGTTGAATTCGAGGATCCGTCTTCCTCTGATACCGTAATCGAGTGCTAATTTTTCTCCTGAAAGGTGATCGATCGTCGATTAATTAAACGGGTCAGATAATACCGATAACACCGTCGGATAACGAGGGTGAGTCTGGTGGATAAATATGAATTTGTCGTTGGCACAGGGCGCAATTAAGCGGAGGATCGTTAGGTGCAGGGTGTGTAACGTCCGTCGAATTAATACACGAACACTCGCGGCTTAAGCTGCTGCATCGAAGGACGACACGAATGCGATTGTAAACGGCATCTTTACGACCCTTTTCGTCCCGTGTTTGCCGGTTTGATCGCGCGTTACGAGCTCGCCCCGTTCGCCGGGATTTATGGAGATCCAACGCTGGATCCTTCCTATCGATCCTCCTCCTTCGTGACTATCGCTCGATTTGTAGCTATCTTGCCTCCATTTTACTATCCCGTGTTAAGGATTCGGAGTTGCTACTCCATCGAAACGCGATAAGGTTGTTCTCCTTCAAGGACGAAGGATTTATTTTCTTATACCCTTTGTTCCATCTTTGTTCACGGTCTTTTCGATTGTTAGGTCTTTGGTTTCTATAATCTTTTTAGTCATTTATAAATTAAAGAATTTGAAAATTTATCAGGTTTGCAATTTAGAAATTTATAAATTTGAGAATTTTATAATTTAAAAATGAAAGAATTTGGAAGTTTAACAATTTTATAATTTAAAAATGAAATAATTTCGAAATTTACCAGTCTAGCTGTTTAGAAATTTAGAAATTTGGAAGTTTGGCAATTTAGTAATTTAAAAATGAAATAATTTATAAATTTATCAGTTTAGCAATTAGAAATTTAGAAATTTGGCAATTTTGTAATTTAAAAACAAAAGAATTTAGAAATTAGGAAGTTTAGCGATTTTGTAATTTAAAAATGAAAGAATTTAGAAATTTACCAGTTTAGCTATTTAGAAATTTAGAAATTTTGAAGTTTTGCTATTTAGTAATTTAAAAATGAAAAAATTTAGAAATTTATCAATTTAGCAATTAGAAATTTAGAAATTTGGCAATTTTGTAATTTAAAAACAAAAGAATTTAGAAATTAGAAAGTTTGGCGATTTTGTAATTTAAAAATGAAAGAATTTAGAAATTTACCAATTTAGCTATTTAGAAATTTAGAAATATGGAAGTTTGGCTATTTAGTAATTTAAAAATAAAATAATTTAGAAATTCATCAGTTTAGCAATTTAGAAATTTATAAATTTGGCAATTTTGTAATATAAAAATAAAAGAATTCAGAAATTTGGAAGTTTGGCAATTTTGTAATTTCAAAATGAAAGAATTTAGAAATTTACCAGTTTAGCTATTTATAAATTTATAAATTTGGAAGTTTGGCTATTTAGTAATTTAAAAATGAAATAATTTAGAAATTCATCAGTTTAACTCTTCAGAAATGTATAAATTTGGAAGTTTGACAGCATCTCAAGAATTTAAAAAAATTTCAAAACCTTGCAAATTAACAAATTAAAAATTACAATACCTTGAACACACCAAAAATTCCTCTAACCAAAAATTTTGCATTTCAAACAAATATATTCCACTAATTGCGAATAAATTTTGCCATAATCATGTCCCGGTGTATTCGAAGTCACAGTGCATACATAATTGAAATTTTTGTCTGTCGCGAAAAACAAGCGTCAGTAACGAGTTCAAAGCGAGTGCGTGCTAATGACGTCGTTAATCATGCGACACGCCAACAATTAGCTTCTACAAGAAGTCTGGAAGCTCATGGTCGAGCGACGTGTTTCTGTTTACAATTACAACGACCTTTACGATTTTCAAGCGAGCCAACAAAATCTTTGTTTCGTGTTTTAATTAGTTTGTAAACCGAAAAAAATATAGGAGCAATGGAACTCTAATAAGTAAACTCTAATAAAATTCTTTCATTTTTAAATTACTAAATTGTCAAACTTCCAAATTTCTACGTTTCTAAATTGCTAAACTGATGAATTTCTAAATTCTTCTATTCTTAAATTACTAAATTGTCAAACTTCCAAATTTTTTAATTCTTTCATTTTTAAATTACTAAATTGTCAAACTTCCAAATTCCTAAATTCCAAATTCCCTAATTACCAAATTCCCAATTTACCAAATTCCCAAAGTCCCAAATTTCCAAATTCCCAAATTCACAAATTCCCAAATTCCCAAATTCCCAAATTCCCAAATTCCCAAATCCCAAATTCCAAATTCCCAAATTCCCAAATTCCCAAATTCCCAAATTCCCACATTCCCAAATCCCAAATTCCCAAATTCCCAAATTCCCAAATTCCCAAATTCCCAAATTCCCAAATTCCCAAATTCCCAAATTCCCAAATTCCCACATTCCCAAATCCCAAATTCCCAAATTCCCAAATTCCCAAATTCCCAAATTCCCAAATTCCCTAATTCCCACATTCCCAAATTCCCAAATTCCCACATTCCCAAATTCCCAAATTCCCAAATTCCCAAATTCACAAATTCACAAATTCCCAAATTCACAAATTCCCAAATTCCCAAATTCCCAAGTCCCAAATTCCCAAATTCCCACATTCCCAAATTCCCAAATCCCAAATTCCCAAATTCCCAAATTCCCAAATCCCTAAATCCTTAAATCCCCAAATCCCCAAATCCCAAAATCCCCAAATCCCAAAATCCCCAAATCCCAAAATCCCCAAATCCCCAAATCCCCAAATCCCCAAATCCCCAAATCCCCAAATCCCCAAATCTCCAAATCCCCAAATCCCCAAATCCCCAAATCCCCAAATCCCTAAATCCCCAAATCCCCAAATTCCAAAATCCCCATCTTCCTAACCTCCCAACTTCCCACATTTCCTTCCCCCAAAAATCCCCTCAAAATCTCCCCATACCCCCCATCCCCCATAAACACACCAATCAATCAAAATACAAATGTCACCGAAACACATCACCAATATTAATTACAAATTAATCGAAATTCGAAGCACAGTAACATTCTCACAAACAAGATTTAAAGAATATCGTGTTCGACCGAATTAATTTGTGTCCAGCAAAAAGAAATCGAGAGTCCATAACGAAATTGAAGTCGTCTGTTTTTGCGGCGACACAGAACTTCCTCCGCTTCCTTCCTGTAGAAGATCATCCGACTGTAAGACGAACTTTAGTTCCTGTGAAATGACTTTCGCGACAGGGAATCGTGGACTATGTTTTTCTTCACTCTTTGCCGAGTAATTTATTACTTTCGTTGTTATTGGTAAAAATGCTTTTAGCGGGTAGTAGTAACGTTATCGAGGAATCGGTTTATTACATTGGTAATTATCTAGCTTTGACTTTTTAGGAACTATTGAATTTTAGTTTTTGTCTTCATTTAGTTGTCATTTTCTTTAGTTGACTTTTGTGGAGATTAATTGTTATACTTCTACAAGTAGTAAAAATTAACTTACTGTAATATTTAAACAAGTGCAGAGAGCTAAAATATTCAAAAATATAAAGTTGTTTAAATTAAGATATAAAATAGTTTAAATTAAAATATAAAATTCAGAGAGCTAAAATATTCAAAATTATTAAGTAGTTTAAATTAAGATATAAAATAGTTTAAATTAAAATATAAAATTCAGGGAGCTAAAATATTCAAAATTATGTAGTAGTTTAAATTAAGATATAAAATAGTTTAAATTAAAATATAAAATTCAGAGAGCTAAAATATTCAAAATTATGTAGTAGTTTAAATTAAGATATAAAATAGTTTAAATTAAAAAATAAAATATTTTATATTTTAATAACTGTCTCTCCTTAATTCCCTTAAAAATTGTTATTCAGAAAGTTATCAAGAATGAAGTATAGGTCCTCGAACATAACCTCTCAGTTCGCAACTTTCCAACACCCCTAATTTATCCGAGACAGAAATTCACAACGCATTAAGCGCATTTCATCGCGTTATGCACTGATCAATAGTCAAAGACGGGTGTCGGCCAATATCGTTGTAACGTAATGCGCGATTACAGCCTCCATTTCGCTCTAACAGCAGTATTTCGAATCGTGGTTATCACACGAGCGTCCATTTGCATACTTTCCGAGACGAAAATTCGAACAGCCGAGAGATGTTTGCCGAAGAAGATTAAGCAAAACCGCGGAAGCTCTGTTAGATCCTTTTTATTGTCATCCGCCGGTAAGAAAAGCAAGTTGGATGTTTATCCACGAGATTTTCGTGCAACTTGCTGTGGCAGTTTCTTTGGAACCGTTAATTAAGTCGAAAGTTCGCAGGAAAATTAGGGAACTAATGGACGCTCCTTGAGTTTTAATTCGTGGTAATTTTATGACAGACTAATTTTCTTTTCTTTTTTTTTTATATACTGGACGTTGAAGGTCTTTAGAAATCAGTATTAGTAATGATTGAGTTACACGTGTTTTTTTAATAAAATATGTAATGTTATAAAGTAGAAATATTATAGAAATACAATGAATATATTGATACGTCTGATAGCGTCAGCTGTTTGGCGACCGCCATTTGTTTACACCGTTGCCATAGCAACATGGCCGCCATATTGCAACTCTCCTATATTTAAGGACATTCACTCATATTTCTTTGATTTATAATATTTATAATATTAAATGATGTTAATAATATTTACAGTGTTATTTGCAATATTATATTACAATTTATTATTATTTATTTATCATAAATATATCAGAAATATTAAAAATTGAAGAAAGATTAAAAATTGATCGTCGAGGTTATGTAAGGTGAAGTACAGGTTAACATAAGAGTTCCTGAAAAACATAAATAAATAAAAATAAAAGAAATATTCAAAATTTATAACCACCTGCCAATTTTACGAAACACTGATTAATTCTATCCACACTCCTTTGGTTTTATTAAAAGTTACTGTAATAGCAGTTTTAAAGCTGTTCTATAATCACGTTAAAGTCGGCTAATACGAGTTTTATATTCCGAAAGTAAGTTGTTCAACTATAGATCGAGTAGCTAAATATTCATGCCCGTCGAATGAATTATGGTTCTTTAAATGCCAGACCAAGAAGTATCCTGTTAAAAAGTTTAAATAGGAATCTGTTGACTATGTAAACAGTTATTTTCCAATATATTCTGTGTTTGTAATTGATGGCGTAAGTTGGTTTAGTTGACGAGAGAGAATTTGATGAAAATTTGAAGAATTTGAAGAATGGAAAAGAGGGGATCGAGAGAATAACCACGAGATTCCTTATATACATGAGACGACGTTTAATGTCTCGGAGGTGTATTTACGTCCGCATTAAGCTGTCTCCTCATTAAAGTTATCACTTTATCAATCTCGGTTGTCGAGAGGCTAACGACACTTTCATGAGCGTGTGGATATGATCCTTGCGAAGGAAATTTTCAGGTCGTTCACTCGATACCTCTGCATATAATGCTACATGACTTTTACTTATTCCTTTATTTCTTGTGTAATATCCGAATTATATAATTTTTATATTGATAGATTTATTAGAATCAAGATTTGAGATAGTAAAATTTCCAGTATTGTGATTTGGAATATTCAGATAATTTTCTAGGTAATCTGAAGTCAAGAGATTCAGATTTCAAGCCTCAAATATCGAGTTTCAAATTTCAAGCATCAAATTTTAAGTTTCAAATGTTAAATCTTAAGTTTCAGTTGTCAAATGTCAAGTATCAAGTTTCAAACTTCAAATCTCAAGTTTCAAATTACAAGTATTAGATTTCAGGTTTCGCATTTCAAACCAAATATCTCAGGTTTCATTTTTCAAACCCTAATTTCAGGTTTCAAGCTACAAGTATCAAATTTCAAACCTCAAGTCTTAGGTTTCATGCTTCAATCCTCATATCTCAGATTTCATGTTTCAAACCTCAAATCTCAGGTTTCAAATTACAGGTTTCATGTTTCAAACCTCATATCTCAGGTTTCAAATTACAGATATCAAATTTCAGGTTTCATGTTTTAAACCTCATATCTCAGGTTTCAAATTACAGATATCAAATTTCAGGTTTCATGTTTCAAACCTCATATCTCAGGTTTCATGTTTCAAACCTCAAATCACAAGTTTCATATCTAATATTTTAAATTCTGAAATTGAAGCTTTCAATTTTCTACCGTATATTATTATAGATAAGCTCATTATTACATTACCATAATTAGACTCTCGCTATATGGCCACTTTCTATATTATACTTTAACACAAAGTGATTCACACAATTTCAAAATATAGAATCTTTTATGTATCACGTATCAGTTTAATTTTTCTTATATATTCATTAATTTTAACATGTTTTAATAATCTAATCGAAAACTTTTGCAACGAAATTTTCTATATTAACGTATGTTTAATTTCGTATTGTATATTCGTAATTCGACAGAACAAATAGTTTTAAAGAAGTTAAAACTTGCTCAGTTACAAGTATATATTGTGATGTTTAGCAGTGGTAGTTAACGCCATTTGAATTGTTCTTTTAGCGAAACAAAAGCGTGTATTTAGAAAATATTTCAATACTGTTCCTTACAAGGCTACGCCATCTGCCAAATACATAGACGGAGACGAACGTTGCAGACGACTGCAAGGATAGATTCAAGGACGAAACGTTTATCGAGATTTAAAGTGTTCTTTTTGGAAAATTGGAACACTTCTGTTCTTCTATAATTGTATCACTATAATACAACAAGAAAGTGATTATAATTATTCAGAGAATTAGTGAAAACTTTTAATATTTATTTTGTTCGTTAATATTTATTGTGTGTGTTGTTCCGTCTTTACAATTTATTATGTACATTGCTTCCTATTTTCAATGGAAAAAGTCGTTTACGGAATGAATTGTTTATTCAGCGATAAAAAACGTCGGTCCAAGAGAAGAATAAAATCCGTCTGACTCGAATAATATTTTCAAATTTACGTCAATGGCACGGTATTATTTAACCAAATTCAATGTCACCAAAATTTCTCATCGCGTTCATGTTAAATTATATTTTGATATCCTGTAATTAAAATCATTTAAATTCTAACACTGTGCAATCAAAATGCATCATTTTGTCTAATTATGCAAATTAGTTATTCTTCAATATTATGCAATTAAAATGCATCATATTTTAACATTATGCAATTGCATTAAAAATTATGCAAAACAACTAAAAATTTAAAAAAACATTAAGCAATAAAATTAGAAATTAAAAAAACATTACACAATAAAATCAAAAAAGAACATTATGCAATAAAATTAAAAATACACAATCACAGTGCAATAAATTTCAAAATTATAAAATTTCATTGCAATATATTAAAATATGCAATTAAACAAATTATACTAAAATGCAAAGTACCCAAAAGCATCAAACCTAAAAATTCAATAAAATGTATAAAATTTAAATGCCAGCTTTTAGCTTTAAAAACAGGTTTTGTATCGACACGTCTCTTAATCGCAAAAATCGCCGAAAGCGGCCGAAGTCATCAAAAGTTGTACGATAAATATTTGAAAGGGTTCCGCAGAGCCATTAGCACGTCGTTGGTGCACAGTTAGGCGAACACGCGGAGTGAAATCAGCAACGTCGTGGTCCGACGATCGACTGCTGTGAGCGAGTATTCGATCGCTCAAATTCGATTTACCGTGTCGTTAGTCCAGAATCCCGAGATCGCTGTCAATTTCCATTTCAAAGCGAACGGGGAATCGAGCCTAGCTTCGTGCACCTGCATACCTACACTCGATAGCACGCGTGGAAAATACGCGCGTGTCGAGGTATTCGAGGCTCGATACCTCCTTTCTTCACAGAGACTGCATTGAAATACCGAAAAACCCTTTTTGGTCTTTGACCCGAGTTTCGGTTGTTTCTTGCTGTGAAAACGTTCTGTTGGTTTCCTTTGACGCGACGATGCTGTTCGAATATTGGTGGATTTTCAAAGATTGTAAAATTGGGAAGATGGGCAGTTGGAGAGTTGAGAAGATCAAATTGAGAAAATTGGAAGAATTGACAGAATTGAAAGAATTGAAAGAATTGAAAGAATTGAAAGAATTGAAAGAATTGATAGAATTGACAGAATTGATAGAATTGACAGAATTGATACAATTGACAGTATTGACATGATTAAAAAAATGATCAAAATTGACACAATTGACAGAACTGAAAGAATTGATAGAACTGACAGAACTGACAGAATTAACAGAATTGACAGAATTAACAGAATTGACAGAATTAACAGAATTGACAGAATTAACAGAATTAACAGAATTGACAGAATTAACAGAATTGACAGAATTAACAGAATTGACAGAATTAACAGAATTGACAGAACTGACAGACTTGACAAAATTGATAGAATTAACAGAAATGACAAAAATGACAGAACTGACAGAACTGATAGAATTGACGGAATTGACAAAATTGACAGAATTGACGGAATTGACGGAATTGACAGAATTAACAGAATTGACAGAACTTACAGAACTGACAGAACTGACAGAATTGACAAAATTGATAGAATTAACAGAAATGACAGAAATGACAGAACTGACAGAACTGATAGAACTGACAGAATTGACAGAATTGACGGAATTAATACAATTGATAGAATTGACAGAATTGAGACAATTGAGACAATTGAGAGAATTGGGAAAATGGAGGGAATTGGGAAAATGGAGGGAATTGAAAAATTGACAAATTGGAAAATTGAGTAATTAAAAATTTAACAACTGAGGAACTGAAGAATTGAAGAATTGAAGAATTGAAGAATTGAAGAATTGAGAAATTGAAAAATTGAAATTTTTGAAGAATTGAAGAATTAAAGTATTGATGTATCAAAGAACTGAAGAATTGAAAAATTGAAGATTGGAAGTTTGAAAGAATGAAAGATTTGAATTTTGAAAGAGTAGAAAATTTGAAATCTGAATAAATAGAACAATAAATTGAAAAAGACGACGCATTATAAAAACAAAAATTCAAAGAATCGAAATATCGAAAAGTTGAGAACCTAAACACGCGAAGTCAAAAAGCTGAAAAATGTTTAAACCGGTAAATTGAAATTGAATCACCGCATCCCGGTCGAAGAATCGTCCGAAGAGCGAAAACAAAAGCACCGGAGCTCCAGCTTATTAATCAAAGTCACTTCTATAGTCGTTTATCGCTTATCTTTTGGATTTACCGAGACTTTTGTTCAAATAGAAATGTCCGAGATCTTGTGGGATTATCTGCAAATCCCGGATTGCATTTAAATAGAATTGTCTACCTGATCAGGAATCTAAATACCCCGGTAAGGTATTTTTATCCACTTCTGTAATTGATAACGAGAAGCAATTTACTGTTTCGGATGAAACGACTATCCTTGACTTATGTTGTTCCCCTTGACAGTAAAACACCCTCATAAATATTTATTTCAATTTGAAACTGATTTATTATCGTGACACCTGGATTTTTAAATTTTAATATTTTCTTTAGCCCCAAGATTTTTCAATTTAATAAAACGAAATTGTCATAAGAATTCATTATATCTCTCCCTGGAGAAATTTAATAAAACAGTTCGCACCATCTTCTTCTTTACGAGAAGACGTTTGAATAAAATCCAAAATGAGGCTGACTTTCGATCGAGGCAGTTGTGAAGCTTTCAACAAACGTTTCTTCATCACCGACGGGTTATAAATTGTTTCAATAAAGTACACCGACCAGATCTTTCGGAAACTTTCCATCTTCTCATTAATCACAGCCGTTTTTGTTGCCCTCGGTTTGCAGGTGGTCCCGGGAAATTATGGGGGATTATTATCGAAGAAAACTTAGTATTCAAATTTAAAATCATGGTAAATTAATTCTGGGAACGGTGGAAAATTCTGCTAAAGCTTTTAGGTTAAATAGATTTTTGAATTTTTAATTTACAAATTTTCATATTTCTAAATTTCTAAATTTTCCGAATTTTCAAGTTTCCGAATTTCTATATTTTTCGAATTTTCAAGTTTCCGAATTTCGATATTTTCCGAATTTTTAAGTTTTCGAATTTCTATATTTTCCGAATTTTCAAGTTTCCGAATTTCTATATTTTCTGAATTTTCAAGTTTCCGAATTTCCATATTTTCAGAATTTTCAAGTTTCCGAATTTCTTGTTTCTTGTCCAAACTTCCATATTTCATCGTTTAGTGATTTTTTAAATTTCCAAGCTTCCAACCACAATTCCAATTTCAATTCCAAATCCGAAATTTCCAAGCCCCAAAATTAATAACGCTAATTAAAAATATTATTTCATACATCGTTGAAAAACAATTTCTATCCTATCCGTCTATCTTCCTCTCGTTCATTAAATCCGTATAAAACGACCTTCTGTATCCGCACTAATTGCGAGACGTCTAACCCCCTCTCCACCCTCGATCTTTCATTAATTTCACATAACCGACCGTGATAGATATCTCGAACTGTTTGAAACAGTGTACGAGCTCGGAAACTTACTTGATCCGTCTGTGAAACGACGTTTTTCATTTCCAGTGGAATTCTTTCTTTGGCCAGCTCGTTTCCGTGGCTAACAGGGCACAAAAACGAGGGTAAAACCAGGGTTGGTGGGATAGGGGTAAAGAGATGCAAAGAAAGAAGCAAAAAAGTGGGTCCGATTAATTGTTACGATCGATACGCCGATAATTAGGTCGTGGAATCGACGATAAATCGTCGACCTCGCGAACGAATCGAGTGGAATAAAGGTGGAAATGATAATGCGAGAAAAAGGTGACGATGCGAAGGGTTGGTCTATGTATAGGGTGCTCAAATTGCAACTTTTTTATAATCACCACAATTTGATAAATCATTTTTATTCGATTGCAAATATTTTCTATTTAATAATACACTTATACTGTGTGTATTATACTTTTTTAATTTTTGTGAATACCTCAAGTTACATACTGCTTGTGATTACCATATATGAACATGATGGACAGACTACAGGCAGATAATTTTATTAAAATATTTTCAAGACTTTCTTCAATTTTTATCAACATTATTTTAGACACAACAGAATGTACAAGTTTGATTACAATTTTATTGGACACCTTCTATAAACTACCTGCATACAGCAGTCTATGTCTGGCGATTGAGGTACACTTAAGAGTTCATTAACTCATTTTCAAACTTTTACAAACACCTCACGTTATATATGAAAAGAACGTATGAATACGAGGATAAAAATTGTGGACACCATATATGAATAACAGGATGAACAATAAATTGCAAGACAACGATTGTGACTTCAAGGTTTCATGTTTTAATCTTTGAATCTCAGGTTTCATGTTTCAAACCTCATATCTCAGGTTTCATGCTTCAAACCTCATATCTGAGGATTCATATTACACATATCAAATTTCAGGTTTCATGTTTCAAACCTCATATCTCAGGTTTCATGCTTCAAACCTCATATCCGAGGTTTCATATTATACATATCAAATTTCAGGTTTCATGTTTCAGACCTTATGTCTCAGGTTTCATGTTTCAAACCTCAACTCTCAGGTTTCAATTCACAGATATCAAATTTCAGGTTTCACGTTTCAAGCCTCATATCTCAGGTTTCATGTTTCAAACCTCAACTCTCAGGTTTCAATCTCAAGTATCAAATTTCAGGTTTCAAATTTCAAACCTCGAGTCTCAGGTTTCACATAAAAAAATGTACAAACATCAGGATAAAATTAGTGGACACCACATATGAACAACATAATGAACAATAAATTGCAAAACAATAATTGTAACTCATTTAGACAATTTTATTAAAACATTTTCAATCTTCTGTTTCAACAGTCATGAACACTTCATATAACATAAAGTGTAAATGCAGTTAAAAATATGTACAAATATGAAGATAAAATGGCGGCCATCATGAACATTGTATTACATGTGATACACAAATGATGCAAAAAATGATAGTGGATGTTTGAAGATTTTGTTAGGTGTCCATGTTTCGTGGACACCCCGTAGAAATTAGGTGGAGCACGATAGACTGTAGGTCGAGAATCGTAGATAGCAGTGCTATGTGTACGAGTCGAATGTGTACATACGCCCCCGCACACGCGGGCACAGGGTGAGTGTATCGAGTGCGCTGGCTGCACGGGGTGAACGCCCGGAGGTGACCGCGTCCCGCACCCTCCAACCTGCAACGCTTCTGAGACTCTCCTTCGGAAACTGGGGCTCGGTTCTACTATGCCAGGTTCCTGGCTTCGATCCTATCCTCCACGAGCCAGACAACCCCTCCTAGACACCCTCCATCCCCGACTAAACTGTTAACGTCCACTGTTTATCAACAATGCTCACCACCCACTCGACGGCTACGGCAATTTGTACCACTAATCATTTACTTACTTCCGGTTTCTTTTATGGGTGGTTTAAAGGTTCAGGGACGTTTTGTCGAATTCTTGGGTCGGGAGAGGGGTTTTGGATAGTTGAGGTGAGACAGGAATTTATACAGAGAGGAATTTTTGAATAAGGGGTGAGAATTTTTGGATATTTAGGGATGAGAATTTTTGGATATTTAAGGATGAGAATTTTTGAAGTTAAAATGATTCCTTATACTTAACTTAATGATCACCCAGTTGTCAAATTTTCAAATTTCAAATTTCTAAAATTAAAAATCTTAAAATTCGAAAAACCTTAAATTCTACAGCCCTTAAATCCCCAAGTTCCTAAATTCTGCAGAGTCCTTAAATTTGAAAGTCCCCAAATTCTACAACCCTTAAATCCCACATCCCTTAAATCCTAAAATCCCCAAATCTTACAGCCCTTAAGTCCCAAAAAAACCCAAAGTAGCTCAACTCCTAAATTCCAAAATTACAAACCAACTCAAAATGAAATTCCAAAAATTCTAAACCCGGATGCCAAATATTCAAATTACCTATCATCTCACAATCGTTATCTGCTGAATTACTCGATTAACCATGAAACCTCGAAGGCGACGACAAATATGGAGCTCAACGTCTTTCAAGATTTCTACAAATCTAATTTCTTCCAGTGAACACAACCGCGTTTCACAATCAGTGAAACTTCGTTAAAATTGGAAACACGCTGCAGACATCGTAAACTTCACGCGAGAAAGATTTCTCAATTATCGTCTCGAAGTTTGTAGGGTGAACATCGCTCGAACAAATGCTCGTTGATTTCAAGTTTATCGCTTGATAACCGAAACGAAATGGAAACTCGATTAAAACCACTTTTTCTTGTTACATGTGACATTTCTTTAACAAGGCTGGTTTAAGCAATCGAATCATGTGCATATTTGTTGTGTTAAACAAATTGACGAATTTGCAAATTGTATACAGGATGTGGCAAAATTAGTGTAGGTCTCTGAAATGGGGGGTAGCTGACGCGATTCTGAATAAGATTTCCCTTTGCAGAAATGGGATTTGAAGCTTCGTTTTTGAGTTATTAAGGAAAAACGTGGATCAATCAGAGCGCGAAGAGTACGCATGCGCAGACGCGAAAGCACAGCTTCGAGCCTAGAGGCGGGGCGTGTGCGCAGACGCGAGAACGCAGCTTCGAGCCTAGAGGCGGGGCGTGTGCGCAGATGCGAGAGCGCAGCTTCGAGCCTAGCGTCTGCGCATGCGTAATCCTCGCGCTCTAATTGGTCCGTGTTTTTCCTAAATAATTCAAAAACTAGCTTTAACCAGCATTTTGGTAAAGGAAAAAGTTGTTCAAAATCACCCCAGCTACCACCCCTTAAAATTACGCCCACCAGTAACTGAACACCCTATACATAATTCCTAATTACTAGCATAATACATGTATCTTTTGATCATTAATTAATACATGTAATTATACGTTGTAATAGAAATTAGTACAAGTCATTCTTGATGAGTATTATAAATTAATATATGCAATTATGAATTGTGCAACTATTAATTAATATAAACTGATATATGTAGTTGTTAGTTACTACTATAAATTAATGCACGTAACTTTTAATAAGTACTATAAATGAATACCTGTAATAACTAATTATTAATTTAAATTAATAAATGTAATTAACAGACGATGTTATTTGTTAGTATGGTTTAATGCATGCAATCATTAATTATTCGTATGATTTAATACATGTAATTAATTATAAATACGAATGAATGCATGTAATTATTGATTTTGTTATTTCAGTACTAATCGTGTTATATTTACATCCAACAACAAAATCATAAAATAGCTGATAATATATCTCAGATGTAACTTAGAATTACACTTACTAACTTAAAACATTAATTGTTAACAAAAAAATTGTCAGAACTCTCATTTTTTCATAATAAAATTTTCCAACAAATATTCAGTCAAAACTAATATAATTTCCTCGAAAAGTCCTAAAAAAAATTATATCTCGTACAATGATATTCATTTAACTTTTTCCCCGAGTGTCAATATTATAAAAATATTAGCCCCCAGTGTCACTATTACAAAAATATATAACCAAATAAAATTCCGACCGTCAAAAACTCGAATCCCAAAATTTCCAATCGTACCAAAGTTTATGGATTTCGCAATTCCCTCAGAAAACTCGCGGGGAATCCCAGAGAAATATTAATGACACGAATACCTCGCACGGTTCGAGGGAGAATTGCCGCGAAAAAAGCTGGCGTGAAAATCATATCGCGATATTATTTCTCGATCGTGTTCGCAATTAAAGCAAAAGGCTTTCGAACGGCCGCCAGTCAGAATCCCGTGATAAATCATCGACCCTGACACATATCGCGGAATATGTGCCAGCGCACACGAACGGGCACGGTCATGGATGCATTCGAACAGGTTCGCGACATACTGCACCTAACCTACACGAAACATACATACACACATAATACACGTATATAGGCGGATATATAAACGGGGACAAACGTGGACAAGCTGTGTTCGCATGTGCCGGTTGAACGTGTCTATTCAGTCTGCCTTTGTCATGGCATCGCTAACCGTCACATGCTTCGTGCACGCTTAATTACACGTTATTGCGCTCCGAAGAGAACACCGTTAAGTTTTCGCTGTTGTACACACTGGAATCGATAACAGTAAGCTCATTTCACGTAATCCTGATTCCAACGGCGAAACTAACAACAACCGTGTTGCCGTTTCGACCAGCTAAAGTGCCTACCGCTGTTGCAACGGGATGTCTGATATAGCGTTGAGCTTTACCACTGCTGTACACGGAAGATGGACGTTTCGCTGATTCGCGAAGAGATTTGTTCGGAATTCGAAAACTTTTTGATGGACGATGCAAAGTCTAGACGGAGATAGCGTTGACTCGCGCTACTTGATTTTCAATTCCTCGCGTTATATTGCAAATATTGCTACAATTTTTGTACTGTTGTCGATAAATAATTTAGGTTACTTAGTAAGTTAGGTTACTATGTTTTTCATGGTAATTATGTAGTTTGGTACAAAATAATAAATTATATCTATATTTTATGAAGTTTAAGAATTGAAAAAATTTCTGCTGAAATATTCTTCAAATTTTTATTACTAATAATTTGGGTTACTATGTTTTTCATTATAGTTGTGTAGTTTAGTACAAAATAATAAATTATATTTATATTTCATGAATTTTATTAATTGAAAGAATTTTTACTGAAATATTCCTCGAATTTTTGTTTTATTACTAATAAATAATTTAGGTTACCTACTAGTTTAGATTAGTATGATTTTCATGGCAATTATGCAGTTTTGTTTAGAATAAAAAATTATATTTATACCTCAAGAATTTTATTAATTGAAAGAATTTTTATTGAATTATTCCTCAAATTTTTGTTTTATTACTAATAAATAATTTAGGTTACCTACTAGTTTAGATTAGTATGATTTTCATGGCAATTATGCAGTTTTGTTTAGAATAAAAAATTATATTTATACCTCAAGAATTTTATTAATTGAAAGAATTTTTATTGAATTATTCCTCAAATTTTTGTTTTATTACTGATAAATAATTTAGGTTACTTACTAGTTTAGATTAGTATGATTTTCATGACAATTATGCAGTTTTGTTTAGAATAAAAAATTATATTTATACCTCAAGAATTTTATTAATTGAAAGAATTTTTATTGAATTATTCCTCAAATTTTTGTTTTATTACTAATAAATAATTTAGGTTACCTACTAGTTTAGATTAGTATGATTTTCATGGCAATTATGCAGTTTTGTTTAGAATAAAAAATTATATTTATACCTCAAGAATTTTATTAATTGAAAGAATTTTTATTGAATTATTCCTCAAATTTTTGTTTTATTACTGATAAATAATTTAGGTTACTTACTAGTTTAGATTAGTATGATTTTCATGACAATTATGCAGTTTTGTTTAGAATAAAAAATTATATTTATACCTCAAGAATTTTATTAATTGAAAGAATTTTTATTGAATTATTCCTCAAATTTTTGTTTTATTACTGATAAATAATTTAGGTTACTTACTAGTTTAGATTAGTATGATTTTCATGACAATTATGCAGTTTTGTTCAGAATAAAAAATTATATTTATACCTCAAGAATTTTATTAATTGAAAAAGTTTCTTCTAAAATATTCCTCAAATTTTTGTTTTATTACTGATAAATAATTTAGGTAGGTTACTTACTAAGTTAGGTTACTATATTTTTCATGATAGTTATGTAGTTTGGTCCACAATAATAAATTATATTTATACTTCACAAATTTTATTAAATACGACAAAGCTATTTAATTTAAATGCTCAAACTTAATCGATCGAAAATGTCGATTAACCAAATATTCATTTAATCAATAGGTCGAGTTCAGGGCCGCGGCTACAGTGGCCTCGAAAACCCTTATTTAATTATATAAATTCCTACAATTGGTACCGTCTCAAATCTTCATACTCTAAAAGATTTATAAATATAATAATTGTACACTTAAATAATTTAAATACCATTTTATTCACATATTAAACCATTGGTACTATCAATATTCCTTAAGATAGCCTGAAGAATAAGCGTGTATACTAAAAATAAAATAAACACAAAAATTTGTAAAAATAGAATATAAATTCTATTAATTATAAGATAAAAATGCGATTATGATTAAACCTTATTTTTATTTCACAAAAAGTACCCCTAGTTAAAGAGTCAACTCACAATTCAAACACCCTATTTGATATCCAAATAAAATCCATCCTCCCTATTTAAACTTGGTATTCCAAATACCAAAAAAACGCGAAAGAAGGGAAATCCATAGTAACATGACCGGAATACGTAAAGAATGGCGTGCCGAAATTATTAGGGGGAACCGTGAATCGGTCATCGATCGAGAATTAATCGAGTCCCAAGTTTTCTCGTTTACCGGGACACTGAAACTTGGCGAGGAAGTGTACGCGCCGAACACGACAGACATCCGGCGAATATTCTCCCAGAACTCGATGCCCCTTCGGTTTTTAAATTCGGCTCGAACCGCCAACTTTTCTCATTAGATCGAGTAAGTTTTTTTCCTCCACGTCAGCCGGTTTTTCTATCGGCCCCTCACGGATTCGATCGTTCTTTATCCGTCGAATAACGACGCTCGTTCCCGTGTCGGAATGTTTCTTCAGTTGTCGGAATCAGGTGTACACACACAGTTGGCGTGTCGTGGCGGCACATGTGCCAGCAAACATTGAATCGTATTGTTGAAAGCGTTATTACGGCACAATGCTTCTTTCTTGAGGCGAGCCGCGCGATGCGAAACGAGCGTTTCGTTGTCAAGGTTTGTTTGACTTATATGCTGTTTTAAAAGTGACGTCTTCTTCTTCCGTTTTTATTCAAACATTTTGATTTTCCAATGTTAATAGAAAAACTAGAATTATTGCAGTTGATTGGAAATGTATTTGTAAGGTTTGTCTTTGGCATCGGCCATTTGCATTTGGTGCTGATTCGAAATAAAATGGAATTACGCGTGTTATAACATAAATAGTCTGTTATGGTACTGTTTGACTATGTTAGTGCAGTGTCATATAAGTATATTTTAATGTACTGCTGCATTGTTATATTGCTGTACAAGTATATTACTATTTTAGTCGGCTACTATACTACTGTACTACTATACCACTATTCCACTGTACCACTATTCCACTATACTACTATTCTACTACACTACTATACCACTATTCCATTACACTACTATACCACTATTCCACTATACTACTATTCCACTATATTACTATACCATTATTCCACTATACCACTGCACCACTATAATACTATAAAACTATAACACTATACCACTGCACCACTATAATACTATAAAACTATAACACTATATCACTATATCACTATATCACTATACCACTATACCACTTCACGACTATAATACTATAAAACTATAACACTATATCACTATACCACTGCACCACTATAATACTATAAAACTATAACACTATATCACTATACCACTATACCACTATATCATTATATCACTATACTACTATGCTACAATATAATGATACCGCTATTCTACTGTACTACTATAGTGCTGTACTGTACTATAGTATTCCAATATACTACTGCACTACTATACTACTATGCAAGGATGTTATTGAACTACTATACGATTATATTACTACCCTCTTGTACTACTATACTGTTATACTACTGATCTAGTACATTGCACTTCTGCAGTACTATTCTATACTGTTTTAATACATTACTGTATTACTATACAATCATATCATTATTTTACTATATTATTATATTACTATACTACTATTCTATAGTACTATTATATAGTTGTAATATTAAACTGGTATATTATTATTCTGCTCTGCTATTCTGTGCTATGTTTATATACTACTGTACTACTGCACTATTACATATATCATAATTTCACTATTCTACTATTCTATTACTCTACTATTCTATATGTTACTATACCACTGTGCTACTATAACATTGTTGCATTATTAGAATGTCACACTATTGCACTCCTGCACTATTTCACTACTTCACTGTTCCACTACTTCAGTATTCCACTGTTCCACTATTTCACTATTTCACTGTTCCACTACTTCACTATTCCACTGTTCCACTATTTCACTATTTCACTATTCCATTATTGCACTATTTCACTGTTCCACTATTCCACTCTTCCACTATAATAGCATTCTACTGTTCTTTTCTACTATTCTACTATTTTACCATATCACTATACAAATACTCTACTATTGTCTTCCACTATTCTACTATTATACTCCACCACTATATTACTATTCTACTGTTCCATTACTCTACTCTTCTATCACACCGCTAGATTACTATTCTACTGTTCCACCATTACACTATACTACATGATCACTATGCTCCTATACCGCTATTCCATTATCATATCATTTTACCATTCTATTATTATACTACTCCACTAGTGCACTACTGTTCTATTATATTTTTATACTACCATTATACTATACTACATGGTCACTATGCTACTATATTATTCCACTATCATACAATTTTACTGTTTTATTACTATACTACTCCACTAATGCACTATTGTTCTACTTTACTTTTATGTTACTATAATACAGTACTGCAATACTGGTACTTTGCTATTCTGCTTATGTTGCTATACTACTATACTCCTGTTTCACTATATTGCTACTATAGTTACATTATACAACTACACGTGCTGTCATATCATTTTACTTCCTATTTCAATACTATTCTATTTGATTTCATATATTTAATACTCAATACTATATTCACTATTGAATTATACCATTGTACTAGTATTTCAATATTGAATTATACCATTATACTAGCATTTCAATATTGAATTATACCATTATACTAGTATTTAACTATACTAATTTATCTATCCAACTTTGAAGTACCACCATGCTCCTCGTAATAAAGCAATAAGCAAATGGAAAAAATCGGCTATGTTAAGGGAGAATCTGGAATCCAGGGTTGTGCAGGGAGCGTAGTTCGCGATGGGGTGCAGGTGGGTGCCGGGTCGCGAACACGGTGGGGTGGATATACGGCCATTGTATGTAGGTCAGGCGAGAGTGTTGGCCCCTTTCGCCTTGACACAAACACAGGTTATATGGATCCCGGTTTGGGTCAGGTTACCGATGCGCGGAACTCTTGAAATTCTACCAGCTGAGCACAACATAACACACATACACACTCCCGCTGAACGACCGTTTTATTTCAACGAACAATATGTCCGATTAACCGCGTTGACCTTGAAACGTTCAGTTAACCTGTTAACCGAATCATTTCTTTTATCTGCCGCCACATCTGAAATGTTACTTTTTATTACAAATATTTTGTGTTGAAAAATATTTTTGACTAAAAATAATATTTCTATGCAAATCAAAATATTTTCTAAGTAACAAGTTTTTATATTATAAAACTTTTTAATTAAATTTTGTAGTAAATTTGTATATTCACTTACATGAAAAATGGGACGAATTATAAGTTAAATAATAAGTGATTGTAAGTAATTGTTGTTACTAAAAAATAATATTTCTCATGAAATAATAGTGTTGTTTATTAAATAGTATCGACATAATATTTCCTGTAAAATCTTTCTTACTAAATAAAATATAGAACAAAATATTTTTTATTACAAAATTAAAAAAATATAGAATCAAATATTTTTTATTAAAAAATTTAAAAAATGTATTAAAAAATATTTTTTACTAACAATAATATTTCTTCACAAACCAAAATATTTCCCAAGTAACAAATTTTAATGTCACAAAATCTTTGCATTAAATTTTGCAATAAATTTGTATATTAACTTGCATGAAAAATAGTACAAATTGTAAGTTAAATAGTAAGTAATTGTTGTTACTAAAAAATAATATTTTTCATGAAATAATAGTATTGTTTATTAAATAGTATCAACATAATATTTCCTATAAAATCTTTTTTACTAAACAAAAAATTAAATAAAATATCTTTTACTAAAAAATAAAAACATTTTGTATTAAAAATATTTTCTACAAAAAATATTTGTCGACAAATAAAAATATTTCCCAAGAAACAAATTTTTATACCACAAAATCTTTGTATTTTAATAAATTAATTTTCATAAGAAATAATAAAAGTAAACAGCAAGAATACGAACCTTAATATTCGTAAAAACGAATTCAGCCTAGTGAAAACCGCATTAACTTCCATCCGACTGCCAGTAGCTATCGTTATTCAATCGTCCCTAAACGTTTCCACCGATAATCATCCGTCGAGTCGGCAACAAAGCCGCAAAAGTTTCAATTAAAGCGTCAGCCCCTTGTCGAGAGTTAATTAAGCGCGTCTCTCTGTCTTCGCTCCGTTTGGCCGCCTCTGAAACGGATTTGCCGCGGCTCGAAAAGAAAAACCAGCTCGATTATCCATGCATTATTCCACGCACCAGTCACGGTGCAATATCTTTTGCCCGGTTGGCGGGGAACGGAAAGGAGAGAGGAAAAAAAAGAGTATGGAGCTCGTGTTGATTTAACCTTGACACGAAGTCACGCCAAAAATCAAGCGCGATCGTTAAAGGCGGAGAGAGGCTGGTCGAAATGAAATTCAGACGATAAAAATTCTTGCGGCAGGTGCGCCGTGCGCTGCGCAACGAAATCAAAGAAACGTGACCAATCGATTGTACCATACTTTTTTTCATTTACTAATCATTTTGTACTCTAATTTTCTACATAGACATGTCGGCTGAGTTTTTTAGGGTCGGTGACTTTTCTGGTATTTAGGTAAAGGGGAGCTTTTATGGACATTTTTAATAAAATTCAAAATTTTTAGATTTGATCATTATTCAAATTTTAGACATTTGCAAATTTTTGCTCATTTAAAATTTCACTTTTGGTATGAATTACTAAGTTTTAAGAATTGCATGTTACTTTGCAAAATTACATTTATTATGTGTTATACACTCAAGATTTTTTAATTTTAAGAAACTTTGAAATTCTACTACCTTTGAACTCAGAAAAATTACCTATATATGATTTTCTATATAAACATATCTCATTAAAAAGAAATGACAAAAATATAAAAAGTACTCATCTTAAAAATACATACATATACATTAAAGAGACAAAGCAATAATATTCATTAACACCCAATAATATTCCTTAACATGAATAAAAAATTTTTTACATATAAAAAAGAAAGAAATCTGATGAAAATCGTTTGGTGGAAGAAATGATAGGATATAAGGTGTCTTTCAAAAAGATGTTCGTTCGATCGAAAGACGTTATAGAGCGACACAGAGTCGTCAGGTGAACTCGGCCCGGTGACCAGCACCCCAACGACCCACAAACCACCCCCGACAACTGGAACGCTGACCCAGTTAATACACCTGTAGAAACAGTGCCAACACTCCCGTGTCCACGGATGTCGACGCATGACCCTGTGCATATCCCTAGGAACGGCTGCAATTCCGTTCTGCACGCAACACGCGAATCCTTTTGTTATACGACCGCGTTATAGTCGTTCTTTATCGCTCCTATGCAACTAACTATGCCTTTGATCACCTTGAAGTTCACCGAATTTGATGCTTATCGTGGACTAGGGTCAATGGATTTTAACGAGCTTTGATGTATAGGTATTTATGGAGAGGTTATTGTGGAGGGTATGTGGAGGTTATGTGGAGGTTATGTGGAGGTTATGAGGAGGTCATGTAGAGGTTATGTAGAGGTTATGTAGAGGTTATGTAGAGGTTATGTAGAGGTTATGTGGAGTTTATGTGTAGGTTACGTAGAGGTTATGTAGAGGTTATGTAGAGGTTATGTGGAGTTTATGTGTAGGTTACGTAGAGGTTATTTAGAGGTTATGTAGAGGTTATGTGTAGGTTATGTGGAGGTTATGTGTAAGTTATGTAGAGGTTATGTATGGGTTACCTAAAGATTATGTATATGTTTTTTATAGGTTATGTGTAGGTTATATATATGATTTACTATTGCTATTTATTTATTGGAGAGATGGGAAGCATTTTGTGCATGAGTTACTGATCATGACAGTCGACGTCCATAATTTTAAATAATTAAACAAGCAATTTGTGTGTGAGATTGAGGAAGTTTTTTATTTTTGTTTATTCTAAAAATTTCCTAAAGTCCCAAAATTCTGGGAAATCCCAAACCCTCTAAGTCCCAAAATTCCAAGAAATCCAAACCCTCCAAATCCCGAAATTCCAAAAATTCCCTGGAGTCCCAAAATTCTGAGGAATCCTAAGCTCTCTAAGCCCCAAAATTCCCAGAAATCCCAAATTCTCCAAAACCCAA
Organism: Megachile rotundata; assembly: GCF_050947335.1. Taxonomy (NCBI): domain Eukaryota; kingdom Metazoa; phylum Arthropoda; class Insecta; order Hymenoptera; family Megachilidae; genus Megachile; species Megachile rotundata. The sequence continues at coordinate 8,808,034 of NC_134995.1, forward strand.
AATTTCAAGAAATCCCAAACTCTCTAAATCCCAAAATTTTAAGAAATCCCAAACTCTCTAAATTCCAAAATTCCCAGAAATCCCAAACTCTCTAAATCCCAAAATTCCAAGAAATCCCAAACTCTCCAACTCCCAAAATTCCCAGAAGTACCAAACTCTTCAAATTCCAAAATTTCAAGAAATGCCAAACTCTCCAAATCCCAAAATTCCAAGAAATCCCAAACTCTCTAAATCCCAAAATTCCCAGAAATCCCAAACTCTCTAAATCCCAAAATTCCCATAAATTCCAAACTCTCCAAATCCCAAAATTCCCATAAATTCCAAACTCTCCAAATCCCAAGATTCCCAGAAATCCCAAACTCTCCAAATCCCAATATTTCAAGAAATCCCAAACTCTCCAAATCCCAAAATCCCTAAAATTCCAAAAAATCCCGAAAATCCAAAAGTCCCAAATTTCATGCCAAAGAAATCCTTCCCGTCACAACACGACCCTAGTAAAACGCGTCCATAATCCACCAGTGTATCCCAACCCCTGAAAGTTCCGCTTTAACTCCCTCTCCCGAGAGCGTTTGTAATTAAAAAAAGAAAAAAAGCGGGCGGTACAGCCGGTATCTCGGATCTCCATTACGGGGGATTAATTAAATTATCCGTCGTTGAATCTTCCGGCAAGATTATGACATATTATTCGCGTGCAGATGACACTCTCCGAGTGTATCCGATCCCGGTTGCCTTAAGAGGATCCTTTTCCCCGGGAAGAAAGAGAGTCTTGAAACGAGGCAGAGGACGAGCAAGTAACTCGTGATGTACGAAGTAAAACTGGCAGACAGAGACATGGCCCAGTTCGGACTTGGCCTGTCCAAGGTCGTGCCTCGCGAAAAGATAATTACGTATTTAGGTCAGACAGACGGATATCTGCACGGCTCGGCCATGATACGGATAGTAGGCTGAAACTACGTGCACGTATCATTCGCCTATTAATTCTGATACACTGAATATTTTCTGCTATCTTCGCGCCAGCCTATGCGATCAAATGTTAGCCGGTAATTGAAGCCGAGATTTATACGCGGACGAGCTAAATGCCGGATCGCGGCGTTCAAGGACTGCCATACACGAATGGTATATGAGAAAATAATAAGGCTGCGATAAGGCTCTTTAATCTTCTCGCCATTTTCCTTGGAATGGTGGATTCTTAGCGGAACCTAAAGATGACACTGCATTGGAAAACACCTTCAGATTATTAGATGGGACACCACGGGTCTGGAGACTGTGAAGGAGGGTGATAGGGTGCAGCCATTTTCTTTTCTTTAACCCCTTGCACTGTTTGACAAATCTGAGACACTTCTGTTTTTTGAATTTTCGAAATTCATTGTTTCGTTAAATTTTACATGCATCCGTAAATTTTTAAAAAAATATACTCTTTTAGTTTTTTATTTCTTTTGCACCTTTTCGCTGTACCTTCTCGCACCCGTACCCTGTCAAAATATTCCAATTTTTCAAAAGCTAACATTTATTTATTAATACAAATTGAAATACTATAAACACTTGTAATGTTTTAAACTTACGTTTGTTATTTAAAATAATTTTTGAAAAATGAATTTCAAGAAATTATACAACAGAAGATTAAATAATTGAAACGTTTATAGCGTGTTGAACAAAGGCTTAAAGGTTTAATGAATTATTCTCTCGGTTCGAAAAACAAGCTTTGACACAATCGAATTGTTTATTGATATCAATCCGAAGTGTCTCATTAACATTTCGAGAGTCATTAACGTGAACTGCGGAGGCAAAAGAATGTTTAAATACTTTGGAGCAGTTCTAAAGCATCTCTAATACCACGAGTCACTATCAAATATTCATCGGGTTACAAGGTTACTTCAAAAGACTTTTACATCGTGATTGTCGTGCTTTATCTTGACGCTAAGCTACCTTGAAAAAAGTGATTCTGCTTCGTTACTGAGTGTGCTATTAAGCTTAAGTTGGATTCACATTCACAGCTACAGAAGTTTTCATTTTTTTCAATAGCTCTCAGTTTTTAGACTTCTGAATTTTTCAATTTTTGGACTTTTAAATTTTTGTATTATCGGACTTTTCAATTCTTTAATCTTTGGACTTTTCAATTTTCCATTTTTCGACTTTTCAGTTTTTCAATTCTGGGTCTTTCCAATTTTTCAATTTTTCAGTTTTTCAATTGTTCAATTGTTCAATTTTTCAATTTTTCAATTTTTCAATTTTTCAATTTTTTATTTTTCAATTTTTCAATTTTTCAATTTTTCAATTTTTCAATTTTTCAATTTTCCATTTTTCCATTTTTCCATTTTTCCATTTTCCCATTTTCCAATTCTTCCACTCTTTACTTCTTTAATTCTTTAATTCTTTCATTCTTAAAATCTTTAACTCTTCAACTCTTCAACTCTTCAACTCTTCAATTCTTCAATTCTTCAACTCTTCAACTCTTCAATTCTTCAACTCTTCAATTCTTTAACTCTTCAATTCTTCAACTCTTCAATTCTTCAGTTCTTCGATTCTTCAATTCTTCAATTCTTCAACTCTTCAATTCTTCAGTTCTTCGATTCTTCAATTCTTCAATTCTTCAATTCTCTTAATTCTTCAATTCTTCAATTCTTCAATTCTTCAGTTCTTCAATTCTTCAATTCTTCAATTCTTCAATTCTTCAATTCTTCAATTCTTCAATTCTTCAATTCTCTCAATTCTTCAATTCTTCAATTCTTCAGTTCTTCAATTCTTCATCAGTTCTTCAATTCTGCAATTTTTCAATTTTTCAATTTTTCAATTTTTCAATTCTCTCAATTCTCTCAATTCTCTCAATTTTCACAATTGTCACAATTGTCACAATTCTCTCAATTCTCTAAATTTTCTCAATTGTGACAATTTTGTCAATTCTATTTATTTTGTCGATTGTCTAAATTTTGTTAATGCCTCAAATAAATATGTAACATTTACATAATAAGCATATGTGTACCAAAAACAAGTCCATACATATAAACGAAAATATTTACCAAAAACCCGATACGATTAAAAGCTCCACAATTTTCTTGAAAATCAGAGCAGAGAAAAGTGTTGTGCAGTGGCAGCGTTTGCGGACAGGGTTTCACCTTCACAGTTGACTCCCGTTCCAAACCGCAACGTAATTTCCCGTCGAAGCTTCTCCATCGGTCTTCGTGGTTGCGTTCAAGGTCGAACCGTGGTGTCTGGCTTGGTTCCCCTGGCTCGGTGTCCGCTGCAGCGAAACACATCCCTGGGAAAATCGGGAAAGCGGCTCCGACATCGATGCTTTGCTCCGGTTGGACAACTCGATGACTTTCGCGACAGAAACTCGAGCGGCTGAATCTAAACTCCGCTGCAGTCCTCGATTGTTCAGGAATTCGCAAGGCCTTTGGTCAAGGACGAGCATAAATCCGCTACGACTGGTAGTAAACTGAATTTTCGGATTCGATCTGCGACGATATGCTGGGTTGTACTTTTTTGGGGAAATTTAATTTTTTAACTATTTTGTGGTGGAAAGTTTTGTTTATGGATTTTGAATGATAGGTATGAAGTTAGAGGGTTAAATAGATAGGTATGGATTAATTGTATTGAGTCAATATTGGGTTAATAATATGCTGATTATTTGAACGTTCAGTAATAGATCGTTCAGTGGCTGCTCGCTAAATGACCGCGGGATATTGCTCCGCTTCGTATTGACCGCTTCACCGTAACTTTGGTGAATTAAACGATGAACAAAATAAGCAATTGTTTTTTGGAATTGAAGCTTTCAGAAGACTCGAATTTAACAAATTTCTGAATAGTCAAATCCCCAAATTCTCAATTCCTTAACTGTCTAATGCTAAAGTCCCTAACTTGCGAGACTTCCAACTTACTAAATTCCTAAATCTCTGAATCTCTGAATCTCTGAATCTCTGAATCTTTGAATCTCTAAATCTATAAATCTATAAATCTCTGAATCTCTGAATCTCTGAATCTCTGAATCTCTGAATCTCTGAATCTCTAAATCTATAAATCTATAAATCTCTGAATCTCTGAATCTCTGAATCTCTGAATCTCTGAATCTCTGAATCTTTGAATCTCTGAATCTCTGAATCTCTGAATCTCTGAATCTCTGAATCTCTAAATCTCTAAATCTCTAAATTTCTAAATCTCTAAATTTCTAAATCTAAATTTCTAAATCTCTAAATCTCTAAATCTCTAAATCTCTAAATCTCTAAATCTCTAAATCTCTAAATCTCTAAATCTCTAAATCCCTAAATCCCTAAATCCCTAAATCCCTAAATCCCTAAATCTATAAATCTATGAATCTCTAAATTATCAAATCTCCAAAGTCCCAAATCCTCAAGTACCCAATATTAAAATACCTAACTTGCTGTATCAACTTCCTAAATCCCTATACCCTAACTACTCACATTCCCAAATCCCCCAATTAATATCTCCAGCTCCCTAAATCAAATTCCCCCACAACCCATAAATTTCCCACTTTCCAAATTTCAATAAACCTTACACCTTGTGCCAATTCACAAGAACATAAATTCGTCATTAAATGAGTCCGCCATAACTTAACTGCATCTGCGTTCTAATTAGTGGTTATAATAGCGGCGGTAGACCTACCAGCCAACCTCATTATTATAAACATACTAGTTTTATGATGGAAACAATCCTTGACAGTATACACAAGTTTCTTCTCGTCTGCAACGAAACGTTACATAACTGCTCGAATACTATTTATAACCCTAAACTTTCCCGTCTTATTTATCGTCGATCGGTGCGCGACAAAGTTTTGTCTAGCCCATTAAGGACATAAGCGAACAAGTTATTACTGGGCCGTTGTATGAGATCAGCAAGTTGATCGTCCTCTTTATGTGATAGTCTGGCAAATTAAGAATACGCTATTTAATCGGAGATTTATTTATGGACATGTAGCTCTTTCTCGACTAGAGCATGGGTCTGGGTGGATTTTGGGTTTAATAGTGTTAGACACACTTATGTTCAGAACGTATATATTTATTTTACTTCATCTATATACTGTTATATGAGTACTTTATATTGTATACTGTTATATGTGTACTGCATACTCTATGCTGTATGTATACTCTATATATGTATATATGAATACTGTTTTGTTATTTTGAAATTTAAGAATGGCACTGTTTCAGTATACTCTTTATTCTAAGCGAAATGAAGGCTATGTTCAGTAGAGTTTAACAGACAGAGAAAATATTTATTCAACTCTACAGTTGAGTAACCTGGAACAATGTGCATCCTGCTAAATATGCAAATACCTTGTAAAATAGTCTTACAACACAAAATTATGTAGACCAAAGTATTATGACAGTTATACGTTAATTCTGTTATGTTGTGTGGACTCATTGCTTCAACGTGTCAGCCATAGGAAAATTGCTTAGTCAACTAGTTTTTCCATGATAAAATAGACGAACCCAATATTACAGTGTTATTAAAAGTACAATTGCAGTTTGTTTAAAAGAAACTATTTCAGTAGTTCTTGCTGAAGAAACCCGCTGTGCTACATGTGCATCCATTGATTTCAATATGGCGACCGTTACTCGTGACTGTAGCATAACTGTACTTGGTCAGTTAGTTTTTTAACATGTAAATAATATAGATTATATTAAAATATGCATAGGACACGGTACTATTCAAGTTAAATTAAACTATTTTAATTTTGCTTGAGATATACTTAGAGTTATTCTGTTTCGTGGGTGCTTCATTGATTTCAACATGGCTGCCACTACTCGTGACTGTAACATAACTATACTTGGTCAGTTAATTTTTGAGAATATAAATAATGTAGACTGTATATTCGAATATGCATAAAACACGATACTCTTCAAGATAAATAAAACTGTTTTAATTTTGCTTGAGATATACATAGAATTCTTTTTCGTGGATGCTTCATTGGTTCCAACATGGCTGCCACTACTAGTGACTGTAATCCACTGTTATCCTACAATGTAGTATAACGGATCAGTTCATTAAAATGTGAATAATGTGAACTACATATTACTATAACGTCATATAATATACAACTATCATATTTACACAGAACTATTTGAACGAACCTTGCTATCTAGCTGTCTAACTTTCGCCTCACTATTTGCTGTTTCGAATCCTGTCGAACATGATATACATCACCAGTGTAAAATTGTACTTGTTCAATGAATTCCATAAAATATGAACTACTAGTCCTACAATATAATACAACTAGTCTTACAACTAGTCCTAAAATATAATACAAGTACAACTAACCCTATAATACAAGTACATACGAAGTTCTACAATACAAGTACATCTGAATAAATTCCGTAAAATATAAAATACAACTACAGGTGTAACTAGTCTTACACCCTGTCCCAAAATACACCTAGTCCCAAAATACAAGTACAATTAAAATACAACATCTGAAGCCCTATAACAGAAGTCCATCCGAAGTCCCCCGAACAAATTTCATCACCGTATTACACGAAGAACCTCGGCCGGTCACCCCGATTCGTAAAATCAGGCCTATATCTACCGTTTCCAAGCAATCTGCTAAAGGCAAAGAGCACACGTTCGATCGGTCTACTTCGTTGCGTAACAGCTCGATTAAGTTATAGTCGGCCGACGACCGTAAGGTACTCCCCGTTTAGAGGCAATCCCTGTTATCAGTAGCGTGTTTTCGTCTTGTATCGGCCAAGGAGACAGACCTCGATATCGAAAGATCGATGGCATTTCCGTTTTGTGCATCCCTCGGGAGCACATAGCTCTTTCTCGAGCACACACTCAGTCACATTCGGTTCGAAGGCGGCACGAAGAGGGTAGAGGCCAGTGGGACACACACCACACCTGTACAGCACCGGTATTCGGGTCATGCATCTCGGCCACTTAGACTAGGTCACTACCTCCCTCGTTCGTCTCGACTCATCCCCCCTTACTCGATTTCCACCCCTTTTTTCCGCGGCCACGGCCTCTGTTATTCCCCTTTCTTATTCGTTCCCTTGAAAACATTTCATTCTTCCCCTTTCTCCGTCTACGACCTCTTTGCGACTCAATAGGCGAACAAAGGAGAGGCTCGCTCCTGAAGACCGACGATTGCCATCGATTCCAACAACGATATACTAACAACGATATTTCACGGAGGAGACTGCCAAAGAAATCGAGCCAGACTTTTGATCTGACATTGAATCGCTTTTTCTTGGAAGCCGGGAACTTTAATCATCTGCAGGAATTTGTTATTTCTTGGGAGTATTGATTTTAATGAGCTAGTCGATGTAAGAGGATTGTAATTGGTAATTAATTAGACCTTGGGGATGAGGGAAAAATTGGAGGAAGTTCGTTATTGCGAGCATTATTAGTTATAAGTAACCTTTTGTAAATTTATGTAGTTTTTATATTTGAAGTTGTGTGGCATTTATCATTTTTTGTTTAATAGCTTGTGGATTTGCAAATTCTTAATTGTTGAATTTAAGATTTTACTAATTTTTTACTAGTTAGCAACAAAATTTTCTAATATTTAAATCTAAAGTTATAAGTTATAAATTTTAGAATTTTATATTTATGAATTCTCAAATGTAATCTCTTAAAATTTTCTGATTTAATCTCCTCAAATTTTCTAACTTAAATTCCACAAATCTTGAAATCTAAATTTCTTAAATTTTCAAGTCTAAATTCCTTAAACTTTTACCTTCTTAGATTTAAGTTTTCAAATATAGAATTCTAGTTTCTTGTCAATCAATCGCACTATAAAATTTTGCACAACCCCTATCTCAATGTAAACATCTATATCGAGGGCCATATATCGAGACTACTCATCATTTTTCAGTTAATCCTCACTTTTGAACTATTCTCGTTACGTTCAGCGTTAACAATCACCTTCCAACCCTTCCCCATCTAATCAAACAAAAGAATTTGACATTCTTTTAAATTTGTAAAATTTTGAAATCAAAATTCCTCAAATTTTTACCTTCTTACATTAATAAATTTCTACTCCTCAAATTTTATTACATATAAAATTGTTATCCTTTGTCAATCAAGTACATTACAGACCTTTACACAACCCCTATCTCTGTCTCAATCTATATCGAGGGCCATATATCGAGACTACTCATAATTTCTCAATTAATCCCCACTTTTAAACCATTCCCGTTACATTCAGCATTAAAAATCCCCTTCCAATCCTTCCCCACCCAACCAAACAAAGAATTCGTCAAACTTTTAAATTTTTCCATATATCAAATCTAAATTTCTCAAATTTTCAAGTCTAAATTCCTGAAATTAACTTCTTACGTTCAAATTTTCAAATATAAAATTCTAATACCTTGTCAATCTATCACATTATAGGACTTTACACAACCCCTATCTCAATGTGAACATCTCCATCGAGGGCCATATATCGAGACTACTCATCATTTCTCAATTAATCCTCACTTCTAAATCATCCTTGTTATGTTCAGTATTAAAAATCCCCTTCCAAACCTTCCCCATCTAATCAAACAAAAGAATTTGTCACTCTTTTAAATTCGTAAAATTTTGAAATCAAAATTCCTAAAATTTTACCTTCTTACATTCACAAATTTCTATACCCCAAATTTTCAAATATAAAATTATAGTCCGTTGTCTATCAAGTACATTACAGACCATTACACAACCCCTATCTTAATACCCTCATCGAAAGCCATATATCGAGACTACTCATCATTTCTCCACTTCTAAACCATCCCCGTTATGTTCAGCAGTAACAGCCCTGTTCCAACCCTTCCTCACCCAACCAAACAAAAAAAATTCATCCCAAAACAAAGTTCATCCCATTTCTCCCTGTACAAAGGTCCGTAAATCGAAGAGCGTGTCTCCGGAGCGATGCAGCCGCTTCCGGTGCATCGACGCACCTGGAAAATAGGGGTTGCACGATGGTGGTGCTAGACCTTGAAGCTACTCGAAACCGGGGCAGTGTCCCGAAGAGAGATCCGCGCAGTCGTGGAGCGGGTTCGAGCGTGTACGCGCCGAGGTTGGCCTAGATCGGGGCTGCCCCGTCGCTAAACTCGGTGTTCACACCCGGTGAATCTAGAACAGAGGCCGACTGGTTCGATTCCCTCGAGAGGACTCTGTCGTTACGTTTTCCGTAAATCTTCATCAACTCCGCGGGCAAACGGAAACGTGTCTGTTTCCTTTTTCTTGCGTTTTGTCGCGGAATCGCGCGTTCCTGGTTGCTCGTTTTTTTGTCGGAGGGTTGAAGGTCGCCTCGGCGAAGGACGAGCGCAGGGAAGGATGAACCTCTTTTTTTTTCAGGGGGAAGCTCCGGGGGAAATTGATTTTGAAGAACCGAGGGGTGGGTCTCGAAACTTGATTTAATGGAGCGCGCCGGGTGACTGTAGAAGCGATAAACCGATAGTTGCAGTATTTTATACTTTTATGCGGATATTATGAGCTCACTGAATATTATTTATTTTGTGTTGCGGTAGGACTTTTTTAGATAGGGTAATCGGTGAAATTATTGGAGGGAGGTTTTATCTAGCTCTGGTTTTATTGCTAGAGAAATGATGAAAACAAGAGCTGATAAGCTGACTTTGAATAAGTCGTACAGTGCATTTGAGATAAATTGTTTATAATTTATTTTCAAAACGTTTCAAGTACAGCTATGTGCAAGATTATATTTTTTTGGAGAATATTAACTTTTCACATGTGGGATATACCATCAGTAGTAGATTTTGTCAAATTCTGGTAAGGATGCAGAAATTTAGGAATAGTGGTAACTGGGGATTTAGGAATATAGGGGATCCCTAGATGTGAGGATCTCTCAGGATGTGAATTTTTGAAAATGTTAGAATTAGAGAATGTGAGATGTGATGTGAGGATATGGAGGTATGAGTATCTAGGGATTCAGATATTTGGAAGTGTGAGATTTGCAAATGAGTGAATCTATAGATGTGAGGACTTCGAAATCTGAGAATCTTCTGATCTAACATTCATCATCATTTGGTTGAACATCCACGAATATAAGAATCCAGCTTTGTGAAGATCTGGGTCCACAAATCTACAAATCTCCCATCATAGAGATCTGGGTGCAAAAACCTACAAATCTAACATTTGGGTCCACAAACCTACAAATCTTCCATCTAGCATCTGGGTCCAAAAATCTGCAAATCTCCCATCTAACATCTGGGTCCAAAAATCTAGAAATCTTCCATCTAACATCTGGGTCCAAAAACCTTCAAATCTGCCATCTAACATCTGGGTCCAAAAACCTAAAAATCTCCCATTTAGCATCTGAGTCCAAAAACCTACAAATCTCTTATCTAACATCTGGGTCCAAAAACTCACAAATATCCCATGTAACATCTGAATCCAAAAATCTACAAATCTCCCATCTAACACTTTGGTCCAAAAACTCACAAATCTCTCATCTAACATGAAGAAACTAATCCAAAAATCCGACGACCCTCAGAAAACCTCAGGACCCAAATCTCAAAACATCCAACAACATAACCTCTCTAAAACACCCCACATCTTCACAACCCATCGACTCAACCTCAGTGAACCTCAGCGAAAGTTCCATGAAAGTTTTCCTACATGAAAAATACATTTAATATTTCTCCGATAACTCTTGTCGTCCAAATATTTATGTATGACAGCGTAAACAGACCCTTACAAAAATCTGCCGGTATCAGAAAACTTCCTTTCTTGCACCTTTTGGTCGTTCACCGTGAAGTAACCGGGTGTTTGATCCTTTTTATATGGATCCATCGGCCGTAAAGTGCAGCATTTGTAGTGTGCTACAACAGACGGTCACGTATCGCTCGCGACAGGATAAACGATGCAGCCCTAAGAAACTGTGGTGTGTGGGTCTCCGTGTGCACGTTCGGGCAGTCGATACGACTTCCGGTATTGTCGGAGAATTGTCTATGTCAGGTCGATAAACATTATCGTCGCGTTTCCATTCAATGGCCTTCGCACGATCGATATTTACGAGCTTTCGCGAGTCGATAATGGCGGGACGAGTCGCTTTTCGACGGGGTCCGTGTTTCCTGGCCTTTTGGTCTGTTTTATCGAGCAAATATACTGCGGGGATTTTCTATAGAATACGTTCTGATAAAAATGGCCGAATGTGTTTGGTTCATTGTACACGTTTGATGACACGGTTTGTTATTCTGATGCTGGATTTTTTAGGAGAAAGCAAATAATTTTGTTAGATCATTTATTTAAGTTGTAAATAATTTTATGTGTTAGATTGTAATTCATATAAGTAATGAATAATTTTATATATTAGCTCTTATTGATTAGAGAAAGCATGTTCTAGATATGAAGCTACATATGTACATAAAGATATGAACAAATAAAAATATGTGCAAGTAAATGATTATCAGTAGCATAATTATTGCAAGCATGAATAACCTGTACAAGCCTATAAATAATTAAAAATTCGAATAAACTCGAAATGTGCATATGACATATTCATATATGTACATGTGTATATGAAGCTAAATAAATTGATGTATATAAAGAAGTAACAAAATACAAATATATGCAACTGAATAATTATGGCAAGCATAAATAACCTGTACAAGCCTATAAATAATTAAAAATTCGAATAAAATCGAAATGTGCAAATAACACATATGCATGTGTGCACATATATGAAGCTAAATAAATTGATGTACATAAAGAAGTAACAAAATACAAATATACACAACTGAATAATTATGGCAAGCATAAATAACCTGTACAAGTCTATAAATAATTAAAAGTTCGACTAAAATTAAATTCAATTGAATTGTTCTGAATTAGAATTGTGCATATAACATATATGCATATGTGTACACATATGAAGCTGTATAAATTGATGCATATAAAGAAGTAAAAAAGTATATATACATCTGAATAATTGGAACAAGCATAAATAACCTATACAAGCCTATAAATAATTAAAAGTTCAAATAAAATTAAATTTAATTGAATTGTTCTAAATTAGAAATGTGCATATAACATATACGCACATGTGCATACATATGAAACTAAGTAAATTCATATATATATAAAGAAGTAAAAAAATACAAATACACCTAAATAATTATCACAAGAATAAATAACCTAACAAGCGTATAAACAATTAAAAATTCGACTAAAATTAAATTCAAATTAATAAAACTTGAATTCCCCAATTAAACGTTACCGAGCAAATTATACCCAGAATTGTTCAGTCTCCACTATGCAACACGGAAGCTTTGAAGACAAGATAACACCGGAAAAGAGAAGCATTTCTTAGTTGCAGAAGTAACACAATGTATCTTTGACAGCGGTTGACGGATTAGTTTGCGGGAACAATGGCTTTTGTGCGCCGGTAGAAACAAATCGCCAGCGGCTGACTCGTCGAAGAAAGAATCGAGATGTACAACATCGAATGAGATAGAGGCGTAAAAACGAGAAACAACGTTGAAATCTCGGACGTAAAAAATCTGTCCGTTAAAGACGCCGAATAAAAAAAAATGGGACGCGTGGTTGTGACTCTTGCTTCGTTTAAAAGGACGGAGACTCATCAAGGGTAAGAAAAGAAGGGGGCTAAATGAGACCCGCGTGTAATAACGTCGGGAAAGAAGTTTTCGCGTCGATACTCTTCCGCTTCTGAGAACGACAAGGCTTTTAAATGGAACGCGGTTCGCTAATATTTCCTAGCTTCTTTGGGGTTGATTAAGAACTTGACGGAAATCGATGATGGCGAACGGCAGCGGAAGAAAGTTGATTGTAAGACACCGGGGTGGAGATTGCAAGTTTCCATTTTGCGGCTGTGCGAGCGGACAGCTTTCAGGCTGCACAAAGGGTCACTTAAAAGTTGAATAGATGAATTTTTTTAACGACTTAAAGGTTAATAGATCGCAGTCGTTGATTAATTGCCGGATGGTTTTATATACTGTGACGGTTCATAATTCACTTTTACTCATGTGGGCAATTAGATGTAGTTTCAAAGTGAAATATCTTTTTAAAATTTCTTGTGATTATAAGGAAATTTTTTTTGGCAATTTATATGTGGAAGAGCAATAATAAAATATAATTATGTGCGATATGGGAGAATGCAGTTATATGCGATATAATGAAATATGTAATATAGTACAATGCAATGCAAATAGCTACATGTTGTATTTGACACATACTGCATTACACACACGTTGTATTTGTCGTATGTTGTGTTTAACACATGTTGTATATGGCACATATTACATTACACACATGTTGTATTTGTCATGTGTTGTGATTGACACATGTTGTATATGGCACATATTACATTACACACATGTTGTATTTGTCATGTGTTGTGATTGACACATGTTGCCTTTGCCACATATTACATTACACACACGTTGTATTTGTCATGTGTTGTGTTTAACACATGTTGTATATGGCACATATTACATTACACACACGTTGTATTTGTCATGTGTTGTGTTTAACACATGTTGTATATGGCACATATTACATTACACACACGTTGTATTTGTCATGTGTTGTGTTTAACACATGTTGTATATGGCACATATTACATTACACACATGTTGTATTTGTCATGTGTTGTGATTGACACATGTTGTTTTTGCCACATATTACATTACACACACGTTGTATTTGTCATGTGTTGTGTTTAACACATGTTGTATATGGCACATATTACATTACACACATGTTGTATTTGTCATGTGTTGTGTTTAACACATGTTGTATATGGCACATATTACATTACACACATGTTGTATTTGTCATGTGTTGTGTTTAACACATGTTGCATTTTCCACATACTGCATTACACACATGTTGTATTTGTCATATGTTGTGATTGACACGTATTATATTTGACACATATTACATTACACACACATTGCATGTGTCATATGTTGTGTTTGACACGTGTTACCTTTGTCACATATTATATTACACATACGTTATATATCAACGCCTTGTACTTATCATGTATTTTATTTCTACTTATTATACATTGACATCCTGCATTTTTACACATTTTACTTTGACGCATTAAATTCCTCACATGTCGTATTCATACGCATCACATATCCACACATGTCGTATTACTCATATGTTGTATTTACACAACTTGTATGTGTCCCTCATATTTGTACTCGTTGTTTTGTCAATACAAGACAATAACGTCTTGTATTTCCACACATTCTTGTCACATTACATCTGTCACATGTACTTGTCCACATTACATATCATACGTATTAGTCATATGTTGTATTTATACAAGTTGTATGTGTCACGTGTTGTATTTATACAAGTTGTACATGTCACGCGTTGTATTTATCACAGACAGTTTTAACACGTGTCGTATTTCCACGCGTCGCATTTGTTTCATTTAATTACCGTATCAAATTCTGTCGCTGAAGAGCGAGCTGCCGGCAACAACGACGATCATCGGCTACAGTGAAAACGAGCGGGTTTAAAATTATTATCGATGGACCGTGAACGAGATTAACGGTGGAAAGTGTCGGCCTTGAACGAGATACAATACGGCTGCATTTACCGATATACAACGAGGGAGTCGTTAGCGAAAAGCCGAGATTCTCAAATTGCAATGTACATATATGTGCTATATAAAGAGTGTCCTGACGAATGCTACCATTACAGGATCCAAGAACCATTTACGGAGAGTGCATAAACGGAGAACAGACAATTGCTGTATTATATACTTCCGATGAGGTATTTTATTATCGGATATTTTAATAAATAAGACAAATATTGAACGAGGCAAATTTCGATAACTCGTACTACTGAATAGGACATCCCTCTAGTTAAAATGACCCTTCAGAACGTATGATCATATAAGCACAACATACTGGAACACAAGACTACAATATAATAAAAATTCGAGCTCGTGGAAATTTGAACGACAGAAATTGTAACTTATGGAAAATTGAAAATTTGGAAAATTGAAAAATATTTAGAAGGGTAGAAATTTACCTTCTGGAAATTGACAAGTGTAGATAACTCAGAAGTGTAGAAATTTGAAAATTTGCTTATTTAGAAGGGTGGAAATTTACTTTCTGGAAATTGACAGATTTAGATAACTGAAAAGTGTAGAAATTTAGCTTTTGGAAATTCAGAAACTTAGAAATTAAAAAATTTCGACAGAATTCTGACCAAATCAAAATACTTGCAGTCTCACCAACTCATGGGTTGATATCGATCCAATTCACAACACTTTCATGCAATATAACAAGAGGTTACATCCGAGTTTCCCCGATAAGAACAATTCCCTTCCAATCCCTTATCGTCCTATAGAAACCTGTTTCCTGAGAAACCCGTAGAGTAAACGACACAAAAGGAGGAGCATAGACAGTTACCCAATCGATCCAGACATCTTTGCCATTATATGCACCCGTCCGATTCTGTTATGATGTCTTGGCAGTAACTTTATCAGCAATTTCATGGCACCGGTACACATTTCATTTGTAGTCTGATGTTCGAAGGCCACCTTATCGAAAGCCATTTCCGATATGATTGATTTGGCAATCTTTACAGAGAAACAATCACGATTTCAATTGAATTTATAATGATGAAAATCTTGGCGGTGGTATTGCCAAATATTCGCATGCAGTAATGTGCAATAATAATCATAGTCTGTGGTAATATAAGGAGAGTCTAGAGACTTCAGACTTCTAATCAAATAAACTTGTAAATATCCACATCTCTATTCGTTAAAAAACATATTATTCGTGTGTACGTATCAGTCTCTATTTAACAAATGCTTCAATCATCATATGTACACAATATCCATAGATCTCCATTTGCCTTGATCTTAATTGTTCTTCAAATACTTATATGTCCAAATTTTTATATTCTTTCATCTCATTATCCTTAGCTACCTAATTTTAGAGATCCTAATTTTTTCAGATTTCAAGTGTTTATATTCCTACATCCATATATACTTAGATATAAATATCCCTAGATCCAGATATACCTAGATCCCAATCACCCTAGATTCAAATCACCCTAGATCCCAATTACCTTAGGTTCCAATCACCCTAGATCCCAATTATTCCAAGTTCCCAATCTCCCAAGTTCCCAATCTCCCAAGTTCCGAATCTCCCAAGTTCCGAATCTCCCAAGCTCCCAATCTCCCAAGTTCCCAATCTCCCAAATTCCCAATCTCCTAAATCCCAAATCTCCCAAGTTCCCAATCTCCTAAATCCCAAATCTCCCAAGTTTCCAATCTCCAAAATCCCAAATCTCCCAAGTTCCCAATCTCCGAAATCCCAAATCTCCCAAGTTTCCAATCTCCCAAATCCCAAATCTCCGAAGTTCCCAATCTCCCAAGTTCCCAATCTCCCAAGTTCCCAACCTCCCAAGTTCCCAATCTCCCAAGTTCCCAATCTCCCAAGTTCCCAATCCCCCAAGTTCCCAATCTCCCAAATTCCCAACCTCCCAAGTTTCCAATCTCCCAAGCTCCCAATCTCCTAAATCCCAAATATCCCAAGTTCCCAATCCCCCAAGTTCCCAATCTCCCAAGTTCCCAATCTCCCAAGTTCCCAATCTCCTAAATCCCAAATCTCCCAAGTTCCCAATCTCCTAAATCCCAAATCTCCCAAATTCCCTATCTCCCAAGTTCCCAATCTCGCAACTTCCCAATCTCCCAAGTTCCTAATCCCTCAAGTTCCCCATCTCCCAAGTTCCCCATCTCCCAAGTTTCCAATCTTCCAAGTTCCCCATCTCCCAAGTTTCCAATCTTTCAAGTTCCCAATCTCCTAAATCCCAAATCTCCCAAGTTCCCAATCTCCTCAATCCCAAATCTCCCAAGTTCCCAATCCCCCAAGTTCCCAATATCCCTAAATCCCAATATCCCTAACTCCCAATATCCCTAATCCCTATATTCCTCCAACCAACATCACAATATCCCTATTTTCGCCAAAGCACCTAAACCACAACTCAATAAACTATTCACGTCCCAACGAAACTGGATCAAGTCGCTAATTTCGTGGAGGAGAAAATAGACGAAAAAGTGATCCCATAAGTGGTTCAATAGGTAAACTAAAAGGTTGGCCACGTGTTTCACGAGAAAACGAACGACTCGCATAGACGTTGAACTTTCGAGCGAACACGATAATATCGTGTGCATAGAAACAGCGTTTCATACACGCCTCCCTTTCCCCATGGAACGAAAACTCTTGGCAGTCACGCGACGCTGAGCACCGATTTGCCTTCATTTGCCGTCCCTGCGCTGTCTCTGGCCCTGCTGCGCCGCTGTTCTGCCCTGATCGGCTCTCGCTCCTTTCCCAACCCCTCGACCGATAAAACGGAACCGGTTGTGGGATTTCAGTCAAGCAAATTCATGCGGTTTCCTAGACGAACGTTCCTGTCGTTTGTAGCCCGATTACCAGACACAGACTCAGGCGGGACGACTTCATCGATCGGGTGCTTCGTTCGAGGAACTTTCACAGGGAATTTCTTGCCTTTGATTGAAATAGTTTTTCATTCTTCGGATTCTGGGGAATTCATCTGCATAAACTGATTGGGTGGATTTTTGTGGATTAGTTGGGTTAGGTTGGGTTAGCTTGGATTTGGTAGGTGGATGTGCGCTGGTGATGCCGCCATTTTGGGGATTTTGGGCGGGGAAATGGAGGGACTTAAGGAAAATTCTTCAATTTTTAATTAACTTAATTTGTAAATGTTCAAGTTCAAAATTTTCAAATGTTCAAGTCTGGAGTTTGTGTATTTTCAAGTCATCAAATTTCCAATTTTTTAATTATTAAATTTTTAAATTTTCAAATATTCAAGTCTGGAGTTTGTGTATCTTCAAGTCATCAAATTTTCAATTTTTTAATTATTAAATTTGTAAATTTTTAAGCTTAAGATTTTCAAATATTCAAGTCTGGAGTTTGAGTATTTTCAAGCCATCAAATTTTCAATTTTTTAATTATTAAATTTGTAAATTTTCAAATATTCAAGTCTGAAGTTTGAGTATTTTCAAGTCATCAAATTTTCAATTTTTTAATTATTAAATTTTTAAATTTTCAAATATTCAAGTCTGGAGTTTGTGTATCTTCAAGTCATCAAATTTTCAATTTTTTAATTATTAAATTTGTAAATTTTTAAGCTTAAAATTTTCAAATATTCAAGTCTGGAGTTTGAGTATTTTCAAGCCATCAAATTTTCAATTTTTTAATTATTAAATTTTTAAATTTTCAAATATTTAAGTCTGGAGTTTGTGTATTTCAAGTCATCAAATTTTCAATTTCTTAATTATTAAATTTGTAAATTTTCAAGTTTGAAATTTCTATGTTCTCAAATATCCAAACTTGAAATCTTCTGAACAGTCTCCAAAAGCGTAAAAGCCAGGAAAGAATATGAATCGATAAAATATCAAATTTGGAAATTCTAAGGAAGATAAAAGACAGAACGAAGACAATTTCGAAGTCGATTGAGAATCGTAGAACGATGAAAAGGTCGGAATCAAACGGGAAGGTCCTCGACGAAAGCACTTTTTCTTTCTCCGCGAAATCGAAGGCTACTTGACCGAGGCTTCTCGAGGGTTCAAACTGGCGGCTAGTTTGAATTTCAATTTAGCAGCGGGAAACGACGACTGCGCGTTCATTTTCCTGTCCTCTCGAGGAACACTTCAATCGCTGGGTCAAGTCGAGAATGTACATTCTCGCTCAAAAATCACTCAGACATTTTAACTAAACAGTTTGCTATAATTATAAAATTTTAATATTTTAATAGAATACAATTTTAATTTTTAGTGAAATTCGGTATTCTAATTCAATGTGAACGGAAATGAAAATTAATAATTTACTATTTATTATGAATTTTCAATAATGTACTATTTACCAATGTTTTTGAATTTTCTAATAATAAAAACAAAAATTAATAATGTATTATTAACTCATATTTTCTTAATTTACTATTAAAAAAAAAATATTAATAATGTACTATTCACTAATGTTTTCTAATTTTCTATTAATAAAAGCAAAAATTACTAATGTACTATTTACTAATGTTTTTTAATTTTCTATTAATAAAAACAAAAATTAATAATGTACTATTTATCAATGTTTTTTAATTTTCTATTAATAAAAACAGAAATTAATATTGCACTACTTACTAATGTTTTTTAATTTTCCATTAATAAAAACAGAAATTAATAATATACTATTTTCTGAAATTTGTTAAATTTATTCTTAATAGAAATAAAAATAAAAATGCTAATAATTAAACATTTTAATTCCAAGTAAAATTAGTTAACTTATTTGAAAATTAATTTTAGAAGTCGAGACAGTAAAATTAAAATAATTAGAATTTTGTAAACATCTCCAAAAAATATCATTTTAATTGTTACAACACAAATAACAATTTAAAGAGTACAATCTCTTTTTACGTTTAATAAAATTAATTATGTGTATGTTTAGTACAAATTTATATAACAATTGATCCGAAACTTTTAAAAACAAAATTAAATAAAAGTAAAATGAACAAAATATTCGAGTTTCAATTTGTTAAATAATTTGACGTTCAACTTGTAAAGTTGCCGTCAAGAATTGCCACGGACATTTCAAAGAAATTTTCTTGCCGAGCGATACAATTTTGTAACCGGATGAAACTTCCTCGCATTTTCCTGCATTTTATTAGAAATTCCAATGCCGATGCGAAACATCGAGATTAATCAAGCTCGAAATCTCGGCAGCGTGCATGTGCAAAGTAGACAACGATTCATCTCTTTTATACGAACGATGTTGTCTTTTACGACTAGGATTTCTTTCCTGTCCGGCCTTGAAACGCGTTGCGTTGAATAATGTCGAAGAACGAAATGGTAACTCGCGAGCGTATGGACCTTGAAACTTTGTTACCAAGATTTATAATGCGATTACGAACGAAATAAATTGTATGTTTGTAAATAATTAACGTTTAGCTACTGAACCCCTTGCACCATGATTTATTTGTCAGGTGCGTCGGGCAGAACTCTAACTAATAACAGCTACAATATTAAAGCCAAGAAAGATGAAATGTTACACCAACTTTGCATCAATCGTTAACTATTGAAAAATTGGACTTGAACTCCAAATTGAAACTTTACTCTAAATTTATTAGGAATTCGAGCAAAATACTTCACAGGCGAAGTGTGTCACATATGCGTCATGAGTGCGTCACGAGTGTGCCATGAATACGTTATGGCTGCGTCTTGAGTGCGTCATGAATAAGTCAAGGGTGCGTCACGAGTGCGTCGTAAATAAGTCAAAGGTGTGTCACAAGTGCGTCACAAATGCATCATAAATGCGTCAAGGGTGTGTCAAGGGTGCGACTCGCACGGTTACATCTCGAGTGTGTCAAGAGTGCGTCGCGAGTGCGTCATGAACACGTTATGATTGCGTCTCGAATGCGTCATGAATAAGTCAAGGGTGCGTCACGAGTGCGTCACAAATAAGTCAAGGGTATGTCACGAGTGCGTCACGAATGCGTCAAGGGTGCGTCAAGGGTGCGTCAAGAGTGCGTCAAGGGTGCGACTCGGTTACATCTCGATTGCGTCAAGGGTGCGTCGCGAGTGCGTCATAAACACGTTATGATTGCGTCTCGAATGCGTCATGAATAGGTCAAGGGTGCGTCACGAGTGCGTCGTAAATAAGTCAAAGGTGTGTCACAAGTGCGTCACAAGTGCGTCATAAATGCGTCAAGGATGCGTCAAGGGTGCGACTCGGTTACATCTCGAGTGCGTCAAGGGTGCGTCGCGAGTGCGTCATAAACACGTTATGATTGCGTCTCGAATGCGTCATGAATAAGTCAAGGGTGCGTCACGAGTGCGTCATAAATAAGTCAAGGGTATGTCACGAGTGCGTCACGTATGCGTCAAGGGTGCGTCAAGGGTGCGACTCGGTTACATCTCGAGTGCGTCAAGGGTGCGTCGCGAGTGCGTCATTAACACGTTATGATTGCGTCTCGAATGCGTCATGAATAAGTCAAGGGTGCGTCACGAGTGCGTCGTAAATAAGTCAAGGGTGTGTCACGAGTGCGTCATGAATGCGTCACGTATGCATCATGAGTGCGTCACGAGCGAAACCAGTCAAAATAATACACTTAATTGTATCAGAAACGTAGAAATCGGTGATTTACGAGACAGTAAATATTTCAGATAGCAAAACAAAGAAGAGGGTAACCGATACGTATCTGTTTAGGTATAATTTATGTGACAGCGGGTTTTCGTTTCGTGCGTAATTGCAGTGGCAAAGAATTCGTACAATTTCGATAATCAACGTTTCGTTTGAACTCGACCGATCGTATCACAGCATTGACTGAGTTTTCTCTGTAATTAATTCCAAACGTTACGAAAGCTACTGGTATTTGCCAATCAAATTTTATTAGCTTTACCAACACCAATAGGAATTCCAGTATCATTAAAAAATAGAGTGGAATTTGAACAAAATTGGTCGGTGCTTATAATTTGGTGAAATATTATTTTCTTTAGAGTTGTTTACTTACTTAATTATTATACCTCATTTCACTATTTTATTACCTCGTTCATTTCTGTTTTTATATCATGGTACTGGTACTTTAGTTGCCCAGTTCACTATTGCACTATTTCAGTATTTTTTGTCCACTTTATTCAGTTATTATATCACTATACGTTTTTACTATTAGATCATTAGATTATTGTTTTATTAGTCTGTCATTTTGTTTCACTATTTCGATATTTCACTGCATACATACATGTACACATGTGTGTGCATATGTACGAATGCTGAGAAAATTCATACATGTACTCAAAGTGTATGCAATGTGCTCTGAGAATACTCATATGTGCTCATATATGTATGCAAAGTTACAACACTCATATGTATACATACATTTATGCATACTTGGAATACTCATACATGTGTACTTTTGTGTATATTGAGAATCTTCATATGTATGCATAGGTACAAGTACTCACATGTGTGCATATGTGTATTCAGAATCTTCATATGTATGCATACATACGTCTACTCAAAATGCACATATGATGCATATGTAACGCATACCAAAAGCATATGTACACATATGCCAGATCATACGTGTAGACAATACACATATTCAAAATATACACATATGTACTTAGCTATTGTACACATACATACCTAAAATACTCATATGTATGCAGACTCAAAATGTTCATATGCATACATCCTCAAAGTGTTCATATGCATACACGTACATAAACTAGCACAGCTACCCAGCCTCAATAAAATTCTGGAAAGTTTTAATTTATACAGACATTCACGAGAACAAGAAACTGATTCAGATTTTATCAAGTACAGCAGTACATTAATTAATTCATCGATTTCTGAGTGACACGAATAATCACGTGTCCACTAATAATAGTGCAGTTACCGGTTAACTACGCTCATCAATATTCACTCACACGAATATTTGACCACTATAAGACCACATCGATCAACTTCCACCGTGCCAACTTTTCCATCGGATCTCGTTTACGATTCAACTCTGACTGACTTTCGCAAGGAGCTAAAATCTCCATACGCGTATCACGTATCACCGTAACCAATTCTGTTCCGCATATTTTTCCCTGTGTCTGCTGTTTAATCATTTCCCTGAATGGCCGTTACGTAACCGCTTGCATAACCTCGAACCCGGGGTAAAATGATCCGACGACTCTCGTCGCCTCGGAATTGAATGTTTTAAAAAAGAAAATGGAAACAGGGAGCGCTTAAACATTTCAATTAGAACCGGTTGGAGCACTTCGCAGCCGGTTAACGAGACCTCTTCAGCATTCAGACTTCGGTAAATGGTCAAGGTCGACGACGACACGAAAACTCCCTAAAAGCTCCTCTGTAATCACGATCGAGAACTAGCCTGCAGCTCCTCGAGGCTCGGCCATTAAGTTCTCGTCGAAACGGACAACTCGATCATAAAGTTCTTCGTCGATTTGTCTCAATTATCGGGTAACAGGCTCGCAATTAAAGCTATTCGCATAGTTTATGAGTTGTTCCAGACATTTTCCTTTATTCCGTGTGTGCACGGTCAACGTCAACAGAGCGTAGACGGTGAAAGTAAAATGGGCGAAACGTGATCGGTGATCGGGAAATTTTGACATTTGCCGACTAATTTA
Organism: Megachile rotundata; assembly: GCF_050947335.1. NCBI lineage: Eukaryota > Metazoa > Arthropoda > Insecta > Hymenoptera > Megachilidae > Megachile > Megachile rotundata. Next base: position 8,831,135 of record NC_134995.1, read on the forward strand.
CTTGCGTATTTATGACGGTTGTTAAATTTGATATTGGGTTACTGGACTGCTTTTTTATTGAGTTAAGGTTGTTGATTCATGGTTGCATTAAGTTGGAGACTGATTTCTTTGGTAAATGATTTGAGGGTTATGGTTAGGATGTTTGAGGTTATGAGTGTTAATGGGAAAATGGAAGTTAGAGAAGAGAGTGTATGATCTCGATATATGGCCCATATGAGGTTGTGGAAAGTGGGATAGGAGCCATATAAGAAATTTTCGGTTGCTTTCTTTGGTGAAGTATTGTTGGAAAGTTTGTAGATTGCAAATTTTCGATTTTGAAACTTTTTAATTTGGAAATTTGTTCTACTTCTGAATTTTTTTATTTTTGTGCCTTTGAATTTGGGAATTTTAGAAATTTAAATTTCTGGTTTTAAATATTTTAATTTCCATATTTCTAGATTTCTAAATTTTTAAATTCAAGTCAACCTAAAATTCCAAGTTTAAGAATCTCTAAATTTTTAAAGTTAGGTTAAGTTAGGTTAGGCCAGGTTAGATTTCTAAATTTCCAAGTTTAAGAACCTCTAAATTTCTAAAATTATGTTATGTTAGGTTAGGTTAGATTTATAAATTTCCAAGTTTTAAAATCTCTACATTTTTGAAGTTATGTTAGGTTAGGTTAGGTAATGTTAGGTTAAATTTATAAATTTGCAAGTTTACGAACTTCTACATTCCTAAAGTTAGGTTATGTTAACTTATATTAAGTTAAATTAATTTTCCAAATTTCTAAATTTCTAAATTTCCAAATGTAAGAACCTTTAAACACCAAAAATCTCTAAAAATTCCCTAGATACTTGAGGTTCCCATAATAGCACACAAAAGGAAAGATGCAAAGATTAACACCGATGTCGTAACAACCTCCCAAGCGATTGTATCTCTCGAAAACTGACGTTCTCGGTTCACCTCGCCTCTAACCACAGTATTTAACATTAAAGGTTGATATTATCTCGTGTTAATCGTCTGAGGAATGTTAAAAAATCCGTGGCAGCTTTCTTTACGCGCGAACAGGCGAATTAAACGACTCATAAATTATACCCTTTATCGAATCTACAGTTCTCTGTGCAATAACCGGGAATAACGTGTAACTGAAAGAAAAGTGAAATACGAAATTGGCGTATAGGAAAGCCTGTACTTTAGCTTGCCATTATTTTTCGCGATTAAAGATCACCTTTATGCACACTTGTATTTTATCTCGAATACTATATACATGTATTATAGTATTTTACCTCAAAAATATTTGACAAAACATCATCTTGACTAGAATTTATTTTGTACTTGATGACTAGAGGGTGCTCCAAAGAATTTTTACGTTTTACAAAAGCTCGGAGTGGACGTTAGTGACATTGGTGACACAAACAGTGTCTTTTCCATTCAGCTAAAATTTGAGTGGAGAATTACAAATGACGTATGAAGTCCCAAACTGAGCAATTAATACGCAATACCTACATGAATAGAAAACTGCAGACTGCTAAGGTTAACCTCACAACCACATGTGACTAACAAATCAAAAATCGCTAGAATGTAATGACTCGGGTCTTACTGCTGTTCGATTTGAAACTACAAACGTGAACGAAAAACTATCGCTAAAAACTTGTATCGAGGTCTCTTGTAATCTGTTCCAATATCGACTACAAGAATGCGTGGATTGTCCACAGTGCAAAGTTTCCGAAGAATTTCAATTTTAATTTTTCGATTTTAATTTAACGCCAGATTACGCGTTTCTCGCGAACGATTCTTTCCATCGGGAATTAATCGTCTTTAATCGCGAAGTATACAAGGTCAGACCATGATCTTCGTGGTCGAAGGACACTGTCCCACTGAAAATTATCCCCCGTTGCATTTGTTTCATCCGGTATTTTTTATCGTCTTATACTTTCTGAGGAAGTAGTGATACTAATTCTGAGGAAACATTCTCTGCTATCGAAGCTAGCCACATCATGACGATACGTTCATGCAATCATAGTGGTGCATATCGGATTTATTCAATGGCGAAAGTTCGGAAGCGTCACGTTGCCAAAACATGGTTGATTGGAAGCAAGCCTCGAATTTTTCTGGATTTCGCTGAAACTTTTTCAACGGAAGACTTCGTTTCTATTCGATCTCTTCCCTGTGGATGGATATGTCGGCCCAAACTCGCTCTACTCCGCTGAATGAATATTTGCGACATCGTCTTCGATGTGCACTCGAATCTGTCGATATCTGGATTCTGTAAATAAATGAAACATGGCTGACGCGCACTGTTCGATATATTTTATGAAAACAAAATTGTTTCTCATCGTTTTATCCTACCGGGGCTTCGAGATGGGACAGGTTTCTCGACTTTGACGTTCGCTGCATGATTCTGGGTATATATTTTTATTTGTTCTTTTTTTTGAAATGGAAAATATTGAAAATTGTTGGAAGATGTTGGAAAATATTGGAGGATATTGGGGATGTCCTTTGTAATGTTTTTTAAAGAAATTCATAAATATTAGTGTGGAGGTTTATAATGAAATTTAAGTGTCCACATATGATGTGGTAGCTAAGGTGATAATACACATACAGATATTATTAAAAATATTTTTATGTTATTTACTGTATTTATTATTCACTATTGCAAGTAGTTGATACAAGTATTTTCAGTTATATACGCAAAATTCGTAAATAGTAATAGATGCATATGTAAGTGTCCACATATGTGTGACGTAGTAGCTAAGCTGATAACACACATAGAAATATTACCAAACATTTTTATATCATTTATTATTTTTGTTATTCACTGTTGCAAGTGATGTGAGATATGTAAATAAAATTATTAAATAATATGGGTAATTCATGTGTGACTTAAGTGTCCACATATGGTGCCAGCTAAAGTATCCACACAAATACAAAAATTACCAAATAATTTTACATTATTTAGTATAATTATCATTCATAGTTCCAAGTGGTCAAGCACTCTCAGTTATGCAAAATAAAATTCTTGAACAATATGAGTAATAGATTCATATGTGAACTTAAGTGTCCACATATGGTACCAGCTGAAGTGTCAACATAAATACAAAAATTACCCAATAATTTTACATTATTTAGTATAATTATCATTCACAGCTCCAAGTTGTCAAGCATTCTCAGTTATGTAAATAAAATTCTTAAATAACATGAGTGATTCATATGTGAACTTAAGTGTCCACATATGGTGCCAGCTGAAGTGTCAACATAAATACAAAAATTACCAAATAATTTCACATTATTTACTATAATTATTATTCACAATTCCAAGTAGTCAAACATTCTCAGTTATGTAAATAAAATTCTTAAATAACATGAGTAATTCATATGTGAACTTAAGTGTCCACATATGGCACCTCATAACCTATCACCCCAAATTTTGTTCGAAAGCTTCAGAATAATTTTCCCAATTAAACACAAGAAGTCCAAGATCATCGAACTGCGATCTAGTGTTAAGTGTCTTGAATAGCAAGATAAATAGGTCCACCGGAAGTTCCTTTCTATGTGGCCTCGTGCGTACCCTTCACTTCGTACAATACTTTCGGTACCGGGTGTTAAAGGCCACACAATCGGTACACGAAAGAACTAGGGAAATGTGCGAGAAACCTGTTTTTTTTAATATAGCACGTGATTTTCTCGCTAATGACGTGTTCCTTTCGAGCTGAATTATTTTATACGATAGGAGGGAAACGGTAGCGTGTATTTTAAGGCGTGAAAGTTTAATTTCAGTAATTGGTTTGAAGGGGTCGTTTGCATAATTAGAGAGTACGATGTAGGAGTTAGACAGTTTGAAGTGCAAATATCTTTTTTTCTATGCAGATTTTAGTCGTGTTTGAAGGATATAGATAATTTGCGAATCATATCAGGTGATATGACTGGTATTATTTTTAATGAGTTGTGATTTCATTTGACTGTTCTAATATACATGCGGGATAGGGATGTTAATATTAGAAAATATTATTGCTAATGAAATGATGTGACATGTGTTACTTTGTATAGATATTTTTATTAAATTTTGATGTACAGATCGATTTATCATAAATGCTGTTTCATTTTGTCATTTGTGGTCATTTTTATTAAATTATGATCTTCAGATTGATGTGTCATAATTCCTATTTCACTTTGACATTTGTGGTCATTTTTATTAAATTATGATCTTCAGATTGATGTGTAATAAATCCTATTTCATTCTGACATTTATTGTGATTTTTATTAAATTATGATCTATAGATTTATGTATCATAAATGCTATTTTATTTTATTTCCTTTTGTCATCTACTATAATTTTAAATAAATTTTGAACATCAAACAGATATATCATCAATGCTATTTTAGTTTGTTATTTATTTTCAATGTTTATTAAATTATGATCTTCAGATTGATGTGTCATAAATGCTATTTCATTTTGTTATTTATTTGCAATTTTAATTAAATTTTGTATAATAAACCGATATATCATAAATGTTATTTTATTTTATTCTTTACAATAATTTTTCAAGCTTGATTCTTTTAAAGTAAAATAATATACTCAGTAATTTTTTAATTAAAATTCTTTGACCAGCTACAAATAGAAATATTATTCATTACTATTCATACTTCAGAATATTTTGCAATATAGAATAAAACAACTGCGATTAAGTATAATTAATATACAAAACTCGAGTATAGAAGGTAATAAATGGATCGTAAAACGCACCTACTGACCTTACTGTTATATAATCAAGATATAATATATAATGATACCTTAGAAAAGGTAGTACAATTTAATCAACAGGTATAATTAGCACACCCAGGTAATATCTTAATCACTTTCTGTTTAAGGCACTAACTTTTTATGTTGGTGTTATTCAATTTTTGTACAATCTCATCTTTTGACGTCTCTATATTTACATATTTACAAAATTACACATTTTAAGAAGTTTTCAACTTCCAAAGTATAAAAGTTACAAAATTCTAAAATTCTTGAAATTTCAAAATGTCAGAACATAATTATAAAATTGAACAGTTGTAAATTTGGATAATGGTAAGAATATTAAATTGTAAAATTGTCAAATGGTTAAATAACTTGTAAATTTATAAAATTGTAAAACTGGGAAATTTTTCAGTTCTTTCAAACTTTCATGGTTGTATGGTAAAATTCTAACATTTCAAATTTGCAAAATTATGAAATCTGTAATCTCAAACCTCCAATATTCTAATGTGTAAAAATCCTAAAAGTCTTCGAATCCCCAAATCTTCAAATCCTTAGATCCCCAAATCCCAAATTTCCAAATCTCAAAATGTTCAAAGTCTCCAAAGTCCCTAAATTTTGATAAAATCCCTAAATCTCTAAATCCTTAAAGTTCCAAAATCTCTAAATCTCCAAATCCTCAAAGTCAGAAAACCCCTAAATCTCCAAATTCTCAAAGTCCCAAAATCCCTAAATCTCCAAATCCTCAAAGTCAGAAAATCCCTAAATCTCCAAATTCTCAAAGTCCCAAAATCCTTAAATCTCCAAATCCTCAAAGTCCTAAAATCTCTAAATCTGCAAATCCTCAAAGTCCCAAAATCTCAAAATTCCCAAACCCTAAATCCCCAAATCCTCAAATCTCCAAATTCCCCAAATTCCCCAAATCCTCAAATCTCCAAATTTCCCAAATCCCTCAAATTCCCCAAATTCCCAGATCCCCAAACCCTAAATCCCCAAATCCTCAAATCTCCAAATTCCCCAAATTCCCCAAATCCTCAAATCTCCAAATTTCCCAAATCCCTCAAATTCCCCAAATTCCCCAAATTCCCAGATCCCCAAACCCTAAATCTCCAAATTCCCAAAGTCCCCAAAATTCCCAAATTCCAAAAATCTCTAAATCTTAAAACCTGCAAACCCCAAATTTCCCAAATTCCCAAGTCCCCAAATTTCCAAATTCCCAAATTCCCAAATTCCCAAATCTCAAAATCCTCAAGTCCCAAATTACTCCAAATTAAAATTACCCAAACCCTCGATCCTCCTCACAAATATTTCTACTAAATCATCAACGTTATTCTTTATTTCCCCGAAAGTTATTGTTAAAATAACAGGTACGAAAGAACAGTTGCGTTCGTTAATCAGTGTACTGTAACCGTGCACGTGACAATCAAATTTTTAATCAGACTTCTTTGTAAGAAATCTTAACCAGCGAAAGCCGTCTCCTTCGTAGCGGCTATAATGAAACGAGCAGTAACCAACGAAAGCTTCGAAAGACTGTGCAGTCACTGTACCGCGGCGTATTATATACCACGTTCTGTTCGTTATTATGCAACCGTTTTAACTGCTTCTTTGCATTGACGTCCTTAAAACCAGTTTTCTCAGATAATAGGAGTTGAACGGCATATGTGTATCAACGTCGACGTACACTACGCCCCAAAAGTCTTGGGAAACTTGTTGGTCTTAATTCGTGCATAGAATTTCACGTTCACAAATTTCACATTCATGCCACGAATATTTTACGACTACTTTTCCTTCGTTTTTATTGTATTCTTTTTATGAAAGATATTTTATGCTGTTTTTTGGGAAAAGCATATTTTGGTAATGGAAACGAGTTGTTTTGTTGATGATGTATTATAATTTTATACATTTTTGGTATCATTTTTATACGTTTTTATACGATTTTAGTAGACTACAAGTTTAGTATCATTTTTATACATTTTTATACAATTTTAGTATCATTTTTATACAAATTTAGTAGTTTACAAATTTAGTATCATTTTTATACAAATTTAATAGTCTACAATTTTAGTATCATTTTTATACAATTTTAGTAGTTTACAATTTTAGTATTATTTTTATACATTTTTATACAATTTTAGTAGTCTACAAACTTAGTATCATTTTTATACAAATTTAATAGTCTACAATTTTAGTATCATTTTTATACAATTTTAGTAGTTTACAATTTTAGTATAATTTTTATACATTTTTATACAATTTTAGTAGTCTACAATTTTAGTATTATTTTTATACATTTTTATACAATTTTCGTAGTCTACAATTTTAGTATCATTTTTAAACATTTTTATACAATTTTAGTAGTCTACAATTTTAGTATCATTTTTAAACATTTTTATACAATTTTAGTAGTCTACAATTTTAGTATCATTTTTAAACATTTTTATACAATTTTAGTATAATAATTTAAAAAAGAAAATATTAAGGTTGGATCAACAAAAGTGCCAATGCCTCCATGTTTACATAAACCTAACCTTGAACTTGTACTACAGCTCATCAATAAGCTTCAGAATATTTTCCTGAAATTGATTTAAAGAAGTAAAACGAGCAATGTTAATAAAGAATGAAAATAGTAATTTTGTGTTGTTCTGCGACAGTAACTGATAAGTGATGCATTTATGTTTCAGCATGGTTTCTGGGATGGTTCATGTGTAAAGCAGTCGCTTACATACAGGGCGTTTCTGTGGCGGCCTCTGTATATAGCCTTGTTGCGGTTTCCTTGGACAGGTATGTGCACTATGTATTTTACAAAAAATTTCATACTTTCGAAGAATGTTTATGAGTCATGCTGATGACATTCTGTCATCTGGATGCAAATATTTTTGTATAGAAATAAAATGCAAGTTGATTACAATTTTTGGTCACTAATCATATGTGAACTCATATGGATAAATATTATAAATGAGGTATATATTATGTATGAACTATGTAACTTATTAGTAATTTTAAGGAGATGATCATCTTGATGCAAATATTTTTGTATAAAAATAAAATGCAAGTTGATTATAACTTTTGAAAACTTGTAATCATATGTGAACTCACATGATTAAATCTTATAAATGAGGTAAATCTTATGTATGAACTATATGAACTATTAATAATTTTAAGTAGGTGATCATCTCAATGCAAATATTTTTGTATAGAAATAAAATGCAAGTTGATTATAATTTTTGGAAACTTGTAATCATATGTGAACTCACATGATTAAATCTTATAAATGAGGTAAATCTTATGTATGAACTATATGAACTATTAATAATTTTAAGTAGGTGATCATCTCAATGCAAATATTTTTGTATAGAAATAAAATGCAAGTTGATTATAATTTTTGGTAACTAATCATATATGAACTCATATGGTTAAAACTTATGAATGAGGTAAATCTTATGTATGGACTATATGAACTATTAATAATTTTAAGTAGGTGATCACCTCAATGCAAATATTTTTGTATAGAAATAAAATGCAAGTTGATTATAATTTTTGGTAACTAATCATATGTGAACATATATGATTAAATCTTACATATGAGCTATATGAATTATTAATAATTTTAAGTAGGTGATCATCTGGATGCAAATATTTTTATATACAAATAAAATACAAGTTGATTATAATTTTTGGTAACTTGTAATCATATGTGAACTCATACGATTAAATCTTACATATGAGCTATATGAATTACCCATAATTTTAGTAGATGATTTATGAAAAGTAAAATAACAAGAGGCTAAAAAATTCCGAAATTGAAAAGCAGACGTCTACAAAACAGTATTTCTGAAATTCCGTAAATCATGGACCATCATAAACACTCCTTATTGCTTTTTGTACCCTTCTTATTTCAGTATAATAAATCACCAACACCCCTGTTCCGACCCTTAACTGTATGCGTCGTTCAATTGAGAATGGAGGAGAGGGAACTTATCCTAAACATAAACAGATTCCAAAAATGTTGCACAATATTCTTTATCTCAGTACTACAAGTTCTTTTAAATTACGTTTACAAGATTATATTTCCTTCGAGTTTAAAATTAAATTAATAAACTTGATGAATTTCGAATTCATTTTGAGGTTATGTGAGTTTATAAATTAGATCTTTATTTTAATTTAGACATTGTTGTATAAAATGATGTAGGAACAGTTTTAAATTATTGCTTTAAGTAAAAATGAGAATTGATCTGATTAATATTTATTGAAGATAATTTTTTCAGAAACTTTTTGAAATTAAAAAATGCCTTTTTTTAGGTTAGATGCAAGGCTCTTTCTTTTTAGAACCTACAAGTACAAAATATAGCACCAATTAAAAATTACAGAAAATTAATTTTGATATCTGCTTGGAAACTGAAAGGAAACATTGCATTTTTTTTAGGTTAGCTCGAACGCCATTTCTTCTTAGAGCCAACAGTACAAAATATTGCACCAATTAAAAATTACAGAAAATTAAATTTGATATCTGCTTGGAAATCAAAAGGAAAAAATGTAATTTTTTAGGTTAAATCGAACGCCATTTTCTTTTGGTACCAACAGTACAAAATATAGCACCAATTAAAAGTAACAGAAAATGAAATTTGAAATTTGTTTAATATGAACGTAATAATTTTTTCGAACGATGAAGAAGGTGACACGATCAAAACAGTAATATTTGACTAAACAGAATATTTCACTACAATCATTGAAACAAGATCGCGCAAGATGAAGTCGATCACAGAATGATTAATTATTGACTTCGATTATTCAAAACGGTTCGTTATCGAATGCTAAAGAAACAGGAACAGTGTGTTGCGAAATCAAAGAATCGTTTGCGACACGTCATTGACGTATATTCTTCCCTGACACATTTATTTCTGATCTACATAACGATGTGCTCGCCAATGTAACAATTACAAGTCACGTTACGTGCAATTATGCGGCTTGTTTCTGCATTTTTACATTGTTCGCTATTAACATGATAATAGGAGCCTTGTTTCGTGTCTATAACGAGCCTTCTCTAGAGACTGCACCTTTTATCCGCAAAAAATGGAGAAAAAACGAAAAATTATATCGTGTGACACGACAGATATAACAGTTTTATTTTTTTTGTAATTTATTGTCTTTTTTATGAATTCTAGTTTTATAAATTGTATATTAGTCTTGGGAGATGTTCTTGGTATATGGCAATTTTTAGACCTTCGTTATATTGCCACCCTTTGTTTTTGGGGATGAAATGCTTCAAGTTTAAAGTTTCAAGATTTTGATGAAGTTTATCTTAAAATTATGTAAAGTTCAAGATATTAAAATTTGTAAATTTGTAAATTTGAAGATGTAGTAACTTTTAAATGTAAAAATAAAAATTTGTAACTTTGAAAATTTCTAAATTCTTCAGTCTGTAAATTATAAAATCTAAAATTAAAAAACTTGAACCTAACCTAAACTAATCTAATCTCTATAATAAATTTTAAACCTTAAAAATTTATAAACTTAAAACCTCTGAAAATTTACAAATTTAAAATATTGAAAATTAATAAAAAAAAACCTTGGAAATCAGTAAATTTAACACCTAGAAAATTTATAAATTTAAAACCTTGAAAATTTATAAACTTAAAACCTTAAAAATTTCCAAATTTAAAACCTTGAATATTCCACAACTTAAAACATTAAAAATTCGTAAATTCAAAAACTTAAATTCTAAAATGTAAAACATCACTAATCCCGAAAATTTAAACCTTGAACCCTAATTCTTAAATTTAAAACCTGAAGCATTCTTAACCTAACAGACCTCATAAACGTAACTCATCAGCATAACCTCAAAAGCATAAAAACGTAGCAATACCGTTCTCCTTTTACTGTGCGTCGCAATACACGAATTTGAAACGTTGTTCGTGAACTTTTAAGACGTTCAATGTCTCTCGTAACCGTCCACGGACGCTTCGAAGATACAAAATGGACGGATAAAGTTTCGACAAGGCAACAAAATGAATCGAAGCGTATCAAGTTTGTTGAAACTGTTGTTTACTGTTTCATTGCAACGATATTGTCTCTTTGTGTTGTAACAAAAATAATATATGCGTAACGGGTGCCAATAACCCGCATGAGTTTCACTTTTTTTTCGCAAGATTTTCGACGATGATATATTGCGGGGGTGGTGCTGGTGTTATTGCCGCTTTTCCAATTCAGACGCTCTCATAAAAATGCAAACAGTAGCGTAATTCCGGTCTGAGTTTCAGGGAGCAACACTTTTGTCGAAAACACGTTGCTAAAATTTCTTTTAAGACATTTACATTCGCTCTATTTGTAATACATTCTTCACAGTTTGATCAAAAATTTGGTCGAGTATATTAAATTATAAATTCAGTGCTCAGTTAAAGACGAATTGGGTAAATAGGTAACTTCTTAAAAATAAAAAAGAAAGCTTGAAAATCAAAATGAAAAATAAATATAACTTGAATATAAAAATCAAAAATAAATGAGACTCGAAAATAAAGAAAGCTGGAAATAAAAATTAAAAATTAATAAAACTTGAGCAGCAAAATAAAAAATTTATAAAGCTTGAGAACCAAAATGAAAAATATATAAAACTTGAATATAAAAATGAAAAATAAATGAGACTTGAAAATAAAGAAAGCTGGAAATAAAAATTAAAAATTAATAAAACTTGAGCATAAAAATAAAAAATTTATAAAGCTTGAGAACCAAAATGAAAAATATATAAAACTTGAATATAAAAATAAAAAATAAATGAGACTCGAAAATAAAGAAAGCTGGAAATAAAAATTAAAAATTAATAAAACTTGAACATCAAAATAAAAAATTTATAAAGCTTGAGAACCAAAATAAAAAATATATAAAACTTGAATATAAAAATGAAAAATAAATGAGACTTGAAAATAAAGAAAGCTGAAAATGAAAATTAAAAATTAATACTAATTGAGCATGAAAATAAAAAATTTATAAAGCTTGAAAATCAAAATGAAAAATAAATAAAACTTGAATATAAAAATGAAAAATAAATGAGACTTGAAAATAAAGAAAGCTGGAAATGAAAATTAAAAATTAATAAAACTTGAACATCAAAATAAAAAATTTATAAAGCTTGAGAACCAAAATGAAAAATAAATAAAACTTGAATATAAAAATGAAAAATAAATGAGACTTGAAAATAAAGAAATCTAGAAATAAAAATTAAAAATTACTACTACTTGAGTATAAAAATAAAAAATTTATAAATAAAAATCCAATTAACAAACAATTCAATATTTAATTAAAAACAGTGAATACTTCAGTAACACAATTAACAATAATTTACTTGTCTAATTAATAGAATAATTGCATTGTAATTCTAAATTGAAAGAACAATCATTTATCTCAATCATTTATTAAAACTTAATCATCTAACTGATAATCAGATAAGTCGTGAATTTTAATTGGTATTCGACTATTAATCAAATCATCTAATTGCTGATAATTACATTGTCATTTCAAATAAAAAAAGTCCCTAATCATTAATTCTAATTTGTCTTTTATTGATACTGGCATAATTACCTTATACGTCTTAATTGAGGAAGTGCTTAATCATCAATTCTAATTTAATTCTCTTCAATTGCCACTTGCATAATTACATCTAGTTCTCAGTCACAGAAATGTTCGATTATCAATTATAATTTAACTGTTTTTAAGTGCTGTATGAGTAATAACCTCGTAATTCTTGATCAAAGAAATTTTCAGTTGTCAATTATAATTCAATTGTTTTTAATTATTACTTACAGAATAATGTCGTAATTCTTGATCAACGAAATGTCCATTTATCAATTATAATTTATTTGTTTTTAACTGATACTTGCATAATAACTTTGTTATTCTTGATCAAAGAAATGTTCAATTGTCCACTAGAATTTAATTATTTTTAACTACTACTTCATTAATTAACATCGTAGTTCTCAGTCAAAGAAATGTTCTATTGTCAATTAGAATTTAATTATTTTTAACTACTACTTCATTAATTAACATCGTAGTTCTCAGTCAAAGAAATGTTCAATTGTCAATTAGAATTTAATTGTTTTTAACTACTACTTCATTATTAACATCATAGTTCTCACTGAAAGAAATGTTCAATTATCAATTATAAATTAACTCTCGAATTATTACTTGCACAATTACACAGTACTTCTCAAATATTACCAATTACAACCTGAAGGTACAATCATCAACATCAAATTATCAAAACATTAAAATTCTAAAAAATTTCAAACTATCCCAATAATTTCCTATTCCTCCGAAATTTTTCCGCAAAACGCCCACACAATTCATCCATGCCCGACAAGAATGTTATTATAATACGAAAGACCTAAATCGCCGAATAAAATCAGGGTACAGATTACGAGCATCCGAAATATGCTCGATGCAGCATGAGCCGCCATGCATGGAATTACCGAGGGGCGTCGTGACGCTGCTGAATATCATCGATAAATGATTTCCTATCAATTTCACGTTAGATCGAGCGGCCGGTGTCGTGGCCTGAAATAGTTTTATGAAATCCCTCGGAAGCGATCGATCTCTCTGAAATTGCCTCGGCGAAAGGAATTGTCGGTGACTAGGAATTGTCTTACCCTCCGATCTGCGATGCATCACTCTCACCTCCCTCACCCTTTTTACATCGAATTGCCACCTCGATACGGGAGAGAAAAAATACATATATCTTCTCGGTTATTCTCGTCTGCTCGCGGACACCCTAAGTTGTTGCTGACCTACAGAACGACGTAAATCTACTGGAGCATCGCAACGAGGAAGTCTGCGAATCCACCCTGGGGAGACAACTTTCCGGCAAGTTATTACGACAGCTTGATACACGATGGGGTTAAACTTCATTCGCAATAGTGCCTTTGACGAAGTTCGCAAGGGTCGATATTGGTCGGTGAACTGTTAACTGCTACATTTTAGGCTTTGGTGTCCAGATTTTGGATTTGGGTTTTTGGAAGTTTATGTTAGGGTTCTGGTTTGATGTTATACGTGTATGTATAGCATAACATATGTAAACATGCATGTTATACATGTGTGTATACATAAACATATGTAAATATGTATGTTATACATGTATGGATATATAAACATATGTAAATATGCATGTTATACATATATGGATACATAAACATAAATAACATACATAAACATATATGTTATATACATACATTATATACACACACACGTATAACATACGTAAACATATATGGATACATAAACATAGATAACATACATAAACATATATGTTATATACATACATTACATACACACATGTATAACATACATAAACATATATGTTATATACATACATTACATACACACATGTATAACATACATAAACATATATGTTATATACATACATTATATACACACATGTATAACATACGTAAACATACATATACATGAACATGTATGTTACACACATATGAATAATATACATAAACATGTATGTTACGTGTATAACACGTGGATATACAACGGGTAGATATCTGGAGGTTAGATATACGACGACTAAATATATGACGGTGAGGTATATGATGGGTGCACATATGGTGGACATATATGTGACACGTTATGAGATGACATGTAACAAAATGCAACGTTTAACAACATACTTGAACATGTAATGTATATTGAAATATGATATATGTATGTGATTTATGACGATATAATGCATTGATATACCACATATGAGGATATACACATATGTATGATATGTGAGAGTACAAGGTGGGTAACAATATATGATCTGTGACAATACGACATGTATAATGTATAAAATGTGTTAATATATAAAATGTGACAATATACGACGTATAGGTATACGACGTGTGATGATATATGACACTTGACAATAAGAGACATGTGACAGTATGTGATATGTGACAATATAATGTGTTCATATATGAAGTGTGACCATATAAAATGTTTCTATATGGGTGTGACGATATGTAAAGATATACATATGACACGAAATGATATATGTGGATATACGATATATGATAATATACATAACGATAAACCATGTAAATATACATATGACGTCATAACTAACACTATTATCAACTTCACTAATGCAAATATGTTAATAATCAATTTATTTAAAATAAATGCAGTAAAGTTAACCGTAACAAAAATCTTAAAATCTCTCTACATAAATAAATCAACCTTGAAAAACTCGTCGAGGTCCCCATAGAAAATAAGAACCTTTCAAAGCTGACTTAGCGAATGAAAAATGAAAATTGAAAGAAATCCTTCAACACAAAGCGTTTCACCAGAAGTGGTAGATTCAAGTGGGAAGTACTTTCCTTCACGTTAGACCTTGTATCAAGTTATGTTTTACGCATTATAGGATTTACGTCACTGTTCGAATTAAGTCACTTTGCGGTTCGAAGTGACCGTGAATGATTGTCTTTTTTTTTAAATCGACACACTGTTGATTAAGCAACACCGTGTAACTATCCCCCAGTTTCTTAGATGTTTTAGTAATGCAAGGATTTTCTTCGCCTACCATTCCTTTATGTTATTGTGTATGCATTACTGTACTTATTTGCTACGATTTTTCTATTGTTTGCTTGGTATGAACAAGTGAGGTTAAACAACTAAAAGATTAGCAAATTAATTTATAGAATTGACTATATTAAATTTTATATAATTATTAATTAAGTTCACAGGTTATGGTCAACAACACATATGTGTCAGTATTTTATATAAACCTTAATTAGTAGGTCATCAACCTATCAATCAATTTCCACATTTTGGATATAAAAAATGAAGTCGACCTCTGCAAAGATTCAAACATTCTTTAAAAAAGAACAATTAATTATAAATCTCAAAAGAACATAAAAAGCTTGAACAAAATAACTTGAACAAAATAAACTAAAAACCAATATAAAATACAATATTGCATCCCCGAATCAAAATTAATCGACATGGTTACTTAAGACGTCACTTAAACAAAACCAGAAAAATCTGTCAAATCAGAACAAGAAACCGTATCGTTCTGTCAAACACTAAACAGTAAGGCCACCCTCGGTCAGTCACCGACTAAACAATTAAAATCGACAGAAACCCGATACTTTCCATCTCGAATTACATTAAGTCATTCTCTCAGGTGGACGTCCACGAAATCCGATTATTAACCGCATTTTCACCCCGGCAGTTACATCGATCGGTTAAAGCGTCGGGTTTCGCCGAAGGCTCTCCAGCTTCTTCCTGGTTATGTCATTGAATCCATCAGAATAGCCCCCATATGCGCCACACATATGTAACATACGCTTCACATTCCGAGACAAATCCTCAATTTCTGAAAATCATACGTTCACCGAGGAAGGATCCAGGTTTTTACGAAATAAGTTTGCATAGCTCGTTTTCATAGTCGCACACTTACCCCGGTCACAGCGGGTGCGCGTGTGTGTCGCTCACACACGTCCACCGGCGACGTGCACCGTATGCAGGCAATTGAACTGTTTCCACATAAAGTGTCTTAACCCAATTCCACGGATCTGATCGCGAGGGGTTGAAAGCACGCGATTGGTCAGCCGCACGTCGTTTCGACTCGATAACGAGCCGGCATTGGGCGAACCTAACCCCACCCTGTTCGTAGATCGGCTGACTCAACCGACCGATACATAACGTCAGACTGTCGAACGGCGGGCCACGTGATCAAATTTACAGGGATTTTTTGAGATTGACTTTTGTATAAAAGGACCGACCAACGGTACATCCAGCATAAGCTTTCTTACTTTCGTGAAGAAAACAAGCAACCCACAACCACTCAACATGTTCAAGTTGGTAAGAACGCACTATCTATCTTTTAATTCCGATCAGCTGTTCGATTTTTCTTCGAGCGTTTAGAAAAGTCGAATATTCTCGCGTCACACAAAACCAGTTCCACTTTCATTTTGAACTACTATCACATTGTGTCATTGACAAAATTTATTTCGAGATGAATCACCGGATCGGTTACCAGGGAAAATTCCGAACCGTTCACCGGTGCTCTTCGATACCACGATTCGAGAAGTATCGCACGCCGTGACCTTTCCGCCTCGCGTGCACGCCCGCGTTCACGAACGGACCCTTACTTACGTTCACTTCAATGGCCATTTTCCGTCTGGCCGGAAAAATACGAACGAGCGAAATCACTGGAGCATGCACATTGTTAGCCAACTGGTCGAACGCACTCGGACAAAATGGAATGCAGTTTTGCGTACGGTTATACGCTCCAGTCGCGTGTCAGTCACTTTTGCTCGCTTCGCGGTTCTCCGTTATAATAAAAATCTCCTTTGGATTCTTTAGATATCAATTTTTTGATGAAACGATGGTACAAAAATTTTGGAAAATTTCAAGTTGCTTTATTTTCGTAACTTTCATATTTTGCAAATGGTGGATAAGTGAATACTGTGTTCCACAACTAGAGTCTTGAGTTTACTTGAGTCTAGATTAGATTTTTCGATTCCTTTGGTTCTGCAGAAAATTTGACAGCTACAAGAAATATTGCTTTTTAGAAACTTGCATTATTAATGAAATTAATAAATATTCGAGGTAGAAATGTTCACAGCCTTTTAAGCGAAATTGGATGATTTGGTCAAAGAATTTTGTAGAAAATTTTGCAGTTCAAGTACTCATTAAAAAGTAAGATTAAATGAAAATTAATAGAGCTAAAAATTTACATATTCATTGATACATATTTTATTTAGTTAAAAGTTTCAGTGGTTTTCGGAATATAAGTTTTCAAAGTTGGTAGTAAACATAACATATGAAATCGTACTGAATTAAATATCTTTTTATTTATGAACTGAAAGTTGTTAGAAAACTAGTATTAATTATTCCTTAGTTTGAGGACATTTTCATTCAGTGACAGTCTTATTACTTTCATGCAAGCATAGTGACTATATATGGGGACATTTACGTAAACTGGTACACTAACGTAATTAATCTTTATTAGACACTTGACATTTTTGATTATTAAATATTCTTAATAAGTAGATGTCTTCAATTATAAAATATTTGTATACATTCAAAATTTGTAATTATC
This sequence comes from Megachile rotundata, assembly GCF_050947335.1. Taxonomy (NCBI): domain Eukaryota; kingdom Metazoa; phylum Arthropoda; class Insecta; order Hymenoptera; family Megachilidae; genus Megachile; species Megachile rotundata. The sequence continues at coordinate 8,848,933 of NC_134995.1, forward strand.
AAGTATTAAACATGCAATATTTAATTACTATTTATTTTTAGACACAACATTTTTTATTACTATTAGACACTAAATGTCTTCAAATCCAGTTTCTATTTACGCTGACCTATCAGAACATATTTAACAAAATACCTAAAACTGCTACAAAATCAACAAAAGATATTTTTGAAGCATCAATATCAATTCGTACAATCGCACATATTTCACAAACATCAATAAACCTAACCAATCAAAGTTTCCATGAAATGTCCTATACGTCGTGAAATGGCGGCATAAACGGCATCTCAAATCCCCATAAAAGAGTCCGAAATTTCCGGGAAATTGTCGAAGGGTATCTCCTCGTCCGTAAACCGATTATTCCGTGAATTCCGTGGGAGAATCTCGGGTATCCGTAAAACGACAGCCATTGAAAGATAAGAATTTCTGTTAAGCTAAGAATCGCACGTGCTACTTTTCCCACAGGCTGTTCTCGCCGCTATCCTGGCTGTCGCCACCGCCGCTCCTGGTGGTCTTACCGGCATCGTAGGTGACCATGGAATTGGCCCGATCACGGCTCCAGTGGTTCTCAGCCATGCCCCGGCCCTGGCTGCTGCCCACGTGATCGCTCAACCCGTCGCCCCCATCGTCCGCACCGCTCCCATCGTCACCAAAGCCGTGCTGACCGCCCCCGCACTGCCCCTGCTTTCTCATGGCTTGCATTAGATGACAGCTGATTCTATCCTTCTACCACCAAGTCACGACGAGACAGCCCCATAGAAAAACACATACACATACACACACATACACCTTCCCTCCCGTCCGTCCGCCACCCCTCAATTCCGATCGTCCCCCTCTTCAAAACCAAAAGAAAACGAAGAAGCGAAGGAAAGACGACTAGCCGGACGATGCTGGAGCGACGAAAACGAAGAAAACCATGAAAAATACTTCTCTTCGGCAATCAACATCGAGGACACGCTTATCCAGGCCCGGCAGAAATTCGGGACGCATCCAAATTCCCGGCTTGGATCGAATCCGCTAGCATCTTTCCTTTCGGGAGCATCCGCGGCTCCGTGATCATCTGTGTAATTCGGACATTCGCATCAAGATCATTGCACCATCATCCAGGACCCCTCCCCCTTTGGTCATATGGAATTTTAATAAAATTTTATTTAAAAAAACCAAACAAATCAAACGACTTTTTATTCAATGTTCCTTCACTCGTTACATTATTCTGACTACTAGTTTGACTTCCGCTCGTGACGCTCTCATGACGCACTATCTCTGCGATCAATTTTACTCGAATGTTCGGTCTGACTTGCAGTCGTGACGCACTCATGACGCACTACCTCTGCGATCATATTTTACTCGAATGTTCGGTCTGACTTGCAGTCGTGACGCACTCATGACGCACTACCTCTGCGATCATATTTTACTCGAATGTTCGGTCTGACTTGCAGTCGTGACGCACTCACGACGCACTCCCTCTGCGATCAATTTTACTCGAATATTCAGTCTGATTTGCAGTCGTGACGCACTCATGACGCACTACCTCTGCGATCATATTTTACTCGAATGTTCGGTCTGACTTGCAGTCGTGACGCACTTACGACGCACTCCCTCTGCGATCAATTTTACTTGAATTTTCAGTCTGACTTGCAGTCGTGACGCACTCATGACACACTATCTCTGCGATCATATTTTACTCGAATATTCAGTCTGATTTGCAGTCGTGACGCACTCATGACGCACTCCCTCTGCGATCAATTTTACTTGAATTTTCAGTCTGACTTGCAGTCGTGACGCACTCATGACGCACTATCTCTGCGATCATATTTTACTCGAATGTTCGGTCTGACTTGCAGTCGTGACCCACTCAGGACGCACTACCTCTGTGATCAATTTTATTCGAATTTTCAGCACACTTCAATTTGAAGTCCAATTAATATGGTCGATATCATAATACTAGATTGACATAACATTTTAAGTTGCTTCGTTTTGTAGCTGTGATCAGTTCCGACTGATCTGACGAATCATAACAAGATACTAAGGGAGCGTTTCCTGTAACAGCTTGGAAAATTTCTTGCTTTCCTTATTTTCCTAACGAGCCAGAGCTAGAAGAATGCTGCTAAGTGGCATGGACCCGCAGGGTGCGTTCACCCTAAGTGTGATAAACCCTGGACACGTGTTACGACGAACCGTCTAAACAGAACAGTTAAATCTTCTTTGTTCGCCCAACTTCGTTCTCCTTTTACGATCGCGACTCCGCCCTTTTGGTAAACTCAGCGTTCGATCGAAGCTGCCAACCTCGCGGGTTTTACAGCCTGAATAAAAGACTTCCACGACGGAATTAGTTGGTAAAAGGGAACAAGTTCGATTCGACTGCAGTCACCGCCGCATGCTTTATTTCAAAAGAACGGTACAAAAATAAGATTCAGCTGTTTGCTGAAGTATGAGTTGTCGAAGTTGTTCAGTAGAGGTAGACGGAGCCTGGGTGAAGCCATTTGTAGCCGTGATGGTAAGACAGAGGCAGAGTGGCTGGGTGCAGAGGTACCACCTTCACGTAGGGTTGCGGGTAGACCAGGGGATGAGAGATCAAGGGTGGCACTGGCGATGCTGAAATAGCCAAAATGGCCACGGCTAGGACGACCATCTGTTGGATATGAAACAAAATTTTACAGTTGATTTTTTATTGTGATCACAGTTAGGTTAGGTTAAAAGGCCACTAATTAAATTACCACTAATTAAATGACCACTAGTTAAGTGACCACTAGTTAAATGATCATTGATACGACTATCTGTTGGATATGAAACAAAATTTTACAGTTGATTTTTTATTATAATCACAGTTAGGTTAGGTTAAAAGGCCACTAATTAAATGACCACTAGTTAAATGGCCACTAGTTAAATAATCGCTGGTACGACTATTTGTTGTACATGAAACAAAATTTTATAGTTGATTTTTTATTGTGATCCCAATTAGGTCAGTTAGTTGGCTATTGAATGAAAGGAGGAATGTTATTAAAAGTTGATGACTGCCAACTTATTATTTGAGAACCTAACCTAACTTATTATTTTCTGTACTTTCCCAAAAGTCTATCCTTTCTCTTAATTTCAAAACTCTGAAACCTTAGATTCTTAAAAAGTAAAAATAGCATCTCACAAGAACCTCACAATAAAAATCAATCATAAACAGTGCAGATCTCCCGAAAAATGACAAGAGTCCTTCGCAATAATTAATCAGATCCGCAAGAAATTGAATGCATACCGATATTCAAAGGCAAAATTCCAAGTAATTAACAAAATTATTCGCAGCTGACTAAAAGACTGTTCCAACTAAAACAGATAACAGATCTCCGCGAAAATTTATACAGCACTTAAAGTGTTAATCTGTTAGCCGAGAAAGTTAACCGGTCGTTCGAGCGTAAAGCGCACGAAACTTGCTAATGGATTTAGCGAAAGACTTTTGTTTGACGAACAAATGAACTTATCTTTGGTCACTTTTCAATGTGCACATAACAAAATAATTGCCCGCTATGAATAATAAAAGACATTGAATCTATCTCCGTTCCTAAAATAAACTATCAATGAATGAAGTCTTCGTCGTTGAATGAACGATATTATTATCAGTTTATAATAAGAATTTGATAGACACGTATCTCATAATAATTCATTTATGGTTCCTGATTATTCATACTCGTCACAAATCGCTATTATGCAACGCTGTTAGCATGGCAAGCATATTAACAGGATCAGTGTACCTGCTGATTATTCAATTAATAATGTTTAGTTGGTGGAAGATTTATGGAGCTAGTTATGTGAAATGAGCTATTATACGTGCATTTAGTTGAATTGATACGGGGAGTATAATATAATAGTTATACTGGTGATTGGCTTTCATGCGATCATCGGTCATGGAACTAGGGATACTGATTTATTTGTGAAATTATAGGAGTGGACAAACATATAAGAATATCATGTGGATTTTACAGGGATTAGTTGGTGAGACGACACATCTAGGGATATGTTGAAATATGAGGATCTAGGGAAAATCCCTAGGGGGTTCAGTATGCAGAAATCTGGAGATATTGCAAGTTAGAAGAATTTGGGGATTTGAGAATTTGAAGATTGAGGAATTTGGCATTTGGGGAATGTGGGATTTGGGAAATTTGGGATTTGGGGAATTTGGGATTTGGGGAATTTGGGATTTGGGGAATTTGGGATTTGGGGAATTTGGAATTTGGAGAATGTGGGATTCGGGGAATGTGGAATTTAGGGAATGTGGGATTTGGGGAATGTGGGATTTGGGGAATGTAGGATTTGGGGAATGTGAGATTCGGGGAACGTGGGATTCGGGGAACGTGGGATTCGGGGAATTTGGGATTTGGGGAATTTGCGATTTGGGGAATGTGAGATTCGGGGAACGTGGGATTCGGGGAATGTGGGATTCGGGGAATGTGGAATTTAGGGAATGTGGGATTTGGGGAATGTGGGATTCGGGGAATGTAGGACTTGGGGAATGTGAGATTCGGGAAACGTGGGATTCGGGGAATTTGGGATTTGGGGAATTTGCGATTTGGGGAATTTGGGATTTGGGGAATTTGGGATTTGGAGAATGTGGGATTCGGAGAATTTGGGATTTGGAGAATGTGGGATTCGGGGAATGTGGAATTTGGGGAATGTGGGATTTGGGGAATGTGAGATTCGGGGAACGTGGGATTCGGGGAATGTGGGATTCGGGGAATGTAGGATTTGAGGAATGTGGGCTTGGAATTTTGGGATTAGAGAATTTGATCTGGGAACTTGAGGGCATAGCAGTTTGAGAGTATGGAGATTTTACGATATGGGGACTTGGTGGATAGGGTATTGGGGAATATTTCTAAACCCTTATATCTCCAAATCTCTATATCCCCAAATCTCTATATTTCCAAATACCTCTATCCTCAAATCTCCACATCCCCAAATCCCTATTATTCCACATGGCTCCATCCCCAAATCCCTATATCTCCACATTGCTATATCCCCAAATCCTCAAATCCCCAAATCCCTATATCTCCACATTGCTACATCCCCAAACCCTCACATCCCCAAATCCCTATATTTCCAAATACCTCTACCCCCAATCTCCACATCCCGAAATCCCCACAGTTCCAAATACCTCCATCCCCAAATCCCCATATCTCCAAATTGCGTTATCCCCAAATCCCAATTTCCACATCCTCACATTCCCACCTCCCCCATTTCCGACTAGATCCAGATCCAATAAAAATTTCACCTCGCGTCTCCACGGACCAACACTTTCGACAGTGTATTTGCCATCGAAACAAACAGAAAATTTCAATCGAACACTTTCGCGCTGAGTACACGCGGGCACAGAGAAGCGGCTAAGTGAACGCGTACAGACATACGGATGGATATACTTGCCAGCTTGAACATGTTAAACGTTTTATCGGCTTTTCCGTTCGTAAACACGAAGGGACGCGGAATCGATACTGCTGTTAGCTGCACAGAAATCGAACTCTTTATATACATATGTACGTGTCGGAAGCTGTGTCGTCTTCATTGTTCGTTCCCACTCTGCGACCTTGATCGTTCCCGATAATTCGTATCCGCGAATCGACCGATTTTTTTTTTTCTTCGTCCTTCTAACAACTTCTAAGTACACATACACGGACATGGGTGCATTCCGCGAGCTGTAAACATGCAAACGATCGCAGGGACGCGCGGAAGTATCGAGCGACGGTGAATCGCCGTAGATCGGTATCGTTACACGTTGATTTATAGAAGGACTCTTCAGCGTCGACAGCGACAACGTTTCGAAGGACGCGGAGCTTTCTGATTAAACGCGATCATTCGCGACGGTTTAAACAAAACACAATCGCCTTGTTATGTTCACATAAAAAATAAAATAGATCATTTTAATGTAAATTTAATTGTCTTACTTTATTAATAGTCTACATGGAATTTTTGGTGTACTCTTCCGCTGCGCGTTAGGTTAGGTTGAGCGTCTGACATGGCCGCCCTGAATCAAGATGGCGGAGCGGCTGAGGAGCGTACTGCAATACATTCATATAGTCTTTTGATTTAATATAAACCACGTTAAGCTTTTTACAAATCCTCAAATAAAAAATCAAAGAAGCAGAACATAGCCTAAGTTTGAAACATGCAAACATACAATATTTTCTATCAAAAAGAATTAAAAAAAAAAATCGAAGACAATTTCAATAGAAATCTCCAAGCTTTCGAAATAAAGCTTCCTCGGTTCACAGAAAGATATCGATACGAAAATACGCCGTGACATTTAAATATGGCTCGCAAGATGATCAATTGTTTATCAAGCGTGAACCACCATATAGATTTTACGATACTGGAGCAATAGTGCTAGAGAACCACCCACGCGATCCCAGGATCGTGTGGCACAAAACGTAACCGCTCATTTTTATGCCTCCATTATGGAAATGTATATTCTATTCGCGGTTTCGAAAGACACTCGAGCCTGTTACGCTTCAACGATCGCGAGAACCGCGTAAGAATAGGTACAGCAAGACCCACATTTATGCGACGCATTCCACATTCGCTGTATCGCGAAACGATAAGGTGTCGTTCCTCAGGAATTTATTGGGCAACGAACTAAATTTTATTCCGGAAATTTCAGAGGTCGGAACGTATACACATCCGCCACTGAGATTTCGATCAGCTCTAGCTGTGCGTGCAACGTAAACTGGATTTTCTCTATGGATTTTTATTTGCATTAGTTAAATTCTAATAAGTTTCTGAACTGTTTGCATATCGAGTCCTCATTTTCATTTAGCAAAGATATAATTTTGTAATTATACGGTAAAGAAAATGGCAAAACAAGAATTATCGCTAGAGCAACTAGTTCTATTTACTGTGGTGGGGAATCCATTTGCCAAGTATGAACACGTATTTGCTAGAAGTCCTACCTTCAGAAGATACTATCACACCCATAATCCGCATACAATCCACGTGACTCTAACACGGAATATCCCCGTTATCTCGCAATGTCTCTACACGAGTAACATATCTCGCAAGATCTCTAACATCCGTTCGTGCGTTCGCAGGTTCCTGGCGATCTGGTGGCCGCTGAAATGCCAAATAACGAAGCGTCGTGCCCGGATGATGATAGTGGTGATCTGGTTCATCGCCCTGACGACCACATCTCCCTGGCTGCTGTTCTTCGACCTGGTGTCCATATACGACGACGATCCTGACCTGAGGCTGTGCCTGGAGGTGTGGCCGCACCCCGAGGACGGCACCCTCTTCTTTCTGATCGGGAACCTGACTCTCTGCTACGTTCTTCCGACGATCCTGATCTCCCTGTGCTACATACTCATCTGGATCAAGGTCTGGCGACGGCACATACCGACGGACACGAAAGACGCCCAGATGGAGAGGATACAGCAGAAGTCGAAGGTGAAGGTGGTGAAGATGCTGGTCGTGGTGGTGATACTGTTCGTATTGTCATGGCTGCCTCTGTACGTGATCTTCACGGTGATCAAGCTGGGTGGCGACGTGGTCGACAGGGAGGACGAGATCCTGCCCATCGCCACGCCGATCGCCCAGTGGCTGGGCGCGAGCAACTCCTGCATCAACCCGATTCTGTACGCGTTCTTCAACAAGAAGTATCGGCGCGGCTTCGTCGCGATCCTGAAGAGCGGCCGCTGCTGCGGCAAGATCAGGTACTACGAGACGGTCGCGATGATGTCCTCCTCGACGAGCATGAGGAAGTCGTCGTACTACGTGAACAACAACAACAACAACTCGTCCACCAGACGGACCTTCCACGGGCCCCCGGTGCACCAGGAGAGCAACGTGTCCTACATATTCAACCACACTGGCGTCTAAATGCAACCGGCTTGTGCAGATGTTGATATTCGGTTATTCCGGGGCTGGCTGCCCGGAACGGGCTTCGAGATGAGCCGGTCCGAGGTTCTGGGTCACGTCGATTGTCACTCGGATCGGAAGTCGCTCGACACGGAGTTCAAACGGCACCACCAATAATTACACCCCGCCACGTTTCATCGGTCCGCTCGTATGTGATACGGCGGGCGATCCCGGCGGGCCGCGCGTGCCCACCGGGTTTCCTCTGTTGTTGTCGACCCGGGGGAACGACGTTCCCCGGTCGTCATTTTCTATTGCCGTACGTTTCGTTGAGCTCCTCGGGCCGCCGTTGTCGCGGCCCCACATTTTGCCCGGAGGGTTTCCGCGGGCATCTTTCTAGATTTTTAAGGAATCGTTGTAACGCGACAGCGGCGGGCAGGGGTGCCCCCCGTGATCGGACACGATTTCAACTCGTTTCGAGAGAGTAGCTGAGCACGCGACACGCTCGTCCATTGTAATTGCACGTCGTCCCCGTCGAACGGTGGCACGGCTGCGTCGAAAATGATAAAACAATGCGCACCGTCGACTAGTCTCGACGATTTACTAATCGTAAGTCCTTAGGCTATGTAACACTGAAATTTATCCGTGCATTGCATGCTGCGATTTAAGCGACACTAATTGCATAATACCTAATGTTACCTTACACACAAGTACCGAATTGTGTAACGAGAGAGAGAGAGAGAGGATCGCTAGTCGATCGAACTTCGATTAAAACACTACCTCCGCATGCGAGAAAAATGATAACTACGTATTATACACTTGTATTTATTACCGTAGCACGGTCGGCTCCAACAAGTAATATACACATACATATATTTTCTTATCGGAACGTTAGACGATCTAGTCGTTTTTTGGGGACTTCTTACGGTGCCATATATTGATACACGCCTGACACGGTTTATCGTGATGTAACGCTGATTCCGCGTTGGATGCGGGATAGTTTCATTGATTCGAGCGATTAACAGTTAACACGCTTTCGTCTTTAACCAACGTTAACGAGCCTCGTTCATTGCAATCCTCGTACATTTATTATCATCGTTTATTAACTATACGACGGAAACATCCATCCTCTGGGTCTGGGTAACGGTGATGGGCAGCTTAGTGCACGGAGAACAGAGGGCATTGTGCCAGATTTGAGACAGATTTCAAATTTCAATTTTCAAAATTTTGACTCTTCAATTTTTAATTTCTATATTTTCTGATTTTCAAATTTTCGAGCTTTCTGAATTTTGATCTTTGGGGATGTGGAAGTGCTGAATGGGTAATTGGAATGTAAGATGACAAATTTAAATTGGAAAATTGGGAGACGGAAAATTAATAGTTGGCACATTGCGAGACGGGAAATTGGGTGATAGGGAATTTGGTAAATTGGGAAATTAGGAGATGAAAAATTGGAAAACGGGAAATTAATAGTTGGGAGATTAGGAAACAGGAAATTGGGTGATAGGAAATTTGGGAAATTGAGGAATTGGGACATGAGCAAATTGGGAAATTAGAAAATTAGGAAATTTGGAAATTAGGAATTTAAGAGATTAGAAAATTAGAAAAATACAAAATTGGGAAATTGGGAATTTGGGAATTTGAGAAATTAGGAAATTAGGAAATTGGGAAATTGGGAAACTGGGAAATGGGGAAGTGGGGAAATGGGAAACTGAAAATTTGGGAAATTAGGGAAAGGGGGAATTTGGAAATTGGGAAATTCGTAAATTGGGAAATTGGGAAATTGAGAAAATTGGCGAATAGGGAAATTGGAAAAATTGACAAATAGGGAAATGGGAAATTTGGGGAATGGGAAATTAGGGAAATGAGAAATTAGGGAAATGGGAAATTAGGGAAATGGGAAATTAGGGAAATTGGAAATTAGGGAAATGGGAAATTTGGGTAATGGGAAATTTGAGAAATGGTAAATTTGGGAAGTAGGAAATTTGAGAAATTAGAAAATTAGGAAATTGGGAAATTGGGAAATTGGGAAACTGGGAAACTACCAAATTGGGAAATTAGAAAAGTACAGAAAACACGATGAAGTGAAAATATTCTGCAACCCGATAGCTCGAAAATCTGAAAGTTGAATATTTCCATTCCGAAAACTAAATCCATCAGCGTAGGTGTCTATCACCGCTCAACCCGACCCGAAAGGCGAAAGTGACCGACTTACCGTTCTGTCTCGAATTATTCTCAATCGATTACGTGTGCGACGAATTAACGCGGTCACTGGCGACAATAACGATCTTTCACGCTCCAGGACTGCAACTCCTGCTACGAGCTAGTTCCGAGACCACGTTATAGTTAACGAATGTTCAACACCTTTTTATTTCCTTTTTGCTATTCAATTTCATCGATTGATCCGGTATGCAGTAGAAACTCGATTACAGAGTTCGTATGTTTTTAGTGGTCGATTTCTTCGATCGCGGAACAATTACACACATTCGTTAACTGGGTCTCGAATCAAGTTCGACAAACGGAACATTTCGAAAAGAAACGATCGAACAATGAGACGTGATGGAGTTTCTTGTCGACCAGTCGATTGAGAATAGACAATTCGGGACTTTTACCCTCGCTAGCGGATTCTAACGAGGATTTCATTGATCTTTTACGAGACTTTAATCGGGCATTCACGTAGTACTCTTCCTCGAGGCTGTGGATCGTTTCCCACGCAAATGATCCGGCTGAAAAAGAAGTTGAAAAAAGCGATTGGAAGTCGAAGAGAATGACGGTTGTGGTGCGGTAATGTGTGGGATTAATGTCAGGAGCGTAGCGCGAGATTTGAATCAATTTAGACGCTACTTTGGATTGGTGGGAAATGGTGAAAATCTTGAAGAAACATATTTCTGTTATCGTTTTTATATGGCTGTTTAAGTAATATCTTTGCATCTTAAAGCAATTTAATTTCAAGTTTAATTATTACTTGCTAATACAAATATTCTGTAATTTCGAGATTTATAAAGTGCACAGTTTTGCAATTCTAAAATTTTGGAATTCCAAAAATGCAGAATTCGACAATTCCTAACATTTGCAATTACAAAATTACAAAATTACAAAATTTTGCAAGTCCAAAACTCAAAAAATTTCACAATTCCATAAATTCAACAATTGCGTAATTCGACAATTCAACGATTCCGCAATTCCAAAATCAAACTATTCCGCTATTCCACAATTCCGCAATTCCGCAATTCCACAATTCGGCAATTCTATAATTCAGCAATTCCACAATTCCACGATTTAACAATTCCACAATTCCACAGTTCGACGATTCCATAATTCCGCAATTCCACGGCTCGGCAATTTCGCAGTTCAACAATTCCACGGTTCGGCAATTCCACCATTCGGCAATTCCCTAATCCGGCAATTCCATATTTCAGCGATTCCACAATTCGGCAATTCAACAATTCCACAATTCCACGGTTCGGCAATTCCAAAATTCAGTAATACCGCAACTCCAGAATATTGCGATTGCAAAATTTAGCAATTCCATGAACCCAACTTCAGCAATTCAAAAATTCAACCAGTCAGCAATTCCGTAATTCCACAAAAACAAAATTCAACAAATCCAAGATTCAACGATTACCAAATGCCGCAATTCCATATTTAGCAGTTCCAAAATACCAAAATCAACAATTCCAATATTCAATAATTGCGAAAATCTGCAATTGCGTAATTCGGCAGTTCGTAGAATCCGAAATTCCAAAATTCCAACATTTGAAATCTCGAAATTGCACAATTCCAAAATTTGAAATAGTAGATATTGCAAAATTCCAATCTCTTCTATCTTCATAGTTTCGACCTTAAAGCCTCCGTTCAAGATTTTTTCCAATTTCCCCCATGGAAGCGGTTCGAATCCGAAAAGACCATAATCGAAAGTACCAATCATGACCGTCACTTCGTCTTCCAGCGATCAACGAAGACCAGACACGAAGGAAACCGATGATTTCACGGTAGCCGCTGCGCTTAGCAGCTCGAATAAGAAACTCGATCCTTTATAAGCTGTAAAAGTGGTACGTCGTAATAGCCGCGGGGTTTTATGATAGAGCAACTATTTTCGTAAGGTTTTTATACGTGGCGAGACAGGATCTAGATGTAACGAAAACGTGCGATGTAAAAAAAAAAATGAAAACAAAACCACTGACAACGTAAACGGTCGTGAGATAAGCAGTTATTCATATCGATATCGACGATTGCCGGCCGACAAAGAAGTCGCGTGACGTTTTCTTAGGCTTAAGGGGACAACCGTTTCGGCGATATAACGCGACTAAGGGTGACGGGAATACGAAAGCAACAGGGACGAAAAGTTGCTGAACGAAGAGCACACGTCGACGAATATTATCGCAATCTCGAGAAGCGACTGTATACGTACTAAACGTGACTAAGCATCTAAGTTAACGATCTAACCCGTAAGGATGTAACATTTATATTATATCGTATACTTGTACACACGTGAAACTATACGTCTATCTGCTGTCTCTATGTACATATGTAACTTATCGTATAATATGTAAGTATGTATATCGTTGCTATGTTGTTATCGTATACAACGCCGCTGGTCTTCGTTCTTATTCGTTGTTTTAAAGGAGATTATCGGGCACGTTTGTTCGGTTCTTTGCAAATATTCGTTGTTTATTTTGTTACAAGATATTTTATAGACTAAATTATATATTTTGTAGGCTACCAAATAGGTCTGCGTGATCAGTATCTAGATTTTTATCATAGTGTATATTTATTTATCGCAATCAGGTATCTGTCTTAATACGTATACTTTTGCACGGTCGTAATTAAGAAATTTTTGCATTATAATTTTCATTTGGAATTTTTACCGAATGACGACGGATGCTGGGTCTCAGGTCTAAACATTTTGTTATTCAGTTTAAGACTGACACTTGTGGATGTGTTTTGTGGTATTTGGATGTTACAGACCAATAGTTCTTAGCTATTTATTATTTTCTGTACTATTTGTCATATAAGTTTGAAAATTACACATATGACACAAGTTTGAAAGTCATATATGCATATTGTGATACCAGTTTGGAAGTCATGTGTGCACATTGTGATACAAGTTTGAAAGTCATGTGTGCATATTATGATACAAATTTGAAAGTCATGTGTGCATATTATGACACAAGCTTGAAAGTCATATGTGGATGTTATGATACAAGCTTGAAAGTCATGTATGCATATTATGACACAAGTTTGAAAGTCATGTGTCCATATCATGACACAAGTTTGAAAGTCATATGTGCATATCATGACACAAGCTTGAAAGTCATATGTGGATGTTATGATACAAGCTTGAAAGTCATGTATGCATATTATGACACAAGTTTGAAAGTCATATGTGGATGTTATGATACAAGCTTGAAAGTCATGTGTGCATATCATGACACAAGTTTGAAAGTCATGTATGCATATCATGATACAAGTTTGAAAGTCATGTGTGCATATCATGACACAAGCTTGAAAGTCATATGTGCATATTATGACACAAGCCTGAAAGTCATATGTGCATATTATGACACAAGCTTGAAAGTCATGTGTGCATATCATGACACAAGTTTGAAAGTCATATGTGCATATTATGACACAAGTTTGAAAGTCCTATGTACATATGATACAAGTTTTAAAATTCTGCATACATACATTCATATAAATTTGAAAATCCTAAATGCATATAATGACAAATTGTAAATTGTATATACACAATAGAAAAACATAATAATAGTCCACTGTGAAACTCACATATCCTACATATGTACATTATAAAAATATTTATTATTACTTTACTCAGCCTCCATCGTGTCTAAATTATAAAAATTAACTAAACCATCAATTAAACCACACAATACCTATTTAACAACCTAATCTGTAATTTTCAAAAAAAGTCTACAAACTTAAGAAACTAGGAAATTAGTGTTAATTTACTATTACTTTTAAAAAAGTGCAAAAAAGACTTCTGATAACTCAGAAAATAAGTTAGATTAACAATTTCCGAACGAATGTCACAGACCTGACCCGCAAACATATTGATATTCCGTTTCAGTATCGAACGATAAACGTTATTGTAAATAATATCGTTAGCACAGTAAATATCCGAGCGATCGTTGCAGCTCAAACAATGCGGTGTGCAATATCGTTGCCGTTTTAAATGCTGGAAATTTATCTGTCGGTATTAATATCGGTTCCGGTAATGCTGATCATGCTATGACCTTTCCAACGAAACAGAAACAGAAGAGAATGTAATTGGCTAATTGTATATACCGGGATATTCGCGTGACGTTTAACTAGCCAGCCGGTCTCTAGATGCTTGTTGTTAGTGTTTTCTTAAATGAAATACACCGACTGTTCCATCGTTTGCGATCGAATGGCAATTGGTCGTATAAATGATTTGATTCTAAAATTGGTTTGCGAGCTTTAAATAATGAGGTTGAAATCAGAGTTCTTGGTCTTAATTTAGAAATTAAATTATTGAGAAGGTAAATGGATTGATGGAAGAAGGATGGATTTTGGGATTTTTTTAGTTTGGACGAATTAATTTTTCTATGTGTGTAATATTAGTTGCAAGTTATTGGCAAGTTTAGTTGGACTGTTTTATGTATTTGGAGGTTTAAAAATTTTGGGCGCTTGGATTTGGAGATTGGAATTGGGGGGTTTAGAAGTTGGAGGGCTGGAAATTGGGGATATTTAAAATTGGAAGGGTGGAATTGGGGATTTTTAAAATTGGAAGGGTGGAAATTGGGGATTTTTAAATTTACATATGTGGGAATTGGAGATTTTTAAATTTACATATGTGGAAATTGGGAATTTTCAAATTTCCAAATGTGGAAATTGGGATTTTTAAATTTACATATGTGGAAATTAGGGATTGTTAAATTTACATATGTGGAAATTGGAGATTTTTAAATTTACATATGTGGAAATTAAGGATTGTTAAATTTACATATGTGGAAATTGGGAATTTTTAAATTTCCAAATGTGGAAATTGGGATTTTTAAATTTACATATGTGGAAATTAGGGATTGTTAAATTTACATATGTGGAAATTGGGAATTTTTAAATTTACATATGTGGAAATTGGGGATTTCTAAATTTACATGTGTGAAAATTGGGGATTTTTAAATTTACATATGTGGCAATTGGGGATTTGTAAATTTACATGTGTGAAAATTGGGGATTTTTAAATTTACATATATGGAAATTGGTGATTTTTAAATTTACATATGTGGAAATTAGGGATTGTTAAATTTACATATGTGGAAATTGGGGATTTTTGAATTTACATATGTAGGAATTGGAGATTTTTAAATTTCTAAATGTGGGAATTGGGGATTCTTAAATTTACATATGTAGGAATTGGGAACCTTTAAATTTGCACATATGAAAATTGGTGATTTTTAAATTTACACATATGGGAATTAGTGATCCTTAAATTTGAAGATGATGGATTTTGGGATTTCACCAATTTCACCGACTTCTAACTTAATTTACAATACCTAATTATATTACAATGAATTATATAATATACAATAGCAAGCAGATCACAACCAGTAATTTCCATACATGACATGATTCCTTCACCATGCGTGATTCACATCAATCTATAAATCTTTCAATTAAAATACTTACCTTGTAAAAGGAAAAGTCTCACGTCATTGAGATACTTCTTCGATGACACAGCTGTGCATAACATTTATTAAATAGTGTCAATGAAGCTTTTTCTAAGCATCCGTAAACACTGACAAGGACACACTCGTATCACTTTCATTATCTTACAGTGTAATTATCAGAGTAATTACAGTTGCAGCATACCAATTTTAGAATCTTAAATATTAAAATTCGTCAAGAAACTACCCTTCTATCCAAATTTTCAAATATCCACAAACTCAAATTTCTACCCTTTTAAATATCCAAATTTCCAAATTTCCATAAACCCGTTCCACTTTTCTAAATATCCAACTTCAAATTTTCATCCGCTCAAATTTCTACATTTCTGACTACGCAAACATCTAAACTCCAACTTCAAAGTTAACCCCAAAACTGTCAAGCCCCAAATTCCACAGTCCCACATACCGATGTCAACCCACGAGTTGGCGCGTGGTGTTTAGAAGCGCCACTCCAATTGGTCAGAACAGAATAATGGCCTCACACGTATTTTCGGCGGTATATTGTCTCTCGCGGTCGCCAATTAGGCGAAAAACAGGCAAACGTCTCTCAAGTGCTACTTGCGTTCAGCAGTTGTTATTCTCATTTGCCGAAATGTAACTACAAATGTTCAGGGTGTGCTTCTTTTACTTTGTATCACCAACTCGTCCGTTGACTATAAGTCTGGCTAATTAATTTTGAAAACATAATATGTCAAGGTATAATATCTCAAAACAACGATATATTTGCGAACGAGATTGAATAGACTGCATCGAATAATCTCCAACTCCGTTCCTATGCTATCGTTCACGGCGGACGAATACACACTTAAAAATAAGATTAAAAATAAAAAAAAAAAATACTGTTGAATGAAAGTTTTCGAAGTAAGCAGTCGGTCGACGATTCGTTTTTTAGCTTGCGCATTTTGTACGTTTATTTTTTTAGTAAATTTTAATAAATTGTTGCACAAGGAGAGAGAGTTATGATCATTGACGTAACTAGGGACTTTTGTTGGGATGTGGGGAATTTGTGGGATGAGAGATTTTAGGAGATTGTGGTAGTTGAGAGATTAAGAAGAAAAGAGAGATTAGGAAATTTAGAAATTGGGAGAAATGGGGTTTGGGGATTTTAGGAGGAGGAGGATAGGGAATTTAGGGAATTAAGAAGTAAGAGAATAGGAAAATTTGGGGATTTGAACATTTGGGGAATTAGAAATTTCTGTATTTGTAAATTGGGGGATTTAGAAATCTGGGGAATTCAAATTTTGGAAAATAGGGAATTTGGAAATTTGAAAATTTAGGAAATATTGAATCTGGGATTTAGGGATTTAGGAAATTGGGAATTCGGGGGTTTAGAAATTTGGGGAGCTGAAAATTAGGAAAATAGGAAATTTGGGATTTGAAAATTTGGGGAATAAGAAATTTTGGAATTTGATATTTTGAGGAATAAGAAATCTTGAAATTTGAAAATTTGGAGAATAAAAAAATTTTGGAATTCGAAAATTTGGAGAATAAGAAATTTGGGAATTTGAAAATTTGGAGAATAAAAAATTTTGGAATTTGAAAATTTGAGGAATAAGAAATTTTGGAATTTGAAAATTTGGAGAATAAGAAATTTTGGAATTTGAAAATTTGGGAAATAAGAAATTTTGGAATTTGAGAAATTGGGGAATAAGAAATTTTGGAATTTGAAAATTTTGAGAATAAAAAATTTTGGAATTTGAAAAATTGAGGAATAAGAAATTTTGGAATTTGAAAAATTGGGGAATAAAAAATTTTGGAATTTGAAAATTTGGGAAATAAGAAATTTTGGAATTTGAAAAATTGAGGAATAAGAAATTTTGGAATTTGAAAATTTGGGAAATAAGAAATTTTGGAATTTGAAAAATTGAGGAATAAGAAATTTTGGAATTTGAAAAATTGGGGAATAAAAAATTTTGGAATTTGAAAATTTGGGAAATAAGAAATTTTGGAATTTGAGAAATTGCGGAATAAGAAATTTTTGAATTTGAAAATTGGTGCATGCAGGAATTTAGGAAACTGGTAAGGAAAATAAGTAACTTGAAGATATCAAAAGTCGTAAGAATTCAAAATGAAAAAATTGTTTAATGTCTCACATAAATTATCTTTAACATAAATTACCTCTCACATCTCTCATACTACAGTCCATATTTTCCTCTGTTCAAATAATTCAACTTCATTTAAATTACTACCTAGTTACGTCAAATGTAACTATCCTTTATTACTGTTCCAATTAACAACGAGATAACTGAAAGTCTTGTTTACGCATATACTTTGATCCTTCGATAACCTGCAAATAACAGAAACGTAATTTATAATAAATTTCCGTTCAGAAGAAGAACTATATTAAAAATACTCACGTTGCGTAAGTAGATTGTAAGGATACGAAGCGAAGTTAGATGTGTATCGATTGTTGAACTGATATCGATCGCACACAAATTTTAAGAAAGCACAAAGTCTCCGGCACTTGTTAGCCATAGGCAGCAATATTTTGACACTTCCATTTTGTCGCGAATTTTTTAATTTAATGTTCTCTTAATGTTTGAGCTAAGACATTTCTGTGCGATGTGGACTTCTTTTGAATGCGGATGTTATTCTCCGTTCTGTTGAAAATTAATTATTATTCTTAATGATTATTATTCATAATTTATTATTATTTGATGCAAAATGAGAAATAAATATAGTAACAATAGTTGAATAATATTGGGAGTCAAATTGGTGTAAGTTAAGTTAGGTCATTCAAATATATTAATTTTTATTTGAACATTAAATTAAATACAATATGATCTAATTTCTATAAAAGTTTGTTAAATCTGATTGAAAGTAGGAGTCAAATTAATTTAAGTTAGGTTAGGTCATTCAAATCTATCAATTCTTATTTGAACATTAAATTTAACAAAATATGATCCAATTTCTATAAAAGTTTGTTAAATCTGATTGAAAGTAGGAGTCAAATTAATTTAAGTTAGGTTAGGTCATTCAAATCTATCAATTCTTATTTGAACATTAAATTAAACAAAATATGATCTAATTTCTATGAAAGTTTGTTAAATCTGATTGAAAGTAGGAGTCAAATTAATTTAAGTTAGGTTAGGTCACTGAAATCTATCAATTTTTATTTGAACATTAAATTAAACAAAATATGATCTAATTTCTATAAAAGTTTGTTAAATCTGATAGAAAGTAGGAGTCACATTAATTTAAATTAGGTTATGTCATTTAAATCTATTAATTTTTGCTTATACATCAAATTAAATTCAATGTGTCCTAACTTTAACTAAAAACAATTAAGTTTAATTGTTCAAATTAAGAGTCAAGTTAGTTTAAATTACATTAAATCATTTAAACCTATTAATTGTTGTGTGAACATTAAGTTAAATACAATATGACCTAACTTTAACCAAGAACAATTATATTTGACTAATCAGAGAGTCAAATTGGTTTAAATTAGTTTAGATGGTTTTGTTCATATCTCAAATTAAATTCAACTTAATTAAATTCAATATTAATCTTCGATTTTAAACAAACAAATTAGTTAAAACATTTAAGCGATGAGAATCTGTAAGGTGAAGAGCATCGATGGCCGCCATCTTTGTTCTTCTTCGTTCTTCTTCGTTCTCGCTCGTTCTTTCTCGTCCTTTCTCGTTCTTTTTCGTTCTCGCTCGTTCTTTCTCGTTCCTCCTTGTTCTTTCTCGTCCTTTCTCGTTCTTTTTCGTTCTCGCTCGTTCTTTCTCGTTCTTTCTCGTTCTTTCTCGTTCTTTCTCGTTCTTTCTCGTTCTTTCTCGTTCTTTCTCGTTCTTTCTCGTTCTTTCTCGTTCTTTCTCGTTCTTTCTCGTTCTTTCTCGTTCTTTCTCGTTCTTTCTCGTTCTTTCTCGTTCTTTCTCGTTCTTTTTCGTTCTTTTTCGTTCTTTCCCGTTCTTTCTCGTTCTTTCTCGTTCTTTCAATCTCCTCTTCGTCCTACAAACAAAAGAAGCCTACATCGCACACGAACGTCCACTTACGAAACGCAACAGCACAAAGAAATCGAGCAGCGATTGATTGCATTGTTTTCCCATGCTGGACGCTTGTAACGTTGCACGCTTGACCGATCACCGTGAATACATTTCGACGGATTTGAATTGAAACTGTTTATCGCCGATACGTTGATTGCATCAAGCGATTAAATCCCGTCTTTTCTTTCTAGTGAAAAATAAAAAAAAAACGTTGAACGCGAAGGGGCCAATGCATCGTGGTTTCGGGGAAAAATTTCGAGGGCTTCTTGATCGTGCGAAGCTGAACTAAAGATCTCGCGCGAAAATTCTGATCAGGAAAGATAGCGAAACGGTGAGAATTTTCGCGCGAAATATCCGGAGCTATCCAACGTGAACGATGGCCGCAAGAGTCTCTACATCTTTGACGATTCATCGAATATTTTTCTATGCGATTCGATCAGACTTTTCGAGGCGAAGCGTGTAAATAAAGGATAATTTTAGAGGAATATTGTATTATATCATTATCGACGTATTATTAACATGATTTATTATCGATTTACATGGAAATTTACACGGGCTAAGGTAACAAATATTTCTCTATAAATTTACAATAACAAAAAAAAAATATATATGAAAGCTTCGAATTTTTTCGAAGAACGGAACTTCGGGAACGTTAATAGAGAGATACAGTGTATAATAAGCTTCTTATTCTTTACAATCACTATGACCGAAACTTTTTGCAGTTTTTCACTTTTTTCCACGATTTGCGTCCCACTATTGTCACGACTGTATGAATACAGTTCACATCGTAATTCTTTGTTAAGGCTTTTGTTGTTTTATGACACGATTCTCATTTCGTTGACAAATCTTCGACAAATCACTTCGCACCGTTTCGACGCGATAGAATGCAGGAAACATTAGATTTGTAACAGAATTGCCTTGAGAACGATTGTTCGTGGGATGAGAATCAAGTTTTAAACTTTTCTTGGCCGAATTATGAGCAACGCTGATTATGAAAATTTAATGTCGTTGACGATGTAGGTGCAGGAAATTTAATGGCTCTTTTCGGTCATGCACTTTGTAATTTTATCTGCTCATTAAAAAATTCAGCTGTTAATAATAATAGCTGTTAATTAATTTTATGATTGCATTAATATTAGTCAAATTTTTAATGAGACACTTGTGTATATTTAAAAAATTGTATTATATTCAAGAGGTACTTTAAAATTAAAAAATTAAAAATTTGAAGATGAATTTCATTTAATTTCAATGCAAATTAAAAATTAAAATTTACAGTTCATCTTAATTAAATTGGAATTGAATTAAAATTTCAGATGAAATTAAAATCTGTAAAATTTAATATTTAGGTAAATTTTAATTGCAGATGAATTTCATTTAATTTCAATACAAATTAGAAATTAAAATTTACAGTTCATCCTGATTAAATTATAATTAAATTTAACTGAATGAAAATTTTTTATGAAATTTTAATTTAAGTTTGCATTAAATTTAATTGTAATTGTGACTGAATTTTATTGAATTAAATTGAATTTAAAGTTCAGTGTTTTAATTTTAAGTAAATTCAATTAATTTCAATTTCAATTTTAATTGAAGTGAATGCAATTTTAATTTTGACTCTGATTCAAATTAATTTAGATTGAATTTAACATTAATTTTTATTTTGATATCAAATCTGATTGTAATTGAATCTAACACAATTTTAATTCTGTTTTAAATTAAATTAGATTTGGTTTAATACCAATTTTGATTTCGATACTAATTTTGATGTGAATTAAATGAAATTGTACTTAAATGAAATTAAATTGAGAACAAATTAAAACTTGGAATTATATTAAATGAAATTGTTAAAAATAAGTTAATTGTAACTATTCGAAAGCTCAAGTAACAATTAATTGAATTAAAACTGATTGAAAAATATTTTCCCCCAAATCAAAATAAATTGTAAATCAGTAATAATTTTATAAACGATATGAAATTAATTTTGTGTGTCTGAAAAGAGCCATTAAGTACCGTGCGAGAAGAACTACAATAATCAGACGACACGCCATGACACTCCGATAACTTTATACCAATGCAGCCTCTCGTTAACGTAGAAACACAAAAAGCTACTTTGTAACGAAAAAAAAGCGCCGTTTCCAGTCACCGTTTCGAGCTTTCACCGAGCGAATGCAATTTTACCAAACGAGTTATATTAACCACGTATCGTTAAGCCGTAGCAGTTTCTGACTTTCCTTCGAGTTTCCTTTTATCGATCGTAATGGTATCGATTAGGTTGACGCGATATAACGCGAGTTTTCGAAGTAGAACGTTAACGTAGAAGAAATCGCTTTCGTGAAGATCTCACCGTTTAGAGGAACACTATCAGTTAATCGTAGAAAGAAGAAAAATAAGAAAACGGAGAGAGAACAAAAAAAATGAAATTAAATAAACAACGTTGAATCATGTATTAACGTATGTGCGTTAAGTTTAAGCTAGGTTCGCTTGATCAGCTTGCACGAATCGAAATTGAAACAGGAATTGGTTGCGACAACGGTGATATTAATAAAGTGATCGATATTTTGCTTGTACAGTTGACTCTCGTTATATTGCCGGATTTTTGAAATTGGCGAAATAAGAGTGACGCGGTGATTGTCATTCGAGTTACTAGAAATAGTAAATTCCTCATTTACTGCAATAATGCAGAGATTCTCTCTCAATGGAGAGACATTAAACGAATACTACCGAAAATCTAAATATATTGCAGGAACACGTTAATATCATGTCACATATGATATGTTACTCATAGCAACATATGTGAAACGAGATATTCCGATGTTTGGTGATAAAACTTATGAGTATCATGTAACGATGAATCATGTAATTTTGAGTGACATGATATTCATGTGATTCTGTTTCTACGAGAGACGTGATATGCGCAATAAAGGAGATATGAATGGTATAATATATGTGAGAATACAACGTTCTAACGAGATATCTGGTATTGTTATAAATAACAATGTAAAGCTTGAAGACGCAATGCAAAAGTATGATAAGATATGCAGTGTGACAATACGCAACGTGTAGATATGCAACATGATACAATAATGCAAAGGGAGGATATGCAGTGTGTGGACATATGACACATTGACATGCAATCCGTGAACATATGAAGCCTTGATATGAAACGCATAAATATATGACAAATTGATATGCAACTCGAGAACTCATACTTCATTGATACCGATGCAATGCGCAGGTAACAATTCAATGCGTAGATATGTAAAGCATATAAGTAATTCAACACGCTGATATGCAAGATGTGAGTATGTAAAGTTAGGATATAAAATGCGTGGATATGTAACGCTTGAATATGCCATGTGTAGGTATGCAACGTGTAAATAGTCAACACGCAAATATGCAACGCATGGATATGTAGCAGATGGATATGTAACACGTGGATATGTAGCAGGTGGATAGGTAACGCGTGGATATGTAGCAGGTGGATAGGTAACGCATGGATATGTAGCAGGTGGATAGGTAACGCGTGTATATGGATATGTAACGCAAAGATATACAACGCGTGGATATGCAATCCATAAATATGTGACGCCTAGATATGCAACATATGGATATGTAATGCGTGGATATGCACCGTGTAAAAATATAACGTGTTGCAATGCAATGCGTGGCGATATAACGGGTCGAAGTGCAACGCCTTGACATGCAATGCATAAATACGAAATATGCGGATATACAACGCGTAGATATTCAATGCGTGGATATGCAGTGCGTGGACACTCACTGCGTAAAGATTCAACGCGTGGCGATATAACGCGTGGAAATGTAATGCAGAGATACGCAATGTATAAGTACGAAATATATGAGTATACAACGCGTAGATATTCAATGCGTGGATATACAGTGTGTGGATACACACTGCGTAGAGATTCAACGCGTCACAATACAATGCGTGGCGATATAACGCGTGGAAATGCAATGCATAGATACGCAATGCATAAATACGAAATATATGAGTATACAACGCGTAGATATTCAATGCGTGGATATAGAGTGTGTGGATACATAATGCGTAGAGACTCAATGCGTTGCAATACAATGCGTGGCGATATAACGCGTGGAAATGCAATGCATAGATACGCAATGTATAAGTACGAAATATATGAGTATACAACGCGTAGATATTCAATGCGTGGATATACAGTGTGTGGATACGTAATGCGTAGAGACTCAATGCGTTGCAATACAATGCGTGGCGATATAACGCGAGGAAATGCAATGCATCGATATGGAATATATAAATATGCAACGCGTGAATATTCAATGTTTGAATATGCATTGCGTGGATATGCACTGCGTAGAGACTCAATGCGTTGCAATACAATGCGTGGTGATATAACGCGAGGATATACAAAGCGTTATATAACACTCCTATAACATATAACGATCATTACCAGCACCGTATAAAGACTATATAAATGGCCATATATAACGAGTGGCAATATAACAAATGATTATATATCCAACGATCTACCAATATAACAAATGATTATATATCTGACGATCTACCAATCTTAAAATGTCCATCTACAGCTCCACAATGATACTCGAAAGTCCATCCGAATTTTCGAGATTTTGCAATATAACGAGAGTCCACTGCACCACATTTAACGAGATATTGCGATTGTCTTTGGTAGTTTCACACATTCCCGAATTCGCGGGTGGCAATAAATATAGGTATAGTTGAAGACGAGAGGAAATGCACCGATTTTTTCTTCAGTTGAACGATTCGAGGATCGGTAATATACGTAGAGTTTGTCGGAGGACAAGCTTCTTCAGCTTATTGTTAGACGAAATTCTGATCTCTTTGATAATAATGACGCGTCGAGAAAGTCT
This sequence comes from Megachile rotundata, assembly GCF_050947335.1. Classification (NCBI taxonomy): domain Eukaryota; kingdom Metazoa; phylum Arthropoda; class Insecta; order Hymenoptera; family Megachilidae; genus Megachile; species Megachile rotundata. The sequence goes on from NC_134995.1 coordinate 8,873,342, forward strand.
TTGCACACCCTTCGCAGAACTTCAATGTCGCATAATTTGGGCACAGATGTATTATATAAAGAGATGTTTATTTTATGTAAAATTTGGACATTAACATGTTGACTGCCACAGTGAAAACTGCCATATGTGGTACGATATATTTTATTAAGCTTCGTTAACACGTTCACAGTCCTGTGACCCATTCGTGGGTCACAGTGGCCCACTACCTGCCCTTTCACTTACATAAAGATATACTTTTTATAGAGAAGGCAGTTTAAGCCTCATGTGTTATATAGATTATTAAATTATGAGTGTTATTTATATGTAAGAAATAATTTAACTCAATGTTATAATTGTAGTTAATGTTAAGGATAATGTTTGAAAATAGTGTAATATAATGTATTATATTTTACTATAATTTTATCTTTAGATTATCGTTGAAAATGTAATATAATTAATAGCGTATTTGATGAGTTGCGAATGGTTGTATAAGAATTGATGAGTTAGAACTTTAATTTTATATGCTTTTTAAATATGTGTGATTGAATGTATGTTTATACCTATCCTTGAAATACCGCTTTTCTGGATGCATGAGTGAATGTGTTTCATCTTACAATCTGACTGTGAACGTGATAACACGTTGAGAACCATGGGGGTCATTTATGACCAGCGTCACAAATACACCGAAAAAGAAGTACGAACAATTTAGCATATTAATTCGAGGTGTCATATTAAAAGCAAATGATTGAAAAATTGGACAACCATATTTTTAGTGAAAATTATTTAAAAAATTAAATTTTAATTTCTTTAATTCTTAACAAATAGTTTAAAAATAATTAAAAAATTAAATTTTTGTGTTGCTGATTAAATTAAAAATGAATTCTCTCGTTTTGTAATTAAATTCTTCAATTAAAGAGATTGTTCATTTAGTAGTTGTTCACTTAGCAGTTGTTCATTTAGCGGATGTTCATTTAGCAGTTCAATTAATATTTATTTCGAGGTTACGTAATTAAACCGTGCTTTGTAAATGTCCAACTAAATTTTATTCATTTTGCAACCATTTAATTAAATTATATTTATTATTTAAATAAATGTGACGTTGGACATTGATGACTATTGGGACAATCAACGATTTAGGAAAATTTAAATTATTGAGTGGAACAAGTTTACTTACTTATCACTAGATAATTATTAATTAACAAATGATTGTTAAGAGCATATTCAAGAGCTTCTCTTATGAAAAATTCGTGTTCTTTCACATCGTCTTTCAAATTATATTGTTTCATTCTTTTCTATTAATTTCAATCAGATATTCATTAATATTTTTATTCTTCATTTTCATTTTGAACATTCAACTATAAATTATATTTTCCGATTCCCTTCATTTCACTGTACTTTTAAATTATTTTTGTTCATTTCAAATAATAATAGCAACTTGAAATTTTCAATTTTGTAATAGCATGTAATCTTCAAAGTAACCTTTTCAACTTTCCATTTTTCTTCCTAACCTGAAACAAGTAACATAATATTAATCAAACACAAAATTAAACAAGCCTTTTATTTTCATGCAATTTTCAAATAAGCAATTATTTGATTATTTTAAATTTATCGTTATTCTATTAACGTTAGTTCTATAAAGTATACGTCCAAGCGTTGGATCGCAACTGGTGGGGCGGCCATCTTGTCTTGCAGAGCGCAAGAAGAAACAGCGAGAAATCCACAAGTAAATTTGAAAGTAAAACAAATTATCGGCAGAAGCCAAAGATGATAATAAAAAATTAAATATTATACAATACACATTAAACATTAATTAAAAATGAAACAAGTTAAACTGAAATGAAAAGTGAATAATTATATTGGTTGCAAATGATGAGAAGAAATTTTAAAGGTTTAAAAAATTCAAACTTCGTGTATGATAATAAAATGAAACTAATATTAAAAATATGCTTCCAAATAATTTGGAATGAAAATCTTAAAAATTGTGTTACGACCCAAACTTATCAAATTGCACTCGCCCCAAAATATTCGCGTACGTAAATAAAACTCGCCATCTTAAAAGCGTCAAAAGAAGTTTTGCAAGGGTGTCGAAGATTTCCTGCTCGTACACGCTATCTATATATTTGTACGCGTTAAATATATCTCGGTTAAAACGGGCATAATCTAACACACACACACACACACACACACACAAAAGTAAACGTATGTAAATATAAGTGAATCGTTTGAGTTCAGTTTCTTCGTTGCTTTGATGGGTAACACGTGTTATATGGATAAACGGCATTATCCGAATAACAATGAAATAATAGAAACATACTAGGTAAGGAAATGTTTGCAAAATGAAATTGAATAAGTGTTTTAATATTCTATCGAGGTGTGTAATATGTACCAAACAAGAAGAAAAAAAAAGAGTAAAAAAAAGAGAAAACGGGAAACCTATAAAAAAAAACCATATAAGGAAAAGAATGAAAACAACGTTACCGATGTCGATACCTCTTGACCCCTTTTATTCACTGTAACCGATTAAATGGTACACTATGCGATTCGATAGCCCCATGATACGTAAACAATTATTATTACGAAAGGGGTGATCTTTGTTGTACGTTTCATTATAGCGTCCGGCATTGTTACGGGACCACGATTCAGTGTGTGCAGAGCCCCGAAACATACATTTCGTCCACGTGGCTTTCACACCTGTCGATGGAAGTAGCAATAAATTATCATTTTCTCTGCGTTCGCTATGTTCCTTTCGAGACCCGTAATTATTGTTCCTGTGATTCGACGATAGAGAACGGTCGCGACACTGAATCGTGCCCCACTGAGGATTAATTATAACGAGTTGCGAATAAGTATACGTATTTTCTCAAAGGAAATGATAAAAGGATATGTATATAATAAAATACTTCCGCTGTATATTGCTGTTTTATTGCAACCTGTCACCTCGTTATTTTATTATGTTAGATTTTAATTGTGATTTTTAAATATCTTGGTTTACGAAGGTTACGGTTCTGGCCGGGTATTTTACAGTGGAGACTTTTACTAGAGGCTCGCATGGGGATATGACAATTTTTTAATTTTAGGACTTTAAGAATTTAGGAAATTCAAATATTGGAATTTTGGAATAGTTGGATATTCAAATTGTGGAAGCTTGGAATTGTTGACCTTGAAATTGTTACAATTTTGCAATGGTGCGATACTGAAATTGTCGAGCTCAGGAATTGCTAAAATTTTGAGTTAAAATATTTAAATGTCTAATTTTAGAATTTCTGCAATTTGGAAATTGCGGAGTCTTGGAAATGCTGAATATTGGAATTGTAAAGTTTTGGAATTGCTACCATTTTGGAATGGTGGGACACTGGAATTGTCAAAATTTTGGAATTGTCGAATTTTAGAATTGTGGAGTAATGGAATTGCCGAGTAATGGAATTGCTGCAATTTTAAAATAGTGAGATACTGGAATTGTCGAATTCTGGAATCGCTTAAATTTTTGAACTGTCCAATTTTGGAATTGTCGTATTCTGGAATTGCGAAGTATTGCAATTGTCGGGTTTTGGAATTGCTGCAATTTTGGAAAAGTCGGATACTGGAATTGTGGAATATTGGAATTGCAGAGGTCTGGAATTGCAAAAACTTCGGAATTGTCGAATTTTGGAATTGCCGGAATGCCGAAATTGTTGCAATCTGGAATTGCCCAAATTTTGGAATTGTCTAATTTTGCAATTACCGAATATTGGAATTGTCGAGTTGTAGAATTGCTAAAAATTTAGAATTGTCGAATGTCGGAATTGCCGTGCTTTGGAATTGCTAAAGTTTTGGCTTTGCCTAATTTTGGAATTGCGGAATATCGGAATTGTCGAGTTCTTGGAATTGCTACAATTTTGGAATTGTCGTATGTTGGAATTGCCTGGTGTTGGAATTGCAAAATGTTGCAATTGTCGGTTTTTAGAATTGTCAAATTTTTGAGTTATTGGACATTGGAATTGTCGACCTTTGTAATTGCCGAACTTTGCATTTGTCGAATCCTGGAATTGTGGGGTATTGAAGTTGTCACGTTAGTACAGTATAATTTTTAGTTGTCAAGTTTTGGAATTGTGAAATTTTAAGACTGTATAACAATGAAAATTTGGAAACTTGCATATTTGGTATTTAAAAAATTTTAAAAACTGTTGTTTTAATTAGTAAATTTCGTAGATTCATAAATTCATATATTTGTCAGTTCAAAATTTTGGAAATTAAAGATACGTATGCTATAATACTATGAACTCAGAAACTCATCAAACACACGTCACATACAATGTGTTAAATCCACGTCTGACACTATTCTACTTGTCTACCCCAAAATACCATCCCTTCACTCTACGTCCCTCTTCCTATACACCCATCACCTTAATTACCGCACTCCACACACAAAATTTCCAACTCCACTCTAGCACACGAAAAGTGAAAATTAAGTACGAATATCTTAACCATTCAATCACTTCTAAGGTTGCTTCTACAATGCTAGAAATAACGATCAGTACGCCGCAAGATTGCATTCAAAGTACACGTCAATAATATAACGTTGTAGCACGTATAATCAACCGATCAACCAGCACGTGATCAATCCCACGTTCACAACCCCGTGTTCCACCACCGATGGTGCGAATAATAAGAGGAAGATTTCGTACACGGAACAGCGATGAGTTCGCAACGACTATAGCGATAGCATGTCATTCAATTCCTCCGTGACATCTCTGACCGTAAGAGCGACATTCAACATTAAAAGCTATCAAGAAAACAGGCTCTTTGACGAGCAACATGCAAAAAAAGGAGTACAGGGATTTCTCTCTCATTTCGGCCACGTATGTCATGAAATACACTGGCATTTTATTGGCGACGAATGCTGCTGAGGAACGTCAGAAGAAAATTTCTATACTGTACACCGCTATTGCGTTCATTTATGGGGTTTATGTGAACACTGTGGACTATTATCATACTTCGAATGACTTGAGTGTAAGTCAGCAATTTTCTGGTTTACTTCTGGGTGCCGTTTATAAATTTCCTATCACATTTATTGAAGTGGCCATATTTTGTGGAGCTATGGATATTTTTGTTAGCTTGTGGATAGTTTTGGGGTTTTAGGTTTTTTGGATCTACTTTTTTAGGATTAATTCTTTGTAGGTTCAAGCTCCTACAAATATAATTTCTGTTGAAATAATATTTTATAGGTTTAGGTTTGTCCAGGTCTAATTTCCATATGTTTCATTTTTTTCAATTTATTTCTACCTATGTACAGCTTCCACCAGTTTTAGTTTCTTCCAGGTATACGTTTTCAAATTGATTTTCTTCGATTTTTGAATTTTACCACATTTCTTAATTTACAAATTTCAATAGACTTTCTAACTTTAAAGCTTCACTGCATTCTTCTGATTTTGGAATTTTAGCAGATTCTTCAATATACTTCGATAGATTTTCCAATATAATATTGTCATCAGATTTTTCAATTTTCTCCTCGAATCAGATTTTCAATATTTTTTTAGAATTTTACTAAATTCATTAGTAAATTGTATTTCATTAGATTTTCTAGTTCCACATATCCATTAATTTATTTCAGCACCGTATATTTCTGATAATCAACACAACGTGTATCGTAATGACGATGATAAAAATGTTCATCCTACAAGCTCGCAGAGTTCAGATCGCGAAGATACTCGTCTACGCTCAGCAACACTTTTGGAACAACGATTATAATCCACAAGAACGACATATCTTCAAAATGTGTGTCAAGTATTCCACATGGTTTGTTATTTTCGTGTTCTCTGTTCCGTCGACATCTTTGACCGGCTACGTGATTACACCTATTTTTGGTAAGTAAATTGACATGTGAACATATTAGTATAACTCGCTGTCGCTAGATGGGGTCTACGCTCTCTAGATCCACCATTATCTACTGCCATTTTTGACAATTTTTCTCTGCTGTGATAAAAAGTCTTGACCTGTATATTTTTATACAGTGGAGATGTTTTGTAGCATTTTGATTTGCAAATTTTTTGATCTGTGGATATATTTAGTTTTGTGTTTTGCAGAAAATTTGGGGAGAAATAAGTCGGATAGAATGCTTCCGTTTAAAATGTGGGTTGATTGGCCGGTAAATGAGACACCTTATTATGAGCTTATGTTCACTTTTCAGGTATAGTGAATTTTTGCTTTCAATCAACTTGAATTTCTAATTTTTTAGATTCCGGAGTTCTTTATTTCCAAATCCTTAGAATTGTGATTTTTCAAGAGTGATTTTCCCAAATTCTCAAGTTCTCAAATTCTCAAGTTCTCAAATTCTCAAGTTCTCAAATTCTCAAGTTCTCAAATTCTCAAGTTCTCAAATTCTCAAGTTCTCAAATTCTCAAGTTCTCAAATTCTCAAGCCCTCAAACCCTCAAACCCTCAAATCCCTAACTTCTCAAATTCTCAACTTCTCAACTTCTCAACTTCTCAAATTCTCAAATTCTCAAATTCTCAAATTCTTAAATTCTCAAACCCTCAAATTCTCAAATTCTCAAGTTTTCAAACCCTCAAATTCTCAAACCCTCAAATTCTCAAACTCTCAAATTCCCAAACCCTCAAATTCTCAACCCTTCAAATTCTCAAACCCCCAAATTTTCAAACCCTCAAATTCTCAAACCTTCAAATTTTCAGACCTTCAAATTCTCAAACCCTCAAATTCTCAATCCCTCAAATTCTCAAATTCTCAAACTCTCAACTACTCACACTATCCTCATAATTTAAATACTTATCCTCCCAAACTTGCAAGCTTTTACAAATTACAAATTTTTGCAAATTTCAAGAAACCTTGATAGTACTATTAAAATTTCCTGACCCTATGTTACCAGATTTCCCCACAGAATCCTCTAATATTCCCAGTATCACATAATATTATGGATACACATATTAACGTAATAATTAATAGTATATAACTACAGATATTAATGTAATAATTAATAGTGCATAATTACACATGTTAATGTAATAATTAATAATATATAATTACACATGTTAATGTAATAAATAATTATTCCTCCAGTCCGTCTGCGTGTACATAATTGGAATGGGATACGTTTGCCCTGACATACTCATGTGCCTATTAAACGTTCACGCAGTAGGTCAATTTCGCATCTTGCAATATAGAATGTTAAATTTCTGGAACATTGTATGCAAGGATTCAGATCCTGAAAAGTATACCGAAGAATGCTACATGGCTTTGAAGAAATGTATTCGGCAACATCAATTGATTATTGTGTTCTGTAACATGATGGAAAGTGTGTACTCAACGACAATCTTTATACACGTGACGATCGTAAGTGTGTTAATGTGTCTCGACTGGTATGAGATACTTTTGGTACGTATAATATATAAATGTACAGATATTACGAGTTGGCGCGTGAAAGCAAAAGAAGCCCACCGTGAACATTTGTAGCTACATTTCGGCAAATGAGAATGACAACTGCTGAACGCAAGCACCTCACTTGAGAGACGTTTGCCTGTTTTTCGCCTAATTGGCGACCGCGAGAGACAATATACCGCCGAAAATACGTGTGAGGCCATTATTCTGTTCTGACCAATTGGAGTGGCGCTTCTAAACACCACGCGCCAACTCGTGGGTTGACATCGGTATGTGGGAATGTGGAATTTAGGGTTTGACAGTTTGGGGTTTAGAAACGTTGAAGTTGGAGTTTGGATGTTTGCGTATTCAGAAATGTAGAAATTTGAGCGGATGAAAATTTGAAGTTGGATATTTAGAAAAGTGGAACGGGTTTATGGAAATTTGGAAATTTGGATATTTAGAAGGGTAGAAATTTGGGGTTATGGAAATTTCAAAATTTGGGTGGAAGGGTAATTTCTTGACAAATTTAGATATTTAAGAGTAGAAATTTGGTCATCATAGGCATTTGGCAAGCTGGATAATTGTAAGGTTGATAACTGGAAGTCTGATAAATGTAAGCTTGAATTTGCAAGGTTCCCAAATTTCTACGTTGTCCAATTCTCACATCTCAAATTGTATAGCACCCCAAATCCCTAAATCCCCAAAGTTCTATGTCTCCAAGTCTTTATATTCCCAAATTCCAATACCTTCAAATACCTACATCTCCAAATTGCAAAATTCCCAAATTCTATGTCTCCCAAGTCTCAGATCTCAAATTATGTAACTCCCTAAATTTCTGTATTCCCAGATCCCTAAATTCCCAAATCACTACGTCTTCAAATCTCTATATTCCCAAACTCAGTATTCAGAAATGTAGAAATGTAGAAATTTGAGCGGATGAAAATTGGAAGTTGGATATTTAGAAAAGTGGAACGGGTTTATGGAAATTTGTAAATATGGATATTTAAAAGGGTAGAAATTTGGGTTTGTGAAAATTTGAAGTTGAATATTTAGAAAAGTGGAACGGGTTTATGGAAATTTGGAAATTTGGATATTTAGAAGGGTAGAAATTTGGGGTTGTGGAAATTTGAAAATTTGGGTGGAAGGGTAATTTCTTGACAAATTTAGATATTTAAGAGTAGAAATTTGGTCATCATAGGCATTTGGCAAGCTGGACAATTGTAAGCTTGATAACTGGAAGTCTGATAAGTGTAAGCTTGATTTTGCAAGGTTCCCAAATTCCTATGTTGCTCAATGTTCAGATTTTAAAGTGTATATATCTCCCCAAATTCCTAAATCCCCAAAGTCCTGTATCTTCAAAATCTTATATTGTACAGGCAAACCCAGGTAACGCCATGCGCCTTATTTTCATATTCCACATGCTGGGCAGTCTAGGCCACCTATGCATTCTCACATGCAGCTGCCATTACATGATGGAGGAAAGCTCAAACATTGTTAGAGCGGCGTATGGAGGATCCTGGTCTAGTCTACCGATGAATCAGAGTGGCAGATCGTTGAGAACAGCAATGATGTTCATTATGATCAGAGCAATGAAACCGTGCTGTATAACGGCCGCAGGATTTTTCCCTGTTTCCCTAGAAACTTTTACTACGGTACGTACTTACGCTCCAATCCTGCCTTTTAATGTGTTCCCTACCTACTTGCAAATTTTTAATTTTTTATATTTGTCAATTGCAAATCACAAAAAATAATTCATTAATACTTAATATCTGCCGATCCGTTTAATAACTAATGTCTAATATCATTTGCAGTTTCTTGATTTATCGGATAATTCTTCTTGTTCACAGATTTTAAGTTCCACATTTTCCTACTTCACGTTGATGAGGAATTCATTTACGAAAGACGAGGACGAATAGACACGTGTCCAAGTCGACGTACATGTGCACATATGTATATTGATGAACCCAAAAAAAACTGGTTGAAGATAGTGTGTGAATATTTTTAAATGTATAGAAAATTTGACTGCTATGTCTGTACTTTGTAGGTAAACTTACGCACAGTAAAATACAGCACATATATTACGAACTACGTTGCGCCTCTCTTGTCCCCATTCTGTTGTAAATTAATATTTCTATTACAATCAATCAATGATATTCTACCATATCACAGGTGGTATATAATTTTACTAAGTTAGTATGTACTTTACTACTTTATGTACATACATTCACCATCTCACGTTGTATATATTTTCTCGTTTTATGTACTTCATCATTATAAGTGTATGTATATTGTATTGACCTTCGTATATACTACCATATACACCTTCATTCATTCTACACGCAACATTGCACATAGCCATTTCGGTCACTGCACCCCCACAGACACCCTCTTTTCGCACCCTCAGTGAAGCACTTACAGAAAAATATAAAACAGAACACCGAACGAAGTCAGAATCGATCCGTTGCAAGGAGTATCTCCAATCGGAAGAAAATCCAATCGCGTAGCTATGATCGAATGCATAATTAATCGGGGAAAGAGTCTCTAATCATTGCTACAATTATTGCTACAGTGGCGAGGTGCGACTGAAAAGTGACATGTCTTTCACGGAGGAAAGCGAAGGGTCTCTGCTGATTACAGCAGTGTCATGTCACTCTACTTGTTCGTGGTACCCGTGGTTTATACGTCGCGAGCTGAGAGATCTGTACTTTGTAGAGCAACATGAATCAAGGGATATATTCAGATCTTTCTATCGTTACAGCCAAGTACTTTTTGAAATTGGCCGGGGTTTGGTTCACGATGGACGATGCTGAGGAACGACAACGGTTGGTCGCGTTGTTGTGGGTCTTCTACACGGGATTGTACTGCGTGGTTGTCAATGTGAAGAATATCAGTCACTACTGGGGTCATGATATGAGCGTGAGTAATCGTTAATAAATTTTATTAGTGAAGGGTTTAAGTGGACGCGTGATACAAAGTTTTAATTTTGCACATTTTCGAGGAACAAATTTATTAATTTTCTTCTAAGGACGAAAGCTTTAAAATCACCAAATCTGTAAACATTCCCTAGTATCAGAATGTACAAATTTTCTCAAATTTCCAGATTCTTGAATTTTCAATTTTCTCTCCAAAGACCACAAATTTTCCGATTTCAGTGTTGCGTGTTCGGCATGAGTAACTTACTTATCATAACTATGGCTATATCGAAAGTGATTGTTTTACGGATCCGCAGACTCGAACTCGCGGACGTAGTGATATACGCCGAGCGCCATTTTTGGCACTATAATTACGACTCCGAAGAACAATTGATCTTCGCCAAGTGCAGAAAGTTCTGTAAGATATGGATCATGTTTCTATTTTGCATTCTTCCAGCTTCGATGTCCGGTTATATGACTACACCTATCGTGAGTAAGTAAATTAATTTCAATCTGCTCAAAATTATTTTTGCATATAATTATGATGAGAAAATATTAATACCGATGTTAACCAATGAGTTGGTGCGTGAAGACATTAGTCAGTTGAATGAACATTATATATTGTTAGGGTTATTGATACTTCGAATATATTGACACATATATTTATAACACAGATAACATTGGTAGAAATAAATCGGACAGGGAATTTCCACTAGAAATTAGATCAGATTTGCCTATAACCGAGACGCCATATTTTGAACTAATATTCACTTTCCAGGTAATCAACATTAACTAAGAAAATATTCTCATTGCATTTACTATATCAAATACAGGGTGCTGCATTTAAAATGACCCTTACAATTACATACTTATATCACGTTATTTACATTCACAGTAAAATATCTCTCTTAAAACAGAATAAATTCTCCTAAGAATATACTATTTTCACTTCAAATGAAGCACCCTGTATTAAATGTTCAAATCATTCAATTAATTTTGCAGACAAAATTTTCATTATATTTAAATAACATTTTGTTTAAAATTCATGTTTGAATATAATTTATATGATATACAAGTGATTTATAATATTTTACAAAAATTTGTTCAGACCATATGTGTGCTCACTCTCGGTGTCGCGTACATTTGCCCAGACGCCATCTTGTGCATCCTCAACATGCACGTCGTCTCCCAATTCCGCATGCTGCAATACAGAATAATGAACTGTTGGGTTTGCGAAAATAAACAGAAAGACACACTCGAATATGTCAATCACTGCTCTGCAGCTATGAAGGAGTGTGTACGACAGCATCAGTCACTTATTTTATTCTGTGAAAAACTCGAAAATGTGTTTACTTTTACGATCTTCTGGCATATGGTAATTTTCAGTTTGTTGGTGGGACTCAATTGCTATATAATACTATTGGTGCGTATATTTTGTAATTTAGACTAATTTTACGTGTAATTAGGTACGGTGTTAGTGTGAATACAGTAGAGTCTCGTTATATTGCCACCGATCGTACTGTTGTAACTGTAATATTATTGTTAGTAATGGGAAATTGGGAAGTTGGGAAATTAGGAAATTCGGAAATTAGGAAATTAGGAAACTAGGAAGTTGGGAAATTAGGAAATTAGGAAGTTAGGAAGTTAGGAAGTTGGGAAATTAGGAAATTAGGGAATTAGGGAATTAGGGAATTAGGGAATTAGGGAATTAGGGAATTAGGAAATTAGGAATTTTTGGGATTGAGAAATTGGGGAATTAGGAAATGGAAAAATTGGAATTTGGGAAATTAGGAAAGTAGCAAACTAAGAAATTGGGACGTTAGGAAATTAGGAAATTAGGGAATTAGGAAATTAGGAATTTTTGGGATTGACAAATTGGGGAATTAGGAAATGGAAAAATTGGAATTTAGGAAATTAGGAAAGTAGCAAGCTGAGAAATTGGGACATTTGGAAATTAGAAACTTGGGAAATTGGGGAAATGGGGAAATGGGGAAATTCGGAAATTTTCGAGATCGGGAAATTGAGGAATTGGGAATTTGGAAATATGGGATATTGGGGAATCGGGAAATTGGAAATTTGGAAAATTAGGGAATTGGGAAATTGGGAAATTTGGTAGTTGGGAAATTGAGAATTTAGAAAATTAGAAAATTAGAAAGTTGGGAAATTGGGAAATTTAGAAATTCGTAAATTTTCGAGATCGGGAAATCGGGGAATGGGGAAATTGGGGAATAGGAGAATTGAGGAATAGGGGAAATAGGAAATTGGGAAATTGAGAATTTGGGAAATTAGCAAACTGGGAAATTGAAAATTAGCAAATTGGCAAATTAGAGAACTAGAAAATTAGGAAAATGGACAATAAAACTATAAAATTAGTAAATCACCAAATTAGAAAATCAGAAAATTAGTAAATTACTGTATTAGAAAATCAGAATACTGAAAAAAGAGTGAATAAGTAATTCAGAAATTTAGAGAATTAGGAAATTGGGAAATCACTAACTTATGAAATTACTAGAAGGATATAACATGAACACATCCACATGTGGCAATATACCTAAAGTTTCGCATAAAAACTTCTTATCACCAATGCAATACCAACAAACCATATATATTTACAGGCAGACACCCCTTTTGCAAGGAAATCAATTTTCATGTTCCACGTAATCGGCAGTTTTGTACATCTGATAATTTTCGCCTATTGTTGCAATGGTTTGATGGAGGAAAGCTTGAACGTTTGTTCAACTATATATTTTGGGTCATGGAACACTTTGCCAATGAATAGGATTGGTAGAATGTTAAGGTTGAACGTGAGAATGATTATGCTGAGGTCAATGAAGCCTTGCTATTTAACTGCTGGAGGATTTTTCCCTGTGTCGTTGGAGACAGCTACATCGGTATGCAATTTATGTTAATGTTTTTCTATAAATTCATTTATTACATGTGTATTTTAAGAAAATTTATGTTTCTTTTGTGATGGAACTTGTACTTATCTTGTTCTTCTAAAATTTAATTATTGTTTTATATGTTCTAATTTTCAATTTAGTTAACTAACTGAATAAAATTTATTTACATGCTACTAATATTTTAAATAGCTTTTTATGCTGGTTCAAATAAATTCCATTAAGATATAGGAACTATAGTAACTTTTATTCTTAACAATTTTAACACTTAATATTAATAAGATATGAATTTTCTGTTTCAGCTGTTAAGTTCTACATTTTCGTACTTTACCCTGATGAGGGAAAGGTTCTTGAGAAACGACAACCAGTAACACAAAGAATAAAGAAAATGACGCTTTCTGTTTGTAAATCAGTTATACGTAATTTCAAAGATTCAACTCTACACTTTACCATGATTTTTCTCTCAAACTATTAAAGACATTCAAACATACTAAAACACAAATGGCAGATACTTCATACATTTTCTCCAAGCTTTATGACAATAATCTTACTATAAAACTTATTTATCTAAGACACCAGCCAAAGTATTAAGAACGACTCTGTGTTATTTAAGTCTGTAACAGATTGAAGACAATCAAATTGACGAAACGCACAAATAAAATCGATGTCATGTCGAGGATATCATTTATTTCCCAAAAATATGTAGTCGTTCGTTATTTTACCATTTGCATTTCTGCTGAATTTCAAACACTGAAGTTATTTAAAATGCAATTTTTTAAATTCATCAACCAAAACCAAAATGTGTTGATACCTTCTATTTCACTGTTGGTACATAGTTGCGTTGATTACTGCATAAAAAAATTTCCGAAACCACTTTGGTGTATGGAAAATGGAAACGAAGTACCGATGTCAACCTATGAGCTGGTGCGTGAGGTCGACCTAAAGTAAAAGAAGTTACTTCTAAAGGTTGATATCTGCAGATACACTATAAATCACTATATGCTGATATTTCTGTATTTCCAAATCTCTATATTTCTAAATCTCTGTATTCCCAAATCTCTGTATTTCCAAATCTCTATATTCCCAAATTTCTATATTTCCAAATCTCTATATTTCCAAATCTCTGTATTCCCAAATCTCTATATTCCCAAATCTCTATGTTCCCAAATCTCTGTATTTCCATATCTCTATATTTCCAAATCTCTGTATTCCCAAATCTCTATATTCCCAAATCTCTATGTTCCCAAATCTCTGTATTTCCATATCTCTATATTTCCAAATCTCTATATTTCCAAATCTCTGTATTCCCAAATCTCTGTATTCCCAAATCTCTATGTTCCCAAATTTCTATATTTCCAAATCTCTATATTTCCAAATCTCTATATCTCCAAATCTCTGTATTCCCAAATCTCTGTATTCCCAAATCTCTATGTTCCCAAATTTCTATATTTCCAAATCTCTATATTTCCAAATCTCTGTATTCCCAAATCTCTGTATTCCCAAATCTCTGTATTCCCAAATCTCTATATTCCCAAATCTCTGTATTTTCCAAATCTCTATATTTCCAAATCTCTGTATTCCCAAATCTCTGTATTCCCAAATCTCTGTATTTCCAAATCTCTATATTCCCAAATTTCTATGTTTCCAAATCTCTATATTTCCAAATCTCTATATTTCCAAATCTCTGTATTCCCAAATCTCTATGTTCCCAAATCTCTATATTTCCAAATCTCTATATTTCCAAATCTCTATATTTCCATATCTCTATGTTCCCAAATCTCTGTATTTCCAAATCTCTATATTCCCAAATTTCTATATTTCCAAATCTCTACATTCCCAAATCTTTATATTTCCAACTCTCTATATTCCCAAATCTCTGTATTCCCAAATCTCTGTATGAAAAAATTCTTACATTACCAAATCCATACATATCTAAATTCCTCAACACATCCAAACTCTCAAATCAGCAAATTCAAAATTACTCAAATTCTCAAATCCTACAATCCCAACATTCTCAAATCATCAAATTCCCAATTTCGCAAACCCTCAAATCTTGACATGACCTCAAGTCTTACATTAAATTCATCTTCTACTTATCATTTTACCTATGTATATATTTCATCATATTACGCACTTCATCATCATAAGTATATATTTTATCAAATTTATACTCCCACATATACTTTCCTTCATTCCACACACAACTTTGCACTTAGCCACTTCGGTCACTGCACCCCCACAGACACCCTCTTTTCGCACCCTCAGTGAAGCACTTACAGAAAAATATAAAACAGAACACCGAACGAAGTCAGAATCGATCCGTTGCAAGGAGTATCTCCAATCGGAAGAAAATCCAATCGCGTAGCTATGATCGAATGCATAATTAATCGGGGGAAGAGTCTCTAATCATTGCTACAATTATTGCTACAGTGGCGAGGTGCGACTGAAAAGTGACATGTCTTTCGCGGAGGAAAGCGAAGGGTCTCTGCTGATTACAGCAGTGTCATGTCACTCTACTTGTTCGTGGTACCCGTGGTTTATACGTCGCGAGCTGAGAGATCTGTACTTTGTAGAGCAACATGAATCAGGGGATATATTCAGATCTTTCTATCGTTACAGCGAAGTTCTTTTTGAAATTCGCCGGGGTTTGGTTCACGATGGACGGTAGCGAGGAACGACAACGGTTGGCCGCGTTGTTGTGGGTCTTTTATACGGCGTTGTACTGCGTGTATGTCAATGTGGTGAATATTAATCACTACTGGGGTCATGATATGAGCGTGAGTAATCGTTAATAAATTTTATTAGTAAAGGGTTTAAGTGGACGCGTGATACAAAGTTTTAATTTTGCACATTTTCGAGGAACAAATTTATTAATTTTCTTCTAAGGACGAAAGCTTTAAAATCACCAAATCTGTAAACATTCCCTAGTATCAGAATGTACAAATTTTCCCAAATTTCCAGATTCTTGAATTTTCAATTTTCTTTCCAAAGACCACAAATTTTCCGATTTCAGTGTTGCGTGTTCGGCATGAGTAACTTACTTATCATAACTATGGCTATATCGAAAGTGATTGTTTTGCGGATCCGTAGACTCGAACTCGCGGACGTAGTGGTCTACGCCGAGCGCCATTTTTGGCACTATAATTACAGCTTTGAAGAACAACTGATCTTCGCCAAGTGTCAAAGGTTCTGCAAACTGTGGATCATCTTTGTATTTTGTATTCTGCCAGCTTCGATTTCTGGTTACGTGACAACACCTATCGTCTGTGAGTATATTGACTCATATGTGGAAAAAACATTAGTAATCAATGCCAACTTACGAGTTCGCTCATTACACTAGTCATTTGAATGAATACTTTACGTCGTTGAGTTTAGTGATAGAATGATCTATTTCGATTGTATTGACACATATATTGTTGTTGATCTTCATTGCAGATAACATTGGTAGAAATAAATCGGACAGGGAATTTCCACTAGAAATCAGGTCAGATTTGCCTCTAACCGAGACGCCATATTTTGAATTAATATTCACTTTCCAGGTAACTAACATTAATTAAGAAAATATTCTCATTGCATTTACTAAATCAAATACAAGGTGCTGCATTTAAAATGACCCTTACAATTCCATACTAATATAACGTTATTTACATCCACAATGAAACATCTCTCTTAAAACAGAATAAATTCAACTAAAAACATACTATTTTCACTTCAAATGAAGCACTCTATATTAAATGTTAAAATCATTCAACTAATTTTGCAAACAGAATTTTCATTATATTTGAATAATATCTTGTTTAAAATTCATTTTTGAAGATAATTTGTGTGATCTACCTCATGAAATACAAGGTTTTAAAATATTTTGCAAAACTTTGTTCAGGTGTTATGTGTGCTCACACTTGGAGTCGCGTACATTTGCCCAGACACCTTCCTGTGCATCCTCAACATGCACGTAATCTCCCAATTTCGCATGTTGCAATGGAAAATAATGAACTGTTGGGTTTGTGAAAATAAACAGGAAGATTCACTCGAATATGTCAATCACTGCTCTGCGGCTATGAAAGAGTGTGTACGACTGCATCAGTCACTTATTTTATTCTGTGAGAAGCTTGAAAATGTGTTCACTATGACGATCTTCTGGCATATGGTAATTTTCAGTTTATTGGTGGGACTTAATTGCTATCAGATACTTTTGGTGCGTATATTTTTTGTTTGGTTTTAATAATATTAGTGATACTAGTGTTACTAAGAGGATATTGAGGAATTGGGGAATTGCGAAATTGAGGAAATGAAAAATTAGAAAATTGGGAAATTGGGGAATCGGGAAATTGGAAATTTGGGAAATTGGGGAATTGGGAAATTGGAAATATGGGATATTGGGGAATCGGGAAATTGGAAATTTGGAAAATTTGGGAAATTAGGGAATTGGGAAACTGGAAAGTTGGGAAGTTGGGAAATTGAGAAATTGAGAAATTGAGAAATTGAGAAATTGGGAAATTGGGAAATTAGAAAATTAGAAAGTTGGGAAATTGAGAAATTGGAAATTTAGGAAATTGGGGAATCGGGAAATTGGAAATTGAAAATTTGGGAAATTGGGGAATCGGGAAATTGGAAATTTGGGAAATTGGAAATATGGGAAATTGGAAATATGGGAAATTGGAGAATTGGGAAATTGTAAATATGAGATATTGGGGAATCGGGAAATTGGGGAATTGGGGAATTGGGAAATTGGGGAATTGGGGAATTGGGAAATTGGGAAATTGGGAAATTGGGAAATTTGGTAGTTGGAAAATTGAGAAATTGGGAAATTAGAAAATTAGAAAATTAGAAAATTGGAAAATTGGAAAATTGGAAAATTAGAAAATTAGAAAATTAGAAAATTAGAAAATTAGAAAATTAGAAAATTAGAAAATTAGAAAATTAGAAAATTAGAGAATTAGAGAATTAGAAAATTAGAGAATTAGAAAATTAGAAAATTAGAAAATTAGAAAATTAGAAAATTAGAAAATTAGAAAATTAGAAAATTAGAAAATTAGAAAATTAGAAAATTAGAAAATTAGAAAATTAGAAAATTAGAAAATTAGAAAATTAGAAAATTAGAAAATTAGAAAATTAGAAAATTAGAAAATTAGAAAATTAGAAAATTAGAAAATTAGAAAATTAGAAAATTAGAAAATTAGAAAATTAGAAAATTAGAAAATTAGAAAATTAGAAAATTAGAAAATTAGAAAATTAGAAAATTAGAAAATTAGAAAATTAGAAATTTGGGAAATTGGGAAATTTAGAAATTCAAAATTCGAAATTTGGGAAATTGGAAAAATAGTGAATTAGCAAATCAGAAATTTACAAGATTAGAAAATTTGAATATCAACAAATTATAAAGTTACTAAGAAAATATGAAATGAACACAACCACATATGGCAACATACCAACAGTCTCACATAAAAACTACTCACGATCCATGCACTATCAACGAACCATATATATTTACAGGCAGACACCCCAATTGCAAGGCGTTCAATTTTCATGTTCCACGTAGTCGGCAGTTTTATACATCTGATAATTTTCGCCTATTGTTGCAATGGTTTGATGGAGGAAAGTTTGAACGTTTGTTCAACTATATATTTTGGCTCATGGAGCACTTTGCCAATGAATAAGATTGGTAGAATGTTAAGGTTGAACGTGAGACTGATTATGCTGAGGTCAATGAAGCCTTGCTATTTAACTGCTGGGGGATTCTTTCCTGTGTCGTTGGAGACTGCTACATCGGTATGCAATTTATGTTAATGTTTTCCTACAAATTTATTTATTACATGTGTATTTTAAGTAAATTTATGTTTCTTTTGTAATGGAATTTGTACTTATCTTGTTCTTCTAAAATTTAATTATTGTTTTATATGTTCTAATTTTCAATTTAGTTGACTAACTATATAACATTTATATGTATGTATATGCTGCTAATTCCACTAAAATATATGAACTAGGGTAACTTATGTCCTTGACAATTTTAACATTTTT